>NC_133330.1:131655745-132394370 GCF_042186555.1 Aquarana catesbeiana
GAGGAGGAGGAGGAGAGGGGGGAGAGAGGGGGAGGAGGAGGAGAGAGGGGAGGAAGAGGGGGAGAGAGGGGGAGGAGGAGAGAGGAGGAGGAGAAGAGGGGGGAGAGAGGGGGAGGAGGAGAGAGGAGGAGGAGAAGGGGGAGAGAGGGGGAGGAGGAGGAGGATAGGGGGGAGAGAGGGGGGAGGAGGAGGAGGATAGGGGGAGAGTGGGGGAGGAGGAGGAGAGGGGGAGAGAGGGGGAGGAGGAGGAGAGAGGAGGGGGAGAGGGAGGAGAGAGGGGGAGGAGGTGGAGGAGAGGGGGGTGAGAGGGGGGGGAGGAGGAGGAGGGGGAGGTGAGGGGGGAGGGAGGGGGAGGAGGTGGAGGAGGAGGAGGAGAGGGGGAGAGAGGGGGGAGGAGAGAGGAGGAGGAGAGGGGGGAGAGAGGGGGAGAAGGAGGAGAGGGGGGAGAGAGGGGGAGGAGGGAGAGGGGGAGAGAGGGGAGAGAGGGAGAGGAGGAGGAGGAGAAGAGGGGGGAGAGAGGGGGAGGGAGGAGGGAGAGGAGGGGAGGAAGAGAGGGAGGGTGGAGAGAGAGGGGGAAGAGCGAGGAGAGGGAGGGAGGAGAGGGAGGAGAGGGAGGGAGGAGAGGAGGGGAGGGAGGAGAGGGAGGGAGGAGAGGGCGGGAGGGGAGGGAGGGGAGAGAGGGAAGGGAGGGAGGGGGGAGGGAGAGGAAAGAAGAGCCCGCAGCTGCATTGTCGTCACTAGGGTTGTGGTCACCCCCCCTTCCACCAACTATAGTCGCCCCTCAGTACAGACCCCGCTCCGTATAAACCCCTCCCTCAGTACTGACCTTCCTCAGTACAGACCCCCCACTACAAACCACCCCCCTCCATTAGTAGGGATGAGCTTCAAGTTCGAGTCGAACTCATGTTCCACTCGAACATCGGCTGTTCGCCAGTTCGCCGAACAGCGAATAATTTGGGGTGTTTGCGGCAAATTCGAAAGCCGCGGAACACCCTTTAAAAGTCTATGGGAGAAATCGAAAGTACTAATTTTAAAGGCTTATATGCAAGTTATTGTCCTAAAAAGTGTTTGGGGACCTGGGTCCTGCCCCAGGGGACATGGATCAATGCAAAAAAAGTTTTAAAAACGGCTTTTTTTTTTGGGAGCAGTGATTTTAATAATGCTTAAAGTGAAACAATAAAAGTGTAATATTCCTTTAAATTTCATAACTGGGGGGTGTCTATAGTATGCCTGTAAAGGGGCGCATGTTTCCCGTGTTTAGAACAGTCTGACAGCAAAATGACATTTCAAAGGAAAAAAGTCATTTAAAACTACTCACAGCTATTAATGAATTGCCGGTCCGACAATACACATAAAAGTTCGCCGCTGTGGGAAGCATCCCCCGCCAGAAATGACGTCACCCACCGTTTGGCCCGCCTGGTTCCACTCTGCGGCCTGTACCTGTACAGGGGGAACAGAGATGACTCCCTGCAACAGCCCTGTGGCTGAGATAGTGGGCCCCTAGTCCTCCACCTGTGCTCGGCGAAGCTGGGAGGCAAATCATGCGGCTGGTAAGTACCACGCCACTGCCCTGGAAGAGCCCCTGCCTCCTTTACAGGGTCTGAAAATATAGCCCCCAGTCTTCCTGACAGGTTTAGGCTTGGTTCCTACACAGTGTCTCCTCACTGGAGGAAACACAAATAACTGAGGTCTGGCAGAGGGAGGTGTAAATTTATGGGGGCTGGCGCAGTGTTTCCCAAAGAAGAGGAGGAGCCAAGGTTTTTTGTGGCTGTCCTGAAAGACGGGGAGGGAAAATTATTTTCTTAATTTGCAAATAAGGATCATCTCTTCCTCAGAGAACAGTGAGCGGGGCATGGTGGTGGGAAGAAATTAGCAGCAGTACAAGCAACTTCCTGTAGGGGTGTGATGTCATTCCTGTGTGCTGTCCACCACTTCCGGGAAACAGATATGCGCCGTGGACACATACCTATGCGCACACAGCACTCACACATGCGCACACAGCACTCACGTATCTAGATGCATTTGGTGCATTTAGCTGCAGGAATCCTTATTTGGATGTAAATTAATAGTAAAGAAGATGCAGATTGCCAGGACTGGACTAACAAATGTTTATAGTGAAAGGCAACTGGTGTTTTCTATTAAACAAGGTCTAAATGGGCCATTGACAGGGCCGATCCTAGGGTCAGCGACGCCTGAGTGCAGAAATATTTCTGATGCCCCCACGTGGGTGTGGTCATCTTGCAAACTCCTCCCCTTTACAAATGTTTCTATAGCAACGACTCAAACACAGAGAAGTCTTTGTTACCCTGGGATCCTCCCATGATCTTTTAACAATAAAAAAAATACAGGAAGAGCATACACTAATGAGACCTGGAGGGGAGTCTCTCTGATGCACACAGAGAGGGCTTCTGTTAGAGAGTCTGTTAGAAAGAGCCCCCAGACATAGTAGACGGTCAGAGACTGCAGACATGATACAAGAGACAGTCAGAGACTGCAATCATGGTACAGGAGATGGTCAGAGACTGCAGACATAGTACAGGAGATGGTTAGAGACTGCAGACATAGTACAGGAGGTGGTCAGAGACTGCAGACATAGTACAAGAGGTGGTCAGAGACTGCAGACATAGTACAAGAGATGGTCAGAGACTGCAGACATAGTACAGGAGATGGTCAGAGACTGCAGACATGATACAAGAGATGGTCAGAGACTGCAGACATGATACAAGAGATGGTCAGAGACTGCAATCATAGTACAGTAGATGGTCAGAGACTGCAGACATGATACAAGAGATGGTCAGAGACTGCAATCATAGTACAGTAGATGGTCAGAGACTGCAGACATGATACAAGAGATGGTCAGAGACTGCAATCATAGTACAGTAGATGGTCAGAGACTGCAATCATAGTACAGGAGATGGTCAGAGACTGCAGACATAGTACAGGAGATGGTTAGAGACTGCAGACATAGTACAGGAGGTGGTCAGAGACTGCAGACATGATACAAGAGATGGTCAGAGACTGCAGACATGATACAAGAGATGGTCAGAGACTGCAGACATGATACAAGAGATGGTCAGAGACTGCAATCATAGTACAGTAGATGGTCAGAGACTGCAGACATGATAAAAGAGATGGTTAGAGACTGCAATCATAGTACAGTAGATGGTCAGAAACTGCAATCATAGTACAGGAGATGGTTAGAGACTGCAGACATAGTACAGGAGATGGTCAGAGACAGCAGTTCCTATGGACATTAGTAGATAATGGCCGATCGGCCCTCTCACCTGACCCAGCGATACAGCAACGGTTCCTCTGATCAGTAGTCAGCTCATGCTGAATTGCCCATGGCGACTCTGCTGGGTATTACCCAGATCTGTATTCCTGCAATGACTTCATTCCTTTCTCCGCCAGGGATGGCGCTAGGCTGTGTGGCTTTCCCTCTGGTGGCACAGGGCAGTGGGGTTCTCTCTCTGATAGTGTTCTCTCAGCACTGTCCTCTCCCTCTGGAGTCCTAGGTATACTTCCCTGAAAGCTTTCCCAGGCTCCCGTCTCTCTCTCTCTCTCTCTCTCTCTCTCTCTCTCTCTCTCTCTCCCATTCAGCTGAGCATGCTGTGTGGGCTGCAGTTTCCGTGTTACAGTGGGGCTGCTAGTCCTTAGACTATATGTCCCACAATCCTCTTCTCTGCTCCTTTTTCTATTCTATTTCTTCCCTGGCTGATATGAAGGCGGGGGAAGAAACATAGTGGGCAGCTGTGCTGGCAAACGCCGCTCACTAGTACAGCAGGGAGAAGGAGAGAGGGGGAGGAGGAGGAGGAGAGGGGGGAGAGAGGGGGAAAGAGGAGGAGGAGGAGGAGGAGAGGGGGAGAGATGAGGAGGAGGAGGAGAGGGGGAGAGAGGGGGAGGAGGGGGAGGAGAGGGGGAGAGAGGGGGAGGAGGAGGAGAGGGAGAGGGAGGAGAGAGGGGGAGGGGGAGGAGGAGGAGGAGAGGGGGAGAGAGGGGGAGGAGGAGACGGGGAGGAGGAGAGGAGGAGGAGAGGGGGAGAGAGGGGGAGGAGGAGGAGGAGGAGAGGGGGAGAGAGGAGGAGGAGGAGGAGAGGGGGAGAGAGGGGGAGGAGGAGGAGAGGGGGGAGAGAGGGGGAGGAGGAGGAGGAGGAGGAGGAGAGGGAGGAGAGAGGGGGAGGGGGAGGAGGAGGAGAGGGGGGAGAGAGGGGAAGGAGGAGGAGGAGAGGGGGGAGAGAGGGGGGAGAGAGGAGGAGGAGGAGAGGGGAGAGAGGAGGAGGAGGAGGAGGAGAGGGGGAGAGAGGGGGAGGAGGAGGAGAGGGGGGAGAGAGGGGGAGGAGGAGGAGGAGAGGGAGGAGAGAGGGAGAGGGGGAGGAGGGGGAGGAGGAGGAGGAGAGGGGGAGGAGGAGGAGGGGAGGAGGAGGAGGAGGAGAGGGGGGAGAGAGTAGGAGGAGGAGGAGAGGGGGAGAGAGGAGGAGAGGGGGAGAGAGGGGGAGGAGGAGGAGAGGGGGGAGAGAGGGGGAGAAGGAGGAGGAGGAGGAGAGGGAGGAGAGAGGGGGAGAGAGGGGGAGGAGGAGGAGTAGAGGGGGGAGAGAGGGGGGGGAGGAGGAGGAGAGGGAGGAGAGAGGGGGGGAGGAGGAGGAGGAGAGGGGGGAGAGAGGGGAGGAGGAGGAGGAGGAGAGGGGGAGAGAGGAGGAGAGGGGGGAGAGAGGGGGAGGAGGAGGAGGAGAGAGGGGAGGAGGAGGGGGAGAGAGGGGGAGGAGGAGAGAGGAGGAGGAGGAGAGGGGGGAGAGAGGGGGAGGAGGAGAGAGGAGGAGGAGAAGGGGGAGAGAGGGGGAGGAGGAGGAGGATAGGGGGAGAGAGGGGGAGGAGGAGGAGAGGGGGGAGGAGGAGGAGAGAGGAGGGGGAGAGGGAGGAGAGAGGGGGAGGGGGAGGAGGAGGAGGAGAGGGGGGAGAGAGGGGGGGGAGGAGGAGGAGGGGGAGGAGAGGGGGGGAGAGAGGGGGGGGAGGAGGAGGAGGGGGAGGAGAGGGGGGGAGAGAGGGGGAGGAGGAGAGAGGAAGAGGAGAGGGGGGAGAGAGGGGAAGAGGAGGAGAGGGGGGAGAGAGGGGGAGGAGGGAGAGGGGGAGAGAGGGGAGAGAGGGAGAGGAGGAGGAGGAGGAGAAGAGGGGGGAGAGAGGGGGAGGGAGGAGGGAGAGGGGAGACAGGGAGAGGAGAGAGAGGGAGGAGAGGGAGGGGGGAGAGAGAGGGGGAAGAGCGAGGAGAGGGAGGGAGGAGAGGGAGGAGAGGAGGGAGGAAGGAGAGGAGGGGAGGGAGGAGAGGGAGGGAGGAGAGGGAGAGAGGAGAGGGAGGGGAGAGAGGGCGGGAGGGGAGGGAGGGGAGAGAGGGAGGGGAGAGAGGGAAGGGAGGGAGGGGGGGGAGGAAGAGGGAGGGAGGGGAGGGAGGAAGAGGGAGGGAGGGAGAGGAAAGAAGAGCCCGCAGCTGCATTGGCGTCACTAGGGTTGTGGTCACCCCCCCTTCCACCAACTATAGTCGCCCCTCAGTACAGACCCCGCTCCGTATAAACCCCTCCCTCAGTACTGACCTTCCTCAGTACAGACCCCCCAGGACAAACCACCCCCCTCTATTAGTAGGGATGAGCTTCAAGTTCGAGTCGAACTCATGTTCGACTCGAACATCGGCTGTTCGCCAGTTCGCCGAACAGCGAATAATTTGGGGTGTTTGCGGCAAATTCGAAAGCCGCGGAACACCCTTTAAAAGTCTATGGGAGAAATCAAAAGTGCTAATTTTAAAGGCTTATATGCAAGTTATTGTCCTAAAAAGTGTTTGGGGACCTGGGTCCTGCCCCAGGGGACATGGATCAATGCAAAAAAAGTTTTAAAAACGGCTTTTTTTTTTGGGAGCAGTGATTTTAATAATGCTTAAAGTGAAACAATAAAAGTGCAATATTCCTTTAAATTTCATACCTGGGGGGTGTCTATAGTATGCCTGTAAAGGGGCGCATGTTTCCCGTGTTTAGAACAGTCTGACAGCAAAATGACATTTCAAAGGAAAAAAGTCATTTAAAACTACTCACAGCTATTAATGAATTGCCGGTCCGACAATACACATAAAAGTTCACCGCTGTGGGAAGCATCCACCGCCAGAAATGACGTCACCCGCCGTTTGGCCCGCCTGGTTCCACTCTGCGGCCTGTACCTGTACAGGGGGAACAGAGATGACTCCCTGCAACAGCCCTGTGGCTGAGATAGTGGGCCCCTAGTCCTCCACCTGCGCTCGGCGAAGCTGGGAGGCCAATCATGCGGCTGGTAAGTACCACGCCACCGCCCTGGAAGAGCCCCTGCCTCCTTTACAGGGTCTGAAAATATAGCCCCCAGTCTTCCTGACAGGTTTAGGCTTGGTTCCTACACAGTGTCTCCTCACCGGAGGAAACACAAATAACTGAGGTCTGGCAGAGGGAGGTGTAAATTTATGGGGGCTGGCGCAGTGTTTCCCAAAGAAGAGGAGGAGCCAAGGTTTTTTGTGGCTGTCCTGAAAGACGGGGAGGGAAAATTATTTTCTTAATTTGCAAATAAGGATCATCTCTTCCTCAGAGAACAGTGAGCGGGGCATGGTGGTGGGAAGAAATTAGCAGCAGTACAAGCAACTTCCTGTAGGGGTGTGATGTCATTCCTGTGTGCTGTCCACCACTTCCGGGAAACAGATATGCGCCGTGGACACATACCTATGCGCACACAGCACTCACACATGCGCACACAGCACTCACGTATCTAGATGCATTTGGTGCATTTAGCTGCAGGAATCCATATTTGGATGTAAATTAATAGTAAAGAAGATGCAGATTGCCAGGACTGGACTAACAAATGTTTATAGTGAAAGGCAACTGGTGTTTTCTATTAAACAAGGTCTAAATGGGCCATTGACAGGGCCGATCCTAGGGTCAGCGACGCCTGAGTGCAGAAATATTTCTGATGCCCCCACGTGGGTGTGGTCATCTTGCAAACTCCTCCCCTTTACAAATGTTTCTATAGCAACGACTCAAACACAGAGAAGTCTTTGTTACCCTGGGATCCTCCCATGATCTTTTAACAATAAAAAAAATTAAGGAAGAGCATACACTAATGAGACCTGGAGGGGAGTCTCTCTGATGCACACAGAGAGGGCTTCTGTTAGAGAGTCTGTTAGAAAGAGCCCCCAGACATAGTAGACGGTCAGAGACTGCAGACATGATACAAGAGACAGTCAGAGACTGCAATCATGGTACAGGAGATGGTCAGAGACTGCAGACATAGTACAGGAGATGGTTAGAGACTGCAGACATAGTACAGGAGGTGGTCAGAGACTGCAGACATAGTACAAGAGGTGGTCAGAGACTGCAGACATAGTACAAGAGATGGTCAGAGACTGCAGACATAGTACAAAAGATGGTCAGAGACTGCAGACATAGTACAGGAGATGGTCAGAGACTGCAGACATGATACAAGAGATGGTCAGAGACTGCAGACATGATACAAGAGATGGTCAGAGACTGCAATCATAGTACAGTAGATGGTCAGAGACTGCAGACATGATATAAGAGATGGTCGGAGACTGCAATCATAGTACAGTAGATGGTCAGAGACTGCAATCATAGTACAGGAGATGGTCAGAGACTGCAGACATAGTACAGGAGATGGTTAGAGACTGCAGACATAGTACAGGAGGTGGTCAGAGACTGCAGACATAGTACAAGAGATGGTCAGAGACTGCAGACATAGTACAAGAGATGGTCAGAGACTGCAGACATAGTACAAGAGATGGTCAGAGACTGCAGACATAGTACAGGAGATGGTCAGAGACTGCAGACATGATACAAGAGATGGTCAGAGACTGCAGACATGACACAAGAGATCGTCAGAGACTACAATCATAGTACAGTAGATGGTCAGAGACTGCTGACATGATACAAGAGATCGTCAGAGACTGCAATCATAGTACAGTAGATGGTCAGAGACTGCAATCATAGTACAGGAGATGGTTAGAGACTGCAGACATAGTACAGGAGATGGTCAGAGACAGCAGTTCCTATGGACATTAGTAGATAATGGCCGATCGGCCCTCTCACCTGACCCAGCGATAAAGCAACGGTTCCTCTGATCAGGAGTCAGCTCACGCTGAATTGCCCATGGCGACTCTGCTGGGTATTACCCAGATCTGTATTCCTGCAATTACTCCATTCCTTTCTCCACCAGGGATGGCGCTAGGCTGTGTGGCTTTCCCTCTGGTGGCACAGGGCAGTGGGGTTCTCTCTCTGATAGTGTTCTCTCAGCACTGTCCTCTCCCTCTGGAGTCCTGGGTGTACTTCCCTGAAAGCTTTCCCAGGCTCCTGTCTCTCTCTCTCTCTCTCTCTCTCTCTCTCTCTCTCTCTCTCTCTCTCCCATTCAGCTGAGCATGCTGTGTGGGCTGCAGTTTCCGTGTTACAGTGGGGCTGCTAGTCCTCAGACTATATGTCCCACAATCCTCTTCTCTGCTCCTTTTTCTATTCTATTTCTTCCCTGGCTGATATGAAGGCGGGGGAAGAAACATAGTGGGCAGCTGTGCTGGCAAATGCCGCTCACTAGTACAGCAGGGAGAAGGAGAGAGGGGGAGGAGGAGGAGGAGGAGGAGAGGGGGGAGAGAGGGGGAGGAGGAGGAGGAGGAGAGGGGGAGAGAGGAGGAGGAGGAGGAGGAGGAGAGGGGGAGGAGGAGGAGGAGAGGGAGGAGAGAGGGGGAGGGGGAGGAGGAGGAGAGGGGGGAGAGAGGGGGAGGAGGAGTAGGAGGAGGAGAGGGGGGGAGAGAGGGGGAGGAGGAGTAGGAGGAGGAGAGGGGGAGAGAGGGGGAGGGGGAGAGAGGAGGAGGAGGAGGGAGAGAGGAGGAGGAGGAGGAGAGGGGGGAGAGAGGAGGAGGAGGAGAGGGGGAGAGAGGGGGAGGAGGAGGAGAGGGGGGAGAGAGAGGGAGGAGGAAGAGGAGGAGGAGAGGGAGGAGAGAGGGGGAGGAGGAGGAGGAGGAGGAGGAGGAGAGGGGGGAGAGAGGGGGAGGAGAAGGAGGAGGAGAGGGGGAGAGAGGGGGAGGAGGAGGAGAGAGGGGAGAGAGGGGGAGGAGGAGGAGAGAGGGGAGAGAGGGGGAGGAGCAGGAGGAGAGGGGGGAGAGAGGGGGAGGAGGAGGAGGAGGAGAGGGGGGAGGAGGAGGAGGAGGAGGAGGAGAGGGGGGAGGAGGAGGAGGAGGAGGAGAGGGGGGAGGAGGAGGAGGAGGAGGAGAGAGGGGGGAGGAGGAGGGGGAGAGAGGGGGAGGAGGAGAGAGGAGGAGGAGGAGAGGGGGAGAGAGGGGGAGGAGAAGAGAGGAGGAGGAGAGGGGGGAGAGAGGGGGAGAAGGAGGAGGAGGAGGAGGAGAGGGGGGGAGAGAGGGGAAGGTAGAGGAGGAGAGGGGGGAGAGAGAGGGAGGAGGGAGAGGGGGTAGAGAGGGGAGAGAGGGAGAGGAGGAGGAGAAGAGGGGGGAGAGAGGAGGAGAAGAGGGGGGAGAGAGGGGGAGGGAGGAGGGAGAGGGGAGAGAGGGAGAGGAGAGAGAGGGAGGAGACAGAGGGAGGAGAGGGAGGGAGGAGAGGGAGGGGGGAGAGAGAGGAGAGGGAGGGGGGAGAGAGAGGAGAGGGAGGGAGGGGAGGGGAGGGAGGGAGGGGAGGGAGGAGAGGGAGAGAGGAGAGGGAGGGGAGAGAGGGCGGGAGGGAGGGGAGAGGGGGGAGGGAGGGAGGGGAGGGAGGAAGAGGGAGGGAGGGAGAGGGAAAGAAGAGCCCGCAGCTGCATTGGCATCACTAGGGTTGTGGTCACCCCCCCTTCCACCAACTATAGTCACCCCTCAGTACAGACCCCGCTCCGTATAAACCCCTCCCTCAGTACTGACCTTCCTCAGTACAGACCCCCCAGGACAAACCACCCCCCTCCATTAGTAGGGATGAGCTTCAAGTTTGAGTCGAACTCATGTTCGACTCGAACATCGGCTGTTCGCCAGTTCGCCGAACAGCGAATAGTTTGGGGTGTTTGTGGCAAATTCGAAAAGCGCGGAACACCCTTTAAAAGTCTATGGGAGAAATCAAAAGTGCTAATTTTAAAGGCTTATATGCAAGTTATTGTCCTAAAAAGTGTTTGGGGACCTGGGTCCTGCCCCAGGGGACATGGATCAATGCAAAAGAAGTTTTAAAAACGGCTTTTTTTTTTGGGAGCAGTGATTTTAATAATGCTTAAAGTGAAACAATAAAAGTGTAATATTCCTTTAAATTTCGTACCTGGGGGGTGTCTATAGTATGCCTGTAAAGGGGCGCATGTTTCCCGCGTTTAGAACAGTCTGACAGCAAAATGACATTTCAAAGGAAAAAAAGTCATTTAAAACTACTCGCGGCTATTAATGAATTGCCGGTCCGACAATATACATAAAAGTTCATTGATAAAAACGGCATGGGAATTCCCCACAGGGGAACCCCAAACTAAAATTAAAAAAAAAAAAAAAAAAAAAAGACGTGGGCGGTCCCCCTAAATTCCATAGCAGGCCCTTCAGGTCTGGTATGGATATTAAGGGGAACCCCGACCAAAATTTTTTAAAAAATGGCGTGGGGTCCCCCTCAAAATCTATACCAGACCCTTCAGGTCTGGTATGGATTTTAAGGGGAACCCTGCGCCAAAATTAAAAAAAAATGCATACCAGACCCTTATCCGAGCACGCAACCTGGCAGGCCGCAGGAAAAGAGGGGGGATGAAAGAGTGCCCCCCCTCCTGAACCGTACCAGGCCACATGCCCTCAACATTGGCAGGGTGCTTTGGGGTAGCCCCCCAAAACACCTTGTCCCAATGTTAGACTTTATAGACTTTAACCGTGTTCGCACAAAATTTTTGCCTGTTCGCATGTTCTGGTGCGAACCATGTTCTGGTGCGAAAATAACAGGGGGGCGTTTGGCTCATCCCTATCCATTAGTACAGACCCCCACAGGACAAACCACCCTCCATTAGTACAGACCCCCCCAGGACAAACCACCCTCCATTAGTACAGACCCCCAGGACAGACCCCCCCTCCATTATGACAGACCCTCCCAGGACAGCCCTCCCTCCATTAGGCCAGACCTCCCCCTTCATTGGTACAGACCCCCCAGGCCAGACCTCCCCCTCCATTAGTACAGACCTCCCAGGACAAACCCTCCTCCATTAGTACAGACCCCCAGGACAAACCACCTTCCATTAGTGCAGACCCCCTCTCCATTAGTACAGACCCTCATGACAGACCCCCCTCCATTAGTGCAGACCCCCCTCCCTCCATTAGGGTTCATAAAAACACCCGGGCGGCAGCTGGAGAGAAGACAGTGTGCAGAGCAGTTCACAGCAGGCAGGAGTATGTGTCAGGCATGGACCGGACCGACGTCACTGCCCGGCTGCTCTCTCTCCACACAGAGACCAGCCACTCCGCCTCCGATCTCATCTCCGGCTGGCTGCTCTCCTTCTCTGACAGGAGGAGGGGGCTTGAGCAGGGAACACAGCGGCACCTTTCTCCTCAGAACACCGGTGGAGAGCCGCCACCAGACACGAACAAGAGGAGGAGGGAAGGGAGCACTCTGGTGCTTCAGCGCCCCCACCTCTCTGGCGCCCGGGTGCACTGCGAGCACCCGCCTGGGATCGGCCCCTGGCCATTGACATGCATCACAGTTGAACAGGAATGTGTCTTTGCAAAGTTCAACTAAATTAAATCCTTTCTTATTTTTGCTTGAGGATAGAGTGCAGAGGGATTAGAAGTCTTGTCAGTTTTTGGGGATGTCTGCACGCCTGATTGGCAAAGTTTGGGAGGTGTCTTCACCCTCTTTCTCCTTCAAATTTATTCACTTCCTGTCACATAGCCAAACAGGAAGTGAGGGTAAAACCCTACCAATGTCTTTCCTTAGGGACACAGAGGTCAATCTAAATAGTTTCCCCATTAGGTAAATTGCACTCTAGCATTTTGCTCTGTACACCCCAAATTATTAGGTTTCCTGGACTTTGGGGTTTATTTACTAAAGGCAAATCCACTTTGCACTATAAGTGCACTTGGAAGTGCAGTTGCTGGACATCTGAGGGAGACATGCAAGGGAAAAAACAAACACAGCATCTTTGCTTCTACATGATTGGATGATAAAATAATTAGTGCTTGCCCTCAGATTTACAGCGAGTAAACTTTTATTGCAGAAAGGATTTGCCTTTACTAAACCCCAAAATACCTAATAATTTGTGCTAGAGTGCAATTTGTCTAATGGGGACACTAGCTAGATTGACCTGTGTGTCCCCAAGGAAAGACATTTGTAGGGTTTTACACTCACTTCCTGCTTGGCTACGCGACAGGAAGTGAAGCCAAATTTTAAGAAAAGGGACACAAAGCCCAACACAAAAAAAACCTAACACTTGGTTTCCCTCAAATGCCCACAAATGGAATAGGATTGTCTGGAGCTCGATTTTAGCACAGTGCTCTAAATCAGTGGTTCTCAACCCTGTCCTCATCAGGCCATGTTTACAGTTTTTCCTTCATCTTGCTTTAAATCATAGTCAATGGCTTGGTGTTTTGGAAAATTGGATACTTACCTCTCTGTAATTTTCCTTTCCCGGTGCCTATCCATGGCAGTATACTCACAATCCATGCATATGCTACCATGAAGGCACCAGGAAAGTAACTTAGACAAAACACATTTTTTTTTATTTGCCATGCCAATTAGCCTAGTTAAGCTGCAGCTGGGAAATCTGTTGCATGAAAAGTAACAAAACATAGATAAAACATAAAAATGTGCTACAAATTTTATTGGTCAACCAAACAGGACTTGGAAAAGAGCAAGGAAAGCAAAAAACATGTGTATGTTAGTTTGAGATGCTAACAGAATGTTTTTTGAGGTCTGACCATTTTGCATTGGAAATTAACAAGAGTTAAAAGGACTGCGCCCACAAATGGATATCTATTAAAGATTTAAACAGTCACAACATCTTGAGAAAGATTTTGCAAAATAATGCAGCACATTAAATCAAAGTTTACAACCTACAAACGACACACATTGACAACATCAAAAATATTTCAGGGGAAAATATCCCCCACCCAAAAAAAATACAATAAACCAAAGTTTAAAAAAAACTCGCTAGAAAACACATTTATTTTGCAAAGACATAAGAAAGAAATACAAAGAGAAAAATGCACGTGTTACAAACTCGACACCCAAATGTACTCTCTTGCCGGACAGACGGGGGGACACACACAATCTTGCCTCTTTTCAGGGAAAGGTAAAGCATGCTATCTGCAAGCTTTATAAAACATAGGTTTGTGTGCTAATGAGGCAATTGAAAACGCATGCACAGTCCATGAAACACACAAAATGCAAGTTCACCCAGTGTAGAGACTGAACTTCAAGGTGGGTACACCTGTTAAGGATGGCCCTAAATTACTAACCCAAAAAACACACTCTCTGAGCATGCCCAGAAACATCCAAGTGCTGTTCACACACAAAAAGCCAAAAAAAAGCAAAGTCCCTGAGCGTGCCCAGACCAACCCAAATGCAAATAGCACAAAATAAGCCACCCCCTGTCCAAAATTAAACACATCATCCAGCATGCCCTTTTAGGAGGAGCTAGAGGAGCAAGAGTCTTTTTACATAATTTTAACATGGTGCATGTCACATGTTGGCAACGTAACATGCTAACATGACCTGTGTGCAAATATCATTAAAAAAAATACATAAAGGTGAACCAGCGTAAACAAAAAATTGACAAGTTTAGAGTTGCGCCCGTTCAACCCACGCAATTGCAATTGCGTTGCTTGACATTTACTAAGATTTTGGCCACGCAGTGAACAAACGTATTTGAATGAGCGCAAGAGCTGCTTGCACATGTGCAGTGCTCTAAATCAGTGGTTCTCAACCCTGTCCTCAACAGGCCATGTTTACAGGTGTTCCTTCATCTTGCTTTAAATCATAGTCAATGGCTTGGTATTTTGGATAGCTATTTTAGATGAGATAAATTCCCAAAACATGTCCTGTCGGGGCTACTTGAGGACCGAGGTTGAGAACCACCGTGCTAAAATGGAAAATTGGATACTTACATACTCAGATGGAGTTACTTTCTCATTCTATTTTCGGCATATTTGTTACTTGGGCAGTTGTCACTATACTTCCTCAAATTACCCTACATCACCCCATAATGATGGCACTTCCATCTTCTGTTAATATTTAATTGAAGATGCCATGCGCCATGTCCATAGTGGTGCTCAGATTTCATTCTCCCGTGCGCTGAGATCACTATAGTAAATGGGGATTAGAACTCTGTTACCGGCGCCAACGTTTCGTAAATATGAAATTGTACTTTGCATCTCAGCGTGCGCCTCTATTGATGGCGCACACGTTTCATAAATCAGCCCAAATAATTTTTACCTTTTACTATAATAAATATCCCAAATTCTAAAAAAAAACAAAAACACGTTTTTTCCTCAGTTTAGTATTCTACATATTTTAGGTAAATAAAATCGCAATAAGCATATATTGATTGGTTTGTGCAAAAGTTCTAGCACCTACAAAATAGTGGATAGATTAATGGCATTTTTATTATTATTTTTTTTTTTTACTAGTAATGGCAGTGATCCGCGATTTTTATCATGACTGTGACATTGTGGCAGACATATTGGACACGTTTGACACTATTTTGGGACCACTGACAGTTATACAGCAATCAGTGCTATAAATATGCACTGATTACTGTATAAATGTCACTGGCAGGGAAGGAGTTAACACTAGGGGGCGATCAAGGGGTTAAATGTGTTACCAAGGGAGTGATTCTAACTGTAGGGGGAGGGGACTGACTAGGGGAGGAGACCGATTGGTGTTCATACTTAGTATGAACACACAATCTGTCTCCTCTCCCCTGACAGGACGTGGATCTGTGTGTTTACACACACAGATTCATGGTCCTGCTCTGTAATGAGTGATTGCGAGTGCCCGGCAGACATCGTGGCCGCTGGGCATGCGCATCGGCTCTTTGGTGACGGGGCGGCATGCGCGCGCTCCCTATACCTCCAGGAAGCAGAGGACGACATATGATGCCCGCCCAGGATGGGAGATCCCATCTGCGGACATCATATGACCATGGGCGGGTAGGGAAGTGGTTTGTCATAACTTGAAAACAGACCTTCCTTATTGTGTACCAGTGTTCTCCCCTTTCTATAGGCTCATGTTCCCACCTTCCTCAACCTCAGAACCAGGATCTGAAGTAATGGCTGTGCATTGTTAAGAAACAAATGGCTGATGCTGTGTAATGCATTGATATATACTGCGTTAAACGCATAGTAACGCACTGATATATACTCTGCGTTAGACGTACAGTAACGCACTTAAATATACTGCATTAAACGTGCAGTAACGCACTAAAAAATGCTGCGTTAACCGTGTAGTAGTGTACTGATATGTACTTCATTAAACGTGCAGTAACGCACTCAAAAATGCTGCGTTAAACATGTAGTAACGCACTGATATATACTCTGCATTAGACGTACAGTAACGCATTCAAAAATACTGAGTTAAACACGTATTAACGCACTGATATATACTCTGCCTTAGACGTACAGTAACGCACTCAAATATACTGCATTAAATGTGCAGTAAGATACTGATATGTACGCCATTAAACATGCAGTAAAGCACTCAAAAATACTGTGTTAAACGTGCAGTAACAAACTCAAATATACTGCGTTAAACGTGCAGTAATGCACTGATATATACTGCGATAAACGTGCAGTAATGCACTTGAATATACTGCGTTAAACTTGCAGTAATGCACTGATATATACTGCAATAAACGTGCAGTAATGCACTCAAATATACTGCGTTAAACGTGCTGTAACACTCAAATATACTGCGTTAAACATGCAGTAACGCACTGATATATATATACTGCGTTAAACTTGTAGTAAAGCACGGATATATACTGCGTTAAACATACAGTAGTGCACAGATATATACTGCGTTAAACGTACAGTAACGCACTGATATATACTGCGTTAAACAAACAAAAACGCACTGATATATACTGCATTAAACGTGCACTAATGCACTGATAGATACTGCATTAAACATGCAGTAACACACTGATATATACTGCGTTAAACGTGCAGTAATGCACTAAAATATACTGCGTATAGACATGCAGTAATTAAGTGATATATACTGCGTTAAACGTGCAAACTTTGTGAAATGTGCAGTAACGCACTGATGTAGTTACATAGTTAGTCAGGTTGAAAAAAGACACAAATCTATCTAGTTCAACCAAAAAAAATATAATATAACACAATTCCATATACTCAATCCTTCACCCACAGTTGATCCAGAGGAAGGCGAAACACCCCAGCAAAGCATGCTCCAATATGCTACAGCTGAGGAAAAATTTCTTCCTGATCCCCCGGGAGGTAATCAGATTTTCCCTGGATTAACTTTACCTATAAATGTTAGTACCCAGTTATATTATGTACATTTAGGAAAGAATCCAGGCCTTTTTTAAAGCAATCTACTGAGCTTGCCAGAACCACCTCTGAAGGGAGCCTATTCCACATTTTCACATTTTTAGATGAAATCTTTTTCCTCTAGATGTAGAGTGCCCCCTTGTTCTCTGTGATGACCTTAAAGTGAATAACTCAACACCAAGTTCACTTTATAGACCTCTTATATACCGTATTTATCGGCGTATAACATGCACTTTTTTCCCCTTAAAATCAGGGGAAAATCATGGGTGCGTGTTATACACCGATCCCCACTCTCTGTGTGCCAAAAAACAGCGCCGCGAAAAAAACGAGCGCCGACAGAAAAAAAATGAGCGCCGCCGAAAAAGACTGAGCTGAGTGCTCGGCTCCACTCGCAGTCATGCCGCCTCGCCTCTCTGCTGAGGATGAGAAGCGAGCGCTTCCGAAAAAGACCGAGCCGAGTATACTGTGTACTAGGCTTGGCTCCGCTCGCAGTCCCGCCCAGCTCCTTTGATGGACATAACACTCCGTCCAATGGCAGGACTGGGCGGGACTGCGAGCCGAGCCGAGCCGAGTACACAGTATACTCGGCTCAGTCTTTTTTTGGAAGCGCTCGCTTCTCATCCTCAGCAGAGAGGCGGGGCGGCATGACGAGCAGCAGATTTAAATGGCGCAAACGGCACACGGCATTGGACAAGGCTCCATTGGGCAAGGCTGCACTGGGCAAGGCTGCACTGGGCAAGGCTGCATATGACTAAGGGCAAGGCTGCTTATGACAATGGGCAAGGATGAAAATGGCACTTAGCAAGGCTGCAAACGGCACTGGGCAAGCTGCAAATGGACACTGATCATTCTGCAATGATGGACAAGGCTACAGATGAACACTGATGAGGCTGCATTGATGGGCATTTAAAAGTAAGTTTTTTTCCTTAAACTTCCCTCCTAAAAGTTTTTTTCCTTAAAATGCCCTCCTAAACTTGGGGTGCATGTTATACGCCGATAAATACGGTATTTATACATGTTGATCATATACCCCCTTAATCTCCTCTTCTCAAGAGAGAATAAATGCAGTTCTTCTAATCTTTCCTCATACATACCTCCCAACTGTCCCGGATTCTGCGAAACCTTCCCGGAACTTCAACCAAGTCCTGGAGTCCCGCATGTGCGGGCTGTGTCCCGCAGCAGAAGGCCAGAACAACTTCTAGGCTCCCATAACTTAATTTGCAGGTAGCCAGCAGGGAGAGATGCCGGTATTGCAGTGGCGACTGGCAGAGGATCAAGAGGGGGGGCACGTCACGCAAGCAGGGCTGAAGCTGTGGGGGGAAAGGGGAGCAGGGGTATTCCTCTCAGCTCCCCTTCAAAAGGCAGCGCAGCAGGCTGAATCCCCAGGGTATGGATCCTGGCTCCCCTTTGATCAGCGGCAGTGCAGGCTCCCCAAGCTTCCCCCTGGATCACAAGCAAGATTGGAACACCCCGGGTACTGCTGGAGCCTGGATTCCTTCAGCAAAGCTTACTTTGATCCCCCGGGGTCTCTGCCAGATCTACTGAAAAAGGCAGCAAAGCTTCAAAAGGCAGTGCAACAGACTGAATCCCCGGCAGGGTATGGATCCCAGCTCACCTTTGATCAGCGGCAGTGCAGGCTCACTCTCGCTCATAACACCCTGTGTGATTACAGCTCAGGTTAGCCTGTGACAGTTCAGCCTGTAGAGCCATGTTGAGCTTCCAATGACCAGTATGAGAGAGTGAGAGCGATAACACCAAATTTAACACACCTGCTCCCCATTCACACCTGAGACCTTGTAACACCAACAAGTCACATGACACTGGGGAGGGAAAATGGCTAATTGGGCCCAATTTGGACATTTTCACTTAGGGATGTACTCACTTTTATTGCCAGTGGTTTAGACATTAATGGCTGTGTGTTGAGTTATTTTAGGGGACAAATTTACACTGTTATACAAGCTGTATACTCACTACTTTACATTGTAGCAAAGTGTAATTTCTTCAGTGTTGTCACATGAAAAGATAGAATAAAATATTTACAAAAATGTGAGGGGAGTACTCACTTTTGTGAGATACTGTATATTATTTTATTTATATTGTATTGAGAAAGAGAGGGTAATTAAATATGATTAGGTGTTTTTTATGGGGGTTTATTAATGGTGCCTAATGCATTTGTTACTATAATGATTATGTATGTGTATGTGTTTAAGCATGTTATGTTGAATAAATAACATTTTAGAAGGTATCTAGGCATATACCAATGAAGTCAGAAGTGAGCTATGTGTGCCATATATTGTATGGGATGGGACAGAGAGGGGGGAATATGGAGGGATTGATAAGAGTAGTATATGTAGGTTCTGTCGCCCAGATGAGGTGGGCGGGTACACATAAGTTCAGGACTTCAGAAGAGATGCTAGTTAGGTTGCCATGATGATGATAACTGATAAAAGGGCTGGGGTGATTGGGCTGCTCCACCCTACTGAAGAAGCTATCCTATTGGCGACACGCGTATAGGAGGGAGGAGCCCAGCGTTATGTGATCACTGAGAGCCTGAGTGGTGTGGTGAGCTCATGAGCGAGATATTAAGAAATGCTGTTTTTTATTTAACTTCTTGTAAGTGCAATTTTATGGGGGTAATTTAATAAATGATTTATACAGAGAGCACTATGCAGTTGCCTTTCTATTTCATGTGGCCCATGTAAAAAGCTTTTAAGCGAGGAGAACCATATCCAAGGATAAGAGAGGAGATAGCCATCCCTGAGGAATTGGCTGGAGTTGTAAGAAAGATAAGTTTGTTATGAATAGGAGTGAGGCAAGAGCACAATTCACCTGGTGGTGGAAACACTTGTTTTATATGAGGAACACAGCGGTGGATTAATACACATTACAAAGACTTTGATTATGTGTTTATTTTATTGTACTTTTACATTTTTGTTTTATCAAATCACAGATTCATTTAGTGTGCTACATCGTATGCACAGTGGAGCGGATTGTATGAGAATAACTGCACCATTTATTTTATCAATTATTAATAATTTGACTTACAGGAAACATTTGACATACAGTATGGCTTAAAAGGTTTCAGAACAATGCTTGGACATTCTGAGAACAAAAGGACACCATAAAACGGCTATGGAATTTATTGTAAAGGTAGTATCTGGAAAAGTCTATTGTCCACTAGGCCAACTGGCGGCTATCTCTGAACACTGAAATGTTAAATACTCTGTGACAGATGTCATTCACTTGCCTGTAGGGAGTCGCTTCAAAGGGCTCAATTGTGGTGATTGGAGGAAGGAAGGCAGCTCAGACAATCTGTCTTTTATGACAGCTGATGACCTCCAGCTAACCAAGTATCTTGAGATTTTTGTCATAGCCTAACTAAGCACACCCCCCATTGACTGAAGGTGGCAAAGCCTTAAGATATGTGAGCGTCTCTACCTGGGAGGGGGTGAGGAGGGGTGGACTTTCTCTTTGACTCACTCTTGATCTGTGGCTGCACCATGGCAATGTAAGGTTTTTTTCTGTGATTTACTTCCATTATTTGTTTGTGTGTAACTTCCTCTTTCTGTAATTGTCTCTGTCCATTGGCAATACAGTATTTGTAACATCACTGCTTTTAAAGTTTTACCACCTATGTTATATTTGGTTATATTTGATTAATGGCCAGCTTTTCTCTGTATAAATAAATTAGATCTTTATTTTTGAGCAGTTTTCATTTGTTATTCATTTTACTGGTAATAGGCCGCATTGGGCCGCATTGGCTACAGGGCTGACCCAAGACATTGTGCTGCCTGGGTCCAAGAACAGAATGCTGCCCCCCCCCCCAAAAAAAAAATCGCATCTGGCCAAATCATGTGTCCCTATGCAGATTGTAATGTGTGCAGAGAGAAAGATCCTCCCCATCATCGGACTCACCAGGATTCCTGGACTCCTGGTGACGATTCCTGGACTCGTGCAGACGAATCCTCCCTCATCCCTGGACTCCTCGACAGTCATCACCACAGGCACCCTGAGCAGCATCTGTAGTGTCAGGGTGAAAACACAAGACACGTGGGGGGTGGGGCTGAGTCACAGGAGGTGGGCAGAGGGACAGGAGGGGGGCAGCATCACAGGAGGGGGCAGCATCACAGGAGGAGGGCAGCGGGACAGGAGGGAGCAGAGGGACAGGTGGGGAGCAGCATCACAGGAGATGGGCAGAGGGACGGTAGGGGACAGAGGGACAGGTGGGGGCAGCATCACAGGAGGAGGGCAGAGGGACAGGTAGGGAACAGGGGGACAGGTGGGGAGCAGCATCACAGGGGGAAGGGAAGCGGGACTGTAAGGAAACCAGTGGTAATTGTCTGGCACGCGCTCTTGTGCATGCGTGCGCGGATGACTACAAACACCCGTGCGCGCTTATGCGCATGCGCAGCGACCGGCGTGCATGCGCAGGAGCGCATCCCTGGTGCCAATTGCCGCCAGACAACCTATTTAAGGAGTTCTCTAACCACTGTTCTGTGCTGACTGGTCTTTCAGCTGTGCTCCTGTTACCCTGAACCTGTGAATTCCTGCATGAATACCCGTTGCTGACCTTGGCTCCTGTTTGACCCTGCTTCTGGATCCTGCTTGTCAATCCTGCCTTGATGGGGCATCCAGATAGCAACACAGTGACTTCCAGAACTTTTAGAAAGCCCTGTGCAGGAAATTCCCTTTTATTGGTCAATAGCTGTCACCCCAGTCACACCATCAAGTCTTTGCCTACTGGTGAATTCATCAGGGCCAGGAGAAACTGCAAGAATGCACAGCGATTCAAAAGCGACTCAAAGAAAGGGGCTATAGTACATGATCATTAGCCAGAAGTCAAAATATAGCATTTCATAGAGATCGGGTGGAGATGATTCAGAATAGTGGCACAAATAAACACAAACAGTGTAGGGATTACAATAGAAATAAAGTTAATTTTGTCACTACTTTTTCTTTAGAATACAACAAAATTGTTGAAATTTTTAAAGTGCATCACCCCATTTTGTATGCTGACAAGGATCTGTACTCTTATCCAGGGCAGTTGTCTATTTTCCAGTAGAAGGGGAAGTATGTTGTCACCCAGCTTGTTTTGCTCCCAGAAGTCAAACAAATCGCAGACCTGGCTTTCCACTGTAGGTTCCTACATGTGTGGCCACAACACCTGTAGGCAGTGTCATAGACATAAAAAAAAGCACCTCAATTTTTTCTTTTTCTACCAAGAAAACATATACCATCAAACAGTATATAAACTGCAACTTTAAATCGGTGGTATATGTTATTCAGTGTAGTGCCTGCAGTCTACAATACGTTGGGTGCACTATACGCCCATTGAGAGTTAGAATCTCGGAATGACACTAAAATATTAATGCTAAAAATATCTAAAATGTGTCAAAACATTTCCGGGAATTCCATCATGGTAATCTTGACACTTTTTCCTTTTTTGGTGCTGAACAGGTTAAAAAAACCCCAAGAGGAGGTGACACCCATCATATTTTGCTCAAGCGTGAAGTATGGTGGATACATACCCTAAATACTAGAAAACCGTATGGTTTGAATGATAGGATGGATATAAATCTTTTTTTAATATAATCGCATTTTTCAACATAGTCGCATTGTTTGATACATTTATCGCACCATTTTGAATATGTTTTATTTGTTCAGGATATGTCTCTCATATGCCTGCTGTGCTTCTCTTTCTTTTCTCCAATGTGTTTTTAATTGTTTTGATTGCTCTGATTAGGATGCACCCGCCCTATTTAGAGTGCTTATTCTGTTATAAATATCAGTTTTTAAATCAAACATGTATGCTTTGATGAAGGCTTCGTAGCCGAAACGTGTCCTGTGTACCCATGTAACCCAATAAAGGACTTTTATTCAAGAGCATCCGAGTCGCCAGCCCTTTTCTGATTCAAGTAGTGTTCTGTGCTGACTGGTCTTTCAGCTGTGCTCCTGTTACCCTGAACCTGTGACTTCCTGTCTGAATATGTGTTGCTGACCTTGGCTCCTGTTTGACCCTGCTTCTGGATCCTGCTTGTCTCTGGCTTTGATCCCGGCTCTCCACTGACCCTGCTCCTGGACTATGTTTACTTGATTCCTGGCTCCTGATCCCGGCTCCTCATCTGACTTTGCCTTTGCCTGATGTCCTGTTACCGTGCTGCCTGTCTGTTAACAAACCCGGCTTCTCCTATGATATAAACAAAAATCCGGGAAAGGGAAGAGAGCAGGAAAGAAGCCCAAAGGGCTGGAAAAGGATTCTTCAAAGAGGAACACCCATATAATATTATAAACAGAATTCTTTATTTAGAAAAAACAAAAATTACACCCACAATAAATATAATAGAATATCTCAATACCTCCACCACAAATTTAAAATTAATGATAACGTTATCAAAAACAGGTGATCACCACGGACAAACACCCCTCAATCATGCAATCATTCACCCACTAGTAGCAGCTAATACTACAAACTGAAGAAAAATAATAATGCACTAAAAATCTATGATAAGCTGAACAGTAAAGCCTCGTACACACGATCGGACTTCAAACAAACTTTTCTGTGGATCTCTGTCCAAAGGGCGTTGGCCATGAACTTGGTATACATACACACAGCAGGACTTTTTCAGCCAACTTTCACCAAATCATGTGGTTTTTTCAGCTCTTTACCGCCACCCTTTGGTCAACTTCTGTATTGTTGTCTGATCTTTTGCATTGGTTCTGAGCATGCGTGTTTGTACTTTGGACTAAAGTCCGATGGATTTGTGTACACACGATTGGACTTTTGCCGACCTAGGACTTTTGTTGCCACCAAGTTTACCTGTTTGCACAGCCAACATTTGTCCGATGAAAACCGAAAAAGTTTGTCCAATGGGAGCGTACACACGGTCGGATGTTGCCTTAAAACAGGTCATTTGCATGTTTGTTGTCAAAAAGTCCGATCGTGTGTATGGGCCTTTAAAGAAAAAAATCTTCAGATCATAGAAAGCAATTTTGGTTTGCACACCAAATAGTGCAGGGCCTGCCCTGATACAGTACCTCAAGGGGAGCAGATGAAAATATGAGCAGGGGGCTATAGAAGCGATCCAAGATGATAAGGATAGCGGTCCCCTAATGTACAAACAGTTATAAAGTGTGAAAAAACATAGCGTTGCAGCACTATTGAATGAGTGAGTTTAACTGATGAGGAGAGCAGGTGAATAGGGGGTAAAACTCCTTCCCTTGCAACAGTCTATGTGAGGCGGCTTGAATAGGAGCTTATTTCATATCATGGCTGAAGCACATACTCGCCGGTGAAATAGGGGGGTAAAACTCCTTCCCTTGCAACAGTCTATGTGAGGCGGCTTAAATAGGAGCTTATTTCTACTTTTAAATAATTTTTATTTTGTAGATAAAATGAATCATACAAATAAAAAAAGAATATACAATACACTTCTTTTGCAAATACAGATTTTGAAATGATGACATATATCCTTCAAGAATGGGGGCAGATACAGAAAATATAGCAACACATGCAGGAAATCTATGTAGAGGCATGGCAGGGCATCAAAGAGTCTAGGTAAGGGGGAGTATCCGTGAAGATAACCATAAAGTAGGGGATCTTGACTTATACCCTGGGCTTACCGGCACGCCACCCCTATGGGATCTCACTGTGGAGTTGTCTGTCAGTCCCAGGACAAAGTCTCCCGCTTCATCGCTTTAGCTCTACTTCTATTCCCATACTGTGTCTCTAGTCCCTTTCATATTGCAACCTGTCTGTGTGTCAAGTAGCATGGCCAATATCATGCCTACAGTCATAGTGCATTCATAATAAGTCTGCCTCAGAAAACTGCCCATGACAGGTCAAAATTCTAACTCAAATTGTCCCATTATAACCTAAAGTGGAGACAAGAGTCTCAGTTAAAGGAAGAGGGAAAGGTGTGAAAAAAGGAATAGTAGAGAAGGGGGATACTCTCCAGGGGGCTCCAACTATCTAAGGAGCTTGCAGTGTGCCCGGGAACAAGGGAACATTACAGTATTTGGTCCATGGTTCCCAGATAGCAAAGAACATTCCACTTTTGTCATTTAGTTTTGCTACGATTTGTTCCTGTGCCATAATCCATGAAACCTTCCTCTTAAAACCCTGAAACTAAAGGCTAGGTTTCTTCCAGGACTTCGCTAAGGTAACTTTAGCTCCTAAGAGGATAAAGAAAATTAACTTCTGTGCAAATTTAGGAAGAGCCCTGATCCTCCCATTTAGCAGAGCAATGGAGGGGATCAGGGGTTATTGTTTGCTGCGAAATAGTACTGATTGTGTGGAAAACTTTACCCCAATATGATCTGATTCGTGGGCAGGACCACCAAATGTGTATCATAGACCCCTCTAGCTCCCAACCCCTGAAACATAGGGGGGATGTCCCTGGAAAAATGACAGAAATGCAAGCAGGTACATAGTACCACCGTGTTATGACTTTGACACTGGCTTCTATCAAGGAGATGTTTTGTATACCTTTGAAGGATCTTTCAAACCTGATAGACCAATCCTTTGATGTCCAGGAGTTGTCTGTGTCCTCCTCCCAGGCCCGAGCATATGCAGGTTTGTCCGAGAAAGATTTTAATGCCGTGTAAATTAGGGATATTCCTCCCCTCTGGACTTCTGTATTGGAGTACCAATGTTCAAAGGGAGTCAAGGAGGGGTTTTCTTGATTGTGTTTCCAAATTGAGTGTAGGTAGTGGGTAATTTGGGAGAATCTGAAGATCTCAGAGTCAGGCATATCTAAATTATTCTGACAGTGTGTCAGCATGATCGGGCCTTTGGGGGAAAGAAAGTGACCTATCCTATATAGGCCTTTATCCGTCCACCATTTAAAAGCCCTAATTACCATCCCTGGCTGGAAATCAGGATTGTGGAACAGGTGAGCCAGCAGGCTAAGAGGTGAGATTAG
Organism: Aquarana catesbeiana; assembly: GCF_042186555.1. Classification (NCBI taxonomy): domain Eukaryota; kingdom Metazoa; phylum Chordata; class Amphibia; order Anura; family Ranidae; genus Aquarana; species Aquarana catesbeiana. The sequence continues at coordinate 131,681,170 of NC_133330.1, forward strand.
GTTACGATGCGAAAAGAGATTTGTGCTCAAGGCTATGGAATGAGAGAGGGTGGGTGACATGATTGCTGGCCTAGCCTTAGGTTCACACCAGAGAAGGTAGTCTATAGTGTTCCGCGGGGTAGCCTGTCTTTCCATTGAAAGCCAACTCGGCTTTGGGCCTTTCACAAGAACCATAGACATTTGGGAAAGTTGGGCTGAATGATAGTATCGCCATAAGTCCGGCAAACCGAGCCCTCCCTGACTTTTTAGACGGTAAAGGATACTGGAGGGGCATCTGTATCCCCTTCAACCCCAGATAAAGCGAACAATCTCCGATTGGAATTTGAGAAGGATCTTTTTCTTAATCGGGATAGGGAGGGAGCAAAAAAGATATAAAAGGCGGGGAAGAAGAGCCATTTTTACGGCGTGAATTCTGCCCAACCAGGATAGACCACATCTGGCCCACTTATCCAAGTCCTCTCTACATTTTCGAAGCATGGGGGGGTAGTTAGCTCCAAAAAGACTTTGTATGTCTGAAGTTACTCTGATGCCTAAATAGGGAATCTCTGTTGGCGCCCAGGGGAATGCAAAGTTAGTGGAGAGCTGAGTGATTAGATTTTGGGGGACTGTAATGTTCAGAGCGATGGATTTGGACATATTGACCCTTAAGCCAGAAACTGTGCTAAATTCTTGGAGGATTCTATAGATCATAGGGTTGGAGATGAGAGGGGAGGTGATATAAAGAAGAAGGTCGTCCGCATAAAGCGCACATTTATGCTCCTGATCTCCGCATTGTACCCCCTTAATATCTGGATTGGTTCTGATTGCTACAGACAGTGTCTCAATTGCAATCGCGATGAGGAGAGGGGAGAGTGGGCAACCCTGCCTGGTCCCCCAACCGATAGAGAACTGTTCTGAGTACCTCCCCATGAGATGAACCTGGGCAGACAGGGTCGAATAAAGGGACTTAATGGAGTTCAGGAAGAAGGGGCCAAATCCCCATCTTTGTAAAATGTCAGATAAATATTCCCAGTCAACAGTCGAATGCTTTATGTAGGTCGATGGAGAGGAGAAAGCCCCTCTGTGGAGGGCCCCCATCCTATCCAGACCTGAGCAGGGAGATGACATCTATTGTTCTATGTATTTCATCTGGTCCCTGTCTGCCAGGGATGAAGCCCACCTGATCTTTATGAATATACTTGGATATGAAGATCGCCACCCTAGAATTTTTGTCAGAATTTTGATATCATTGTTAATAAACGAAATAGGCCTATAGTTACCAAGCTCACTTGAGTCTTTTCCTGGCTTCAGGATTGCCGAAATATATGCTGAATTAAGATCAGGTCCCAGGGGGGCTCCATCCCTGAGGGAGTTGAAAAATTTAGTTAGGTGAGGGGCCAGGCTGGGGGCAAACTTTTTGTAATATCTGGTGGAGAAACCATCTGGTCCCGGGGCGGACCCCGTTTTAAAAGATCTGATCGTGTCTAACACTTCCTCCACTGAAAACATGTCATCTAGAAGTTCCCTATGCTCCCTGGACAAAGCTGGAAGAGGTAGGTCACCGAGGAAACGGTCTTGTTGCTGTTGTGTGGGGGATTCGGAGGGTTTATATAGATTAGCATAAAATTGTGAAAAAGCTTCCATAATCTTTGTTGGGTTTTGTGTCAGGTCTCCTGATGATGTCTTGATTTTGGGAAACGCTAAAGAGCGTTGTTTTGGGTTGAGTTTGGCTGCTAGTCTGGAGCCCATCCAGTCTGTTTGGTAATAGAATTTAGCTCCCGTCCATCTTAGATGTTTTTTGGCTGCGGAGGTCAGAGCTAGATTTAGGAGGGTCCGGGATTTGTCAAGGGTCTTTAAAGAGTCTGTGGTGGGGAGTCTCTTATGTGCCTTAGCTGCAGCCCTGTAGTCCGATGTGAGTTTGAGAATGTCAGCTTTATGGGCTGCTTCGAGTTGAGAGGATAAACTAATTATGTGGCCCCTAATTACCGATTTGTGAGCTGCCCAGATAGTGGAAGGGGAAACCTCTGCCATCTGGTTAAATTGGAAGTAGTCCTTCAATTTATTGGATCACTAAGGAGAGACTCCTGTGGTCAGCGTGGTAGACCCTTTGAGGGACCTACTTTCTGAGCCACAACCGAGACCATAGCGTGATCAGATAGCGGAGAATCAATGATCCGAGAGCTTAGAATAAGTGGGATAGTGCGCGCGCGAGTAAAGATGTGGTCTATCCTGGCGAAGGAGTTGTGTGGTGCTGAGAAGTGAGTGTAATCTTTTTTGTGTGGGTTTGCTTCCCTCCAGATATCGACCAAGCCTTCTTCAAATAGGAGAGCCGCTATTCTAGTACTCTGTTTGGACGGGAGTTTAGATTTAGATTTCCCTTTAGCTAGTCTATCAAGCGCGGAGTCAAAGGCGGTGTTCGAGTCCACTCCTATAAATACTGTACCTTTAAGGTGGACTTGTAGTTTTTTGAGCAGAAAGTCAAAGAACTTTCTTTGGCCTTTGTTAGGTGCATAATAAGAAACGAAAGTATAAAGTTCGGCATCAATATGGCCTGACACTAGCAGGAAGCGCCCCTGGGGGTCAACTATCTTCTCTGGTTGTGAAACAAATAAATGTTTGGCGAAGCAGATGGCCACACCCTTGGTTTTGTTTTCAGCTGAGGCCAAGAAGAATTGGGGATAGTGCTGATGGAGAAATTAGGGTTTGTAGCTCACCGGGAAATGTGTCTCTTGTAGAAGAAGGACGTCAGTGTGCATAGAATGGTAGGACTGGAAGACCTTTCTGCATTTAATTGGGGAGTTTAGGCCTTGGGTGTTGTGTGATATAATTCTAAGAGGGTGGTGTTGATCTTTTATGCTAGCCATAGTCCAGAGGGGAGAAAACTATCCCCATACACTGCGACTTACCTACTCCTAGGGAGTGGAAATAATTTCGAAGCCCAGCAAGAGAGACGTGGAGTCCATTCGGGCCTGGGATGTGGAGCCAGAGACCTCCCTTGAGTCCAAGAGGACCTATTGTGGAGTACAAGAGAGTAGAAAGGGAGGGGAGGGAGAAAGAAAAGAGCGGAAGGAAAAGAAGAAGAGAAAATAATGGTGAGCATTGAACCAAGAACAACAAGAAATTCACCCACCCAACCCAAAGAGTAGGAAGGACTGTTGTTCCTACCCTTGCGTCCACTTGGACCTGAGCCTCCCTTAAACGGGGAGACCAATTAGAGCCCAGGGGAACCAGAGGAACTCCTGGGATCTAGTGTCGGCACACTGGGTCCACCACAGCCCCAGTTCCTCGAAATATGCTAACTGAAGACCACAGTCAGGTCTATTAATAACATATGACAGAGCATTCAGTAAAAGTAAATAATCTTTGAAAACTATCTATTGATAACGTAAAACATGAAAAATACCTTTGATCACGGGGATATATACACCCCCCCCCCTTTAAATGTCAGAAGGCTATGTAACCCTGAACCTAGTAGAGCCCGAGGGGAGAGCTCCTCCCTGTAGCCATCCCTCCCAGGGAACCTGTGCACATCTGAATGCCCCAGGGGTCCCGGAGCCAGCGGAGGATAGGGGATCTAAACTCACTATGAGCAGCCCGTCAGTGGTAGCATATCAGAACCCGGAGGAGGGTGGGTAACCCCGAGCCAGGGCTGTCCCCCTCAAGGAAACCCCGGGGACAATAATGCCCCTTCTGGAGACCATTTGTGGAGAGCCCCTCATCCCCCAGAACCCGTTGAATAAGCTCACTTAACTAAACTTTGCCATGTGAGCATAACACCCCATAAATCAACATGGAGAAAAAGAAAAATAAAGGGAAAAAAAAAGAGGGAAAAAATTATCAGCCCGAATTGTGAGAGTCAGAGTCCCAGAACTGATAGAATAAAAGAAAACATAAACATTCTTCTAAGGGTCAAAATTCAGATGCCAACCACCCATGGTGGATCTTTGAGCCAAGTAAGATAGATAGTGAGTCACGTGGGGAAATTTTCTTTCAACCTCTTAGAGCTGTTTCAGCCAGGATGGTTGTAGAGGGCTTGCTGGAGGCGGTCTTTTAGTGGAAGATGGAGTACCTCTTCTTGATTGTGATAAAGAAGGATCCTGAGGGATGAGGCCCAGCTGAAGGAGAAGACGTTCAACCTCAGCAAATGTGGAGAAGCTACAGTTTCTGCTCTTGTATGAGAAATTTAGTCTCAGCGGGAACGACCACCTGTAAGGAATCTCTTTCTCTTGCAAGAGCTGAAGTAGAGGTTTCAGAGCTCTTCTCTTCTGAACCGTGTAAGGGGACAGATCTGCAAAAATCAGAATTTTATGGCCATGTACTGTTAAGTCATTCAAATTTCTAGCTTTCCGCGTGACTTCCTCCTTAACAGAGTAAAAATGGGGCTTAACTACTATGTCCCTTGGGAGTCCATCTTTACGGGGAAGTTGCAGGGCTCTGTGGTCCCTATCCAGCTCCAAACGGTGCTCCAAGATATCTGGGATAAGATCTTTGATGAGGACTTTGATGACAGAGTGTACATCTTTCTCTGCTTCCGGGAGCCCCCTTACTCTGAAGTTATATCGTCTCGATCTGTTCTCGAGATCGTCAATCTTTGCAAAAGCCGTCTCGAGTTGATCCTGCATGTCTTGTAGTCTTGCAGTATACTGGTTGATCCTTGCCCCTGCTTGGTTTGTTTTTTTCTTCATAATGTCCAGTCTGAGCCCAAACTGCTGCATGTCAGCATGAATGGAGGATGTGATCTGGGCTGCATTTTGTCCCAGGCTTTTGGAAAGCAGCTGAGCAAAGGCCTCCATCATGGAGGGAAAGTCAGTAGGGATGGGGAAGCTTCGTGCGCTTCGCTGACAGAAAGCAAAAGGCCTGTATGTGGGTCCATCATGGGGGTGGATGGGAGGCCGGCGTGCAGGCTGAGTAGGAGGGATTCAGTGGAGGCTGGTGAATGGGCCTGTGGTAGCGGAGAGTCCACGGTACCTGGAGACTGTGGTGGGGCACAATCTTGATCCGCTATAGATTCCTCTGCTGCTGCAGCCACATTGTGTCTCGGAGGAGCGGTGGCCATCTTGGCATAGCTGATCGGTCCGCTCACGGCCGTCATCTGGTTCGCCAGGCTCCTTCTCGCAGTCCCTGCCAACATCAGCCGATTCCCGGGGGTTTCACGGACCCGGGGGAGCCGTTCGCTAGCTTGGTGGGGTGCTCTGTCAGCTCTTGAGGAATGAAAGGGGCCGGGGTGGAGCGGAGCTTCAGAGGCTAGTGGCCATCTTGGAAGCTACCACGCATGCACCTCCAAATAGGAGCTTTTTTTATATCATGGCTGAAGCACATACTCGCCGGTGAAATAGGGGGGTAAAACTCATTCCCTTGCAACAGTCTATGTGAGGCGGCTTGAATAGGAGCTTATTTCATATCATGGCTGAAGCACATACTCACAGATACAAGGGTGAAGGATATGTTGAACACCCGCAGTTGGATATCCCTTATGGAGGTTCCAGTTAAGTGTATCTAGACAATGGGGGTCATTTACTAAGATGAATGTGCAGCGCCGGTTCATACCTTAATTGGTACGCCGGATAAATCCTTAATTAAGCAAGTACCTGCCCGCAAGAATGTTTCCGGCGCAATCCCATCGCGCTGGTTCTCGGCGAGGTACATCTCGCACTCACTGCAATAGGAAAAACACATCTTCCTATTAACCACTTAAGGACCGCCTAACGCCGATTTACGTCGGCAAAGCGGCACGGGCAGGCAAAATCACGTACATGTACGTGATTTGCCTTCCGCGGGTGGGGGGTCCGGTCGGACCCCCCCCGGTGCCCGAGGCGGTCCTGTTCTGTTCCCCGGCGATCCGAGATGAGGGGGAGGCCATCCGTTCGTGGCCCCCCCCTCGCGATCGCCGCCGGCCAATGGGAACATTCCTTTGCTGCTGTATGCTAAACAGCAGCAAAGGAAATGATGTCATCTCCCCTCGGCTCGGTATTCCGTTCCAGCGCCGAGGGGAGAAGACATCAATGTAAGTGCACAACACACTACACACACAGTAGAACATGCCAGGCACACAAAACACCCCGATCCCCCCCCCGATCGCCCCCCGATCCCCCCCAATCACCCCCCCCCCCCCTGTCACAAACTGACACCAGCAGGTTTTTTTTTTTTTTTTTTTTTTTTTCTGATTACTGCATAGTGTCAGTTTGTGACAGTTACAGTGTTGGGACAGTTAGTATTACCCCCCTTTAGGTCTAGGGTACCCCCCTAACCCCCCCTAATAAAGTTTTAACCCCTTGATCACCCCCTGTCACCAGTGTTGCTAAGCGATCATTTTTCTGATCGCTGTATTAGTGTCACTGGTGACGCTAGTTAGTGAGGTAAATATTTAGGTTCGCCGTCAGCGTTTTATAGTGTCAGGGACCCCCATATACTATCTAATAAATGTTTTAACCCCTTGATTGCCCCCTAGTTAACCCTTTCACCACTGATCACCGTATAAACGTTACGGTTGACGCTGGTTAGTTCGTTTATTTTTTATAGTGTCAGGGCACCCGCCGTTTATTACCGAATAAAGGTTTAGCCCCCTGATCGCCCGGCGGTGATATGCGTCGCCCCAGGCAGCGTCAGATTAGCGCCAGTACCGCTAACACCCACGCACGCAGCATACGCCTCCCTTAGTGGTATAGTATCTGTACGGATCAATATCTGATCTGATCAGATCTATACTAGCGTCCCCAGCAGTTTAGGGTTCCCAAAAACGCAGTGTTAGCGGGATCAGCCCAGATACCCGCTAGCACCTGCGTTTTGCCCCTCCGCCCGGCCCACCCAAGTGCAGTATCAATCGATTGCTGTCACTTACAAAACACTAAACGCATAACTGCAGCGTTCGCAGAGTCAGGCCTGATCCCTGCGATCGCTAACAGTTTTTTTGGTAGCATTTTGGTGAACTGGCAAGCAAGCACCAGGCAGCGTCAGGTTAGCGCCAGTAGCGCTAACAGCCACGCACGCACCGTACACCTCCCTTAGTGGTATAGTATCTGATCGGATCAATATCTGATCCGATCAGATCTATACTAGCGTCCCCAGCAGTTTAGGGTTCCCAAAAACGCAGTGTTAGCGGGATCAGCCCAGATACCTGCTAGCACCTGCGTTTTGCCCCTCCGCCCGGCCCGGCCCACCCAAGTGCAGTATCGATCGATCACTGTCCCTTACAAAACACTAAACGCATAACTGCAGCGTTCGCAGAGTCAGGCCTGATCCCTGCGATCGCTAACAGTTTTTTTGGTAGCGTTTTGGTGAACTGGCAAGCACCAGCCCCAGGCAGCGTCAGGTTAGCGCCAGTACCGCTAACACCCACGCATGCAGCATACACCTCCCTTAGTGGTATAGTATCTGAAAGCATCAATATCTGATCCGATCAGATCTATACTAGCGTCCCCAGCAGTTTAGGGTTCCCAAAAACGCAGTGTTAGCGGGATCAGCCCAGATACCTGCTAGCACCTGCGTTTTGCCCCTCCGCCCGGCCCAGCCCAGCCCACCCAAGTGCAGTATCGATCGATCACTGACACTTACAAAACACTAAACGCATAACTGCAGCGTTTGCAGAGTCAGGCCTTGATCCCTGCGATCGCTAACAGTTTTTTTGGTAGCGTTTTGGTGAACTGGCAAGCACCAGCGGCCTAGTACACCCCGGTCGTAGTCAAACCAGCACTGCAGTAACACTTGGTGACGTGGCGAGTCCCATAAGTGCAGTTCAAGCTGGTGAGGTGGCAAGCCCAAGTAGTGTCCCGCTGCCACCAAAAAGACAAACACAGGCCCGTCGTGCCCATAGTGCCCTTCCTGCTGCATTCGCCAATCCTAATTGGGAACCCACCGCTTCTGCAGCGCCCGTACTTCCCCCATTCACATCCCCAATCAAATGCAGTCGGCTGCATGAGAGGCATTTTCTTTATGTCCTCCCGAGTACCCCTACCCAACACGAACCCCCAAAAAAGATGTTGTGTCTGCAGGAAGCGTGGATATAGGCGTGACACCCGCTATTATTGTCCCTCCTGTCCTGACAATCCTGGTCTTTGCATTGGTGAATGTTTTGAACGCTACCATGCACTAGTTGAGTATTAGCGTAGGGTACAGCATTGCACAGACTAGGCACACTTTCACAGGGTCTCCCAAGATGCCATCGCATTTTGTGAGACCCGAACCTGGAACCGGTTACAGTTACAAAAGTTAGTTACAAAAAAAGTGTAAAAAAAATATATATATATATAAAATAAAAAAAAAATAGTTGTCGTTTTATTGTTCTCTCTCTCTCTCTATTCTCTCTCTATTGTTCTGCTCTTTTTTACTGTATTCTATTCTGCAATGTTTTATTGTTATTATGTTTTATCATGTTTGCTTTTTCAGGTATGCAATTTTTTATACTTTACCGTTTACTGTGCTTTATTGTTAACCATTTTTTTGTCTTCAGGTACGCCATTCACGACTTTGAGTGGTTATACCAGAATGATGCCTGCAGATTTAGGTATCATCTTGGTATCATTCTTTTCAGCCAGCGGTCGTCTTTCATGTAAAAGCAATCCTAGCGGCTAATTAGCCTCTAGACTGCTTTTACAAGCCGTGGGAGGGAATGCCCCCCCCCCCACCGTCTTCCGTGTTTTTCTCTGGCTCTCCTGTCTCAACAGGGAACCTGAGAATGCAGCCGGTGATTCAGCCAGCTGACCATAGAGCTGATCAGAGACCAGAGTGGCTCCAAACATCTCTATGGCCTAAGAAACCGGAAGCTACGAGCATTTTATGACTTAGATTTCGCCGGATGTAAATAGCGCCATTGGGAAATTGGGGAAGCATTTTATCACACCGATCTTGGTGTGGTCAGATGCTTTGAGGGCAGAGGAGAGATCTAGGGTCTAATAGACCCCAATTTTTTCAAAAAAGAGTACCTGTCACTACCTATTGCTATCATAGGGGATATTTACATTCCCCGAGATAACAATAAAAATGATTAAAAAAAAAAAATATGAAAGGAACAGTTTAAAAATAAGATAAAAAAAGCAGAAAAATAATAAAGAAAAAAAAAAAAAAGCACCCCTGTCGCCCCCTGCTCTCGCGCTAAGGCGAACGCAATCGGCGGTCTGTCGTCAAACGTAAACAGCAATTGCACCATGCATGTGAGGTATCACCGCGAAGGTCAGATCGAGGGCAGTAATTTTTGCAGTAGACCTCCTCTGTAGATCTAAAGTGGTATCCTGTAAAGGCTTTTAAAGGCTTTTAAAAATGTATTTATTTTGTTGCCACTGCACGTTTGTGCGCAATTTTAAAGCATGTCATGTTTGGTATCCATGTACTCGGCCTAAGATCATCTTTTTTATTTCATCAAACATTTGGGCAATATAGTGTGTTTTAGTGCATTAAAATTTAAAAAAGTGTGTTTTTTCCCCAAAAAATGCGTTTGAAAAATCGCTGCGCAAATACTGTGTGAAAAAAAAAAATGAAACACCCACCATTTTAATCTGTAGGGCATTTGCTTTAAAAAAATATATAATGTTTGGGGGTTCAAAGTAATTTTTTTGCAAAAAAAAAATAACTTTTTCATGTAAACAATAAGTGTCAGAAAGGGCTTTGTCTTCAAGTGGTTAGAAGAGTGGGTTATGTGTGACATAAGCTTCTAAATGTTGTGCATAAAATGCCAGGACAGTTCAAAACCCCCCCAAATGACCCCATTTTGGAAAGTCGACACCCCAAGCTATTTGCTGAGAGGCATGTCGAGTCCATTGAATATTTTATATTGCGACACAAGTTGCGGGAAAGAGACACATTTTTTTTTTTTTTTTGCACAAAGTTGTCACTAAATGATATATTGCTCAAACATGCCATGGGAATATGTGAAATTACACCCCAAAATACATTCTGCTGCTTCTCCTGAGTACGGGGATACCACATGTGTGAGACTTTTTGGGAGCCTAGCCGCGTACGGGACCCCGAAAACCAAGCACCGCCTTCAGGCTTTCTAAGGGCGTGAATTTTTGATTTCACTCTTCACTGCCTATCACAGTTTCGGAGGCCATGGAAAGCCCAGGTGGCACAAACCCCCCCCAAATGACCCCATTTTGGAAAGTAGACACCCTAAGCTATTTGCTGAGAGGTATAGTGAGTATTTTGCAGACCTCACTTTTTGTCACAAAGTTTTGAAAATTGAAAAAAGAAAAAAAAAAATGTTTTTTCTTGTCTTTCTTCATTTTCAAAAACAAATGAGAGCTGCAAAATACTCACCATGCCTCTCAGCAAATAGCTTGGGGTGTCTACTTTCCAAAATGGGGTCATTTGGGGGGGTTTTGTGCCACCTGGGCATTCCATGGCCTCCGAAACTGTGATAGGCAGTGAAGAGTGAAATCAAAAATTTTCACCCTTAGAAATCCTGAAGGCGGTGATTGGATTTTGGGGCCCCGTACGCGGCTAGGCTCCCAAAAAGTCCCACACATGTGGTATCCATATACTCAGGAGAAGCAGCTAAATGTATTTTGGGGTGCAATTCCACATATGCCCATGGCCTGTGTGAGCAATATATCATTTAGTGACAACTTTATGCAAAAAAAAAAAAAAAAAAAAAAAAAAAAAGTGTCACTTTCCCACAACTTGTGTCAAAATATAAAATATTCCATGGACTCAATATGCCTCTCAGCAAATAGCTTGGGGTGTCTACTTTCCAAAATGGGGTCATTTTGGGGGGTTTTGTGCCACCTGGGCATTCCATGGCCTCCGAAACTGTGATAGGTAGTGAGGAGTAAAATAAAAAATTTACACCCTTAGAAATCCTGAAGGTGGTGATTGGTTTTCGGGGCCCCGTACGCGGCTAGGCTCCCAAAAAGTCCCACACATGTGGTATCCCCATACTCAGGAGAAGCAGCTGAATGTATTTTGGGGTGCAATTCCACATAGGCCCATGGCCTGTGTGAGCAATATATCATTTAGTGACAACTTTTTGTAAATATTTTTTTTTTTTTTTTTTTTTTGTCATTATTCAATCACTTGGGACAAAAAAAATAAATATTCAATGGGTTCAACATGCCTCTCAGCAATTTCCTTGGGGTGTCTACTTTCCAAAATGGGGTCACTTGGGGGGGTTTTGTACTGCCCTGCCATTTTAGCACCTCAAGAAATGACATAGGCAGTCATAAACTAAAAGCTGTGTAAATTACAGAAAATGTACCCTAGTTTGTAGACGCTATAACTTTTGCGTAAACCAATAAATATACGCTTATTGACATTTTTTTTACCAAAGACATGTGGCCGAATACATTTTGGCCTAAATGTATGACTAAAATTTAGTTTATTGGATTTTTTTTATAACAAAAAGTAGAAAATATCATTTTTTTTCAAAATTTTCGGTCTTTTTCCGTTTATAGCGCAAAAAATAAAAACCGCAGAGGTGATCAAATACCATCAAAAGAAAGCTCTATTTGTGGGAAGAAAAGGACGCAAATTTCGTTTGGGTACAGCATTGCATGACCGCGCAATTAGCAGTTAAAGCGACGCAGTGCCAAATTGGAAAAAGACCTCTGGTCCTTAGGCAGCATAATGGTCCGGGGCTCAAGTGGTTAAAGCAGCGCAAGAAAAACTGGCATGGGTTCCCCCTCCAGGGGTATACCAGTCCCTTCGGTCTGGTATGGATTGTAAGGGGAACCCCCTACGCCGAAAAAAATGGCGTGGGGGGTGCCCCAAAATCCATACCAGACCCTTTTCCGAGCATGCAGCCTGGCCAGTCAGGAAAGGGGGTGGGGACGAACGAGCGCCCCCCCCCTCCTGAACCGTACCAGGCCGCATGCCCTCAAAATGGGGGATGGGTGCTTTGGGGAAGGGGGGCATGCTGCGGTCCCCCCACCCCAAAGCACCTTGTCCCCATGTTGATGAGGACAAGGGCCTCTTCCCGACAACCCTGGCCGTTTATTGTCGGGGTCTGCAGGCAGGGGGCTTATCAGAATCCGGGAGCCCCCTTTAATAAGGGGGCCCCCAGATCCCGGCCCCCCACCCCTGGGGGGAAAAAAGTGTCAAGAAAAAAACACACTAGACAGGTTTTTAAAGTAATTAGGCAGCCCTGGGGGTCTTCTTCCGACTTCGGGGGTCCCTTCCGCGCTGTCCGGCCTCTTCTCCACGCTCTCCGGATCTTCTCCCGGTCTCCGGTTCTTCTCCGCGCCTTCCAGCCTCTTCTACCGGTCTCCAGTTCTTCTCCGCGCTGTCCGGCCTCTTCTACCGGTCTCCGGTTCTTCTGCTGGGCTCCTCCGCTATCTTCTGCTCTTTTGCCGCTCTTTAGCTAGAGGTGGCCCAGTCTTCTCCCGCTGTCCGGTTCTTCTGCCAGGCTCCTCCGCTATCTTCTGCTCTTTTGCCACTCTTTTGCTAGCGGTGGCCCGGTCTTCTTCGTCGTCTTCTCCCCTCTTCTCTTCTTCCGATGTTGACACGTACTCTCTCCCGCTGTAATGCCGTCTGCAAGGTGTGCGGTGACTTATATAGGCATGGGGCGTGGTCACTGTGTGATGTCACCGGGTGACCCCGCCCCTTATGATGGCACAGTCCCTGGGCATGATGGTACTATGCCATCATAACGGGCGGGGTCACCCGGTGACATCACACGGTGACCACGCCCCATGCCTATATAAGTCGCCGCACACCTCGCGGATGGCATTACAGCGGCAGAGAGCATCGTGTCAACATCGGAAGAAGAGAAGAGGGGAGAAAACGATGAAGAAGACCGGGCCACTGCCAGCAAAAGAGCTGGAAGAAGATAGCGGGGGAGTCCGGCAGAAGATACCGGACAGCAACAGAAGAACTGGACAGCGGCAGAAGAACCGGACAGCGGGAGAAGACCGGGCCACCGCTAGCAAAAGAGGGGCAAAGTAGCAGAAGATAGCGGAGAAGCCCAGCAGGAGAATCGGACACTGGTAGAAGAGGCCGGACAGCGCGGAGAAGAACCGGAGACCGGGAGAAGAATCTGGACAGCGCGGAGAAGAACCGGAGACCGGGAGAAGATCACCCCCTACAGAAAAAAACGTCCTAATGAAATAACTATAAAGCTGCCACTTTAAAATTGAATAAACTGTATAAACCTTTCTATTGCTTCCAAGTGACCCTAAGCTGTATTGGTCCTTGTGAATCAATAAAAGTGGCGCTAAATGACAGTATATATACTGTCTAGTGCATATTAAAGTGATCTAGTGCTCTAGCAAAAAATGTATATAAATAAATCAAGAGTAAAAAACATTCATGGAAAATCTCATCAGTGTACAAAATAAAAATCGTGATAATCCCTGTAAAGGTGTACCATACACACAGCAATATATATTGCAAAATAATATTAAACGTGAAATATGAATAATTTTAGTCCATAAAGATTCCACAGACAGGACACCGTGAAGGAAAAGTGCGGTATCTGGAAGCAATCCACCAATTCACTCAGTGTTAGTGATTCCTCTCCCCTTGAATTCAACACTCACCAGCTCAATATGCCTCACACTCTCGTGTTTTGGCAATAAGGCATAGGCATATAGTTGGTCAATTGAAGGTAAAAGGATCCAGATTCTTTATTTATCCAAGTGTCACCTCAATTCATAAAAAGAACTCAAAATAGTGTGATACCGTAAAACATATAAAATTTATTCAACTTAAAACTTCAATCATTACACTCACAGGAAAAACTCTTGATTCAAGCCAAACTGACACTGCAAATCAAATCCAAATCAAACTCAATCCTCCTCTGTGAAACGCCCAGCACCACTGTGGAAATGAGGGTCACGGCGGACCTCAAGAAGCAGCGTTGGATAAGTTCTCACCCCTCTCCGCTGACACTTTATTGATGTGGATCACCTGCTGGCAACCAAGCCCAGGGGGCAGCTCCTCTAATGCGTTTGAAGGCTCCCGCCGATGCACGGAGATCCGAAACCACGTCCCGTCCGTCACTAATTGTTAATGATAGGTGCCGTACAGCCACGCCCCGACATGTTTCGTTATATCAGACTTCCTCATGGGATTGGCTGTACGGCACGGCACCTCCTACCCTTATACTCCTCACGTCTTTCGATGTAATAGTATGCAAATCAGTGTTCACGTTCCCAGATGTCTCCACGGCCCTCAAAAGCAGCGATGCTGGGCCGATCACGTACACCAGAGAACAAATAAACTGCAAAATGTCTCAAAAATGCCGAAGCAAATATAATCAAATATATTGCATAGATCGGATTATAAAAGATCAGAAATGGTAAAACAGAGAAAAAAACTTTGAATTATAAACCTCATTCATGGAGTCCTAATTGACAGTGTATCAACGTCCTATTTTTTGAACGTCCTGTTTTTTGTACACTCCCCATATGGAGTATAGAGTCATATATCTAGAAGTGTTACATAATGGACTTGCCCTAGCGGTTTATAATATATGGTCAGACCATGCAGCCCATACATTGCCCGATCATGACTATAGAACGGGACATTTCCCTAAATATACCCCTCATTCCCCCTAGCTAATAGTGAAACCTCAAATGAGTATAATCATAACTCCTTCCCTAAATCTATATTTTATGCTATCTATAGCGAGTAAATAATATTAAACCATTGGTGAATCGTTGTAAACCACTAAAGAGCCATCATGCTGTTGACCAGCAACGTAAGCCCTCTAGTGGTAAGAATGAAAAGTATCTCCTCAATGTTTCAAAAATAAATTCCATTAAATTAAACCACACAATTACCACCCCTTGTGGGAAGTATAACCCCCTAAATTTATTAGTAAGCTACATCAATGTGAATTCTAATAATAGTGCAATGTGCCTAGACCTCTCACAAAGAGAGACCCTATGGATATTTCGTCTGAAAAGCCTTGCCCCTAGGGGCCTGAATATTGAGGTAGATTTGAACTGCTTCATTAGTGATCTTTGAATAATATACCCAAGGGAATTTCTCTATACATCTCTCTCTATATATTCCTCTATAGATTTCACTGCACTCGATGATTGTTGTGATAAAAAACTTTTTTCAGTTTTTTTACACAAGCTTTACCTGAAATATTGGCTAATGGATACTTTAATACTTATATGTTTAGGCACATTGCACTATTATTAGAATTCACATTGATGTAGCTTACTAATAAATTTAGGGGGTTATACTTCCCACAAGGGGTGGTAATTGTGTGGTTTAATTTAATGGAATTTATTTTTGAAACATTGAGGAGATACTTTTCATTCTTACCACTAGAGGGCTTACGTTGCTGGTCAACAGCATGATGGCTCTTTAGTGGTTTACAACGATTCACCAATGGTTTAATATTATTTACTCGCTATAGATAGCATAAAATATAGATTTAGGGAAGGAGTTATGATTATACTCATTTGAGGTTTCACTATTAGCTAGGGGGAATGAGGGGTATATTTAGGGAAATGTCCCGTTCTATAGTCATGATCGGGCAATGTATGGGCTGCATGGTCTGACCATATATTATAAACCGCTAGGGCAAGTCCATTATGTAACACTTCTAGATATATGACTCTATACTCCATATGGGGAGTGTACAAAAAACAGGACGTTCAAAAAATAGGACGTTGATACACTGTCAATTAGGACTCCATGAATGAGGTTTATAATTCAAAGTTTTTTTCTCTGTTTTACCATTTCTGATCTTTTATAATCCGATCTATGCAATATATTTGATTATATTTGCTTCGGCATTTTTGAGACATTTTGCAGTTTATTTGTTCTCTGGTGTACGTGATCGGCCCAGCATCGCTGCTTTTGAGGGCCGTGGAGACATCTGGGAACGTGAACACTGATTTGCATACTATTACGTCGAAAGACGTGAGGAGTATAAGGGTAGGAGGTGCCGTGCCGTACAGCCAATCCCATGAGGAAGTCTGATATGACGAAACATGTCGGGGCGTGGCTGTACGGCACCTATCATTAACAATTAGTGACGGACGGGACGTGGTTTCGGATCTCTGTGCATCGGCGGGAGCCTTCAAACGCATTAGAGGAGCTGCCCCCTGGGCTTGGTTGCCAGCAGGTGATCCACATCAGTAAAGTGTCAGCGGAGAGGGGTGAGAACTTATCCAACGCTGCTTCTTGAGGTCCGCCGTGACCCTCATTTCCACAGTGGTGCTGGGCGTTTCACAGAGGAGGATTGAGTTTGATTTGGATTTGATTTGCAGTGTCAGTTTGGCTTGAATCAAGAGTTTTTCCTGTGAGTGTAATGATTGAAGTTTTAAGTTGAATAAATTTTATATGTTTTACGGTATCACACTATTTTGAGTTCTTTTTATGAATTGAGGTGACACTTGGATAAATAAAGAATCTGGATCCTTTTACCTTCAATTGACCAACTATATGCCTATGCCTTATTGCCAAAACACGAGAGTGTGAGGCATATTGAGCTGGTGAGTGTTGAATTCAAGGGGAGAGGAATCACTAACACTGAGTGAATTGGTGGATTGCTTCCAGATACCGCACTTTTCCTTCACGGTGTCCTGTCTGTGGAATCTTTATGGACTAAAATTATTCATATTTCACGTTTAATATTATTTTGCAATATATATTGCTGTGTGTATGGTACACCTTTACAGGGATTATCACGATTTTTATTTTGTACACTGATGAGATTTTCCATGAATGTTTTTTACTCTTGATTTATTTATATACATTTTTTGCTAGAGCACTAGATCACTTTAATATGCACTAGACAGTATATATACTGTCATTTAGCGCCACTTTTATTGATTCACAAGGACCAATACAGCTTAGGGTCACTTGGAAGCAATAGAAAGGTTTATACAGTTTATTCAATTTTAAAGTGGCAGCTTTATAGTTATTTCATTAGGACGTTTTTTTCTGTAGGGGGTGAGCACCCCTTTGCCTGGCATTTGAGCGCAGTGGTGAAAACTCGAGAGGGGCGTATAGATCTGAGTTTTCTCATTTGTCACATAATAAATTACTTGCTTTAAAAACCTGTCTAGTGTGTTTTTTTTCTTGACACTTTTTTCCCCCCAGGTGAATGGGTAGGGGTACTCCATACTCATTCACATAGGGTGGGGGCTGGGATCTGGGGGCCCCCTTATTAAAGGGGGCTCCAGGATTCTGATAAGCCCCCCGCTCGCAGACCCCGACAACCAATGGCCAGGGTTGTCAGGAAGAGGCCCTTGTCCTCATCAACATGGGGACAAGGTGCTTTGGGGTGGGGGGGGCCGCAGCGCGCCCCCCTTCCCCAAAGCACCCATCCCCCATTTTGAGGGCATGCGGCCTGGTATGGTTCAGGAGGGGGGTCGCTCGCTCGTCCCCACCCCCTTTCCTGGCCGGCCCAGCTGCGTGCTCGGATAAGGGTCTGGTATGGATTTTGGGGGGACCCCGATGCCGTTTTTTCGGCGTAGGGGGTTCTCCTTAAAATCCATACCAGACCAAAAGGTCTGGTATGCTCTTGGAGGGTAACCCATGCCATTTTTTTATGTAAAATTTGGCGTGGAGTTCTCCCTCAAGATTCATACCACAGTGCCTGGTACTGGCGGGGATCCAAGTCAGATCCCTGTGCTTGTCGCTCATTGGGAAAGGAAAAAACATTTTTTCCTTTCCCGATGAGTGAGCCAGCTCGGCGCTGCTATCTGCAGCTGACACAGTGCACTGCGATTACCTGCGGTTATGTGCGGATAGCAGCGCTAAATCGCTCCTGGACGCAGTCAATTCTATTTTTTCTATCCGCACCAAACCGCAGGTAATCAAAATGCAGTGTGTGAATGGGGCCATAGGAAACCATTGTGTGCGTTTAGCTGTGGTAGAAAATGCAGCTAAAAGCACAATTCTATCCGTCTGTGTGAAAGGGGCCTAAGGCCCCTTTCACACTGGGGCATTTTTCATGCCCTATAGCGCTAAAAATAGTGCCTGAAAAACACCCTAAAGAAGTGGCTCCATTCACTCCAGTGTGAATCGTGCCTTCACACTGGAGCAGTGTGCTAGCAGGACAGTAAGGCCCCTTTCACACTGGGGCGGTGGGGGCGTCTGCGGTAAAGCGGCGCTATTTTTAGCACCGCTTTACTGTCATTATTCGGCTGCTAGCGGGGCGGTTTTAACCCCCCTGCTAGCGGCCGAAAAGGGGTTAAATCCACCCGCAAAACACCGCTGGAGCGGCATTTTGCCGGCGGTATCACATCGCTGCCCCATTGATTTCACCGCTCCAAAGAAGCTGCTGGCAGGACTTTTTGTGATGCCCTACCGGCGCATCGTTCCAGTGTGAAAGCCCTCACTGGAGTGAATGGAGCCGCTTCTTTAGGGCATTTTTCAGATGCTATTTTTAGCACTGTAGCGCCTAAAAACGCCCAGTGTGAAAGGGGTCTAAAAAAAGTCCTGCTAGCAGCACCTTTGGAGCGGTGTATAAACCGATCCTGCCCATTGAAATCAATGGGACAGCGCGGCTATACCGCCGGGAAAACTCCGCTGCGGCGGTAAATTGCTTCCGGAATTTTCTGGTGATCACCCAAGTTATCATTGGTATGAATGACAACATTACGGCCAGGTGGCTGAGACACCGAGAAGATCTCAGAATGCTCCTTATAACCGTCACCGTCCTTTTCTGATGGAAGCAAAACAGAGGAACCAGAAGAGCCCCCACAGGCACTTTAACTGTTGGAAAGCAAAAGTTGGCCTTTTTTTTTGTAGAAAGGAATGACGCCCAGGTAGTGGCGAATCTGGAGACCCCGTTCTCCAAGAGGAACTGACACAGCACTGAAACCTCTGTGAATATTCCTAGAGATATTAATAGGCTAAAAGGTAGGCTGATAAAGCAGAGATGTGTCCAACCAATCGACAAATTTACTTACTTTGGAATAAAAAAGAAAGGGAAAAATTTTGGGATGTAAGGCTAAGAATCCTGACGATCTAGCGAAAGCCTCCAGCCATCTGCTGCAAGAGAATGCTTCTCTCCAACTCCCGCGACCTACAAACAGGGGTGGGTAGGAAACCTACCATCTCTCCTGTGAGATGGGACCAGGACAGCTCCCCTCTGAGTCTGAAGTGTAAGTATTGTAACCGCCATGGTTGCAGTGGATCTGGCAGCTCCGAGGGGGAGAAAAAGGTTCAGAGAAGGAACAGCAAGGAATCCACCGAAGTGACCATGAGTGCCTATCCTCCAAGGATCTGCACAATCCACTGTCCAATAAACCGTGATGCGTGCCCACTGGGACTTACCTTAAAAGTCTGGGGATACGCCCGGTAAAAGGGTTTTGTGGGTACCTGCGGTACACCCAAAGATTTTCATTTATGGACCTTATGAAAGGTTGCCCCTAGAGGAGCGGAACCTAGCGGGAGAAACATATTTCTCCCTTTATTTATTATTATTATTTTTAGTTATATATTTTTTTTTTTTACTTTCCTGCTTTCTGTTATGGGAGAAGAACGGACTCTCCTCCTGTCACTTCCGACATGGTTGTCTCTGGTTTCATATTAAACAGAGATCTTGCACTATAAAGTGACTATTCCAATTTTGTTTCTAGGAAGCCAAACACAAACATGGGTCTCAACCATAGGGTACCCCTAGCCGTAACTGAGTATAGCATTGCCTTGGCCAGGCACCACATTGAGACTATTGCTGCTTCCGCAGTGAAATTTGCCGATACATCTTGGCCGGGTCCCAAGGTATCAGCCCTAAGGATTTCCTCCCCAACCATATCCTGAGAGTAGAAACCCAAAGTACCCGTCACCAAGGTAAGGGCCTCTGTTGAGTGGCAGGCCCTTCCCAGCCGCCACCCTATTGGACAACAGCCAGTCCTACTGTAGGTATGGATTTCAGCAATGCTATATCCACCTTGAATGAAACCAGTTTCCTAATGGAAAAGTGATTGCTCATTGAAAGGGTAAATATGACTTAGTCTTTTAACCCATGTAATGGTCTGCATGACTGCCTGGATACACAGTTCTCCAAAGAAAAACTGACACCAAGTAGCTCCAGATCTTCCTCTGGTGCAAGAGAGCTAAAATCATTTGCAGGCTGCGACCCCTCCTCAGGAGTACTGAGAGGATGAGTGATCCATGAGGCAGGTTGTTCTGCTAGTGGCTAGACCCACAACAAGGGGGCTGACTAGCTAGAGTAATTACAGTGAGTTTAAAACAGAAGTTTTGTGCCACCTTATAAGTAATAAAGGAGAGAGAGAGACACAGCAGCATGCTGTGTGAAAATGTGCATTGCTGGATGGTGTGCTGGGTGAGCTTAACCACATAAAGACTGTAGCTCTGATTGGAGCCATGAACTATTATCTATAAGCCTGTGTGCTGCAGAACTGTGAGCTGTACCTGTATGCACAACCATGTGACAAGACAAGTCTGTCTTATCTTATGTTTAATATGCCATTTTGCTGAATAAAGTCACTTTTGTTTTAATGGACTGTCTCTGAGCCAGCTGTCCACCCCCCTGATCCCCTACAATACACACATCTAGATACACACACACATACATACACACACACACACACATATATATACCCTCTGCTCCCTGCCCACCACTATCACTTGTAAACACAGAAGTCCGGTTTCTGTGTTTACAAGTGACAGCGCTGCACTCTGTGTGTAATGCAATCCTGGTATTTAATACCCCTTTAAGACCCCCCTACTGTTTGTGAAATTTGACTGACCACACCCACTATTTGATGTGATTTGGAGAGTGTGTGTGGGGGGAGGGGTTTTCGGGGGTCGTGGTTGAGTTCCAGCACCTATTGTTTGAGAAAAAAAGCTATATATATATATATATATATATATATATATATATATATATATATATATATATATATATATATATATATATATATACACACACACACACACATATACATACACACACATACCCACCTGCCCCAAACCTATACATACACAACCTACAAACATAAGCTACACCTACAGCTGACCTAGGACAGCAAAGGACAGAGAACCTGTCTAGGGGGAGTAATGTACCCAGACCAGTGCCACTGCAGGAGGAAAACAACAGGAGGTGCAGAAAATGACAGGAGACAAACAAAGGCAAAGGTAAGAAGGATGCAAAGCTGGCCTCCCCAAACCCAACAAGCATTGCAGACACCAGCCTTAAAGACAGATTTCATTCCTAAATAGGAAAAACTGCTCAGCTCCATCAAGATCCACAGAAGGAGCTCCCAAGCTACTCTGGCGCTTTTAGCAGCCTGATTCTGGGACTTCGCACTGGGAGAGGCTTAACCCTGGAGGCAGAGGGGGGAACATAGTACTGCTTACTCTTCACTGGTGCGTGGAGGTATGAGGACAAAAAGAAGAATGGGGCGAGGCCTAACTGGCCTTTAATTTATGCTATTTCATTGGTCCTGAGGGAGGGGAGAAAGGCAGAGCCTAACACTTATATGCTGCCATGGTGATGTCAGGAAAAACAATTACCAAGCTTTAGTTTACATCATGTGATCAGCTGTCATTGGCTGACAGCTAATCGCGTGGTAAGGGGCCGGGATCGGCCATTACTTCGATCCGTGATCACCCGAGTCTCAGTGACTCAGTGCATGCTGCACGCTCTGCAGGGAGCACACGGGAAGCCCGTCTTATGACAGCCTCCCAGAAATTCAGGTCCACGCTGTGGCCGTCGTTTGGCTATAGAACAGACACCAAGTGGTTAATAGAAAAACAGATGCAGATTTCTAGGACTGGCCAAAAATAATGTTTAGAGCCAAAGGCAACTGATGACTTTCTATTAAAGGTCTAAATGGGCCATTAACATGTATCACAATTGAACTTAGGAATGTGTCTTTGCAAAGTTAAACTAATTAAAATCCTTTCTTATTTTTGCTTGGGGATAGACTGCAGAAGGATTAGAAGTTTTGGGGGACGTCTACACCCCTAATAGGGTGAAGACAACTCCCAAATTTTGCCAATTTCTCATTCAAAATTATTCACTTCCTGTCACATAGCCAAACAGGAAGTGAGGGGTAAAACCCTACCAATGTATGTCCTTGGGGACACACAGGTCAATCTAAATAGTTTCCCCATTCGGGAAATTGCACTCTAGCATTTTGCCATGTACATCCCAAATTATTATGTATCTTGGGGTTTATTTACTAAAAGGTAAATCCACTTTGCACTACAAGTGCACTTAGAAGTGCAATTGCTGGAGATCCGAGTGGGACAAGCAAGGAAAAGAAAAAAAAAAAAAAAAAAACAGCATCTTTTCCTCTACATGATTGGATGATAAAATCACCAGTGCTTCCCCTCTGATTTTCATCAACTACACTTGTATTGCAGAAAGGATTTGCATTTAATAAACCCAAAAATACCTAGTAATTTGGGGTGTACACAACAAAGTGCTAGAGTGCAATTTGCATAATGGGGACACTAGTTAGATTGACCTGTGTTTCCCCAAGGAAAAATATTGTTAGGGTTTTACTCTCACTTCCTGTTTGGCTATGTGACAGGAAGTGAAGCCAATTTTAAGAAAAGGGACACAAAGCCCCCCCCAAAAAAATCTTGATTTCCCTCAAATGTCCACACTTAGAATAGGATTGTCTTCAGCTTGATTTTAGTTCAGTGGCTCTAAATCAGTGTTTCTCAACCCTTTCCTCAAGTACCCACCCCAACAGGCCATGTTTGCAGGTTTTCCTTCATCTTGCACAGGTGCTTGAAAACAAAGTCAATGGCTTTGTATTTTGGACAGCTATTTTAGATAGGACATGTTTAGGAAATGTATCTTGTCGGGGGGGGGGGGACTCTTAAAACAAAAAAAAAATAAGGGATTTGTCTAAGACATGCCAATCAGCCTAATTAAGCTGCAGCTGGGAAATCCGTTGCATGAAAAGAACACACATAAAACAAAAAATTTGAAACAATTTTATTGGTCCAAAAAAAAACAGGACTTGGAAAAGAAGCAAGGAAAGCAAATACACACATGTATGTTAATTTGAGACACTAACAGAATATGTTTGAGGTTTGACCCTTTTGCAGTGTAAATTAACAGGAGTTAAAAGGAGTGCACCCACAAATGGACATCTATTAAGGATTAAAACAACATTAGGCACAACATCTTGAGAAAGAATTTTAAAAATAAGGCAGCACAGACCGTTAAATCAAAGTGAACAACGTAAAAGCAACAAAAATTGCCCACATAAAAAAGGACGGACGGACTTGGCTCTTTTCAGGGCAAAGTAAAGAATGCTGTCTGCAAGCTTGAGACCCCATTCACACAGGGACGACTTGTCAGGCGACCTAGTCGCCTGACAAGTCGCCTCCCGTTCTGTACTATGGAGCCGTTCTAAGGGGAGCGACGCAAGTCGCTCCGACTTAGAAAAAGGTTCCTGTACGACTTCGGGGGCGACTTGGGGCGACTTGCATAGACTTCTATGCAGAAGTCGTTTTGCAAGTCGCCCGGGCATTCGTTTGCAGGTCGCCTCGCTGAGGCGACCTGCAAGTCGTGTTGCCCCTGTGTGAATGGGGTCTTATATAACATAGGTTTGTGTGCTAATGAGGCAATTGCAAACACATGGACAGTCCATGAAATACACAAAATGCAAGTTCACCCAATGTAGAGAGAACTTCAAAGTGAGTACACCTGTTAAGGATGTCCTTAAATTACTAACCCAAAAAACACACTTTGAGCATGCCCAGAAACATCCAAGTGCTGATCACACACAAAAAGCACCCCAAAAAAAAAAACAAAGTCCCTGAGCATGCCCAGACCAACCCAAATGCATTTCACACACCAAAAGGCACAGGAAAAAAAACAAAGTCCCTGAGCATGCCCAGAACAACCCAAATGCAGCTAGCACAAATTAAGCCACTCCCCTGTCCAAAATTAAGCACATCATCCAGCATGCACCCAAATTACAAATGGGACAAAACACCCCCCAGTCCAGGGGGGCAGCTAAAGAGCCTAACATGTTCAAAAGTTATACAACTAATACCATTGCAGTCTAAGGGAACTGACTTGGTAATTTTACTAGTCCCCACTTGGCTGGCTTATCTTCTAGTTATTGGCCTTAAAATGGGTATGGGGCCCAGGGCCTACCCTAAGGTACATATATCAATGTCACCAATTGGACAACCCCAAAAACGAAACAAGGAGAAATGCCTTTAAATATGCCAAATTGCTTAAGGGCCAGTTCACACCAATGCAGTCCAGTGCATATTTTATGCATCAAAAATGCATGGAAAGTTGGTTATATGGTTTTTAATGGCATAGTTCACACCAGT
Organism: Aquarana catesbeiana; assembly: GCF_042186555.1. Taxonomy (NCBI): domain Eukaryota; kingdom Metazoa; phylum Chordata; class Amphibia; order Anura; family Ranidae; genus Aquarana; species Aquarana catesbeiana. Next base: position 131,705,326 of record NC_133330.1, read on the forward strand.
GCTTGCATTTCCAGTGCGTTCCAGTTCCAGAAAAAAAAGTAGAACATGCTGCATTTTTTCTGCACTGGACTGCCACTATATTGCCACTATAACACAGCGCACTAAATTGCACTGTGTTACCGGCGCATATGTTTTGTAAATACGAAAATGTCATTTGCGCATCGGCGTGCGCCACAACTCATGCGCAAATGCTTGGTAAATCACCCCAACTGTCAAGTGTTTTAAAAGGTATTGGTCCATGCAGGGTTAGTTAGCAGTATCCACGAGACCGGTCCGTGTAGCTCACAGGCAGATGCACTTTCTGGGCGTACTTATTGCAGGTGAAGCCCATATGATAGAGATCTCATCACAAGCTTATCAGTCCTTACGGGAATAGTCAGAAATTTCACCAGGACCAGACCGCTCAGCTGACAGACAAAACGACACACTGGCCGTGCAGCATCAGAGGAGCAACCCATGTGATAGAATTCCAGCTGGAAGTTAAATTCACATCCACAGTACGCTGATGTCCAGGTGTATAGAGATTAGATAGTCCCGGTTAAATTTTAGATCTCCTTCAGGATAAGTGGACCCAAAGTTAATTCATTCAAACATGGTTTGATCAACTCATCCATAGATGGTGCGGGCTGTGTAGACTGCAGTCTCCAATAAAAATAAAATGCGGCCACCCATGTTCATATAGAGACAGCTGCTCCCAGGGCAGGAATTGTGGGAGATGAAGGGGTGAGAACTCCGTGGTAGACCCTGTAAAAACAGGGGCGTCTAGCTGACCGGTTTCTTTCGACAAGCGAAATTCATCAGAGCCGGCTTCTCCTATGACCTCGCTCCTGCCTCCTGCTTGGCTCAACGCTGCTGCAACTACAGCCCTGCGACTAGCTGCGACTTCCTGCAACAGGTCTCCGGGTCTTCATCTGCAGGCACTCGTGTTCCTCCTGGCCCTTGGCTCCTTCTGTTCCACTCTCAGCAGGACCCGGGCTGGAGATACAAGAGAGGCCGACCTCATCAATTCAGTCTCCCCTCAGGTACGTAACAGGGACAGGAGGGGGTAGAGGGACAGGGGGAGAGCAGAATGACAGGTGGAGGGGCAGCATCACAGGAGGAGGGCAGTGGGACATAAGTGGGCAGAGGCACAGGTGGGGAGCAGCGTCACAAGAGGCGGGCGGAGGGACAGAAGGGGTGCAGCATCACAGGAGGGGGGCAGTGGGACAGGAGGGGGCAGAGGAACAGGTGAGGAGCAGCATCACAGGGGGAAGGGAAGCAGGACAGGAGAGGGCAGAGGGACAGGGGGAGGGCAAAAGGAGAGGTGGGGGCAGCATCACAGGAGGAGGGCAGCGGGACAGGAGGGGGCAGAGGCACAGGTGGGGAGCAGCGTTACAGGAGGTGTGCAGAGGAAAGGGTGGGGCAGTGTCACAGGAGGCGGGCAGAGGGACAGGTGGCGGGGGCAGCATCACAGGAGGAGGGCAGCAGGACAGGAGGGGGCAGAGGGACAGGTGAGGAGCAGCATCACAGGGGGAAGGGAAGCAGGACAGGAGAGGGCAGAGGGACAGGGGGAGGGCAAAAGGACAGGTGGGGGCAGCATCACAGGAGGAGGGCAGCGGGACAGGAGGGGGCAGAGGCACAGGTGGGGAGCAGCGTTACAGGAGGTGTGCAGAGGAAAGGGTGGGGCAGTGTCACAGGAGGCGGGCAGAGGGACAGGTGGCGGGGGCAGCATCACAGGAGGAGGGCAGCAGGACAGGAGGGGGCAGAGGGACAGGTGAGGAGCAGCATCACAGGGGGAAGGGAAGCAGGACAGGAGAGGGCAGAGGGACAGGGGGAGGGCAAAAGGACAGGTGGGGGCAGCATCACAGGAGGAGGGCAGCGGGACAGGAGGGGGCAGAGGCACAGGTGGGGAGCAGCGTTACAGGAGGTGTGCAGAGGAAAGGGTGGGGCAGTGTCACAGGAGGCGGGCAGAGGGACAGGTGGCGGGGGCAGCATCACAGGAGGAGGGCAGCGGGACAGGAGGGGGCAGAGGGACAGGTGGCGAGCAGCATCACAGGAGGTGGCCAGAGGGACAGGTGGGGCAGTGTCACAGGGGGGGGGCAGAGGGACAGGACAGAGGAAAACCACTCCAGCATCAGGTCATCAGGCGGTGGTGGGGCTCATGCAGTCCTAGTTAGGGAGGTGACGGACAGACTTGGCTCTTTTCAGGGCAAAGTAAAGAATGCTATCTGCATGCTTTATATAACATAGGTTTGTGTGCTAATGAGGCAATTGCAAACACATGGACAGTCCATGAAACACACAAAATGCAAGTTCACCCAACGTAGAGAGAACTTCAAAGTGAGTACACCTGTTAAGGAAGTCCTTAAATTACTAACCCAAAAAACACACTCTGAGCATGCCCAGAAACATCCAAGTGCTGTTCACACACAAAAAGCACCCAAAAAAAAAAAACCAAAGTCCCTGAGCATGCCCAGAACAACCCAAATGCAGCTAGCACAAAATAAGCCACCCCCCTGTCCAAAATTAAGCACATCATCCAGCATGCACCCAAATTACAGATGGGACAAAACACCCCCCAGTCCAGGGGGGCAACTAAAGAGCCTAACATGTGCAAAAGTTATACAACTAATACCATTGCAGTCTAAGGGAACTGACTTGATAATTTTACTAGTCCCCACTTGGCTGGCTTATCTTCTAGTTATTGGCCTTAATATAGGTATGGGGCCCAGGGCCCACCCTCAGTTATATGGTTTTTAATGGCATAGTTCACACCGGTGCTTGCATTTCCAGTGCGTTCCAGTTCCAGAAAAAAAAGTAGAACATGCTGCATTTTTTCTGCACTGGACTCTACTGGAAAGCTGTAAAACACATCAAAAATGCACTGGAACGCACTTGTCCTTATTTAAGGTTAAGAAAAAAGAGGGGGAAAAAAAGCACTGGACTGCATCAAAAACACACCAAAAACACACTGGAACGCATCAAAAATGCGCATACAGAAAAGCACCTGGAACGCATCCGGACTGCGTTTCTATGGTGTGAACTGGCCTTAAGGGCCCTAAGATGCGTTCCAGGTGCTTTTCTGCATGCACGTTTTTGATGCGTTCCAGTACGTTTTTGGTGCGTTTTTGATGCAGTCCAGTGCTTTTTTCCCCCTCTTTTTTCTTAACCTTAAATAAGGACAAGTGTGTTGCAGTGCGTTTTTGGTGCATTTAGGTGCATTCCAGTGCGTTTTGATGCATTTTACAGCGTTCCAGTACAATCCAGTGCATAATAAATGCAGTATGTTCTACTTTTTTTCTGGAACTGGAAACGCACTGGAACTGCAAGAACTGGTGTGAACTATGCCATTGAAAACCATATAACCTTCTTTCCATGCGTTTTTGATGCAGAAAAAAAACGCACTGGACTGCATGTGGTGTGAACTGGCCCTTAAGGCATAAAAGTTATTTAAAACTATTAGCGGCTATAATGAAATGTCGGTCCGGCAATACACATAAAAGTTCATTAATAAAAACAGCATTAAGAAAAAAAACAAAATTAAGAAAAAAAAAATTGTGTGGGGTTCCCCCGAAATTCCATACTAGGCCCTTCAGGTCTGGTATGGATATTAAGGGGAATCCCACGGCAAAATAAAAAAATATGGCGTGGGGGTCCCCCTCAAAATCCATACCAGGCCCTTCAGGTCTGGTATGGATTTTAAGGGGAACCCCATGCCAAAATAAAAAAAATGGCGTGGGGGTCCCCCTCAAAATCCATACCAGGCCCTTCAGGTCTGGCATTGATTTTAAGGGGAACCCGGCACCAAAATGTAAAAAAAAATGGCGTGGGGGTCCCCCCAAAAATCCATACCAGACCCTTATCTGAGCACGCAACCTGGCAGGTCGCAGGAAAAGAGGGGGGACAAGAGAGCGCCCCCCCTCCTGAACCATACCAGGCCACATGCCCTCAACATTGGGAGGGTGCTTTGGGGTCCCCCCCAAAGCACCTTGCCCCCATGTTGATGAGGACAAGGGCCTCATCCCCACAACCCTTGCCCGGTGGTTGTGGGGGTCTGCGGGCAGGGGGCTTATCGGAATCTGGAAGCCCCCTTTAACAAGGGGACCCCCAGATCCTGCCCCCCCATGTGAAATGGTAATGGGGTACAAAAGTACCCCTACCATTTCACAAAAAAAATGTTAAAAATGACAAGAGAGTTTTTGACAAATCCTTTATTTAAAGTCTCTTATTTCCATCTTCGGTCTTCTTTCTTCCTTCATCCTTCGGTTTCTTCCTCCATCTTCTTCTTCCTCTGCTTCTTCCTCCGATCCTCGGCTTCTTGTTCTGGTGTTCTCGTCTGGCATCTTCTTCTGCGGCATCTTCTTCCCGGCTTAGTTCTCAGGCTGCTCCACATCCATGATAGGAGGCTCCCGCTGTGTGACGCTTCTCTTCTTCTGACACTTATATAACGGAACTGTGCTTCAGAGGGGGCGGGGTCACCGGGTGGCCCCGCCCTCCGTTATTTAAGAAGTGTCAGAAGACGAGAAGCGTCACACAGTGGGAGCCTCCCATCATGGATGCGGAACGGGCTGAGAACGAAGCAGGGAAGAAGACGCCGTGGAGGAAGATGCCGGACGAGAACACTGCAACTGCAAGAAGCAGAGGATCGGAGGAAGAAGAGGAAGAAGAAGATGGAGGAAGAAACCGAAGGATGAAGGAAGGAAGAAGACCCGAAGAAGATGGAAAGAAGAAGGCTTTAAATAAAGGAATTGTCAAAAACTCTCTTGTCATTTTTAACATCTTTGACACTTTTTTGTGAAATGGTAGGGGTACAAAAGTACCCCCTTACCATTTCACACAGGGGGGGCAGGATCTGGGGGTCCCCTTGTGAAAGGGGGCTTCCAGATTGCGATAAGCCCCCCGTCCACAGACCCCCACAACCACCGGGCAAGGGTTGTGGGGATGAGGCCCTTGCCCTCATCAACATGGGGACAAGGTGCTTTGGGGGAGACCCCAAAGCACCCCCCCAATGTTGAGGGCATCTGGCCTGGTACAGTTCAGGAGGGGGGCGCTCTCTCATCCCCCCTCTTTTCCTGCGGCCTGCCAGGTTGCGTGCTCAGATAAGGGTCCGGTATGGATTTTTAGGGGGGGCCCCACGCCATTTTTTTAAAATTTTGCCACGGGGTTCCTCTTAAGATCCATACCAGACCTAAAGGGCCTGGTATTGAATTTCGGGGGAACCCCACGCATTTTTTTTTCTTAATTTTGTTTTTTTTCTTAATGGTGTTTTTATTAATGAACTTTTATGTGTATTGCCGGACCAACATTTCATTATAGCCACGAAGTGAACCAAGTAAAAAAAAAAAAAAAAGTGTAAAGATGCGCCCGTTCAACCTATGCAAATGCATTTACGTTGCTTGACATTTACTAAGATTTTGCTGGCGCACTGAACCAATGCATTTGAACAAGCGCAAATGCCGTTTGAGCATGCGCAGTGCATAAATTGACCTCCCGCAGTTCTAAATGCATTTGCCGGCGCAGCCGGCTTGTTCGGAGAAAGTTACTTTCTCATTCTATTTTGGGCATATTTGTGACTTAGGCAGTTAGTACCATACTTCCTCACATCACCCCACATCACCCCCATAATATTGGCACTTCCAGCTTGTTTAAATTTCAAGTTAAAGATGCCGTGCGCCATGTCTATAGTGGCAAACCTGTCGCCTCTTCCCGTGCGCCGGGAAGAGAATAGTAAATGGGAAATTGCGCTGTGTTACCGGCGCATATGTTTTGTAAATACGAAAATGTCATTTGCGAATCGGCGTGCGCTGCAACTCATGGCGCAAATGCTTCGTAAATCAGCCCAACTGTCAAGTGTTTAAAAACGTATTGGTCCATGCAGGGTTAGTTAGCGGTATCCACGAGACCGGACCGTGTAGCTCACAGGCAGATGCACTTACTGGTCGTACTGTATTGCAGGTGAAGCCCATATGATAGAGATCTCATCACAAGCTTATCAGTCCTTACGGGAATAGTCAGAAATTTCACCAGGACCGCTCAGCTGACAGACAAAACGAAACACTGTTCTCATTTTGTTCTCTTCAGCACTGTACTGGATGTTCCCTCAGTTTCTAGCTGGGCAGCAGTGATGAAACAGTCCCTGGCCGCTCCAGTGGCGTCCATAGCTCCGAGGCTGAAGGGTATCACAACAGGCACGTCAGCAGGGCACGTCAGCAGGAATCGTCAGATGCTGGAGAACAGTGGGCGTGGCTTGAGCATTCACGTGCGGAGCATGCGTGCTCCTTCATCAGGCAGAAGATTCGGCCATCCTCGGCAAGGTTCATATAAAGAGAGGGGAAGGGAGGGGGCGGCGTCACAGACTGCTAGATTCAGCAGACCAACGCTTTGTTTCAAAGGCGCAATAAAATGCTTCTATTGGGCAATGTTTCTATAGGTATTGGCAATGTTTCTATAGGTATGTGCAAGACACGGGACTGTGGATTATGAATAAATTGGGATGCAAAAATAGGAGTGAACATATAAAAACCATGTATACATAAAAACAAAGCTAAGGATAAGGGTGATATTATGAAAATGGAATAAAATAATATATATATGGAAAATAAAAATAAAAAGTAATAATGAAAAGGACTAGAAATATTATTAATAGATAGACAAATAGGGAGATACATGGAACATAATAAAATGGAAATAAGTAAATATTTTACTACAGAAAAATATGTTGAGGAAAAATCTATATGTATATAAATGGAACAACGTATACAGATAGGTATAGTCAAATGAGTAAAGTGAGGTAATATAAGTAACCATACAATATTTTTAGGCTATATATCTATATAGTTTTTAGATATCCACAAATTCATTGGGTATACTTACAAATATACGTTATGACAATCTTGTTGGCCACAAATATCCTGTTGGGAAATTATATTTGAAAAGATTATACAATTTTTCATTTTAATCAATATATAGGTGTTGTTAATTTGTTATTCAATGGGCAACTTGATTATAACTATTTGTGAGTAAGACAAAAAAGCACAGATTTTGAGGTGTTCAAGAGCAGCACATCCACACCTGTGCATATCAAGAACGCATGCGCACACAAGTACCTACAGGGGAGGAGGATGGTTGCAAGACAGGCATGTACTTAAACGGACATGCCTGCACATGGGGGTAATGGAGATAAAAATTTGGAAGAGGGAAAGGGGGATTAAAAAAAGGGCTGGGGGGCGGGAGTTGGGGGTTTAGGTGGGGGGGAAGGGTTTAGGAGAGGAAGGGGTGAGGAAGTCTGGGGGTTAGCTGGTAGATTAGGTGAGTACTGATGGCAAGTTGTAAGGGGTAGCTCGAGTTACAATGAAAAGGTCTTTGGGTGCCATTATATGTTGATAGATTGAATGAATTTCAGTTTCCTCATTTAGGCCCCCAGGCTTTAAACTATCTAAAGTGTAGATCCAGAAAGTTTCCCTTTCACATAGATGCTTAATGCGTTCAGCTTGAGGGTAACTACTCAGAATGATCTCTATAGCCCAGACCTGTAGGTCATTGGTGGAGCTCTTATGGAATTCGGTGAAATGTCTAGGAATGGTGAGGTAGCTATTGCCTTCAATGGAGCGTCTATGTTCTCCAAACCTTTTTTGTAGGGTTCTGGTAGTGCGACCTACATAAAGCAAGTGGCAGGGGCAAGAAAGGCAATATACCACAAATTCTGTTGAACAGTTAAAAAATTTGCCAAGGGGGTATGTTTTGCCTTTTGTGGTAAAATGTTTTTGTCTGTGTTGAACAAATTTGCAGGTAAAGCAATTAAACATATGGCATTGGTACATCCCCTTTATGTCTAGGAAGGTAGGGGTTGATGTTAATTTGGATTTACGGAATTTCAATTTGCTGGGTGCTATTTTTCCTTTTATATTTTGGACCTTTCTGTACATGATTTTTGGTATATCACTGAGGCTGTTTTGGAGGTGGGCATCTTCTTGCATTATGCCCCAATGTTTACGGAAAATGTGTTCCAACTTTTTGTGCTGTGTGTTAAACTGGGTGATGAATCTGGGTGTCTGGGAAGATGTGGTGGGTTGGTGATGGTTGGGTCTGGGTGCTTCACTCCGGAAATAGTTATAAAAAAAATTGCCCCCATGGCTGTGCCTTTGGTCCCTAGATGGTATTGGTTGTCAAAGAGAAAATAATTATGGGTTAGGCAGAATTTGGTGGATTCTAGGGTAAATTCTGCCAGCCTGGAGTTGTGAGTCTTGGGAGAGGAAATATTGATTTGCAATATACCCATTTTGTCAGTCAAAACACAACTGCACCCGCATAGAGGACTATAAGGAACAGAGTGATCTCTTCAAGAAGAAGTTTCTCGAAAAGGGCTACCCCGCCCCTCTAATTGAGGGTGCCTATAACCATTTCCTGAGTGAAGCACCCAGACCCAACCATCACCAACCCACCACATCTTCCCAGACACCCAGACTCATCACCCAGTTCCACACACAGCGCAAAAAGATGGAACACATCTTCCATAAACATTGGGGCATACTGCAAGAAGATCCCCACCTCCAAAACAGCCTCAGTGATAAACCAAAAATCACATACAGAAAGGCCCAAAATATAAAAGGAAAAATAGCACCCAGCAAATTGAAATTCCATAAATCCAAATTAACATCAACCCCTACCTTCCTAGACATACAGTGGATGTAACAATGCGGTAAGTTTAATTGCTTGACCTGCAAACTTGTTCAACACAGACAAAAACATTTTACCACAAAAGGCAAAACATACGCTGTTCAACAGAATTTGTGGTACTGTATGCTTGTTTACAAACTGTATGTAAAGCAGCCAATCAAAATCTATCTCTGATTGGCTGATTTGGAGTGCAGAGGCGAGACCCCTAATAGACGCCAGATCTCTCCACAAAGGAGACCCGTCAAAGCCCATGCTTTCACAAGGGATGTTTTCCATCCCTTGTGATACCTTATTTACCTTATTTACATCGCTGCTGGGAGCTCATGTGACCCGCCAGAGCTCTTCTTCCGAATACTGCAGAGGGAGTTGCCGAGATCCCCACTGACGTCAGCCCGCTCTGAACACTGCAGAGGGAGGGGCTGCACCCAGCCGCGCTGTAAATACGGTATTTTCCACAATAAAGTTACACAAGGAGAGACACACTGAACATTATATAATCTTTTTACCAAACTGATTACATGATTTTACATGCACCCTGCACTTAGTACATAGCACACCTCTGAACCCTGCACTCTGTACACAGCACATCTCTCAGCCCTGCACTCAGTATGTAGCTCACGCCTCAACCCTGCACTGAGTATGTAGCACACCTCTCAACCCTGCACGAAGTAGGTAGCACACCCTTCAACCCTGCACTCTGTATACGTAGTGCACCTCTCAACCCTGCACTTTGTACATAGCGCACCTCTCAACCCTGCACTCTGTACATAGCGCACATCTCAACCCTGCACTCTGTATGTAGCGCATCCCTCAGCCCTGCACTCTGTTTGCAGCACACTCTAAAACACTGCACTCAGTATGTAGCGCACCCCTCAACCTTGCACTTTTTATGTAGCGCACCCCTCAACGCTGCACTCGATACATAGTGCACACCTCAGCCCTGCACTCTGTACGTAGCATACCCCTCAACCCTACTCTCAGTACAAAGCGCACTCCTCAACCCTGCACTCTGTACATAGTGCACTCTTGAACCCTGCAATTTGTACTCACCCTTAAGCCCCTCCCACTGCTAAGAGTTTGCCCACGCCCACATTTTGCGTGCCACAGGTCACTTCCTCCTTCGAGTGTCTCTCATTCTAAAGTTGGGAGGTATATTAGATATCTATTTACTCTGCATAACATCAGCTTTAACTTGGTATTATATTGTGTTCTTATACACTAAAGTTCATTAAAATTTCTTTTTCTTGAAAATGTATGTTTGATAAACCACTGCAATATTGTGACATATTATTGTGACATAAAAAAAATGTATGTGCGCATCGCGGTGATCGTTGTCGCGGCGTGTCACTCTGAGACACCGCAACTCCGATCTCGGTAGTCTCTTATAGAGACTCTTTACCACGTGATCAGCTGTGCCCAATCATGGCTGATCACGATGTAAACAGGAAGAGATGTTAATAGGCTTTTCCTCACTCGCGTCTGACAGACGCGAGTAGAGGAGAGCCGATCAGCTGCTCTCCTGACAGGGGGGTCTGTGCTGATTGCTTATCAGCACAGCCCCCCCCGCGGATGCCCACCCAGGACCACCACGGATGCCACCAGGAACACCAGGGATGGCCACCACTGATAACCACCAGGTACGGCATCCCTGGTGGCCATGGGTGGCAATGTGTGCCCACACATGCCAATGTGTGCCCATACATGATGCCAGTCAGTGCCCACCAGCAATACCTGCCAGTGCCTCCTAATCAGTGATGCCCATCAGTGCCATCAATCAGTGTCAATCAGTGCCACTCATCAGTGTCCATCAGTGCCACCTATCAGTGCCCACCCATGCTCATCAGTGCCCACCTATCAGTGCCCATCAGTGCCACATATCAGTGCCCATCAGTGCCACCCATAAGTACCTATAAGTACCACCTATGAGTGCCCATCTGTGGTGCCTATGAGTGCCCGTCAGTGCTGCATATTAGTGCCACCTATCAGTGCCCATCATTGTCGCATATCAGTGCCCATCAGTGCCACCTCATCAGTGCCATCTCATCCATGCTCATCAGTACCACCTTATCAGTGCCCGTCAGTGCAGCCTCATCAGTATACCAAAGTATACCAGAATAACAAAATAAACACACAGATAACAGTTGGCTGGCTTTCTACTTATTTAAGTCTAGTGTATCTTTAAGGCTGGGTTCACACCTATGCGAATTGTATGTGGGTTTCCCAGCATCCAATTCGCATAGCAGGAGACTGTGACCGGATCTCTATGGAGCCGGTACACACATCTCCACAGCACCTCTGGTCTGAATTGCACAGGAGTCCTGTGCATCTTTTGGACCATTTCAGGTCCGAATTCAGCCAAAATTCAGGCTGAAATCGGACCTGAAACTTTGAATGGAGACGCACCGAACCCCTGCTGTGAACCGGAGTGTGCTGCGGTGTGAACTCAGCCTTAATTTTTTTGTCTCTTACTCCCTCCATTCCCTTCCCATTATTAAAATGACTCACCTGCAGACCCTGTGTAGTCTGCAATCAGTGAGCAGTATTACTGTGCAGTAATCTCTAGAAACCAATTAACAAGCAGAAATCATTTGCTGTAACCTCTAGCAACTAATCAGTGAGCCGTAATGTGTGCTGTAACCTCTAGCAACCAGTCAGTGAGCAGTAATGATACACTGTAACGACTGGCAACCAATCGCAATTGCTGCCTGTTCTGATACAGTAAACTGATTTTAAGTCTAGCTGCTATTTATTTTATGTCTCAGAGCAGGTGAAGAGTGAAATTGCAATCAATATTTAAAGACGGCTCTGCGTCAGTTAGTCATTTGTCATAGCACATTCTTGTTACTGCAGCATTCAACACTTCTGTTGGATGCAATGTAATCATGTACATGTATAAATGTATCATGTTTTGTGATCTGTTATGCCGCGTACACACGGTCGGACTTTTCGTCTACAAAAGTCCAACGGACGCTGACGGACTAAAGCTGGCTGGTAATCCGATCGTGTGTGGGCTTCTCCGGACTTTCAACTGACTTTTTTAGCCTCAAATCCGACGGACTTTAGATTTGAAACATGCTTCAAATCTTTACGTCGTAACTACGACGGACCCCGAAGTCCGCTCGTCTGTATGCTAGTCCGACGGACAAAAAAACGACGCATGCTCATAAGCAAAAACTAAACGGAAGCACTCGGTCTAGTAAAACTAGTGTTCGTATTGTAGGTAGCACATTCCTCACGCTGCAAAATCTGTGATCGTTGAATGCAGCGCATTTAATGTCTTCTTTACGAATGCTATAAAGAACGAAGATGTTTTGCTGTTCATATTCAAACAGAGTTCTCCCAAACAGATTTCTGGATTCTTTTTCTCTTTGATCTCATGAATGACATGGTATGCTTTTTCAAAACAATGTTTCCATACTAATAATACTTTTTAAACTTTTTTTTTTTTTGGTGGAGTCATCTTTTCTTGTAATTTTTATCCAGATATTTATTTTATGATTGTTGTGGAACTTTTTTTCTGTTTATCTCTAAATTTTTTTGTAAAGTTACCACAGGGAACCCATTTTTATATATATTTTTAAAATTTTTTTTAATGTTTGTAAAGTTACCACAAAGAACCCTTTATAATTTTTGTTTTTATAGTGATTTGTTATTTTTTTTATATAAAGTTAACCCAAAGAACCGTTTTTGGTTATGTATCTTTTTTTTTTTAAATACTTACCACTCGAACATTATTAACATTATTTTAATCTATTTTTGTTGTGTTTTTGCAAAATCAATGAGATTGTTGTCCCTTGTTAATTTAAAACATTGTGTCTAAAATCTATGATTTAAAATAAAAAACCTAAACTCAAAAAATATCCATTTATTTATGGTCTAAATAAAATAAAGAGGAAGTCAACGCTGGAAAAAGTATGTGTACAAGAAAATGGGGATCTTGAGGAGTCCATATAAGAGGGAGCACAATCTGGTCCAAGAATCCCAGAGATCAACAGCACCAGCAGATGATATAGATGTTCCCAGACTGTGGTACTACAACAGCCTGCGTCTTCTGTCAGACCAGACTGAACCCAAGTCATCACTTTCTTCTCTTCCCTGCAGCCTTTCCTCCACGCTGCCCTGCAGCCTTCCCTGCAGCCTTCCCTGTAGCCTTCTTTGGAGGCTGTGGCTCTGGTGTTTCAGTTGTGGCAGGAGGAGGAGGAGGAGGAGGAGGGGGGGCTGCCTCATGTAGTTGGGTGTTTCGTGTTAGCGTGCCCTGCAGCCCCTTCTGGATTGTTTCCCCAAATAGTCGCTCACAAATGAGGCGCTGCTCCCAATCCATTTGAAGAAGCCTGCTGGCTAAGTAGCAGCCATAGGACTCTTCCGCTTCGGGGGGGCTCTTCAAAAAACGGGTGGCCTCTTGCATGAGGCGCAGGGATGCCTCCTGTGTGACCGTCCCCTTCCTGGCCCTTTTTTTGGGAAGGTGGAGGGGAAGCACTTGTGATTGGGTCATGCTCCTACTGGGCCCAGCCACCTCACTTGGCCCAGCCACCTCACTTGGCCCAGCCACCTCACTGGGACCAGCCACCTCACTGGGACCAGCCACCTCCTGCCTGACACTGGGCCCAGCCTCCTCCAGGATGCTGGAGAATCCGCCCTCCTCCAGGCTGTCCATGGGCCCGGTCTCCTCCTGCCTGCCACTTTCCACACATTCCTCCTGGATGGACTCATCCTGTGTATAAAAAAAGGACATAGTTTTATTTATTTATTTGGGGTTCATCAATGCCACACAATTTGCTTCTCATGACTAACAAATTCAATGTGAATACATCTCTTTAATAAAAGAGTCTAATCAGACACCCTAATTTTTTATAGCAGGTGCCAAACATATTTAGCCACTCCTGTCAATTGATATGTATACACAATTTTGAGGCCAAAATTATTTTAGACAATTATAACATCCAGTTAACATCATTAATATTAGTACAGTAAATATTTGTTAATATAATTTACCTGACTCCAGATGGTCATATCCGGTTCATCCAGGATGGAAGATCCAGCTTGCTCCTCATCAGCCTCTGCTGGGGTGGAGGGAAGGGTGGAGGGAAGGGTGGAGGGAAGGGTTGAAAGTGATGCCCTAGCTTCATTCTGGTCATCAAGAAAACGGAGTTGATTGTAGTACCACAGCCTGGGTACATAAACATCATCTGCTGATGCTCCTGATCTCATTGATTCCTGGATCTTCTTATGCTCCCTCTTATACATATTCCTCAAGACCCCAATTTTCTTGAGCAATGTCTCCATTGTTGCTTCCGGGATGGTCGCCTGGACAAAGGACAGAAGTCTCTCCAGCGTTGACTTCCTCACATGCTTTGCATAATACTGAGGGTGTTTCACCTCCCACAAATTCCTCATCTCTCGATATTTAGCTATGAAAGCTGTAAGGAACTCTGGATCCTTAAATAGGGGATTCATTATATCTGGAAAAGATAAAGTCACAAGACAAAAAACACTTATTATTAGGTTTCTGCTAACCCCTCATCATCTTCTCCCTATGTAGGCCTCATCAATCTATCAAGCCATATAGGCCGCTTGCTACAAAGTCATGACCTAAAACCAAAAAAAAAAATTATTTAAAATTACCTTCGTTTTGTAACGTCCTGGTCCACTATCACCTACGCACAGAACGTACGTACGACACGTGCGCAAGGGCCCTCTTTATACACTACGCATGTGTGAAACTCCGCCTGCGTCGCCCGCCCCTGACGTTCAAAATTAACTCATGTTCTCCGCCCCCTAATTCGACGCACAGAACGTACATACGACACGTGCGCAAGGGCCCTCTTTATACACTACGCATGTGTGAAACTCCGCCTGCGTCGCCCGCCCCTGACGTTCAAAATTAACTCATGTTCTCCGCCCCCTAATTCGACGCACAGAACGTACGTACGACACGCGCGCAAGGCCCCTCTTTATACACTACGCATGTGTGAAACTCCGCCTGCGTCGCCCGCCCCTGACGTTCGATTTTAACTCATGTTCTCCGCCCATTTTTAGTTACGGCGCGTAGTGGGGTAAATAATGGCGGAGACACCTGACATGTTATCTACCTCAGGTAGCGAAAAAAGCCCGGAGGCTGGAACGTCAACCAGATCTGTGAGGCCTAGATTTAAGGCCTCTAATATGAGTTTTGAAGAGATGGTGGAGATGGTGGCCATTCTTCAAAAAAAGGACTATGATGGGAAGTATGGGCCGTACGCCCGGCCAAATTTGCGCAAGGCCAAAATAATGGCGAAGGTGGTGGACACTTTGCAGGCTTCTTTTGGGGTCCAGCGCTCCAAGGATCAACTTCGCAAAAGATGGTCTGACCTCAAGCTCAGGGAGCCGGATCAATACAGACGGATCCTTAAAGTGCTGAAAAAAAGTAAGTACTTGTCGTGTTTTTCTCTTGTGTTTATTACCTTGTATACTGCTCCATGTGCTTTTCCTTCCTATACAATTTTTTTGCTCATCGTTTCAAACGATCTTTTAATAAACCTCGTTACATATCTATAGATATATCTATATATATGTGTGTATATATATATATATATATATCGATATCTATCTATCTAGATAGATAGATAGATAGATAGATAGATAGATAGATAGATAGATAGATAGATAGATAGATAGATAGAGAGAGAGAGAGAGAGAGAGAGAGAGAGAGAGAGAGAGAGAGAGAGAGAGAGAGAGAGAGAGAGATAGAGATAGGTAGATAGATATAGAAATGTAAAACATTCTTTTGTAATATTTTAAGTTATCTTTTTTTTTTCTTTACATTTAGTTATATATTTAGATTTTGTTCCAGATATAGAGAGAGAGAGAGAGAGAGAGATCAAAAGATTTTTAACTATATTTCGAGATATTGATATCTAGATATCTATCTATCCGATATGTCTTTATAATTTTTAATATTGAGGTAAAATAGGAACTCTACACAAACCACTTCACTCCAAATGTTTGAAAATTACTATGTACTAAAATATCTGTGTGCTAAGTAGATTACTAATTTTTTGTTTCACATAGGGGAAAAATCACTCAGCCAACAAGAAGACAGTCCACCCCAAGCCAAACAACATGATTGGGAAATCAGCCCAAGTCCCACTGAGGATGTGGAGGAAGGAGAGGTGGGCGACATGGGCACCCCACCAGGTGAGTGTCTGACACACCAGCTTACGGTAATCTATGCATGGCTGTCTTTTCTTTAATGTCATTTTTCTACTCTATTTTAGGGGATCTGGTTGTGCTTGATTCAAGCAACAGTGCCACCCCCGAGGATGTGGAGGAATTATGCTACATGGGCACCCCACCAGGTCAGTGTCTGAGACAACAGCTTTATTATGGTAAGGTAAACTATGTATGTGTGCATATTTCTAAACACATTTTTTGGTTTCATTCCACTTTAGGTACAAGAAGTGACTATTTCACCTCAGACAGTGCCCAACGGCTAATTGGTCAAATAATGGCCTGGAACAGGGAGATCGATGAAATGCGTAATCGGCTGGATCGTATGCAGCAGGAAATGAAGGACATGATTGATGTTTTGGGTAGAATCTAAATGCCCTTTTTGAAAGCCCAAAACATCGATCATGTCCTTCATTTCCTGTTTTGCTGACCCCATTCTGGGCCTTCTCTTTTTTTTTTTGGCTGAACATATATGGCTGTTTAACATAATTTAAAAAAGGAGGGCTGTTTCTAGAAAATACATACAAAATCCACAAAAAAATAAAACTTGATTTTAAAAAAAACAAAAAAAAGATAAAACTTGATTTTAAAAAAACCAAAAAAAAGATAAAACTTGATTTTAAAAAATACAAAAAAAAGATAAAACTTGATTTTCAAAAAAACAAAAAAAAAAAAAAAACTTGATTTTAAAAAAAAACAAAAAAAAGATAAAACTTGATTTTAAAAAAACCAAAAAAAAGATAAAACTTGATTTTAAAAAAAACAAAAAAAAGATAAAACTTGATTTTAAAAAAACCAAAAAAAAAAAAAAAAACTTGATTTTAAAAAAAACAAAAAAAAGATAAAACTTGATTTTCAAAAAAACAAAAAAAAAAATATTGATTTTCAAAAAAAAAATAAAAAAATGAAAAAACTTGATTTTCCAAAAAACCAAAAAAAAAAAAAAATCAAAAAAAGCCTGTTTGCGAAAATCAAAAAGGCAAAAAAATGTTTTTGTGGATTATGTAGAAATATTTAAATATAATAATATTTTTGCTAATTATTAAGATAGTGACTCAGACAGTGCCCAACGGCTAATTGGTCAAATAATGGCCTGGAACAGGGAGATCGATGAAATGCGTAATCGGCTGGATCGTATGCAGCAGGAAATGAAGGACATGATTGATGTTTTGGGTAGAATCTAAATGCCCTTTTTGAAAGCCCAAAACATCGATCATGTCCTTCATTTCCTGTTTTGCTGACCCCATTCTGGGCCTTCTCTTTTTTTTTTTGGCTGAACATATATGGCTGTTTAACATAATTTAAAAAAGGAGGGCTGTTTCTAGAAAATACATACAAAATCCACAAAAAAATAAAACTTGATTTTAAAAAAACCAAAAAAAAGATAAAACTTGATTTTAAAAAAACCAAAAAAAAGATAAAACTTGATTTTAAAAAATACAAAAAAAAGATAAAACTTGATTTTCAAAAAAACAAAAAAAAAAAAAAAACTTGATTTTAAAAAAACCAAAAAAAAGATAAAACTTGATTTTAAAAAAACCAAAAAAAAGATAAAACTTGATTTTAAAAAAACCAAAAAAAAGATAAAACTTGATTTTGAAAAAAACAAAAAAAACTAAAAAAATTGATTTTAAAAAAAACAAGAAAAAGATAAAACTTGATTTTAAAAAAACCAAAAAAAAGATAAAACTTGATTTTAAAAAAACCAAAAAAAAAGATAAAACTTGATTTTAAAAAAACCAAAAAAAAAAAAAAAAACTTGATTTTAAAAAAAACAAAAAAAAGATAAAACTTGATTTTCAAAAAAACCAAAAAAAAAATATTGATTTTCAAAAAAAAAATAAAAAAATGAAAAAACTTGATTTTCCAAAAAACCAAAAAAAAAAAAAATCAAAAAAAGCCTGTTTGCGAAAATCAAAAAGGCAAAAAAATTTTTTTGTGGATTATGTAGAAATATTTAAATATAATAATATTTTTGCTAATTATTAAGATATCATTATATTTTTGTCTATGAACATTTTCTACTAAATGCATAACTGAATGCATAACAACGATTAATAAAAACATCTCCTTATAGGAATTAAATAAATGTGTGGTTTGTTATTTCAATGCTCAGTATCAGTTTGGTTATAATTGTAAAAAAGTTGTTTACAGTGGCAATGGAGCTTATTTAGACATTTAAAAGGAAAATACAGTTGGCACTACAACTGCTCGACCATAACCTAGGAGAAAGCCCAAAAGAAAGGCAAGCAATAAATATAATTCCAGATTTCATCAATATTTTTTTTATTTTAAAAAATTAAATATCCTGGCCCATTGCAATGGCCCCCCTACCCATAAAATAATTAACATATTGCTGTCTAACTTGACGGGCACTTTGGGGGGCCAAGCCAGTACGGACAGTATCCAGGCCCGTAAGGTTGTCATCTATAAGTCCGGCCTCAGGCCCAACTGTTCCTATATAATTTACAGAATGTTTGTGTAAAAAGTTGTGCAGAATGCAGCACGATAAAATGATAAAATTAAGTTTGTATTCCGCCAAATTAATGGATGTTTGAAACAGGCGGAACCGGCTGGCCAGAATTCCAAACGCATTCTCAACCACTCTTCTAGCTCTGGCCAGCTGGAAATTAAAAACCCTCCTCTCCGGGGTGAGGGTTCTTTGGGGGAATGGCCTCATGAGGTGCTTGCTGAGAGCGAAGGCTTCATCGGCAATGAAGACAAAGGGGAGTCCTTCCACGTTATCCGCATCAGGTGGCAATCCCAGGCCACCACTCTGGAGACGCTGGCAGAACTCCGTCTGGGCAAATACTCCTCCATCCGACATCCGGCCATTCTTCCCCACGTCCACATATAAAAATTCATAGTGTGCCGACACCACCGCCATTAAAACAATACTGTGGAACCCCTTATAATTAAAATAGTATGACCCCGAATGGGGTGGTGGCACGATGTGGACATGTTTCCCATCTATAGCCCCTCCACAATTGGGAAAGTCCCAACGGCTGGCAAAATGGGATGCCACAGTCTGCCATTCCTGTGGCGTTGAAGGAAACTGGGGAATCAAACAAGAAAACCAAAATCATTAATTTTGAAGCTAACATTGCAAGAAAATTATACAATTAAAAACATTATTCCCCAGCATCAGTATAACATTAAATAATTTAATTCTTCTGGAATAACTAATATGGAAAGGCACACTTATCAGATTGCTCACCCCCTCTGATGGAACATTGATTACATTTTAGGGGGTTGTGAAATCCCTAAAAAAGATTACTTTTAGGACACGCAGGAATTTAGGGACTAAAAAGGCTACAAGACTGCAGTTGTCGCACTCTGCAGGTGCAGTTGCTAACCAGCTTACAGTAAATGAGGTAAGGTAAAAAGGCATTCATGTTGCAAGGAGTACACAATCACATGCAAGGGCAATTAATGAAAACACTTTGTGGCTTGCATATGATTTGATGATGGAAATCAGCAGAGCTTCTGCTCATTTACTAAAGCACTGGAACAAATGCACTTGTAGAGTGCACATGCATTTTGCAAAGTGCAACATATATTTGCTTTAGACAAATCAACACCACAGAACATTCAAGCAAATTTTTACGAGGGTGGGGGGGGGTTGGGAAATCAAGCTAATTGCTAATTATCAGCACACTATTTGGAGTGAGTTTAGGGGGGGGGTTGGTAAATCTAGCTAATTGCTAATTATAAGCACACTAAATACACTCAAACAAAATACATTCAAAATGAGCAGACTAGGTGGATATGTTCCCATCATTGCATGCTGGGGAGGTTATTGAAGGAAAATATACATGCATGACAAAAAATAACAGGAAAAAAATTCAGCATGTGTGAGGATAAAAAGGGGACATTCACACTATATTGCAATAATGGTAAGTAGTGTTTGAAGCAAGAAATACATTACATTATCAAAGATTACATAAAAGAACATGTGATGCTAATAAAAGAAAAATATCTTACCTTAATATAGTCCTTCTGCAGGACCTGGATGATGGCAGAACAGGTCTCTGGGATAATGATCCCCAGAGCCTGGGGGGAGATGCCTGTCGAGAACTTGAGGTCCTGCAGGCTTCTCCCTGTCGCCAAGTACCGCAACGTGGCAACTAGCCTCTGCTCCGGAGTGATGGCTTGCCTCATGCAGGTATCCTGCCTGCTGATATAGGGGGTCAGCAAAGCCAACAAACGGTCAAAAACGGGGTCCGTCATCCGGAGAAAGTTCCTGAAATCCTCAGGATTATTCTCACGGATCTCACGGAGCAATGGCATGTGACAGAACTGGTCACGCTGGAGCAACCAATTCTTGGTCCATGAACTCCTCCTCGCCCTGTTCATGGACTGGTCTTGGTCTGAAGAATAAACTACAGCACCAAGCACATACAATGCACGAGCTCGACGACGAGTACGTACAGGTAACATGGCTTCAAAACGGTCGGCTGGTCAGAACGCACTTAACAGAACGCACTGAAGAACAGCAAGGCCTGTGAAGAACGACCTGAAAATCAGGAACGAGCGGACAATAAAACAAAGATTTCTCAATGCCAACTGACCAAACGCACTGAAAAGCAGATACAAACCTCACAAGCACAGACTGAACAACAGTTAAAACGAACTGAAAAATACGAGTCTCACAAGCGCGAATCGTCTCTCACCAAACTTCTACTAACACGAGATAAACACGAGATTAGCAGAAGGAGCCCAAAGGGTGTCGTACGGGCTATTGAACTTCCGTTTTATAGTCTCGTCGGACTTGGTGTACGTCACCGCGTACTAGGCTGTCGTACTTTTGTGTGGTCGTGTGTAGGCAAGTCCGTTCGTTAGAAAGTCTGCCGCAAGTCCGCCGAAGGTACACCGGAAGTATGTCGGACAGGCTGTCGGACTTTTGTAGCTGAAAAGTCCGACCGTGTGTACGCGGCATTACTTTTCCTTTTCAGTAGTTCATTTTAGCTTCTTTATTGAGGCTGGGTTCACACTGGTGCGATGCGAGCAGTGGCGTAGCGTGGGGGGTGCGGAGGGGGCCGTGGTCCCGGGTGCAAAATTTAGGGGGGCACAGCGCAGCATCCGGTGCAAGTGTCACTCTGTCCTAATGTGTATAGACGGTGTCACTCGCTGCGCTCCAGTCGAAATGTTCCGGCTCAGGGATGGGCATCGGCTGTCCGGTGATTTGACAAACGGGTCATGTGTGGTGGCAGAGGCTGGGTTGCTCTGGGAGTCCCGCCTCTGCCTCGCTGTGTAAGCCGCCGCCATTAACTTCTCCTCCTCCACGCTGGACTGAATCTAGCCTTTCCCCATTGTGGCAACCAGTCTGGGACTGGCACAGAGGCGCCTACTCTATCCCACAGGCACATGTAATGAAATGACATCGCCGGGGATCTTCCAACTGTGGAATGTGACATGATCAATGTACAGTACAGTCACACACAGTGTACACTAGTCACTGCACACATACAAAGAGCATCACCATCTCCCCCAACTAATCTCCAATGTCCCCAAATGTCCCTCCTATCCTCCTATCTCCCCACCGTCACCCCAATTATGCCAGATGTCCCTCCTGTTCCCCCACTGTGCCTTCTGTCCCCCCAATTATCCCCGATGTCCCTCCTGTCTCCCCACTGTGCCTCCTGTCCCTCAGATTATCCCCAATGTCCCTCCTGTCTCCCCCAATGTCCCTCCTGTCTCCCCAATTATCCCCAATGTCCCTCATGTCTCCCTCAATGTCCCTTCTGTCCACCCAACTATCCCCAATGTTCATCCTGTGTCCCTCCTGCCCCCCAATGATCCTCAATGTCCCTCCTGTCCCCCCAATTATCCCCAATGTCCCTCCTGTCTCCCCACTGTCCCTTCTGTCCCCCCAGTTCTCCCCAATGTTCCTCCTGTCTTCCCAATGTCCCTCCTGTTCCCCCAATTATCCCCAATGTCCCTCCTGTCTCCTCACTGTCCCTCTTGTCCCCCCAATTCTCCCCAATGTCCCTCCTGTCTCCCCAATGTCCCTCCTGTCCCCCCAATTATCTTCGATGTCCCTCCTGTCTCCCCACTGTGCCTTCTGTCCCCCCGATTATCCCCAATGTCCCTCCTGTCTCCCCCAATGTCCCTCCTGTCCCCCCCAATTATCCCCAATGTCTCTCCTGTCTCCCCACTGTCCCTCCTGTCCCCCCAATTATCCCCAATATCCCTCCTGTCTCCTCCCTGTCCCTCCTGTCCCCCCAATTATCCCCAACATCCCTTCTGTCTCCCCACTGTCCCTCCTGTCCCCCCAATTATCCCCAATGTCCCTCCTGTCCCCCCAATTATCCCCACTGTCCCTCCTGTATTCTCACTGTCCCTCCTGTCCCCCCAATTCTCCAAAATGTCCCTCCTGTCTCCCCAATGTCCCTCCTGTCCCCCCAATTATCCACAATGTCCCTCCTGTATCTCCACTGTCCCCCAATTATCCCCAATGTCTCTCCTGTCTCCCCACTGTCCCCCAATTATCCCCAATGTCCCTCCTGTCTCCCTACTGTCCCTCCTATCTCCCCAATTCTCCCCAATGTCCCTCCTGTCTCCCCAATGTCCCTCCTGTCCCCCCCACTTATCCCCAATGTCCCTCCTGTCCCCCGACTTATCCCCAATGTCCCTCCTGGGCCCCCAATGTTCCTCCTGTCCTCCCACTTATCCCCAATGTCCCTCCCTTCCTCCCAATGTTCCTCCTGTCCTCCCTCTTATACTCAAAGTACCTCATGTCCCCCCCATTTATCCCCATTAACCGACTTATCCTAAATATCCCCCTCTCCCCCCACTTATCCCAAATGTCCCCCCTCCCCTTCCACTTATCCCCAATGCCCCTCCTCTACTCTCACTTATCCCAAATGTTCCTCCTCCTCCCCCCCACTTATACCCAATGTCCCTCCTGTCTCGCCACGTATCCCAAATGTCCCTCCCTCTACTCCCACTTATCCCAAATGTTTCTCCTATCTTCCCATGTATCCCTAATATCCCCCACTTATCCCAAGGTGTGCTCCTCTCCCCCCACTTATCCCAGACATCCCCCCACTCACCCCACTTAGCACCAATGCCCCCCCACTTAGCACCAATGTTCCAACTCGCCCCCAAGTGCATTCCTGAGCCCTGCAATCTGTACATAGCACACTCATGAACTCTGCAGTGCACTCTCTACGCAGTGCACTTTTGAACTCTGCTCACTCTGTGTAGCGCACTCCTGAACTCTGTGCACTCTTGAGCTCCTCACTTTGTATATAGTGCATTCCTGAACCCTGCACTCTGTACCTAGCACTCTCCTGAACTTTGCACTCTGTACATAGTAGAATCTTAATCTTTTCTCTTTGTATATAGCACACTCCTAATCTTTGCACTCTGTACGTAGCGCACTTCTGAAGTCTGCACGGTGTACGCAGTACACTCCTGAACTCTGTTTGCAGTGCACTCTGAACTCTGTAGCTAGCACTCTCCTAAACTTTACACTCTGTACGTAGGGTACTCCTGATTTTTGCACTCGGTATGTAGCATTATCTTCATCTTTGCACTTTGTATATAGCACACTCCTGATATTTGCACTCTGTACGCAGTACACTCATGAACTCTGTATGTACTGCAGTCCTGAACGCTGCACTCTGTGCAGAATGCACCACTATTATTTAACAATGCTCTATTAAGACTCTCCCACTGTTAGGCGGTGGTGGTGTGGTTAAGGTCCTGCACTTATTCTCTGAGAAACAACGCCCTGCCTATAGTATGTCTGCAGTCTATGACCATTTCCTGTACTCTATTGCCCTGTACACACAGTCGGACTTTCCGACGGAAAATGTGCGATCGGAGGTTGTTGTCGGAAATTCCGACCATGCGTGGGCTCCATCGGACTTTTTCCATCGGAATTTCCAACACACAATGTTTGAGAGCTGGCTATAAAATTTTCCGACAACAAAATCAGTTCGCGTAAATTCCGACTGTGTGTGGACAATTCCGATGCACAAAGTGCCACACATGCTCAGAATAAATTCCGAGACGGAACTGCTCGGTCTGGTAAAATTAGCGCTCGTAATGGATATAGCACTTTCATCACGCTGTAGTGTTTTAAATTGTTTAATGCAGCGCACTCTCTTCTTCTCTCTCTTCTTCTTTATAATGCTAGAAGAATGAAGTTGTTTTGCTGCTCATATTCACATTGACTTCTCACAAACTTCTTTCTTTATTATTTCATGAATATAATATTTTTATTTTTCACATCTACCGAAAAAAAAAAATATTTTTTATATTTATTTATTTTGTATTATTTGTTGTTTGTTTTTTACATCCAGATCTCCTGTTTTTTGTTTTTTTGTTTTTTGGTGATCTCCAGAATTGTTTTGGGTGTGTTTTGTGTGTCAAGTTACCACAACACCATTATTATCTTGTCTATTTTAATCTCAAGGAGATTGGTTGGTGTTGGTGTCCCTTGTTAATTTCACATTGTATTTTTGAAATTTACCTGCCTCCTCACAAACAAACTGTCATTTTTGAAGGAAAACACACATAGGCAAGTAGTTCAAAAAAATACCTTTATTAAGGGGTCCTAACCAAATAAAGAGGGAGGCAACGCTAGAGAAACAGCAGAAATTGGCAAAGCCTTTGTCCCCCAGGGCAGACTTCAACTATTTTCAGGCAAAACTGGTGGCCTGAGGAGTCCTTATCTAAGGGAGTACAATCTGGTCCAGAAGTCCAAGAGATCATGAACAGCAACAGATGACATCTATGTCCCCAGGCTGTGGTCATACAAGAGCCTGCATCTTTTGTCAGACCAGACTGAACCCAGACCATCACTTTCTTGTCTTCCTTCCACTCTTCCTTCCAGGCTGTGTCTGTGGTGTTGGAGGTGTGGCAGGAGGAGGAGGAGGAGGAGGAGGATGCAACTCACACAGGTGGGTATTGGGTGTGATTTGGGTCCTCGGCCCCTTATTTAATGTTTTATAAATGATTTCCTCACACATGAGGCCTTGGCCCTCCTCCATGCCCTGCAGTTTGGTGGCAGCCATGGAGGCAAAGGCCTCTTGGCTCTGAGGGACGCAGAAGCCTCCTGAATCAGCCTGAGTGATGACTCCTGCACATTACTCCTCTTCCTAGGTCTTTTGTTTGGAAGGCGTAGGGGAGGAACCTGCAATTCTGTGAGACTCCGACAGGGCCCGGCCTCCTCCTGGCTGCCACCAACCCCCGCCTCCTCCTGGCTGCCACATTCCACAGCCTCCTCCTGTGTGTCACATTCCACAGCCTCCTCCTGGCTGAGGTCTTCCTGTGTATGAAAAAGGGACATTTATTTTTTTCTTCATCATTCACGCACAATTTTCATCTCATGACTGTTGCAAATTGAATGTTAATAAATAGAAAAGACTATCATTCTGCACCCAGCATTTTTCATTCATGTCCCAATTATTTTTGCCCACTACTGTCTATTGATATGTAAATGCCTTTATTAAATCAGCAATTAGTGATCAATAATAACATCTAGTAAACATCATTTATGTTTTGCCAAGAAATATGTAGAACAATGCTATACCTGGCTCAAGCTGGGCTCCTCCACTTCTTCCTGGCTGGAAGTCCCAGGTTAGACATCGGAAGCCTCAGCTGGGGTGGAAGGAAGAGTGGAAGGAAGGGTTGAGAGTGATTCCCTGACTTCAGTCTGGTCTGACAGAAAACAAAGTCTCTCATAGTACCACAGCCTGGGGACATAAACGTCATCTGCTGCTGCTCCTGATCTCTGGGAATCCTGGACCTTCTTGTGCTCCCTAAGATATGTGCTCCTCAGGCCACCAATTTTGGCTTTTAAATAGGGGATGGTTGCCATGGGGACCACCGGCTTCAACCAACTCCAGCAATTTCTCCAGCGCTGCCTGCCTCTTTTGTTTATGATTATAATGCAGGTGTTTGACCTGCCACAAACAGGGCAGCTCCCTGTATTTGTCTATGAACAGGGGGAGGAAGTTGTGATCATTGAAGCCATCCATTTTCTCTGCAAGACACAACACAAGACAAACCCTAATGTCAGGCTAAACTCTCCTAATCTTGTCCCAACATAGGCCTCAATCTATAAGCAGTATAGGCCCAAGTTAAAATTGAACCTTCGTTATCACGATCGGCGCTTCTGATACTCCTTCCTCCGCTCACAGATCGTAGGTACGACGCACGCGTGTTACACTTTATATACACTGCGCATGCGTGAAACTCCGCCCGCCCCTTACGTTCTTTCTAGCCTATTCCCCGCCCCTTCTCTTTTGGCAAAGTGGGGAGAGCATATGGCGGAGACAGAGCAGGTGCATGATAATAGCAGAAACGAGGAGGACGAGGAAAGCCCGGAGCCAGAAACGTCACGATCCCGGAGGAGAAGATTTAAGACCTCAAATATGGCCATTGTAGAGATGGTGGAGATAATGGACATATTGAAGAGGGCTGACTATGACGGGAATCATGGACCTTACCCCGATCCAAATGTCAGAAAGGCCAAGATCATGGCTAAAGATGTGAAGAGTCTGCACAGGAATTTTGGGGTACGACGAGCCAAGGATCAACTGAGGAAACGGTGTTCGGACCTCAAATAAAGGGAGCACAATCAGTATAGAAGGATCAGGAGAGTGCTGCAAAAAAGTAAGTAGTTGTGCTGTGTTCCTATACTTTATTTTGATTACGTTCGTGCTGCTCCATGTGCTTTTCTTTACTGTTGTACAGTTTAAAATGGCAACTTTCATGTTCATGGGCACATTAATCATTCATAGGAAACATTGCTCGTTCGGCCACTAAAATACGATGTTTTGGCCAGATGCAGTTCAATACCGTTTTTCTGGCCTACTTCTATTAAAAAAAGTTTGTTGTCTAGATGGGTTTGTAACTAGAATGAAATCCAAACTAGATTCTGTGTAAGGAGAGGACGCTGGAGCACTAGTGTAGGACACCAGAACACCCTTTTTATTAGGGGGCCCCACACAGGTGCTCCAGTGTACACTATAGGGGTGTCTCCATCTGTGAAGCTTGCACAAAACAGGTAAGTTTTCAAGCTTTACAAAGGACAAAAAAAATTCTTCAGCTTGGAACTCTGCCAAAACAGACAATTGTACCCCACTTCCAAGAAATGTTTCATATTCCTATTTCTGCCATCAAATATCTGTGTGCTAAGTATACCCATTTTTGTTCACATAGGGGAGAAAAGACTAGGAGGACACCACTCATCAGAGGACACCAGGGACACCCCCACCTCAGGAAGAAGGGGAAATCCCCCCAAACCCAACAAGAGGAGGAGGAGGGAGACATTGTAGAAATTGTCACCACAACAGGTGAGTGTCTGCGACCACAGGCTCAGGTAATAGATGGATGCCTGCATATTTATAATACATGGTGTGTTTTTTTGTTTTTTTTGTAGGTGATCGGGATGTTGTGGAAGAGGAAAGTCATTTCACCAGTGAAAGTGCCCAAATCCTCATCGGGGAGATAATGGGGTGTAATAGAGATTTAGAAAACCTAAAGGAAAAGATCAATGATGTTCAAAACAAAATGAAGAACATCATTGATGTTTTAGGGAGAATCTAAAACACCCAGAAATCCCTACATTTCTTCTGCTTTTTTTTTTATGGCTAATTTTTTACGTATGTTAAAAGCCAAATTTAGAAGATGCACACAGTGGGGCTGATTTACGAAGCATTTGCGCCATGACTTTCGGTGCACGCCGATATGCAAATTAAATTTTTGTATTTACAAAGCACGATTCCCCATTTACTATTCTCTTCCCGGCGCACGGGAAGAGGTGATCGGTGCGCCGCTATAGACATGGTGCACGGCATCTTTAACTTAAAATTTAAACAAGCTGGAAGTGCCAATATTATGGGGGTGATGTGGGGTGATGTGGGGAAGTGTAGTACTAACTGTCCAAGTAACAAATATGGGCAAAATAGAATGAGAAAGTGTCTTTTTCTGACAAGCCGGCAGCGCCGGCAAATACATTTAGAGCTGCGGGAGGTGAAATTATACACTACGCATGCTCAAACAGCATTTGCGCTTGTTCAAATGCTTTGGTTCAGTGCGCCGGCAAAATCTTAGTAAATGTCAAGCAACTTAAATGCATTTGCATAGGTTAAACGGGCGCACCTAGACTTTTTTTTTTTTTACGCTGGGTCACTTTGCGGCTATAATGAAATATCGGTCCGGCAAAACACATAAAAGTTCATTGATAAAAACAGCATTAAGAAAACAAACAAAATTCAGAAAAAAAATGCGTGGGGTTCCCCCAAAATTCAATACCAGGCCCTTCAGGTCTGGTATGGATATTAAGGGGAACCCTGCACCAATATTTAAAAAAAAATGGCGTGGGGCCCCCCTAAAAATCCATACCAGACCCTTATTTGAGCACGCAACCTGGCAGGCCGCAGGAAAAGAGGGGGGATGAGAGAGCGCCCCCCATCCTGAACCGTACCAGGCCACATGCCCTCAACATTGGGAGGGTGCTTTGGGGTCCCCTGCAAAGCACCTTGTTCCCATGTTGATGAGGACAAGGGCCTCATCCCCACAACCCTTGTCCGGTGGTTGTGGGGGTCTGCGGGCGGGGGGCTTATCGGAATCTGGAAGCTCCCTTTAACAAGGGGACCCCCAGATCCCGGCCCTCCCCCCTGTGTGAAATGGTAAGGGGGTACTTTTGTACCCCTACCATTTCACAAAAAAAGTGTCAAAAATGTTAAAAATGACAAGAGACAGTTTTTGACAATTCCTTTATTTAAAGTCTGCATCAAAAACGCACAGAAAGTAGGTTATATGGTTTTCAATGGCATAGTTCACACCAGTGCTTGCAGTTCCAGTGCGTTTCCAGTTCCAGAAAAAATGTAGAACATGCTGCATTTTTTATGCACTGGACTGTACTGGAACACTGTAAAATGCATAAAAAATGCACTGGAATGCATCAAAAACGTGCATTCAGAAAAGCACCTGGAACGCATCTGGACTGCATTTCTAAAGTGTGATCTAGCCCTTAGTGCTAGTTCACACCATAGAAACGCAGTCCGGACGCGTTCCAGGTGCTTTTCTGCATGCACGTTTTTGATGCGTTCCAGTGCGTTTTTGGTGCATTTTTGATGCAGTCCAGTGCTTTTTTTCGCCCCTCTTTTTTCTTAACCTTAAATAAGGACAAGTGCGTTCCAGTGCGTTTTTGATGCGTTTTACAGCTTTCCAGTAGAGTCCAGTGCAGAAAAAATGCAGCATGTTCTACTTTTTTTCTGGAACTGGAACGCACTGGAACTGCAAGCACTGGTGTGAACTATGCAATTGAAAACCATATAACCAAATTTCCATTCATTTTTGATGCATAAAATATGCACTGGACTGCATTGGTGTGAACTGGCCCTTAAGCAATTTGGCATATTTAAAGGCATTTCTCCTTGTTTCGTTTTTGGGGTTGTTCAATTGGTGACATTGATATATGTCCCTTAGGGTGGGACCTGGGCCCCATACCCATTTTAAGGCCAATAACTAGAAGATAAGCCAGCCAAGTGGGGACTAGTAAAATTGCCCCTTAGACTGCAATGGTATTTGTTGTATAACTATTGCACATGTTAGGATCTTTAGTTGCCCCCCTGAACTGGGGGGTGTTTTGTCCCATCTGTAATTTGGGTGCATGCTGGATGATGTGCTTAATTTTGGACAGGGGGTGGCTTATTTTGTGCTAGCTGCATTTGGGTTGTTCTGGGCATGCTCAGGGACTTTGTTTTTTTTTGGTGGTGCTTTTTGTGTGTGAACATTACTTGGATGTTTCTGGGCATGCTCAGAGTGTGTTTTTTGGGTTAGAAATTTAAGGACATCCTTAACAGGTGTACTCAAGTTGAAGTTCTCTCTACATTGGGTGAACTTGCATTTTGTGTGTTTCATGGACTGTGCATGTGTTTGCAATTGCCTCATTAGCACACAAACCTATGTTATATAAAGCTTGTAGATAGCATTCTTTACTTTAGTTTTAAGTTACTTTCATGGTGCCTTCATGATATGCACATGCATGGATTGTGCGTATGCTGCCATGGATAGTGACCAGGAAAGTAACCTTTCAGAGTGGTAAGTATTCAATTTTCTTTTTGAGCAGTGGTTTTCAGCCTCAGTCCTCAAGTACCCCCCGACAGGACATGTTTAGGAAATTGTATCTTATCTAAAATAGCTGTCCAAAATACAAAACCATTGACTTTGATTTAAAGCACCTCTGCAAGATGAAGGAAAACCTGCAAACATGGCCTGTTGGGGGGTACTTGAGGACAGGGTTGAGAAGCACTGATTTAGAGCACTGAACTAAAATCAAGCTGAAGACAATCCTATTCTAATTGTGGACATTTGAGGGAAATCAAGATTTTGATTTTTTTTATTTATTTTTTTTAAGGTTGGGCTTTGTGTCCCTTTTCTTAAAATTGGCTTCGCTTCCTGTCACATAGCCAAACAGGAAGTGAGAGTAAAACCCTAACAATATTTTACCTTGGGGACACACAGGTCAATCTAACTAGTACTCCCATTATGCAAATTGCACTCTAGCACTTTGTTGTGTACACCCCAAATTATTAGGTATTTTGGGGTTTATTAAAGGCAAATCCTTTCTGCAATACGAGTGTAGTTGATGAAAATCTGAGGGGTAGTACTGGTGATTTTATCATCCAATCATGTAGAGGCAAAAATGCTGTTTTTTTTTTCTTTTCCTTGCTTGTCCCCCTCGGATCTCCAGCAACTTCACTTCTAAGTGCACTTGTAGTGCAAAGTGGATTTACCTTTTAGTAAATAAACCCCAAGATACATAATAATTTGGGATGTACATGGAAAAATGCTAGAGTGCAATTTCCCGAATGGGGAAACTATTTATATTGACCTGTGTGTCCCCAAGGACATACATTGGTAGGGTTTTACCCTCACTTCCTGTTTGGCTATGTGACAGGAAGTGAATAATTTTGAATGAGAAATTGGCAAAATTTGGGAGGTGTCTTCACCCTATCAGGGGTGTAGACATCTGACAAAACTTCTAATCCCTCTGCAGTCTATCCTCAAGCAAAAATAAGAAAGGATTTTAATTAGTTTAACTTTGCAAAGACACATTCCTAAGTTCAATTGTGATGCATGTTAATGGCCCATTTAGACCTTTAATAGAAAGTCATCAGTTGCCTTTGACTCTAAACACTATTTTTGGCCAGTCCTAGATATCTGCATCTGTTTTTCTATTAACCACTTGGTGTCTGTGCTATAGCCAAACGACGGCCACAGCGTGGACCTGAATTTCTGGGAGGCTGTTATAGGACGGGCTCCCCGTGTGCTCCCTGCAGGGCGCGCACTAAGTCACTGTGACTCGGGTGATCACAGATCGAAGTAATGGCCGATCCCGGCCCCTTACCACGCGATTAGCTGTCAGCCATCGACAGCTGCTTACATGATGTAAACTAAAGCTTGGTAATTGTTTATTTTTTTCTCCTCACGCTGACAGCATGAGGATACAAATAAAAGCTGATCACCGGCTTAGGTGCAAGGGACATTGGACCCGAAGAGGCAATTCTGCCTCATCTGTGCCCACCAGTACCACCTGCCAGTGCCACCTATCAATGCCCACCAGTGGTCCCAAGCAGTGCTGCCCATCAGTGTAACCAATCAGTGCCGCCTCATCAGTGTACATCAATGAAGGAGACAAATTACCTGTTTGCAAAATTTAATATCAAAATATCCAAAAATATACAAAATTATTTTTAAAAATCTGTCTTTTCTTTTTTTTTGGAACAAAAGAAAAAAACCACAGAGGTGATCAAATACCACCAAAAGAATGCTCTATTTGTGGGAACGTTAAAAAAAAATAAATAAATAAATAAAAAACATTTGGCTAAGTATGACCTGGGCAATTGTCATTCAAAGTGCACCAGCACTGAAAATTGGTCTGCACAGCAGGGGGGTTTAAGTGCCCAGTAAGCAAGTGGTTCATTTCCATGCCAAATATGGATTTCTGTAATAAAGATGTGTGCCCGCCGTGTATACGGCATGGGCGTAAGCAAGTCGCACACATATGAACGGTACTCATTGTAAATCATGGGGTAGAACTTGTGATGCAACTTTTCTGTCCCAAGTGGCCTTAGGCTGTCTTTCCACTGCTGCGAGTTGTTGTGCGACTTGACACATGTGAAGTCGCAGGACAAGTCAAAACACATGTAGTTCAATGTTCCCCCATTCTAATTGGTGCAACTCCAAAAAAAGTTCTTGCACTACTTTGTTCCAACTTCAGTGCGACTTTTTCTCCGATGTTTTGAACTAGTTGCATGACATGGCATTAAGGCTCCGTTTCCACTATTGCAAGCTCAAAGTTGCGTGTTTTTTGCCACGAGTTTCCCGCAACTTTTTGCTGGAACTTGAAGCAATGCCTGTGTATTTTTGAGGTCTATGGACCTCAAATCACATCAAAGTGGGACCAAAGTAGTGCAGGGACTACTCTGAAGTTGCTGCGACTTGAAGTCGCAAACATATGAATGGTACTCATTGTAAATCATGGGGTAGAACTTGTGATGCAACTTTTCAGTCCCTAGTGGCATGACAAGTTGCAATAGTGGAAAACAAGCCGAAAAAGCACATTGTAAATCACGCAACTTGGGGTTGAAATAGTGAAAAGAGAGCATTAGGCTAAAGCGGTAATAGGAAGATGCACTGTAAGAATTACTTCTAATTGTAGAAAACCAAACAGGCTCTTGCACTGAATCTAATTTATGGAAGATCTAACTGATTGGCCAGTAATGAAATATGAGTGGTGTATCCGCGCAACGGAACAGAAAATTTAAAAAGTGGAGAAAATGGAAAAAAATGGAAACAATGGAAGAAATCGCATAAAGGACTGCTGCCTCCACAGATGTGATTTCCACCAAGGTGGAAAAAACAGAAGGTAAGTGAAGGGTTAGTGTGCGGGTGTGGCGCTGTCCTAATTCATAGAAATACTTGGTAAATCGTGTGTAGCCAAATCCCATATGTAAAGTCGCATATAAAGTATAGACCAAAATTGTAAATAAAAAATTCAACGAAAATAAAACCAAACATATAACAGCAAAGTGACCCCCTTTGGAGTGTGTAGGTGTAACGTTGTCCTAGTTTAAAAAATACTTTATAAGTCGTGTGTAGCCAAATCCCACATGTAAAGTCGCATGTAAATTATAAACAAAATATAAACAAAATCGCATATAGCAAATTTAACAGCTAGGTTGGCCCCCTTTGAATTGGGGGAGGGGGAAGGGGAACAGGGGATGAAATCAAAAAATGACTTTAGCCAAAACTATTCCATCCGCATAAAAACCCCATATAGTGATTGATTTAAAAGTCTTTGACAAACATAACATTGCTGAATAATTACATAGGTTAAATCATGACTAGTGCTCAGTGCAACTTAAGTGAAAAACTTGACATCATTGTAAAACAAGGCAGGTATTTGTATTAATCTTGGTGACCAGGTGCTCGTGTCTTGTGATCATGCGGACACTCACCAGCTTCTTTAACCCCTGCGGGGGTAATGAGCAGTCACAGTGTATGCCACTGTGCGGCAATCCACAGGCTGTTTCTGGGTCACGGTGACGTTTTAGGCAGCTTCTTTAACCCCTGCGGGGGTATTGCGCAGTCACAGTGTATGCCACTGTGCAGCAATCCACAGGCTGTTTCAGGGTCACGGTGACGTTTTAGGCATAAGAGAAGAAAGAGGAGATTCCATAGCGTAAAACCATAAAACACTGTTTATTGAATGCAGATGACAGAATGGTACTCACATTTAAGCAGTTTATAATAGGCAACCAAAAGTCATCAAAACAGGAGAGCGTCAGATTTAAGTTGGTGATCCTCTGGGAGATGATGCAAAAGCGTCAAAATAGGCCACGCCCTACGCGTTTCGTCATAGGGACGTCAACTGGAGTCAGTGTATGGTGACCTTTAAAGATATGAAAACTTGAATTTCTGGTGTTTAAGCCTCATACACACGATGGGACTTTGTACAAACTTTCCCGTGGATTTTTGTACAAAGGGCGTTGGCCTTAGGGTTCTTTCACGTGGACGTGTCCATGTACGGAGTCCGCTCTGCTCAGCGGGGGATCGCTCCGTGGATCCCCACTGAGCAGGCAGATGACAAGTCTGTCTCAGCACACTGTGCAGGGACGGACCTGTCAGAGTGCCGCTCTCCTCTATGAGTCCATCGTCACCCGATCCGATCCGATACACCGCTCCAAAGGTGCTGCTAGCAGGGCTTTTTTTTAGGCCCCTTTCACACTGGGGTGTTTTTAGGAGCTACAGCGCTAAAAATAGCATCTGAAAAATGCCCTAAAGCGGCTCCATTTACTCCAGTGAGGGCTTTCACACTGGAGCGGTGCGCTGGCAGGGCGTCACAAAAAGTCCTGCCAACAGCTTCTTTGGAGCGGTGAACTCACCGGTCCTCCCCTTTGAAATCAATAGGGCAGCGCTGTGATACTGTCGGCAAAATGCCGCTCCAGCAGTGTTTTGTGGGTGTATTTAACCCCTTTTCGGCCACTAGCAGGGGGATTAAAACTGCCGAATAATGCTGCTAAAACTACAGTAAAGCGGCGCTAAAAATATGTGTGTGCCCCAGTGTGAAAGGGGCCTTACTGTCCTGCTAGTGCACTGCTCCAGTGTGAAAGCCCGATTCACACTGGAGTGAATGGAGCCACTTCTTTAGGGCGTTTTTCAGGTGCTATTTTTAGCGCCTGAAAAACGCGCCAGTGTGAAAGGGGTCTTTTCCTTTCACATGGACGGATAGAATTGTGCTT
The DNA here is from genome assembly GCF_042186555.1 of Aquarana catesbeiana. Taxonomy (NCBI): domain Eukaryota; kingdom Metazoa; phylum Chordata; class Amphibia; order Anura; family Ranidae; genus Aquarana; species Aquarana catesbeiana. The sequence continues at coordinate 131,739,960 of NC_133330.1, forward strand.
TAAGCTGCGTTTTCTACCGCAGCTAAACGCAAACAATGCTTTCCTATGGCCCCATTCACACACTGCGTTTTGATTGCATGCGGTTTGATGCGGATAGAAAAAATAGAATTGACTGTGTCCAGGAGCGATTTAGCGCAGCTATCTGCAAATAACTGCAGGTAATCGCAGTGCACTGTGTCAGCTGCAGATAGCAGCGCTGAGCTGGCTCGCTCATCGGGAAAGGAAAAAATGTTTTTTCCTTTCCCAATGAGCGACAAGCACGGGGATCCGACTTGGATCCCCGCCAATGCCTGGCACTATGATATGAATCTTGAGGGAGAACTCCACACCAAATTTGAAATAAAAAACCGGCATGGGTTCCCCTCTAAGAGCATACCAGGCCCTTCGGTCTGTTGTGGATTTTAAGGGAACCCCTACGCTGAAAAAACGGCATGGGGTCCCCCCAAAATCCATACCAGACCCTTATCCAAACATGCAGCCCGGCCGGTCAGGAAAGGGGGTGGGGACAAGCAAGCGGCCGCCCGCTCCTGAACCATACCAGGCCACATGCCCTTAACATGGGGGATGGGTACTTTGGGGAAGGGGGGCGCGCTGCGCCCCCCCACCCCAAAGCACCTTGTCTCCACGTTGATGAGGACAAGGGCCTCTTCCCGACAACCCTGGCCGTTGGTTGACGGGGTCTGCGGGCGGGGGGCTTATCAGAATCCGAGAGCCCCCAGATCCCGGCCCCCCACCCTACGTGAATGAGTATGGGGTACATGGTACCCCTACCCATGCGCCTGGGGGAGAAAAGTGTCAATAAAAAAACACGCTACACAGGTTTTTAAAGTAACTTATTAGGCAGCTCCGGGGGTCTTCTTCTGACTTCGGGGGTCTTCTTCTGTGCTCTCTGCATCTTCTCCTGGTGTCCGGTTCTTCTCCGTGCTGTCCGGCCTCTTCTGCCGGCCTCCCCGCTATCTTCTTCCAGCTCTTTTGCTAGCGGGGCCCGGTCTTCTCTTGTATCTTCTGCCGGCCTCCCCCGCTATCTTCTTCCAGCTCTTTTGCTAGCGGGGGCCCGGTCTTCTGCCACTGCCCGGTTCTTCTCCGGTATCTTCTGCCGGCCTCCCCCGCTATCTTCTTCCAGCTCTTTTGCTAGCGGGGCCCGGTCTTCTCTGGTATCTTCTGCCGGCCTCCCCCGCTATCTTTTTCCAGCTCTTTTGCTAGCGGGGGCCCGGTCTTCTGCCGCTGTCCAGATCTTCTGTCGCTGTCCGGTTCTTCTCCGTTATCCTCTGCCGGACCCCCCGCTATCTTCTTCCAGCTCTTTTGCCAGCGGAGGCCCGATCTTCTTCTAAGTCGTCGTCTTCTCCCCTCTTCTCTTCTCTTCTTCCAATGTTAACACGATGCTCTCTCCAGGTGTAATGCCGTCTGCGAGGTGTGCGGTGACTTATATAGGCATGGGGCGTGGTCACCGTGTGATGTCACCGGGTGACCCCGCCTCTTATGATGGCATAGTCCCGGGGCATGATGGGACTATGCTGTCATAAAAGGCGTGGTCACCCGGTGACATCACACGGTGACCACGCCCCATGCCTATATAAGTCGCCGCACACCTCGTAGATGGCATTACAGCTGGAGAGAGCATCGTGTCAACATCGGAAGAAGAGAAGAGGGGAGAAGACGACGACATAGAAGAAGATCGGGCCCCGCTAGCAAAAGAGCTGGAGGAAGATAGCGGGGGATCCGGCAGAGGATACCGGTGAAGAACCGGACATCGACAGAAGATCCAGACAGCGGCAGAAGACCGGGCCCCCGCTAGCAAAAAAGCTGGAAGAAGATAGCGGGGGAGGCCAGCAGAAGATACCGGACACTGGGAGAAGAGGCCGGACAGCACGGAGAAGAACCGGACACCGGGAGAAGATGCGAAGAGCGCGGAAGACCCCTTCCTGCCTAATAAATTACTTTAAAAACCTGTGTAGTGTGTTTTTTTTATTGACACTTTTCTCCCCCAGGTGAATGGGTAGGGGTACCATGTACCCCATACTCATTCACGTAGGGTGGGGGGCTGGGATCTGGGGGCCCCCTTATTAAAGGTGGCTCCCAGATTCTGATAAGCCCCCAGCCCGCAGACCCCGACAACCAAAGGCCAGGGTTGTCAGGAAGAGGCCCTTGTCCTCATCAACATGGGGACAAGGTGCTTTGGGGTGGGGGGGCCCGCAGCGTGCCCCCCTTCCCCAAAGTACCCATCCCCCATGTTGAGGGCATGCGGTTTGGTACGGTTCAGGAGGGGGGGCACTCGCTCGTCCGCACCCCCTTTCCTAAATGGCCAGGCTGCGTGCTCGGATAAGGGTCTGGTATGGATTTTGGAGGACCCCCCACGCCATTTTTTTGGCATAGGGGGTTCCCCTTATAATCCATACCAGACTGAAGGGCCTAGCACGCACACGGAGGGGGAACCCATGCTGTTTTTTCTTGCGCTGCTTTAATAGGAAGATGTGTTTTTCCTATTACAGCGAGCGTGAGATGTACCTCGCCGAGAACCAGTGGGATCCCATCGCGCTGGAAACATTCTCGCGTGTAGGTATTCCTGTGTGTGCGCCGGTTCACACGCTGAATTAAGGATCTATCCAGCGCACCAATTAAGGTCTGAACCAGCGCAGTGCATTCATCTTAGTAAATGACCCCCAGTGTGTCAACATGTGCTGGCTGCCATCATGGGAGATCAATGTATGCGTTTTGTGGGTGCAACTCCTTCCTCGATAATAAAGTAGCTGAGAGGAAGGGGTTGCACCCACAAAACACGTCCATTGATCACCCATGATGGCAGCTAGCACATGTTGACATTAGGCAATTTGTGTGTATCTTCTAAATTTGGCTTTTACGGGGGTGACATCACCCCATCTGCTGAACGCAATATCAAACACAGTTTGTACATACTCATGTCTGATATTGCCTTCACTTTATAAAAGTTGAACTTTGTAAGTTCCAGAGTTGTGTATTGTTTTATGGTTTTAAACATGCCTGTTTTACCTATAAAAGGCCATTTATCATTAATGTGACCTAAAAAAATGTTATACAACAAACATGTTGGTTTGTTCAAAAACCCTTTTATAAACGCACATGTGATTGTTGATTATCATACTTTTTAATCAAAGCACAATGTGTGGCTTCTTCTTTCAACACTCAAAAAAGCATTTTTTGGAGTAAAGTTGGTGTTTACAGTGGCAATGGGGGTTATTTACTAAAGGCAAATCCACTTTGCACTACAAATGCAGTTTCAGTGCAGTCTCAAGTGCACTTGTAGTGCAAAGTGTATTTTCATTTAGTAAATAACACCCAACAGTGCTTTCTAATTTTACACAATCACGCCATTTTCATGACTCCCCAAATTTCGGTCATGGTGCTGAAAACGCAGAATATTTTTGTCAGTAATGCATTACATACATTAACAACAAAAACAAGGTGTGTGTGTAGCAGACAATATATGGTAAACGTTCCACGCTACCCCCAACTGTGATAAACCAATGTGAAATTGAAATTAGTGAAAATCTATTTTAAAAGTGCATAAAAACATACAAAATCGCAAATATATGAAACATAAATAATCCTGAGTGCTGCAACTAAAAAACCTTGAACATGAGGTTTTGTACAGTATAAAGAAAAAAGTTCAGTGCGCTACTCAAATTAAAACCAAATAACAATATGAATATAAAGAAATGAAAAAATTATAGTTCATATGGAAAATGATGGTATCATAAACCGGAGGTGTGATTCCTCTTTAAGTCTTCAGTAAATCTTCTATGGATCTTCTGAGACAGTGCAGAAATAGGAAAAAGGGGCTGCTTACCAGATTTGATGGATCCCCACCACAGAGATCATGCGAGCCTGAACAAACTCCTCTCGGGGTCAGGAACAGCTGGTCTTTGAGTAGAGACAGACTTCCCTCCACGCTTGGTAGTTGAAATTTCAGAGGCGGCAATCAAGAACACTCTCCTCCATTACCTGCTCCAGCAAGACCACTCATAGCAGGAAATAGTATATTTTAAAAGAAAAAGAGGCGCTTCATTGTGCAGTAGTTTAAAATGCTTTAATCCATGAATGGACAACTGACATCAAAGCATTGGCAGGGTTAAACACTGTAGCAACTAAAAAACACAGCCGACGCCGAAGCCGATCAGCGTGGTGACGGCAGGTCCTCTGGCTCCACCCAACGCTACGTTTCTCCTAAACAGGCATCTACTGGGAGAGGAGGCTATGTAGCAGACCCACAACATAATAATAATAGTTAGCCGAAGAAGAGATTGTCACCTCATGTGTCAAAGAAATTTCGTTTGCACTGTTGAAGAAAAAGGTCAAAAAGAAATAACATTAATAAAAGATAACCGAGGAGACAGCTAAAAGAAAGCCAAGCAGTAAATAAAACTAAATATTTGTTCAGTTTCAAATATATTTTTATTTAAAAAATGTCTCAGACATTGTCTGGCATATCGATGGCCCCCCTACCCGCAAAGTATTCCATGTATCTTATATGGACCTCGCGGGCACTCTGGGGGAGGCAAGCCAGGACGGCCAGTTTCAAGCGCCGTCAGGGTTAGTTCATTCAAAATTCCGGCCTCGGGCCCAACTGAGGCAGCATAGTTCAAAGAATTTCTCCTTAAAAAGTTGTGGAGAACACAGCGAGACAGAATGATGTGTTTATATTCCGCCACGTGTATCGGTGTAAGTAATAGGTGGAACCGGCTGGCCATTATTCCAAAAGTATTCTCCACCACTCTTCCGGCTCTAGCCAGCCAGTAATTAAAAACCCTCTGGTCCGGGGTGAGGGTCCTCATAGGGAATGGCCGCATAAGATGGTCCCCAAGTGCAAACGCTTCATCCGCAATGAAGATGAATGGGAGTCCTTCCGCATTGTCTTTTGGAGGTGGCAAGCCCAAGCTGCCATTCTGGAGATGCCTGTAGAACTCGGTCTGGGTGATGACTCCACCATCCGACATCCGCCCATTCTTCCCCACGTCCACATGCAGGAACTCGTAAGTAGCTGACACCACCGCCAACATCACAATACTATTGAACCCCTTGTAGTTGTAATAGTATGACCCCGAGTTGGGGGGTGGGATGACGTGGACGTGTTTCCCATCAATTGCCCCTATGCAGTTGGGAAAGTCCCACCGCTGGGCAAAGTGGGAGGCCACAGTCTGCCATTCCTGTGGCATGGAAGGAAACTGTGGAGTCAAACCAGAAAAAAAAATTACTCATTTTGCACATAAACATTGAAAGCAGATTAGACACAAACATTTTTGGCCAACATCAGTATAACATTTATTTTAGGGAGTATTTAAAGACAAAAATATAAGGTCCACTTATCAGATTCATCACCCCCTCTGATGGCCCATTGTGAAAATTTTAGGGGGGAGATGTTTTGGACAGGTAACCCTCTCCACTTCATTGAGTGATGAATGCCGAAATAATGTGTATTACTTTGGCCAGCCCCTCCTTACTTACACTATTGGCAGCCCACCTTACAGGTAAGAAGTGTCATAATACAAAAATATAAATACACACTGTACAAATTGGAGCACAATTTTAACATTCTGCAATTACCTATCAAGATAATAATAGGATACAAAAACTTTAAACAGTACCATTTGAAAGTATTCAGGCAGGCCCTTGCACTACATGCTTTGGGGAATTTATCCATAAATCTGGCCACAAAAGAGGTAGGTATAGTGTGTATGGGTTTGGAAAAGTCAGCAGATAGAGGATTGGTATCGGGTGACTTAGCGGTTGGGGGGAGGGATGGTTCCAAATGAGTTTGGGACCCAAAAAAAAAGCCTCTGGCACTCTGCCAGAATTTAAGAGAACAAAAAACATTTTTACACATTTTAGGGGGTGTTTAGGGTAAATATCACTACAATGGAGCTGACAAAATACATTATTAAGTGACTAAGCGAGGTGGATATGGGCCTAGTAAAGCATGCTGGGGAGGTAAGTGAAGGCAAATATGCATGAAGGACAAAAAAAAATGTTTAAAAATTCCAGCATGCATGAGGACAAAGGGGACATTCACAGCATATTGCAATCGTGGTAATTAGGGAATGATGAAAGAAATACAATACATTAGCATACTTTAAATACATAGAATGTGATGTTAAAGGAGAAATCTTACCTTAATATAGTCCTTCTGCAGGACCTGGATGATGGAACAACAGGTCTCCGGGATAAGGATCCCCAGAGCCTGGGGGGAGATGCCTGTCGAGAACTTGAGGTCCTGCAGGCTTCTCCCCGTCGCCAAGTACTGCAACGTGGCGACGAGCCTCTGCTCCGGAGTGATGGCTTGCCTCATGCAGGTGTCCTGCCTGCTGATATAAGGGGTCAGTAAAGCCAAAAAAAGGTGAAATACGGGGTCCGTTATCCTGAGAAAGTTCCTAAAATCGTCAGGATTATTCTCACGGATCTCACGGAGCAAAGGCATGTGACAGAATTGATCACGCTGGAGCAACCAATTCTTGGTCCATGAACTCCTCCTCGCCCTGTTCATGGACTGGGCTTGTGTCAAAGTAAGAACCCCACCACCAAGCCCCCGCACAGCACGAACTCTACGATGAGTATGTACACGCAACATGGCTTCAAAATGGTCAGCTGGTCAGAATGAAGTAACAGAACGCACTGAAGAACAGCAAGGCCTGTGAAGAGCGACCTGAAAATCAGTAACGAGCGGTCAAGAACACACTGAATAAACCAAAGGGAACTCACTGCATGCACTGAAGACCAGATACAAACCCACAAGCACAAACTGAACAGCAGAAAAACGATCTGAAAACCACAAATCTGAAAAAGCGCGAATCGTCTCTCACCAAACTTTTACTAACACGAGATTAGCAAAAGGAGCCCAAAGGGTATTGAACTGACCTTTTATAGTCTCGTCGTACTTGGTGTATCGTCACCGCGTTCTTAACGTTCGGAAATTCTGACAACTTTGTGCGATCATGTGTATGCAGGACAAGTTTGAGCCAACATCCGTTGGAAAAAATCTGATGGATTTTGTTGTCAGAATGTCCGATCAATGTCCGACCGTGTGTACAGGGCATATGTCTGCAGTCTCTGACCATTTCCTGTACTATTTCTGCAGTCTCTGATCATCTTCTGTACTATGTCGGCAGTCTCTGACCATCTCCTGTACTATGTCTGCAGTCTCTGATCATCTCCTGTAGTATGTCTGCAGTCTCTGACCATCTCCTGTACTATATCTGCAGTCTCTGACCATCTCCTGTACTATGTCTGCAGTCTCTGACCATCTCCTGTACTTTGTCTGCAGTCTCTGACCATCTCCTGTAGTATGTCTAGCTCTAAATAATATGCACAACCCTTATGCCTGGGTTATTATTGGCTGCCTGCTCTGCTGTATATAGGTGTTCCTTGTTATTTGCAACCTAAGCCTCTGATTAGCTGCCTGCAGCCTTTTATTATTGGTTGATACTGAGAAGATATCTCTTTACTGTAATCAAATAGATATATCAACTCTAACCAATAATAACCCTTTCATGACTAAGCCTATTTTTGAAATTTGGTGTTTACAAGTTAAAATCCGTATTTTTTGCTAGAAAATTACTTAGAACCCCCAAACATTATATATATTTTTTTAGCAGAGAATCTAGAGAATAAAATGACGATTGTTGCAATATTTTTTATCACACGGTATTTGTGCAGCGGTGTTTTAAACGCAAATTTTTGGAAAAGTGACACTTTCATGAATTTTAAAAAATCCAAACAGTAAAGTTACCCCAATTTTTTTGTATAATGTGAAAGATGATGTTACGCCGAGTAAATAGATACCAAACATGTCACCCTTTATAATTGCACGCACTCGTGGAATGGCGACGAACTACGGTACCTTTGAATTTCCATAGGCGACGCTTTAAAAAATTTTTACGGTTACCAGGTTTGAGCTACAGAGGAGGTCTAGGGCTAGAATTATTGCTCTCGCTCTGACGATCGCGGCGATACCTCACATGTGTGGTTTGAACACCGTTTACATATGCGGGCGCGACTTCCGTATGCGTTTTCTTCGCTGCGCGAGCTCGCGGGGACAGGGGCACTTTAAAAAATTTTTTTTTTTTTTTTTTATTTATTTTATTTATTTTTGTACTTTATAAATTGTGTTTAAATTTTTTTTTTTTTTTTTTACTTTTATTGCTGTCACAAGCAATGTAAACATCCCTTGTGACAGTAATATGTGGTGACAGGTACTCTTTATGGAGGGATGGGGGGTCTAAAAGACCCCCCATCCCTCCTTTACACTTCAAAGTATTCAGATCGCCGAAAACGGCGATTCTGAATACTGTGTACTTTTTTAAATTCGGCGCCATTGGCAGCCGAGTAAACGGGAAGTGACGTCATGACGTCGCTTCCGCATTTACAAGAAGAAGGCTGGAACGAAGCCGCTCGCAGCTTCGTTCCAGTCCGCCCCCAGCCGCCAAAGGTAGCGGAACGGACACCGGGCCTCCCGATCGCACGGGAGGCCCGGTAACGGCGGCGGGAGGCGGCGGGAGGGGGGGGATGTCCCCTCCCGCTCCTCCGGTATAACAGCCGAGCGGCTTTTAGCCGTATCGGTTGTTATACACGGGTAGCCGATCGCCCGCTGAAAACAACGGTACCGGGATGATGCCTGCAGCTGCGGGCATCATCCCGGTATAACCCCGGAAAGCCGAGTACGCATATATGCGTTCGGTCGGCGGGAAGGGGATAAAAGGCTGCAGGCAGCCAATCAGAGGCTCAGGCTGTCAGTGGAGGAACCTGGGCCCCCATTCTTGGGTGCTAAAAGTCCACAGGTTAGGGGACGTAAATTACTTGCCTTGTTCCGGGTGCTGACAACCCACGCTACACCACTGGATGCGAGAACCCTGCGAATTCTGTGCGGGTTCCGGCATCGCACCTGTATCGCCAGCAGTTCACACTGACATCTGCAAACTGCTGGGGGTGTCGATGTAAAGTTAATGACACCCCTAGATCAGTTTGCAGATCGCAGTGTGAACTGTGAAATGGTGCAGAAATTGGATCGCATAGGAGTGAACACCCATGCTATCCGATTCAAAAAAAGGGTCTTGCACCATTTTGGTGCAAATGCAATGCGATGGAGAGGGGGGAGGAGCTGCTGACCAAGATGGCCGCTCCGTAAGATTGGGAGGCTGACATGCTGCAGATGCGGGAGACTCACTTGGACAAATGGTTCAGGAAGTTATCCAGGCTTAAGGAGATACACCTAACCTCGCAGTATTGCCTACTTCTCTGCTTCTCTGGTAATTTTGACTGCCTTACCTGTCTTTGGCTGGAGTGTGTGAAGGAGGCTGGGAGGATAGCGAGGGGTCGTGCCTGTGGGGTGCCGTGGATTGGAGCCAAGGACTGAGCCGGGAGATAGTGAGCGGATCCAGGTGGGAGCTTCTGTGTGTTTGCGGAAGCGGACAGCAGAGGCTGCTCACTTTGGGATCCGCCCTCCGGTGGTAACCTCGAGAACGAACGGCAGTAAACAGGAGGATCCTGGAGAACTCCAAGGATACTAGCAGTAATAAAAGAGCGAGTGGCAAAAAGCACAGACGAAATAAAAAAATCTACCCAGCGTATTGGATAAATCTGGAAGGCAATAGATTTGAATATGGAATGGCTATGGAGATCTTAATGTATTAATACAACTGAAGATGGACCCATAAACGGATGGGATCAGGAAGAAGGGGGCGGTGAGTTAATGTTATTGATGTGACACCGAACCTATATCTAACCTGTAGTTGAATTTAAAATAACTTGGATAGACTGTATAAGAACGAGTCTCTCTTAATACATAGCATAATATAGCTTATAGAAGGACTTGCTGTGATTTAAAAGAAGAGATGGACTTTGATAACAACAGCAAACCCATTAGCCCCAAAAGGGAGGGAGAGGGGAAGGAAAGGAAAGAAGAAGGAAGGGGAGAAGAGAGAAGGAAGGAGAGAGAGGAGGAAAGAAGGAAAAAGGTGAAAAGAAGGAAAGGGAAAGAACAGAGGTTTTTTTTTCTTTTTTTTCCCTTCTACCTTTCCAACCTGTCGACCTTTGGGTTTAGATATGGCACCTAAGAAAGGCAATAAAACACCACAGCCTTAAAGGAATAAAAGGGACAAAATGGAAAATATAAACAAAAACACTACAGGGGAGCAAACTACTCAAACTACAGACATTAAAGAGCATTTCCAACAATTGCAGTTGCAATCCCCCAATCAATACAAGCATTGCAGACATCTCAGGAATTACTAAATGTAGCGGAATCTTCCACAACATCAAGATCATCAGGGGAGGAACAAGTAGGCCACTCTAGAAACAGCTCACCAATCAATATAATGGGTTAATCAATAGAGCAGAAGGAAGTGGACAAAGAAAAATGGGACATGAGAACATATATACGATCTCTTCCGACTAGGGCAGATATGGATCAATATGTGCACAGACTGGGAAAATCATATAAAAAGGAAATACAAGAGCTTAAAATATCTACAAAAAATACACAAGAAAAAATGGGTATAATAGATACAAAAGGGATTTCCATGGAAAAAGAATTGATAAAAGTAAAGGAGAAAATTCAAGAGCAAGATAAACAACTAAAGCAAACAATAAACATATTAGATGAGCAGGAAAATAGAAATAAAAGAAGCAATATAAGAATTAGAGGTTTAACTGAAAATGTGAGCTCAAAAGACATGATAACAGTATTGCAGAAGTTATTTTAGGAAATGGTTCATGACCTTGATGCAAAATATTTAATAATCGATCGTGCACATAGAATAATGGGAACAAGAACACCTGATCCTAGTAAACCAAGAGACGTTATCTGTAAAATGCATTACACTCAAGCAAAGGATAGGATTATGTATGCTGCACGTCAAAATAAAAATACTCAGTATGAAGGGAAACAACTGATATTTTTTCAGGACTTATCTAAATTTACAGTGGATAGAAGAAGAGCATTAAAACCCCTGCTGGAGCAATTAATAAAGAAAAATCTCCAATACAGATGGAAATATCCATTTCAATTACAAGTTTAACATGAAGGACTTACAGCAATATTTAGGGACTTGGAGGACCTAAAGGAGTTTTTGAAAACTCTTCAAATCCCGGAAGTAAAATTACCAGATTGGCCCAATACATATATGAAAACATTTAAAAAACCATAAATGGGCCTAAGAAGATGAAGGGGGAGGGAAGGGATTGAAAAAATGGAAGGACACGGTGACACAATAATTTAATTGCGAAAGGTTTTTTGTTTGTTTTTTTCGTGGAAAGGGGGGAAGGAAGGTAAATGGGATAACAATACTAATTATGTAATATTTGTATACATTGGAATATTTTGATGGTTCACTGAGATTATTAAGGTGTAGATGAAACAAGTACTAAACACTGGGGTTATAAGGTGGAAAGGGAAGGGCACAATATATGGATGGGGGGATGTGTTTTTTTTTTTTTTTTTACAGGAATAAGTTGAGGTTATACAGGGATTGATAAGATAATTTCTTGTATTAATTATTATGGTTCACGGGTGGGTAGGTGTCAGGAAAGTACATACTGAGGCCGAGATGCCGAGAGCTGTTCACCCTTGCAACTAAGCGCAGTCCGCCCCCTGGAGGTGGTACAGGGAGTGAATGGCACAAAGCGGCACAGGCTACCCAGTGGACAGGAGTAGACTTGCGTGGAGGTCCTTGTAGGGATGAGCCGCTGTACAGGGACTGGCAAACAGGAGAACTTGCTGGAAAAGAACAAACAGAAAGTCCAGAACCATGCTGAGGGTCAAACACCAAGATCAGCAAATCCAACCGCAGGCTGAGGGATGGTGTCTGGAAGACACAAGGCATGTCCAGGTTACAAGCAGGGGGTCAAGGCAAGGAGACAGGAGACAAATCCGGGTCACAGGCAGAGGGTCAAACACAGGAGATAGGTGGAGATCCGTTAAACAAGCCAAAGGTCAGGTCCAGGAGAACAGCAGAGAAGTCAGGAGCAATCTGGGTCACAACAGGTAATCAGGCACAGGAAACAGGATCAAGTTTTAACAGGAAACTGAAGACGAACCAGCAATTTGTCTGAGCACAAGAGCAACTTTTATAGGCCAGCCCAAAGGGTCACGTTGGGCGTGCGCCAGTGCGCATCTGCGTGCGCTGTAGCGCCGGGCCGCGAATGCGCATGCGCCGTAGCGATGTTCCGCCACGCATGCACGCAGGGACACGGCTGTTGTAACTGGAAGGATTATTCCTCTGACAGTGCCCCCCCTAGGGGTGGCCTCTTGACACCCAAACTGGACATCAATTCTGGATGTTCCTGGTGAAAGGCCTGGATCAAACGTGGGGCATGTAGATTTCCAGAAGGTTCCCAGGAGTTGTCTTCAGACTTAATTAGGTACTGGAGCTGTCTACCCCTTTTTCTGCAACTCAGAATATTCTCCACTTCAAATTCACTTTCCCCGTCTATCATGACTGGTGAAGGAGGTGGTTCTTCCCTGCCAGGAAAAGGGCTGGGAACAACAGGCTTCAGGAGAGATGCGTGAAATACTGGATGCACTTTATAAGAGTTAGGTAAGGCCAGTTCAAAGGCCACAGGATTGATCACCCTCTTGATTTTAAAGGGACCTATGAACTTTGGCCCTAATTCCCGTGAGGGAATTGGCAATCTGAGGTTGATGGCTGATAACTATACTTCTTCGTCTACCTTAAAGGCTGGCTTCTCCTTCCTTCCCTTGTTATAGTGCTTTTGATAGTCCTCCTGGGCTCTTTGCATAGCTTCCTGAATTCTCCGGAAGTTCAGCTGAATGGAAGCTACCAGGTCTTGTACAGCAGGGACAGACAACTCAGGAATAGAATTTGGAAGGAAGGAGGGATGAAAACCAAAGTTAGACCAAAAAGGTGTTTGATTGGTGGCAGTATAGATGGAGTTGTTATATGCAAACTCAGCGTACGGCAGGAGAATGGACCAGTCATCTTGGGAGTCAGAACAAAAACAGCAGAGATACTGCTCCAGGGTTTGGTTCATTCTCTCCGTCTGGCCGTTACTCTGGGGATGGTATGCAGAGGAGAGACAGATCTTTATTTCCAGGGACTTACAGAGCTCTCTCCAAAACTTAGAAGTGAATTGGACACCTCTATCCGAGGTGATGCTCTCAGGTACACCATGAAGTCTAATAATTTCTTTGAAGAAAATGTTGGCTGTAGCAGAAGCAGAGGGAGTACCCACCATGGGCAGGAAATGTGCCATCTTTGAAAGCCGATCAATGATAACAAGAATGGTGGTGAACCCCCCCCCCCGGGAGTTGTAGGTCCACGATAAAATCCATGGAAATTTCTGCCCATGGCCATTCAGGGATGGACAAGGGTTTTAGTAGACCCCAAGATTTAGTATTCGTCCCCTTACTGTGTTGGCATGGGATGCAGGAGGAAACGTAATCCTTATAGTCCTGTCTCCAACCTGGCCACCAAATGGAACGGGAAATCAATTCAGTAGTCTTTTGTGTCCCGAAGTGGCCTGCCAGTTTGTGGTCGTGGAAGGTCCTTAAAGTTACCTCCAGCGGAACAGAAATTTTTTAGTGGGACCAGAGTAAGTCATTGTGTTTCTCAAAAGAGAACATGTTAGGATCTGAACACTGACTGGATGCTGATTTAATGGCGGTCATTAGGTCAGCTTGGGTGACCAGAAAAAAATTTTGTGAAGACAAAATGGTACCGGGTTCAGCTACCTGAGAGGTTTCGTGGAACATCCGGGAGAGTGCGTCTGCTTTTCCATTTTTTGAACCGCGTCTATAGGAAATATGAAAATTAAATCTGGAAAAGAAGAGGGCCCACCGGGCCTGTCTGGGTTTTAAACATTTTGCTGTCCTGAGATACTCCAGATTTTTATGATCGGTGAAGATCATGACAGGGTGAGATGCCCCCTCTAGTAGGTATCTCCACTGTTCCAGAGCAAACATGATGGCCAACAACTCCCTATCGCCTACGTCATAATTCTTCTCAGGTGAACTTAATTTCCGGGATGCGAAGGCTACGGGGTGCAGGAGAGCCCTGTCTTTGAGAGAGGATGGCCCCAGTAGCTGTTTCCGAAGCATCTACTTCCAGTACAAATGGCAGGGCTGGATCTGGATGTCGCAAGATTGGTGCAGATGAAAATAGGGCCTTTAGTTTAATAAAAGCTTCCTGGGATTCTGAGGATCACTGAAATCGATTATGTTGACGTGTGAGTTAGGTGATGGGAGCTATAATAGCTGAGAAGCCAGCGATAAACCTCAGGTAGAAATTTGAGAATCCCATAAATCGTTGTACCCCTTTTTTATCCACAGGAGCCGGCCACTCTTGGATTGCCTTGACCTTCTGAGGGTCCATTGTGACCCCGTTGGTGGAGATGATGAATCCCAAGAACTGCACAGTTGTTTTTTCAAATTCGCATTTTTCTGCTTTGAGATATAATTTGTGTCTCCTGAGGATTGCAAGGACCTGTTTGACATGTGCCTGGTGTAGTTCAATGGTGGCAGAAAAAATGAGGATGTCATCCAGGTAAACGACTAGAAAGTTATCACGGTATTCACGGAAAATGTTGTTTACCAGGTGCTGAAAGGTGGCCGGGGCGTTGCAGAGCCCAAACGGCATTACCAGGTACTATTAGTGCCCAAACCTGGACCTGAAGGCGGTTTTCCATTCATCGCCAGCTCGAATTCGAATAAGGTTGTAGGCACCACGAAGGTCTAACTTGGAGAAGATTCGGGCAGATCGGAAACGTTGGAATAACTCTGGAATGAGAGGAAGCTTGTACCGATTTTTAATGGTGATTTTGTTTAGCTCCCTATAATCAATGCAGGGTCTGAGAGAGCCGTCTTTTTTCTCTACGAAGAAGAAACCGGCCCCAGCCAGCGATGAGGAGGGACAGATAAATCCTTTTTCAAGATTTTCGTCAATGTAAGACTTGAGGGCCTTTAATTCCGTCTCGGACAAGGGGAAGATGTGGCCAAAAGGAATTTCAGAGCCGGGCAAAAGGTCTATAGGGCAGTCATAAGACCGATGAGGTGGTAGGCAGTCGGCCTGCTGTTTGTCAAAAACATCCTTAAACTCCAGGTAGACTGGAGGTACATGTTGGAGACTGTCAGGTACTGGTACTATGGTTGAGCAAGAGGCTGGAGCTAGAAGGAGGCAGTGTTGAGAACAGTATTGGGACGAGAAGGAGACTTCTTTCTTATTCCAATTGATTTGAGGTTCATGAGCCTGTAGCCAGGGGAGCCCCAAGATGATGGGAAACATAGGAGAAGGGATAATGTCGAAGCGTAGGAACTCCTGATGACCGGAGTCCGTGGTGGTAAGGATGGGTCTGGTTTCTTGAGCGATAAGTCCAGAGCGGGGAAGAGACCATCAGCCAGGTGTACCTGGAGGCTTTGATTTTTAGTCAATGGAGGGATGTGTAGTCTTGCAGCTAGTGAAGCATCCAGGAGGCAACTGCATGCTCCTGAATCAACTATGGCTGGCAGGCGAGTTTCCTTTTCCGTTAACTGTAAGGAGACAAAGTGGGTAACATAAGTCTGTGGAATACCGGAGACTTGATAGTTTATGGCAGATTGAGGGTAGGACTTACTAGGTCTCACAGGGCAGGTACGAAGGAAATGTCCTGAACCCCCACAGTAAAGGCACAGGTTGGCCTGACGCCTGCGTAACCTTTCCTCCGGGGTAAGAGGAGCACGGACTAGTCCTAACTGTATAGGCTCGACCTTAGGAGTGGTGGAGACTGGAGGAGCTGAGTAGGATGGATGGATGGGAGTCAGCATGGAGAGCATCCAGCTGGGACAAAGAACCTGGAAGCTCTCTGAGCGTCGCTCCCGCATACGCCGATCCAATTTGATAGCTGCTTGGATCAAGTCCTCCAGAGTATCGGGGGTCTCTATCCTGGCCAACTCATCTTTAAGATTCAGCCCCTGACGGAACTAGTACTTGAGGGCAGGTTCATTCCAGCCGGTATCAGCCGGCCATTTCCGAAACTCAACAGTATAGTCCTCTATTGGCTTTCGCCCTTGAGATAAGTTGTGTAACGTTGCCTCAGCTGTGGCCATGCGTTGGGGGTCCTCATACAGTTGTGCCATACTTTCGAAAAAGGTATCCACTGAATTCAGCACAGGGCTCCTCTGTTCCAATCAGGCTATGGGCCCCAGCTTGTGGTTCATTAGTTAGGAGAGAGATGATAAAGCCGACCTTTACTACTTCCGAGGAAAAAGTCCTGGGTTGCAGAGCTAAGTACAAAGAACAGGCATTTTTAAAGGCTCTGAATTTTTTGCGGTCGCCAGAGAATCGTTCCGGTGTGGGGACCCTGGGTTCAGGGGAAGCCATAATCACTGTAGGGTTGGATGATATCTGAGAGGAGGAGGCCCCACTGGGAGGTGGAGGGGCAATGGCTGCTGATGTGGGTGCGGCGGAGAGTTGCTGGAGGCGACTGTCTATTTGGGTGTAGCCCTCTTGCAACTTCTAAACAGCTTGAGATCCTGCTGACACAGGATCTCAAGCAGGGAACGCGCTCTGTCACCTCTGACATGG
The DNA here is from genome assembly GCF_042186555.1 of Aquarana catesbeiana. Classification (NCBI taxonomy): domain Eukaryota; kingdom Metazoa; phylum Chordata; class Amphibia; order Anura; family Ranidae; genus Aquarana; species Aquarana catesbeiana. Next base: position 131,756,501 of record NC_133330.1, read on the forward strand.
CTGTTTCGTACTGTCAGGAAAGTACTTACCGAGGCCGAGATGCCCAGAGCGGTTCACCCTTGCAACTAAGCGCAGTCCGCCCCCTGGAAGTGGTACAGGGAGTGAATGGCACAAAGAGGCACAGGCTACCCAGTGGACAGGAGTAGACTTGCGTGGAGGTCCTTGTAGGGATGAGCCGCTGTACAGGGACTGGCAAACAGGAGAACTTGCTGGAAAAGAACAAACAGAAAGTCCAGAACCATGCTGAGGGTCAAACACCAAGATCAGCAAATCCAACCGCAGGCTGAGGGATGGTGTCTGGAAGACACAAGGCAAGTCCAGGTTACAAGCAGGGGGTCAAGGCAAGGAGACAGGAGACAAATCCGGGTCACAGGCAGAGGGTCAAACACAGGAGATAGGCGGAGATCCGTTAAACAAGCCAAAGGTCAGGTCCAGGAGAAGAGCAGAGGAGTCAGTACCAATCCGGGTCACAACAGGTAATCAGGAACACGAAACAGGATCAAGTTTTAACAGGAAGACGAACCAGCAATTTGTCTGAGCACAAGAGCAACTTTTATAGGCCAGCCCAAAGGGTCACGTTGGGCGTGCGCCAGTGTGCATGTGCGTGCGTCGTAGTGCCAGGCCGCGAATGCGCATGCGCCGGAGCGCTGTTCCGCCGCGCATGCGTGCAGGGACACGGCTGGTGTGACTGGAAGAATTATTCCTCTGACAGTAGGGGAGGTGTGAATATGTGTTTTTGGGTTGTAGGTATGTTAATTTTTTTTTTTCACTGCAAATGAGGATTTTTACGGTTTGAAAGTATGGAATATTAAACTGTGGCGTTGGGAATGCACCGGAGTATTTCATTGTATTATAAGTTCGATATTAATTTAGAGCATGGAGGTCACTGGGGGGTTATAGGAGCAAAATGGATGATTGGTGTTTATAATGCAATGGGTAAATGGTATAAAGGAAAAGGTGGAAAGGGGGGGGGTAAATGGGATAACAATATAAATGACGTAATATTTGTATACACTGGAATATTTTGTTGGTTCACTGAGATTATTAAGGTGTACATGAAACATGTACTAAACACTGTGGTTATAAAGTGGAAAGGGAAGGGCACAATATGGGGGGATGTGTTTTTGTTTTGTTTTTTTTTTCTCAGGAATTAGTTGAGGTTATACAGAGATTGATAAGTTAATTTCTTTTATTAATTACTATGGTTTACGGGTGGGTAGGGGAGGTATGAATATGTGTTTTGGGGTGTAGGTATAATTTCTTTCCTTTTTTTTTCTCTCTGGAATAGGTTGAAGATATACAGGGTTTGATAATATAATTTCTTGTTTTAAGTACTTTGGTTAAAGGGTGGGAAGGGGAGGTATGTCCTTATGGAACGCGATAGATACACCTCTTGATTTGGAATATGAAAATGTATCATGGATCCAAGTAACATAGTTCCTATTATTTATTTTCGAAATGTGATCTGAACGAAAATGTGTTTCTTGAAACAGAATAATATCTATTTTTTGTTTATTAAATGAGTTTAAAATGTGATTTCTTTTAGAAGGAGAGTTAAGGCCTCTTGCATTGAAAGAGCATAATTTAATCCCACCCATAAAAAAAAATCACTTACCACCACACTTCCCTTCCTAAGCACTTCACTCTTTGCACTCTCAAGCTCACTCACTACACAATCTAACCTAACTCTATTTGACTTCTATAAAGTCTTTCTTACAAAAATAAGTTCCCTATTGAGGGGGGAACTGGACCTGCTGATTCCGATCTACCGCCCGGTCGTTTGCCACATGCCGCTTTTTATTTTCTTATTATTTTCCTATCCTTCTTCCTTTTCTTTTTTTCTGCTTTTTGAACAATCGTCTAACCTTCCTCTCTTTCCCTTCTCTTTCCCTTATTCTTTTCCTTTCTACTATTGATATGTAACACATAAACCCATATCTATCCATTCGTAATTCCAACCCTACTAACCCCCTTTCCCTATCATACACAGGGAGACAAAGGGGGTTAGGTTCGGGAGTAAGAAAGATGGAAGTAGAATAAAAAGGGGAGAGGTATAATCTTCTTAATGATACACATTTATACATTCCTCTCCCCTTTCCCCTATATTCAATATATCATTACTCCTCTTATATCGCAATTATCTAGTGCACAAGAGGAGTTGTGTGTTTGGAGAGAGAGACACAGCGGCCTGATGTGTGAGAGGATCCATTGCATGGGTGATGTGGCAAGTGACAATCCGCATTTGATGGCAGGTGAAGTAGCAAGTGACAATCCGCAACGTGTAACAGGTGACGTGACAATTCGCAGCATGTGGCAAGTGACAATCCTCATCTGGTGACAGGTGACGTGGCAAGTGACAATTTACAATGTGTGGCAGGTGACGTGGCAAGTGACAATCCGCAACATGTAGCAGGTAACGTGGCAAGTGACAATCCGCTTTTGGTGGCAGGCGACGTGGAAAGTGACACACTCAGGGCTCCCACTGATTCTGCATTATGGCTTCTCTGTCTGAAATCTACATACTAGTGAGTGATGAAGCTTTCTAGGAAATACAGCAAGGGCTAAGGCACAAGATTTGGATCAGACCAGATAGGAGACGCTGGAAGTGTCAGCTGCTGCGGACGCCACCACCACACGGTCCCTGCAGAGGGCTTAATCTGCTTGCTCGCAAGACCTCGCCAATAGGGGGGTCCATCATTGAGGGTAAGGGTCCACCTTTATCACCCTTTTGTATTCACTTTAATGGAAAGTCACATCTACTTGTCTTTCTCTTCTTTCTTCAACCGCACGGAGTACGTCCTGATGGAAAGTGGATGTGTTTTTCTATCTTCATTAACTTTTTTCTGCTGCTATATATGGACTATATAGGTGAAAAAAACTCAAATAAAAAATAGTCACAACGGTTTTACATCAATCAAAACACGATGTGACAATAGTGGAAATACTAGAATAATATAAAAGTAGTGAACATAGTCCATATATAGCAGCAGAAAAAAGTTAATGAAGATAGAAAAACACATCCACTTTCCATCAGGACGTACTCCGTGCGGTTGAAGAAAGAAGAGAAAGACAAGTAGATGTGACTTTCCATTAAAGTGAATCCAAAAGGGTGATAAAGGTGGACCCTTACCCTCAATGATGGACCCCCCTATTGGCGATGTCTTGCGAGCAAGCAGATTAAGCCCTCTGCAGGGACCGTGTGGTGGTGGCGTCCGCAGCAGCTGACTCTTCCAGCGTCTCCTATCTGGTCTGATCCAAATCTTGTGCCTTAGCCCTTGCTGTATTTCCTAGAAAGCTTCATCACTCACTAGTATGTAGATTTCAGACAGAGAAGCCATAATGCAGAATCAGTGGGAGCCCTGAGTGTGTCACTTTCCACGTCGCCTGCCACCAAAAGCGGATTGTCACTTGCCACGTTACCTGCTACACGTTGCGGATTGTCACTTGCCACGTCACCTGCCACACATTGTAAATTGTCACTTGCCACATCACCTGTCACCAGATGAGGATTGTCACTTGCCACATGCTGCGAATTGTCACGTCACCTGTTACACGTTGCGGATTGTCACTTGCTACTTCACCTGCCACCAAATGCGGATTGTCACTTGCCACATCACCCCAGCAATGGATCCTCTCACACATCAGGCCGCTGTGTCCCTCTCTCCAAACACACAACTCCTCTTGTGCACTAGATAATTGCGATATAAGAGGAGTAATGATATATTGAATATAGGGGAAATGGGAGAGGAATGTATAAATGTGTATCATCAAGAAGATTATACCTCTCCCCTTTTTTTTCTACTTCCATCTTTCTTACTCCCGAACCTAACCCCCTTTGTCTCCCTGTGTATGATAGGGAAAGGGGGTTAGTAGGGTTGGAATTACGAATGGATAGATATGGGTTTATGTGTTACATATCAATAGTAGAAAGGAAAAGAATAAGGGAAAGAGAAGGGAAAGAGAGGAAGGTTAGAAGATTGTTCAAAAAGCAGAAAAAAAGAAAAGGAAGAAGGATAGGAAAATAATAAGAAAATAAAAAGCGGCATGTGGCAAACGACCGGGCGGTAGATCGGAATCAGCAGGTCCAGTTCCCCCCTCAATAGGGAACTTATTTTTGTAAGAAAGACTTTATAGAAGTCAAATAGAGTTAGGTTAGATTGTGTAGTGAGTGAGCTTGAGAGTGCAAAGAGTGAAGTGCTTAGGAAGGGAAGTGTGGTGGTAAGTGATTTTTTTTTATGGGTGGGATTAAATTATGTTCTTTCAATGCAAGAGGCCTTAACTCTCCTTCTAAAAGAAATCACATTTTAAACTCATTTAATAAACAAAAAATAGATATTATTCTGTTTCAAGAAACACATTTTCGTTCAGATCACATTTCGAAAATAAATAATAGGAACTATGTTACTTGGATCCATGATACATTTTCATATTCCAAATCAAGAGGTGTATCTATCGCGTTCCATAAGGACATCCCCCATCAAATATTGCAAGATGATAAGGGTAAGGACGGTAGATTTTTTGATTGTAAAGGTAATGATATATGGAAAAATTTTTACAATTATTAACTTATATTAACCAAATTGCGATCTTAATTTCATAATGGATATAAGTATGGATACAACCAATACCCATACTTATAGAAAGAATAGTCATTTAAAGGAATTTAAAGGAGAGCGCATGCGCGGGCGGCGGGAGCGGATGCATACCTAGACCGCTCCGCACACCCCCCGGCACATTGAGCTTTCATTAGCAGCCCTCCTACCCCGCTCACCCCCACAGAACGTCAAGGGCAGCGGGCGCACATCACGGAGACCCACTCCATGTCCGCCCAGTCGGCGGGGAAGACTCACGGCGACTCCCGCTACCCGCCTCGTGGGTCCTGGAAGAACTCCAAGATGGCGGCCGGCACCAGTGCATTGCTGAAAGACAAAAAACTGATGCAGCCACAGCCACAAGGGAGTAAGGGGAAGCCCCCTGGCTCAGGGGCACACGGCATGACTCCATCTGCAGTCAAACGGACTTAAAGTGAGCTGACTGACTCTCCCTGTGCTCCAATCAGCCCTGCCAGATCGCTTTCACAGGCTCCTCTGCCATCTTCAGGCCATGCTTCCCACACCTCCTCTGCCCCTGATGGGGATATAGCTGACATCTTCCTCAGCCAGAGCAGTGATCAAGAGGCAGACAGTGACAATATGCAACTCAGTAGCCAGGATGCAGACCCTCGTAGTCCTGAAGGATCCCTAGCTTCTTTACCTGCATATTTTCCAGACACTATTCTGCTTGCACGTTTTGCAGATATGCTGCAAAAAAGTTAGAAAAAGCTACCACCAAATTGGCCGCTGATTTAAAACAAGATTTCCAGGAGCTGGGATGTCGCCTAGACAGTATTGAATCCAAAGCTGATGACACAGTACACAGAGTGGCACAAAACTCTACCATGATTACTGAACTTCATGATCGCCTGGAAGAAGCTTACAATAAAATTGATGATCTTGAAAATCACGCAAGGCGATACAACTCTCGTTCCTCTAAAACCTGACGGGCCTCCCAGAGATGTGATCGTGAAGCCTCACTTCTTTAGGGTCAAAGAATCGGTCATGCGGTATGAGAGGGAACACCCGGACCTGGAAGTTGAAGGCTACAAAATTCAGATCTTCACAGATGTCTCCCAAGCTACCATTCAAAAATGGAGAGCGTTTAAACCTTTGCTTTCATCTTTGGTTCAACGTGACATTCGCTACCGATGGAACTATCCTTTTCGTTTACAATTTACCTACAACAATAAATCATATTCTTTTTCCACGTTCGCGGACGGTTTAAAAATCTTACTGAAGTTGGGATTCATCTCAAATGATCCCTCGTCTCGGAACCAACCAGGATCCAGCGGTCCTCCACCTTCACCCCTCTGGTCTTCCCCATCGTCACGGAAATCTGCGACTTCACGCCGAGTTACCTGAGAACTTTCTGATTGGCATCGGTTGATCTGTTTTTTTTTGTTTTTGATTTTTTGTTTTTTTGGTGGCGGCTTCTCAGTGGTCCTTTAGCGGGACATTAGCCGCTGCCTATGTTTTTGTTATTATTCTATATGTCTCTGAGCCTGGTGCTTTTGTTCTCTGGGACAGCTTGGCCTTGTTGATATTGGGACTTAACTTAACTTGTCGGACTCTTCCCATTGGTTACCTTTGGTGGAGACTCCCACACTTCCAGAACTTGGTTCTGGGCTACGTGGTTACGCTATTTTGTGTTTTTCATTGTTTACTTATTTCTCTATGCAACACCTTTTGGTACTGGGCGTTTTTCAGCACTTGTATCATTTTATCCTTCTTTCTCTTTCTACTCTTTTCTCTCTTTTTAACCTTTTCTCCTTTTCCTTTCTGAGGGTCAGCCGGAATTTCGCCTGGACTTCCATGATGTCCATACATTGGTGGGTGAGTCTGTCAGTTTACAGTTGTTTTTTTCCTTGTCCATGTCCAAGTTAACTGATCCCGTTTGAACCATACGACTGCTTTCCCATAATGTCCAGGGACTGGGTTCTCCGTCTAAATGCATTAAAATGTTTAATTATTATAAATCTATAGGTGCTGATATTGTAGCCCTTCAGGAAACACATTTTACCTCTACTTTTACTCCCTGGTATATACATAAGTATTATCCTGTTTGTTTTTTTGCCAATGCTACAGAGAAAAAACGAGAGGTGGCGCTCTGTCTGTCAAGACGGCTTTCGTTTACTGACTCCAAAATATTGCGGGACAAAGAAGGGCGTTACTTATTAGTAAAAGGGCACCTGGGGGAAAATTTGGTTACGATCCTGGTGTATTATGCCCCCAATGTTAACCAGTTGGCCTTTTTTCATTCTTTGCTTCGTTCTTTGGCTCCGGAATTCGAGGGAGATGTCATTTTAGCTGGGGACTCTAACTTGGCGCTGGACCACATATTAGATAAGTCCCATCTTTCCCATCTTCAACCCCCTTCTAAACAAAGCCGCAAATTTGCTCAGCTGTTACACCATCATGACCTTATTGATGCTTGGAGGGAGGCCAGTCCTACCACTCGAGATTATTCCCACTTTTCCAGAGCTCACAATCGTTATTCGCGTATTGATCATGTGTTCCTCCCCTCGGGTCTACTGCCCAAATTGATATCGGCTTAAATAATTTTGATGCCCTGGTCTAACCACGACCCCGTAATTTTGATGTTCACTAATTTATCTATCAGATTGGCTAAGTCCCACTGGCGATTGAATGAATCTATACTTAGTAATGAATCTTACTGTTTAGACATCCTTACCCACCTGAAAACTTATTTTGATATTAATAGGGCAGAAGATACCACCCCGGCCATAAGGCTGGGCTTATTGATCCAGTTTTTGATCCTTTTTGATCCAGTTAGCATCTAGACTTAAAAAAGCTTGTGACAAAGTACTCCGTACCAAGATTAGGGAATATGAAGACTTAGCTACTCAACAAAAACGTTCCGCACACCCTGATTTGTTGACTAAACTTGAACAGACATGTACAGAACTTAATATTTGTCTCACCACAAAGGCAGAGAAATATTTACGCTGGACTAATCATAAATTTTTCACTTGGCGAGACCGACCGGGTTCATTGTTGGCGAGTAAGCTTACTCCCAAACATTTACACGTAGCTCTTCCAAAAATCAGACTTTCAAACAGCAATCTCTCCCAACATCCCCAAAAAGATTCTTCAGGAATTTCAAGATTTTTACTCTAAATTATACAACCCATCTCAGGGCCAAATTCCTGTTTCCATTAATAGTTTCTTGCATACCTTATCTCTGCCATCTCTCACGGAATTCCATAGAGAACTTATGGACCAAACCATTACCTGTGAGGAAATACATACTACTATTAAAATATTGTCATTACATAAATCACCGGGACCTGATTGACTCCCTAATATTTACTATAAGAAATTTTCTGAACAGCTAGCGCCTCACATGGCTCCCTACTTTAATTTCTTGCGAGATGGCGGAAAGGTCCCTTTAGATGAAAATAGGGCACACATCAGTGTCATTCCCAAACCACACAAAGACTCCACAGACATCCTTAATTACCGTCCTATCTCATTGATTAATTGCGACCTCAAAATCCTAACAAAACTTTTAGCGTTACGTCTTGGCACTTTTTTGGCGCAATACATTCACAAAGATCAATCTGGCTTTATTACCGAACGCCAAACGTTGGATCAGATTCATCACTCCATAGCGTTGATCTCTGAGGTACGTTCTAATTGGGACGCCCCTGTATCGAGGGAACTATTACTTCTTTCATTGGACCTTCATAAGGCCTTTGATAGCTTAAATTGGGACTACCTATTTACTATCCTGGAGGCTTTCGGATTTGGATCTTATTGCTTAAACAACTTTATAGTAACCCGTCGGCCCAGGTTTTCATTAGGGGTTATAGATCAGAGTCGTTTCCTATCCGACGGGGATTGAGACAGGGTTGTCCGCTTTCCCCATTGCTATTCGCCCTAGCAATTGAACCCCTGGCTGAAGCAATTCAATCTCACCCTAATATAAGTGGCATATGTTGTGGGCAACGGAAACACGAATGTTCCCTGTTTGCTGATGACATCCTCATGTATGTCACAAATCCTCAATCAACCTTACCTAATGTTTTGACCCTGTTCCACCAATTTTCCAGATTTCAGGGCTCTCTTTAAATACTCAAAAGACGATGGCCCTTAATATTTCTTTACCCCCCTCGACGGTCTCGACTTTACGAAACACCTATAATTTCCAATGGGCACAAAACTCCATTCCATATTTAGGTATCCAACTGACACCTTTGATCGATACTCTCTATCGGGCTAATTATCCCCCACTTTTCCGTTGTCTCCGGGAAGATCTTCAACGATGGGCAGACTATCCCTTGCCCTGGTTTGGTACAATCAATTCTATTAAGATGACTTTCCTACCTAGGTTACTCTATTATTTTAGGACTTTACCAATTGCAGTTCCGAGGGGAGATATGCAGCGACTGGAAACGGACGTCCTCCATTTTATTTGGAATAATAAAAAACCTCGAATGAATAAATTGACACTGTACGTCTCAAAATGGTCTGGTGGTCTTGGCCTCCCTAATCTACAAGCTTATTACCAAGCGGCACAAATAAACCAGCTTTCTTACACAACGGCCAAAGGATCTACACCCCTCTGGGTCTCTATTGAGGCCCTCTCGTGCCACCCTTTCGCTATAGGTTCTTTAATGTGGCTCCCTAGCTGTCTTCGCCTTCCTATTTTGTGTCCTACCTTGCCTCATTCACTGGCGGTCTGGGACAGAGTACAACACCGTAAACCTCTGTCCTCCCCACATATTCCATTAGCTCCCATATTCTTTAACCCTGAATTCTCCCCTGGAATGACTCCAATGCTGTTTCTATGGTGGCTCAATAAAGGGCTCCTTAGGATAGGAGACTACTTTAATGGGACCTCTTAAGGGGCAGGATATCCACAATATACGCTATCCTTACTGACCCGGGGACTAAGCTCCCTTACATGAATCAATGGGAACGGGACTTGAACACCACGTTGGAATTATCAGATTGGCAAGATACTGGAAGCAGTCAATGGTCCCTCTTGATTACGTGAAGAATAAACTTAACTGGATCATGGTTAATGACAGACTTACCTGTGTCCTTCGTAATTCTACCAAGAAATTCGATGCAACCTGGGACCCTTGGATTCGCTATCTATCTACGCCTTAAAGCGATTCCGGCTGGCCCTCTTTCTTTCTTTCTTTCTTTCTTTCTTTCTTTCTTTCTTTCTTTCTTTCTTTCTTTCTTTCTTTCTTTCTTTCTTTCTTTCTTTCTTTCTTTCTTTCTTTCTTTCTTTCTTTCTTTCTTTCTTTCCTATTCCTTTCCTCTCTCTTTTTTCTTCATTCCCCTTTTCTTAAAATTCATGTTGACCTGGTTATTGTTGCTAACTATGAGATGCTATGACAGAACATATATCTCTATGCTGACATGATACTAGTAGAAATGTATACAGGGGTTCCCTTTTCCCTCCCCTCCTTACCCTCCCCAATCCCCCCCTCCCTCTTTCTTCCCTCCCCTCTGTTCCTTACAACATACATTTTTATCCCTGTACAAGTCATTCCTAATGCTATAAGTTAAAGTAGCTTGAGTCAACCTGTAACCGGTCCCTACTCGGTTAGAAATGTATTATTTTTTCTTTTCCTTTGACTCTACAGTGAATGACTTAATATTTTGGGTTACATATTATGTTATATGGTTAAGTTAATTGGCACTTCCGCCAAACACATTTTGCGTTAAGTTTGCTCTGTTTAAAGGTCCTAAGTTTATGATTATTTGAACAGGAGCACTATTTGAGGGTGCTCAATTCTCATTCCTGTTTTTGTCACTTGTGCTTTATACAACATTGATACTTCAATAAAAATATTGAAAATTAAAAGAATTTAAAGAATTATTAGGAAAATATCTGCTAGTGGACATTTGGAGGGCCCAGTATCAAAAGGAAAAGAATTATTCATACTACTCAAACATACATGATTCATATCATAGAATAGACTATATTTTTATTAATCATTCCGGAATGATGATGACCCCTTTAACAGATATATGCGGATTGTTATGGTCAGACCATGCCTCGATATATTTGGAACTTAGAATAATAGAACATGAAAGATCAAGGGAGATATGAAGATTGAATGATTAATTAATGAACCTAATTAAAGATAAAGAATGTGAAGAGGATATATGTAAAACAATAAGGGAGTTTTTAATAACTCACAAAAAAGATGAAACAACAATTCCCATGCAATGGGAAGCATTAAAATGTGTACTGCGGGGAATGTTCATCAAGCATGGCTCAAGATTTTAAAAAAAGGGGACAAAAGAAATCTCAGTTGATGATAGAAATTGAGAAATTGGAAAGAAAACATAAGCAGAGTTTTAACTCGATATATAAAATAAACTTAAAAAATAAACAAATGGAATTACAAACCGTAATGAGGAATCCCTTCAGTTAAGGGACAAAAATAGAACACAATGGTATCAATATGGTAATAAGACCGGGAAAATATTGGCTAAAACATTGAAGGACCAACAATCTTTGAACTCCATAGTAAAAATTCTAAAAACAAATGGGGACTTGATTTATGATCCAATAGAGATATCTAAACGTTCCACACATATTATTCTAAATTGTATAAATTGTCTAAATTGTGTAAATTGTATAATATTAAAACACGTCAAGAAAATAAGGAAAAGAATGAGGATTGGGAGGGGATTAATAAATATATGGAAGAGACAGCATTGCCTAGGTTATGCCGCGTACACACGAGCGGACTTTACGGCAGACTTTGACGGACTTTATGATGGACTTTCCGAATGAACGGACTTGCCTACACATGATCAACCAAAGTCCGACAGATTCGTACGTGATGACGTATGACCGGACTAAAGCAAGGACGTTCATAGCCAGTAGCCAATAGCTGCCCTAGCGTCGGTTTTTGTCCGTCGGACTAGCACACAGACGAGCTGACTTTTCGACCGGACTCGAGTCCGTCGGACAGATTTGAAACATGTTTCAAATCTAAGTCCATCAAACTTTTGAGAAAAAAAGTCAGCTGGAGCCCACACACGATCGAATTGTCCGACGGACTCAGGTTCGCCGGACCAAGTATGCCGTAAAGTCCGATCGTGTGTACGCGGCATTAGGCAACAACTGAGGATCTGGAGAAAGAAATTTCAACAGAGGAGATTCAACAAGCTATTGCTGAATTGGTTCCAGGAAAAAGTCCCGGACCTGACGGGTACACTGCCAGATTTTATAAGAAATTCCAGGACCTAATCATTCCTATTCTTAAGAAAACATATAACTCTATATCCAATACACAAATTTTTGCACCACAAAGCACAGAAACCCATATCATATTAATTCCAAAGCCAGAGAAAGATCACACATAGGGGGTAATTTACTATAGAGCTGCGGCGCTAATTACCGCAAATTAGAGTTAATTAGCACTAATAGCGCTAATTAGCACAAAAACGGTATTCACTATAGCGCTGGTGACAAAATACTCCCAAAATCGAATTTACTATAGTTCCCTGAAACCAAATAGCACCCAAACCCTTACTCTGCTAAAACCTGGAGTAGTGCACATGGAAATAATGTTTAGAGCAGTGTTTCTCAACTCCAGTCCTCAAGGTGCCCCAACAGGTCATGTTTTCAGGCTTCCCATTATTTTGCACAGGTGATTTGATCAGTTTCACTGCCTTAGTAATTACCACAGCCATTTCATCTGAGGGAAATCCTGAAAACACGACCTCTTGGGGCGCCTTGAGGACTGGAGTTGAGAAACACTGGTTTAGAGCATGATATAATTGCCTAAATGGTACTGAAATATGTGGTATATTATTTAAAGATAATCTGATTTTAAACTGTGTGAAAAAGTGATTTCTACACAGAAATATCTTTAAAAGTCTGAGAAGTGAAAAATTCCCCGTTTTGGACAACTAGGTGCCAACACAACTGAGCATGCTCAGACCTGAAAATAACTCTCATTTTAACTCAAGTGTCTTTTTTAGCCGGCGCTATAGTAAATACCATAATGAGAGCTAATTAGAGAGCATTTTTTTTTATGAAAATCCAAATAAAGTATTAGCCATTGATTCTAATGGAACAATTCTAACTTTCACAAAAAAAACTTTTTAATGTTGAGATGAAATGTATCTTTCTGTGAAATAAATTTTCCTTTGCAACATTAAAAATATTTTGATTTTAACAATACTAGAAGGTGGAATGTTTTGATGTTTTGGTAAAATATATTTCCTGACGCCACCATGGCAGCATACTAGTGATAGGCTCCGCCTTTCTACCCTCCCTTAGGACCAATGAAATAGCATAAATTAAACCAGTTAGGCCCCGCCCCATTTTTTTTTTTGTCCTCATACCTCCACGCACCAGTGAAGAGTAAGCAATACTATGTTCCCCCCTCTGCCTCCAGGCAGCTGCTGGCTGGGTTAAGCCTCTCCCAGTACGAAGTCCCAGTATCAGGCTGCTAAAAGCCCCAGAGTAGCTTGGGAGCTCCTTCTGTGGGTCTCGATGCAGCTGAGCAGTTTTTCCTATTTAGGAATGAAATCTGCCTTTAAGGTTGGTGTCTGCAACGCTTGTTGGGTTTGGGCAGGCCAGCTTTGCATCCTTCTTACCTTTGTTTGTCTCCTGTCATTTTCTGCACCTCCTGTTCTTTTCCTCCTGCAGTGGCACTGGTCTGGGTACATTACTCCCCCTAGACAGGTTCTCTGTCCTTTGCTGTCCTAGGCTGGCTGTAGGTATAGCTTATGTTTGTAGGGTGTGTATGTATAGGTTTGGTATGTATATGTATGTGTGTATATGTATATATATATATATATATATATATATATATATATATATATGTGTGTATATATGGATGTGTGTATTGTAGGGGATCAGAGGGGTGGACAGCTGGCTCAGAGACAGTCCATTAAAACAAAAGTGGCTTTATTAAGCAAAATGGCAAAATAAACATAAGATAAGACAGACTTGTCTTGTCACACAGTTGTGCATACAGGTACACCTCACAGTTCAGCAGCACACAGGCTTATAGATAATAGTTCATGGCTCCAATCGGAGCTACAGTCTTTATGTGGTTAAGCTCACCCAGCACACCATCCAGCAATGGACATTTTCACACAGCGTGCTCCTGTGTCTCTCTCCTACTCAAACAGCTCCTCTCTGAGAATTTCAGCCCAGCTGACAATTAGCAGTTCTGAAGGGGAAATATCTGCCCTCTTCAATTAACCCTGTCTTGACCCTGCCCCAAGCTGACCCTCTGCGGTATGTATATATGTTCATATATATGTTTGTGTATGCATGTGTGTGTTCTTATGTTGGTTGGTATGTATGTATGTGGGGGGGTGTTATATGGAGCGGTGCATATATTTATATATGCATGCATATTATTAAAAAAAAAAAAAAAAGGAGAAAGGAGAGAGTATGTAGATGTATATATTTAGATATACATTATTAGAGGGAAAAGCGAAGTTGCTGTTGCCTTATCTATTTTTCCTCTTCTCTGTCTTTCTGTGGCTGTCAGTCTCTCAGCTGGTCGTCCCATTTCTCCACGGTTCGAGTATCAGTCACCACCCATACAAAAGACCCTCAACACTTAGGGTGGGGACCACCGTGTCGGTAAGTTTTCAGGAAAAGAGTGCCCTCTCATGCGGATTGCTTTGATTTGCTTCAGCTCCGCGTGCCCATGCTCTGAAAGGCCAGAGCCAGAGGCCATAGAAAGGCGGACGTTCTTTAGAGAAGCATAGCTCGGATGCCGCTCCCACTCAGGAGAGAGGTTCCAAGGAAAACGTCTTAGCTCTTCTTTCCCAAACCCAGCACCCCAACAAGAGTCCTGCAGGACCTGTGGCACAGTGCCTATGCCCAGGAGGCTGGTGAGTGAAGTCGGCCTGGTTGAAGTTTGCAGCTGACAGGTAATACCGAATGTCTTTATTACTTATAAAGTGGCACAAAACTTCTGTTTTAAACTCACTGTAATTACTCTACCTAGTCAGCCCACTTGTTGCGGGTCTAGCCACTAGCAGAACTACCTGCCTCATGGATCACTCATCCGCTCAGTACTCCTGATGAGGGGTGGCAGCCTGCAAATGATTTTAGCTCCCTTGCACCAGAGGAAGATCTGGAGCTACTTGGTGTCAGTTTTTCTTTGGAGAACTGTGTATCCAGGCAGTCATGCAGACCATTACATGGGTTAAAAGACAAAGTCATATTTACCCTTTCAATGAGCAATCACTTTTCCATTAGGAAACTGGTTTCATTCAAGGCGGATATAGCATCGCTGAAATCCATGCCTACAGTGGGACCGGCTGTTGTCCAATAGGGTGGCGGCTGGGAAGGGCCTGCCACTTAACAGAGGCCCTTACCTTGGTGACGGGTACTTTGGGTTTCTGCTCCCAGGATATGGTTAGGGAGGAAATCCCTAGGGCTGATATCTTAGGACCCGGCCAAGATGTATCAGCAAATTCCACTGCGGAAGCAGCAATAGTCCCAACCAGTTACGAGTTGAGACCCATGGCTGTGTTTGGCTTCCTAGAAAAAATTGGAATAGTCACTTTATAGTGCAAGATCTCTGTTTGATATGAAACCAGAGACAGCCATGTCAGAAGTGACAGGAGGAGGGTCCGTTCTTCTCCCATAACAGAAAGCAGGAAAGTAAAAAAAAAAATATATATAACTAAAAATAAATAATAATAAATAAAGGGAGAAATATGTTTCTCCCGCTAGGTTCCGCTCCTCTAGGTCCTTTCATAAGGTCCATAAATGAAAATCTTTGGGCAGGTACCCAAAAAACCCTTTTACCGAGCATATCCCCAGACTTTTAAGGTAAGTCCCAGTGGGCACGCATCACGGTTTACTGGACAGTGGATTGTGCAGATCCTTGGAGGATAGGCACTCATGGTCACTTCGGTGGATTCCTCGCTGTTCCTTCTCCGGACCTTTTTCTCCCCCTCGGAGCTGCCAGATCCACTGCAACCATGGCAGTTACAATACTTACACTTCAGACTCAGAGGGGCACTGTCCTGGTCCCATCTCACAGGAGAGATTGTAGGTTTCCTACCCACCCCCGTTTGTAGGTTGCGGGGGTTGGAGAGAAGCATTCGCTTGCAGTAGATGGCTGGAGGCTTTCGCTAGATCGTCAGGATTCTTAGCCTTACATCCCAAAATTTTTTACTTTCTTTTTTTTATTCCAAAGTAAGTAAATTTGGCGATTGGTTGGACACATCTTCGCTTTATCAGCCTACCTTTTAGCCTATTAATATCTCTAAGAATATTCACAGAGGTTTCAGTGCCGTGTCAGTTCCTCTTGGAGAATGGGGTCTCCAGATTCGCCACTACTTGGGCGTCATTCCTTTCTACATTAAAAAAAAAAAAAAAGGCCAACTTTTGCTTTCCAACAGTTAAAGTGCCTGTGTGGGCTCTACTGGTTCCTCTGGTTTGCTTCCATCAGAAAAGGACGGTGATGGTCATAAGGAGAATTCTCAGATCAGATGACTCTACTTCCTGGAAGACTTCTAGGTGTCTCAGCCTCCTGGCCATAATGTTGTCATTCATACCGATGTTTCCTTGGGTGCATGGGCACCGGTGCTAGTTTCAACTACAACGGAGGAAACAGGATCCAGCACAGCTATGGTCAGTGTCACGCAGTATGTATAGCGGTCCACGGTGATGGAAAGACCTTGAGGATGTCATGAACCAGCTGACTGGATCAATGTGATGAATCATATCAGCAAGACAGCCTGGAAGGCGCACTGCAAGAGTCTGTCGGTCAAGGCAAGCAGAGATTGCTAGCCAAGGAAGGTAGTCTCGAAAGCGCTGGAAGGTCAGACAGCCTTTTTTATCACTTTGACCTTGCTACACAGAATCAAGGGTGACCAGTAGGGATGAGCCGAACACCCCCCGATTCGGTTCGCACCAGAACCTGTGAACAGACCGAAAATTTGCACGAACGTTAGAACCCCATTGACGTCTATGGGACTCGAGCGTTCGAAATCAGAAGTGCTCATTTTAAAGGCTAATTTGCATGGTATTGTCCTAAAAAGGGTTTGGGGACCTGGGTCCTGCCCCAGGGGACATGTATCAATGCAAAAAAAACTTTTAAAAACGGCCGTTTTTTCGGGAGCAGTGATTTTAATGATGCTTAAAGTAATAAAAAAAAAGTGAAATATTCCTTTAAATATCGTACCTGGGGGGTGTCTATAGTATGCCTGTAAAGTGGCGCGTGTTTCCCATGCTTAGAACAGTCCCTGCACAAAATGTCATTTTTAAAGGAAAAAAAGTCATTTAAAACTGCTTGCGGCTTTAATGTAATGTCGGGTTCTGGCAATATGGATGAAAATCAGTGAGACAAACGGCATGGGTACCCCCCAGTCCATCACCAGGCCCTTTGGGTCTTGTATGGATATTAAGGGGAACCCCGCACCCAAATTAAAAAAGGAAACAGCAGTATACAGGCTCTGTACTCTGAACAGCAGTATACAGGCGGTGCAAACAAGATAGGGACTGTAGGTTTGTTGTTAAGTAGAATCTGTTTGTAATTTTGAACTGGTACATTTTTAACGTGTTTAGCTCCAGCCAAAAAATCTATTTTAAGCTTTTTGGAAAACACAGGGAAGGGTTATCACCCCTGTGACATTTGTTTTGCTGCCTGTGCTCCTCTTCAGATTTCACCTCACTTTTTATCCCAATGACAAATGTTTTTTGAAAATTTGGGTTTTTTTGTGAAACAAGGATTGGTGATAAAGCATCAGTGGAAAGGAGAAATGTTTTTCCCATATTAACCCTTACAGGAGAGAATTTCCCTTCCTAGGGGTAGATTTCATCTCACTTCCTGTTGTCTCCTTTTGTTTGCAAGTAGGAGTCGTTTGTAAGTTGGATGTTTGAAAGTAGGGGTCTGCCCTATATACTCAGCAGAAATTTGGGCCTTAGGTGTTGTTGTGGCCACAACACTGTAAGCCCTCACAGGGCCCTGCTGTAAAATATTAGATCAATAATTGTAATTACATGCCCAACAGGGGCAGAAAAATTGGGCCTTTGGTGGTGGTGCTGGTGCCACAACACTGTAATTCCTCACTCGCTCTTGGTGGGCGCAGAAACAGGCCCTGCTGTGAAATATTAGATCAAGAATTGTAATTACATGCCCCTGTTGAACAGGGGCTGAAAAATTGGGCCTTAGGCACTGGTGCTGTTGCCACAACACTGCAACCCCTCACAGATACTCTAGTTGGAACGCAGGAACGAGCCCTGCTGCAAAGTATTGCATCAAAAATTGTAATTACACACCCCTGTTAGACAGGGGCTGAAAAATTGGGCCTTAGGCACTGGTGCTGGTGCCACAACACTGCAACCCCTCAGAGATACTCTAGTTGGAATGCAGGAACGAGCCCTGCTGCAAAGTATTGCATCAAAAATTGTAATTACATGCCCCTGTTAAACAGGGGTTGAAAAATTTTGGCCTTAGGCACTGGTGCTGGTGCCACAACACTGCAACCCCTCACAGATACTCTAGTTGGAATGCAGGAATGAGCCCTGCTGCAAAGTATTGCATCAAAAATTTTAATTACACGCCCCTGTTAGACAGGGGCTGAAAAATTGGGCCTTAGGCACTGGTGCTGGTGCCACAACACTGCAACCCCTCACAGATACTCTAGTTGGAATGCAGGACTGAGCCCTGCTGCAAAGTATTGCATCAAAAATTGTAATTACACGCCCCTGTTAGACAGGGGCTGAAAAATTGGGCCTTAGGCACCGGTGCTGGTGCCACAACACTGCAACCCCTCACAGATATTCTAGTTGGAACGCAGGAACAAGCCCTACTGCAAAGTATTGCATCAAAAATTGTAATTACACGCCCCTGTTAAACAGGGGCTGAAAAATTGGGCCTTAGGCACTGGTGTGTAAAAAATACATGCAGCGCTAAAAAATATATAAGTATGTCAAACATGAATATGTAAATTAGTGACAATAAAACAACTATAAAGTAATAATGATCAACACAATAAACATTGGTGAGGTGTATAC
Organism: Aquarana catesbeiana; assembly: GCF_042186555.1. Taxonomy (NCBI): domain Eukaryota; kingdom Metazoa; phylum Chordata; class Amphibia; order Anura; family Ranidae; genus Aquarana; species Aquarana catesbeiana. Next base: position 131,775,098 of record NC_133330.1, read on the forward strand.
GAATGTCCCAAAGAAATGTGTTAAGTATGGATATGTCCAGGAGTAAGACTAAAGTCAAAGACTAGAGTCAATACATATAGGTAGAAGATGTCTTCTCAAACACAGGGGGTGCTTGGATACATGATGTTGACTGAAGACTGGAAAACACATCAATCACAGATGACACGTCATAAGTATCTAAAGTTAGGTACTCTTACCAAATCCAGTGGGACGTATCAGCCATATAGCAGTACGTCTGTCAGAGCTTGTGTAAGTAGCCTCCCGTGAACTCTCCCCAAAAGGTTCACCCTTCGGTCACGATCTCCGGTAGGCAGGTAATCACTTGGGTCACGGTCACCGATAGCCAGGGCAGTCAACGGTGGGGATGGTCTGCTCACTCCCACACTCTCCGGTTCCGGGCAGGTTCAAAAGGTCTCAAGAAACCAATCATAGATGAAATCATGGAGAAAAAAGAAAAAAGGGGCTCCACATGGCGTAGGTCAAAAATAAAAGGGATTTATTGAATAAGAGCCTTACAAGATAAAAAGTGATCACTGAATAAAAATTGGTGGCAATGTGGAAAGCTTGAACGCCCTACGCGTTTCGACTGAAAAGCCTTCAACTGGGGCATGAAACAGCTTCTCCACATTGCCCATATATATAGACTGTAGACACCATTACAAAATAGTTGGATCCGCCCCATCATGGCGGAACCGGAAGTGCAAGGTTAATACTACAAACACTGTAAACTGGCTTAATATGGTATAGATCGCATGTATACTGACACACTACATAGGGTTTGAAGTGTATGATAATCTGAGGGTTAAATAGGAGTGTATATAGTAGTGGGGGGTCACAAAAATCAAATCACTAAATCGGCTTGCGTTCCAAGCCTCACACTGGTTAGAGGAACTTGCGTTCCAAGTGTCTAGGACACATGACTGGAGAAGAGACGACAGCCGGCGCGCTCTGCGCCGCTGATGTCTCTCACGGTCACCACGCAGGGCGTGCGCTCCAAGCCTCAGTCACTGGTGGAGAGGAGATACAAGCCGACAACCGATACGCTGCCGGCATCTCCTCCACTCCCTCATGTGGAGCGTGCGTTCCAGGACTCTTATGTGGGGAGGGGCGGACGGCCGCTCTGGAGCCAGCCTCGTCAGTGTTCAAGGCCAGCCGAGCCAATCAGCACTGGTGGCAGCGCCCAGAACCAAAAATGTTCTTACAAGCTATCAGCGTGATCATTGAGGAGGAACCGGATAATTACTCAGGATAGTCACTCAGCATCAGCATAGGCAGTCTTTGAAGGGATATGAGAGTTAAAAAAAAACTATATTCGGTTACATCAGCATCAGGTGCTTGGTAGCTGGTGGTGATCAAAGACTGATTCATTTTTATGAAGGTCGGTCAATCGACCGAATCGGTGGACAGACGCACCCTGTGATCGGTTACAAAGCCTCCAGCAGCACTGAATGTGCGTTCCGAAAGAACGCTGGACGCAGGACAGGCCAGTAGCTCAATTGCATACTGTGCAAGCTCTGGCCAGTGATCCATCCTCAAGACCCAGTAACCCAGAGGATTTTCAGTGGGAAAGGTGTCCAAGACAGATCTTGCCCCTAGGTATTCCTGCACCATGTAAAACAGACGCTGGCGATGGTTGCTGGAACCGATCATACCTTGGGGCTGCGGACTAAAAAAATTGTCTGAATGTATCGGTCAGATGGCCACCTTCTCCACCACTCCTTCTTTGACTGACCGAAGCCTCAGCAACACGTTGTCCAGAAACAGGAATTTGTAACCTCCCAGTCTCTGGGAACGCGTTGCACAGACCTTTCTGCAAGGCCTCCCGAAGATGTTTCATCCTCTGCTCCCTCTGCGATGGCAAGATAAAGTCCGCAACCTTACCCTTGTAACGTGGATTAAGGAGGGTTGCCAGCCAGTATTGGTCCTTCTCCTTGATACCACGAATACGAGGATCCTTACGCAGGCTTTGCAGGATCAGGGAGGCCATGCAGCGTAGGTTTGCTGAGGCATTCAGTCCGGAGTCCTCTGGGTCACTAAGGATGACATGGTCCGCAGCCACCTCCTCCCAGCCACGTACAAGTCCATGTGTTTCTTGGGACTGATCCCTAAAAGACTGCTGCTGATGCTGAGTGCCAGGCTCCACCTCCATACTGACACAATCCTCCTCCTCTTCCTGTGTGATCGGTGGGCACGCAGGAACACTGGACAAAGGGGGCCTTGAGAGCTAAGGAAGTCCTCCTCTTCCTGCCTCTGTTCTGCCTCAAGTGCCCTGTCCATTATTCCACGCAGTGTGTGCTCCAACAGGTGGACAAGGGGGACAGTGTCACTGATGCATGCATTGTCACTGCTCACCATCCTCGTGGCCTCCTCAAATGGTGACAGGACAGTGCATGCATCCCTGATCATGGCCCACTGGCGTAGGGAAAAAAAAACAAGCTCCCCTGACCCTGTCCTGGTGCCATAGTCGCACAGGTACTCATTGATGGCCCTGTGCTGCATGTGCAGCCGCTGCAGCATGGCCAATGTTGAGTTCCACCTGGTGGGCATGTCACAGATTAGGTGGTTCTTGGCCAGGTTAAACTCCTTTTGGAGGTCTGCCAGCCGAGCACTGGCATTATATGACCGGCGGAAATGCACACAGACTTTCCTGGCCTGCCTTAGGACATCCTGTAAGCCCGGGTACCTGCCCAAGAACCGCTGCACCACCAAGTTAAGTACGTGAGCCAAACAGGGCACATGGGTCATTTGTCCCTGTTGGAGGGCAGAGAGGAGGTTGGTGTCATTGTCGTAAACCACCATTCCTGCCTTAAGTTGGCGTGGTGTCAACCACCTCTGAACCTGCCCCTGCAGAGCTGACAGAACCTCTGCCCCAGTGTGGCTCCTGTCCCCCAAGCACACCAGCTCAAGCACCGCATGGCATCTTTTGGCCTGCATACTTGCATAGCCACTTGAACGGCTACGGAGCACCGCTGGTTCGAAGGACAAAGCACAGGAAGAGGCCATGGAGGAAGAAGAAGAGGAGGGGGTGGAGGAGAGAGGTGTATCACAATCATTAGTAGTGGCATTTTGGAGGCGTGGTGGCGGAACAACCTCCAACACTACTGCACCTTGTCCTGCATCCTTCCCAGCTGCCAGCAGAGTCAACCAATGCGCGGTGAAACTTAGGTAACATCCCTGTCCATGCCTGCTCGCCCTGTCCAGCGAGGCATGGACTTTGCCTTCCACATGCAGGTAGAGAGCCGGAATCGCCTTCCGTGAGAAAAGTTGGCATTTGGGTACCTGCCACTGAGGAACCGCACATTCCACAAACTTACGGAAGGGGGCAGAATCTACCAACTGAAAAGGCAGCAGTTGAAGTGCTAGCAATTTTGCCAAGCTAGCATTCAACCGCTGGGCATGTGGAGGGCTGGGAGCGAACTTCTTTCGGCGGTGCAGCAGCTGGGGCAGGGAAATTTGCCTGGTACAATCTGACGTCGGTGTACCGAAAGCAGATTGCCCACAAGTACTTGGCTGTGACACACCTAACTCTACACCTTCATTCCTCTCAGTGCAGGTCTCAGAGAGAACTGAGGGTATAGTGGGGTTGGAGATCTCAGCTGATGAGGAGCAAGGAGAGGTCCTCTTTGTTCTTTGGCGTGGGTCTTTTAGATACGCTTGCCAATGAACTGCATGGCAGGTCAACATATGTCTGGTCAAGCTCAAGTGGGAGATGTTTTGGCCACGTGAGATACGCTTGAGACATATGTTGCAAATAGCAGCGATGCGATCTGATGCACTCGTCTCAAAAAAGGCCCACACCAAAGAACTTTTGGAATAATGCGCAGAGACAGCAGCGCCCTGCACATGTGGAGCTTTGGGGTGTGATGCAGTCAGTGTGCTGCCCTTAGGCTGGCCCCTGGAGGGAATCCTGCCTCGTTGGTGATGTGCCTCCTCCTCCTCCTCCTCCTCTCTCCTATCAGGCACCCACGTTGAGTCAGTGACCTCATCATCCCCTCCCTCCTCATCACTGGAGCAAACCTGGCAGTATGTTGCAGCAGGGGGAGCATGACTGCCAGATTGCTGTCCTTCTTGGGCACCCCCTCTGTCCGTGCTCACGTTACTGCCTTTATCTAGCTCAGTATCATCATCAGAGCCTTCTAAATGCTGGGCATCCTCCTGGTGCATATACCCAACACTGTGGTCAAACAGTTCGAGGGACTCCTCAGGAGGACATGGTGGGGCTTGGGAAGGAGTCACTGATGCCATTCAGCCGAGGGAAGAGGCCGCGTTGGCAGCTGCTTTGCCAGACAAAGTACCCTGAGCATGGGTGAGAGAGGATGAAGAGGACGGCTTGGTCATCCACTCGAGAAAGTCTTCCGCATGTTGCGGCTCAACATGGCCAGCTGCCGAAAAAAAGGCAAGCGTGTCCCACGGCCACGTGCTGATGAGGATGCACCGTCTCCACAACCAGCACTGTTGCCTCTAGACACAGAGCCTGCTTGCCCTCTTTTATTGGCTTGTGACTGTCTGCCTCTCCTTATTGGCCTTCCAGACATACTAATGGCCTGTATCTGCACTAAGCTGGGATATATATATATATATATATATATATATATACTGATACTGCAGCTAGCAAAATCAACTACCTGCCTGTAGTATGAGAACACCACCAACCTTCTACAGGTAGCTTTAGTTGAACACTGTGCAGAGCTCACAAAAAAATAACTTGTAGCTTATTTAGCTGCCTGCGGTAGTGATAGGATCAGGAAAACACCACCAACCTTCTACAGGTAACTTTAGCTGAACACTGTGCAGAGCTCGCAAAAAAAATAACTTGTAGCTTATTTAGCTGCCTGCGGTAGTGATAGGATCAGGAAAACACCACCAACCTTCTACAGGTAACTTTAGCTGAACACTGTGCAGAGCTCGCAAAAAAAAATAACTTGTAGCTTATTTAGCTGCCTGCGGTAGTGATAGGATCAGGAAAACGCCACCAACCTTCTACAGGTAGCTTTAGCTGAACACTGTGCAGAGCTTGCAAAAAACTAACTTGTAGTTTTAGCTGAACACTGTGCAGAGCTTGCAAAAAACTAACTTGTAGCTTATTTAGCTGCCTGCGGTAGTGATAGGATCATGAAAATACCACCAACCTTCTACAGGTAGCTTTAGCTGAACACTGTGCAGAGCTTGCAAAAAACTAACTTGTAGTTTTAGCTGAACACTGTTCAGAGCTCGCAAAAAAACTAACTTGTAGCTTATTTAGCTGTCTGTGGTAGTGATAGGATCAGGAAAACACCACCAACCTTCTACAGGTAGCTTTAGCTGAACACTGTGCAGAGCTTGCAAAAAACTAACTTGTAGTTTTAGCTGAACACTGTGCAGAGCTTGCAAAAAACTAACTTGTAGCTTATTTAGCTGCCTGCGGTAGTGATAGGATCAGGAAAATACCACCAACCTTCTACAGGTAGCTTTAGGTGAACACTGTGCAGACCTCGCAAAAAAATAACTTGTAGCTTATTTAGCTGCCTGTGGTAGTGATAGGATCAGGAAAACACCACCAATCTTCTACAGGTAGCTTTAGCTGAACACTGTGCAGAGCTTGCAAAAAACTAACTTGTAGTTTTAGCTGAACACTGTTCAGAGCTCGCAAAAAACTAACTTGCAGCTTATTTAGCTGTCTGTGGTAGTGATAGGATCAGGAAAACACCACCAACCTTCTACAGGTAGCTTTAGGTGAACACTGTGCAGAGCTCGCAAAAAACTAACTTGTAGCTTATTTAGCTGCCTGCGGTAGTGATAGGATCAGGAAAACACCACCAACCTTCTACAGGTAGCTTTAGCTGAACACTGTGCAGAGCTCGCAAAAAACTAACTTGTAGTTTTAGCTGAACACTGTGCAGAGCTTGCAAAAAACTAACTTGTAGCTTATTTAGCTGCCTGCGGTAGTGATAGGATCATGAAAATACCACCAACCTTCTACAGGTAGCTTTAGCTGAACACTGTGCAGAGCTTGCAAAAAACTAACTTGTAGTTTTAGCTGAACACTGTGCAGAGCTTGCAAAAAACTAACTTGTAGCTTATTTAGCTGCCTGCGGTAGTGATAGGATCAGGAAAATACCACCAACCTTCTACAGGTAGCTTTAGGTGAACACTGTGCAGAGCTCGCAAAAAAATAACTTGTAGCTTATTTAGCTGCCTGTGGTAGTGATAGGATCAGGAAAACACCACCAATCTTCTACAGGTAGCTTTAGCTGAACACTGTGCAGAGCTCGCAAAAAACTAACTTGTAGCTTATTTAGCTGCCTGCGGAAGTGATAGGATCAGGAAAACACCACCAACCTTCTACAGGTAGCTTTAGCTGAACACTGTGCAGAGCTCGCAAAAAACTAACTTGTAGTTTTAGCTGAACACTGTGAGGAGGACGCACTACACTAACCTGTAGCTTTAGCTGAACACTGTTCAGAGGACGCACTACACTAACTTGTAGCTTTAGCTGAACACTGTGCAGAGGTCACACTACACTAACTTGTTGCTTTAGCTGAACACTGTGAGGACGCACTACCCTAACTTGTAGATTTAGCTGAACACTGTGCAGAGGTCACACTACACTAACTTGTAGCTTTAGCTGAACACTGTGAGGAGGTCGCACTACCCTAACTTGTAGCTTATTTAGCTGTCTGTGGTAGTGATAGGATCAGGAAAACACCACCAACCTTCTACAGGTAGCTTTAGGTGAACACTGTGCAGATGTCAGGAAATGTTCCATCCGCTGGTAATATCTGTTATTCAGCATGCAGTACTGAGGTCCACCAGCAGGTGTCTCCTGGCAGTTTGGAACTGTCAGGAGAGCTTTTCCCTGTTAATGTTATGTCATCTTTGGGCCACAGTACTGGCGTCCACCAGCGGATGGATCCTGGCAGTATGGAGCAGGTATGCCCCTCTGCAGACAGGTGTCACCTGATGTTAATTAGCAGAGCTGCAGTATAAATACCCGGCAATTGCACACTTATGTTGCCCTGGTATTGTCCTTGAGCCCTGATTTGCATCCTATTACCCTGAACCTGAACCTGAACCTGAACCTGAACCTGAACCTGAACCTGAACCTGAACCCTGGAACCTGAACCCTGATTCCTGGAACCTGGAACCTGGAACCTGGAGATCCTGTTTCCTGTCCGTTACCTGAACCCTGGACTCTGGACTCTGAGCCTTGTACCTGACCCGTCCATCCTGTATCCATCCATCCTCTCTTGTCCTGTTTATCTCTCTTCCCAGCTACTGATTCCGTGTTTATGACCCCGGCCTGGCTTGACTACGATTCTGGTACTCCCTCTTGCTACATATGCTGGTTGGTTTTATATCACTGATTGTTGGGTTGTTCACTTGTATTTGTGGTGTGTTCACATATGCATTTTCCTTAAATAAACTTACTTTCACCTATTTATGTCTGGTTCACTCTGTTGCAGTCACACAGTTCTGGTCACATCTGGTTTATGACAGAATACCAGGGCCATCCCTGACCAGAAGTGGCTGCACTGGGGAACGATTTTGATTCAGTTGGTTGCAAACATGAATGCCGATGAGGTTATTTATTTTTCTCTGCTGCGCTGAAAGTAGTGATTATTGCCGCCAGGCTTTGAAAGGATGGTCTAGTGACCAGTTGTTTGCCACTATACGTTTGTCTCACTCACTGGTCGATCAGGGTTATATATTGTTTGGGGAGGTGCAGCCTTTGATCAAGATCTGTACTGAGCTGGCCCTGCCCTGTATTCCTTTTGATTTGAATCAGGTTGTATCCCTAGTGTGGCTTTTTGAAGATGATCCAGACGATTTTTGTGAGCACTACTCAGCCTGTTCCCCACAGGTGATTGCTGAGTGCATTGTGTCTGCTCAGTCTTTTGTTAGACAGGAAGATTTAAAAGCACAGTTTGTACAACCTATACTTTCAGCATGGTCTGATATGATGCAAGCAGCTCCAGCAAAACAAACCACCTCTGCCACCAAACACCAGCCTACCCAAATGTATGTTTCCCCATCACCCGTGTCAACCGCAGTTGCATCTCAGTATACGCTGCTGCCAACCAAATATTCATATCCAGTCTCTGCTCCTTGTACCTATCCTGCATTCAACCCACCTGTCTCTTCTCAGCTGCCCACAAACCCACAGGAACTTCCTCCAGCTACTGTTACCTCTTCTCTGCCATATCCCAATCCTCCTTTCCAGTCTGCTGCACCCCTCACCTACAGAGCTTCAGAGGCTAAGCCAAAGAAAAAACAAAAGTTTTTACCAACCAAGACAATCCTGCCAGTAACCCAACCTGCCTCCGGACCAGCTAATCCAATGCAGCCTGACGTCTCTGTGCCTGCCTTCCAGCCTGACGTCTCGGTGCCTGCCTTCCAGCCTGACGTCTCGGTGCCTGCCTTCCAGCCTGACGTCTCGGTACCTGCCTTCCAGCCTGACGTCTCGGTGCCTGCCTTCCAGCCTGACGTCTCGGTGCCTGCCTTCCAGCCTGACGTCCCGGTGCCTGCCTTCCAGCCTGACGTCTCGGTGCCTGCCATCCAGCCTGACGTTTTGGTGCCTGCCTTCCAGCCTGACGCCTCGGTGCCTGCCTTCCAGCCCGACGCCTCGGTGCCTGCCTTCCAGCCCGACGCCTCGGTGCCTGCCTTCCAGCCCGACGCCTCGGTGACTGCCTTCCAGCCCGACGCCTCGGTGACTGCCTTCCAGCCTGACGCCTCGGTGACTGCCTTCCAGCCTGACGCCTCGGTGACTGCCTTCCAGCCTGACGCCTCGGTGACTGCCTTCCAGCCTGACGCCTCAGTGCCTGCCTTCCAGCCTGATGTCTCGGTGCCTGTCTTCCAGCCTGATTTACCTGCCTTCCAGCCTGACGTGCCTGCCTTCCAGTCAGATGTGTCCGCCTTCCAGCCTGACGTCTCGGTGCCTGCCTTCCAGCCTGACGCCTCGGTGCCTGCCTTCCAGCCTGACGCCTCGGTGCCTGCCTTCCAGCCTGACGCCTCGGTGCCTGCCTTCCAGCCTGATGCCTCAGTGCCTGCCTTCTAGCCTGATGTCTCGGTGCCTGCCTTCCAGCCTGATGTACCTGCCTTCCAGCCTGACGTGCCTGCCTTCCAGTCAGATGTGTCCGCCTTCCAGCCTGATGTATCGGTGCCTGCCTTCCAGCCTGATGCATCGGTGCCTGCCTTCCAGCCTGACGCCTCGGTGCCTGCCTTCCAGCTTGATGCCTCGGTGCCTGCCTTCCAGCCTGACGCCTCGGTGCCTGCCTTCCAGCTTGACGCCTCGGTGCCTGCCTTCCAGCTTGACGCCTCGGTGCCTGCCTTCCAGCTTGACGCCTCGGTGCCTGCCTTCCAGCCTGACGCCTCGGTGCCTGCCTTCCAGCCTGACGCCTCGGTGCCTGCCTTCCAGCCTGACTTCTCGGTGCCTGCCTTCCAGCCTGACTTCTCGGTGCCTGCCTTCCAGCCTGACTTCTCGGTGCCTGCCTTCCAGCCTGACTTCTCGGTGCCTGCCTTCCAGCCTGACTTCTCGGTGCCTGCCTTCCAGCCTGACGTCTCGGTGCCTGCCTTCCAGCCTGATGTCTCGTGCCAGTGTTCCAGCCAGAAGTGCCAGTGCCTGCTCTCCAGCTTGATGAGCCTGCTCTCCAGCCTGATGAGCCCGCTGCCCAGCTTGATGAGCCCACTGCCCAGCTTGATGAGCCCGCTGCCGAGCTTGAAGTGCCCATGCCTGCTGCCGAGCTTGAAGTGCCCATGCCTGCTGCCGAGCTTGAAGTGCCCATGCCTGCTGCCGAGCTTGAAGTGCCCATGCCTGCTGCCCAGCCTGATGTGCCACCGTCTGCTGCCCAGCCTGATGTGCCACCGTCTGCTGCCCAGCCTGATGTGCCACCGTCTGCCCAGCCTGATGTGCCACCCTCTGCTGCCCAGCCTGATGTGCCACCCTCTGCCCAGCCTGATGTGCCACCAACTGCTGCCCAGCCTGTCATGCCACCTGCTGCCCTGCCTGTTGTGCCACCTGCTGCCCAGCCTGTTGTGCCACCTGCTGCCCAGCCTGATGTGCCACCGTCTGCTGCCCAGCCTGAGGTGCCAGTGTCTGCTACTCAGCCTGTTGTACCAATGCCTGTGCCCGCTGTCCAGATTGAGGGTCCAGTACCTGCTGCCTGGTCTGATGTCTCGGTACCCGCTGTCCAGTCCGATGAGCCTGCTGCCCAGCTCGAGGACCCGGAGCCCGCTGTCTAGCCTGATGTGCCCGCTGTCTGCCCTGAGGTGCCTGATGCCCTGCCTGAAGTGCCTGTGGCCCAGCCTGATGTACCCCCATCTGTTGTTCTGCTTGATGCCATAGACTATGGACAATTACAACCAGTTGGAGTGTCCGGAGGCCGCTCCTTTAAGGGGGGTACTGTCAGGAAATGTTCCATCCGCTGGTAATATCTGTTATTCGGCATGCAGTACTGTGGTCCACCAGCAGGTGTCTCCTGGCAGTTTGGAACTGTCAGGAGAGCTTTTCCCTGTTAATGTTATGTCATCTTTGGGCCGCAGTACTGGCGTCCACCAGCGGATGGATCCTGGCAGTATGGAGCAGGTATTCCCCTCTGCAGACAGGTGTCACCTGATGTTAATTAGCAGAGCTGCAGTATAAATACCCGGCAATTGCACACTTATGTTGCCCTGGTATTGTCCTTAAGCCCTGATCTGCATCCTGTTACCCTGAACCTGAAGCCTGATTCCTGATTCCTGGAACCAGGAACCTGTTGATCCTGTCCGTTACCTGAACCCTGAACCCTGGACTCTGGACTCTGAGCCTTGTACCTGACCCGTCCCTCCTGTATCCATCCATCCTCTCTTGTCCTGTTTATCTCCCTTCCCAGCTACTGATTCCGTGTTTATGACCCCGGCCTGGCTTGACTACGATTCTGGTACTCCCTCTTGCTACATATACTGGTTGGTTTTATATCTCTGATTATTGGGTTGTTCACTTGTATTGGTGGTGTGTTCACATATGCATTTTCCTTAAATAAACTTACTTTCAACCTATTTATGTCTGGTTCACTCTGTTGCAGTCACACAGTTATGGTCACATCTGGTTTATGACAGCAGAGCTCGCAAAAAAATAATTTGTAGCTTAATTAGCTGCCTGCGGTAGTGGTAGAGTCAGGAAAACACCACCAACCTTCTACAGGTAGCTTTAGGTGAACACTGTGCAGAGCTTGCAAAAAACTAACTTGTAGCTTATTTAGCTGCCTGCGGTAGTGATAGGATCAGGAAAACACCACCAACCTTCTACAGGTAGCTTTAGCTGTACACTGTGCAGAGCTCGCAAAAAACTAACTTATAGTTTTAGCTGAACACTGTGAGGAAGATGCACTACACTAACTTGTAGCTTTAGCTGAACACTGTTCAGAGGACGCACTACACTAACTTGTAGCTTTAGCTGAACACTGTGCAGAGGTCACACTACACTAACTTGTAGCTTTAGCTGAACACTGTGCAGAGGTCACACTACACTAACTTGTAGCTTTAGCTGAACACTGTGAGGAGGTCGCACTACCCTAACTTGTAGCTTTAGCTGAACACTGTGCAGAGGTCACACTACACTAACTTGTAGCTTTAGCTGAACACTGTGAGGAGGTCACACTACCCTAACTTGTAGTTTTAGCTGAACACTGTGCAGAGCTCGCAAAAAACTAACTTGTAGCTTATTTAGCTGTCTGCGGTAGTGATAGGATCAGGAAAACACCACCAACCTTCTACAGGTAGCTTTAGGTGAACACTGTGCAGAGCTCGCAAAAAACTAACTTGTAGTTTTAGCTTAACACTGTGAGGAAGATGCACTACACTAACTTGTAGCTTTAGCTGAACACTGTGAGGAGGACGCACTACCCTAACTTGTAGCTTTAGCTGAACACTGTGCAGAGGTCACACTACACTAACTTGTAGCTTTAGCTGAACACTGTGAGGAGGTCGCACTACCCTAACTTGTAGTTTTAGCTGAACAATGTGCAGAGCTCGCAAAAAACTAACTTGTAGCTTATTTAGCTGTCTGCGGTAGTGATAGGATTAGGAAAACACCACCAACCTTCTACAGGTAGCTTTAGCTGAACACTGTGCAGAGCTCGCAAAAAACTAACTTGTAGCTTTAGCTGAACACTGTTCAGAGGACGCACTACACTAACTTGTAGCTTTAGCTGAACACTGTGCAGAGGCCACACTACACTAACTTGTAGCTTTAGCTGAACACTGTGAGGAGGACGCACTACACTAACTTGTAGCTTTAGCTGAACACTGTTCAGAGGACGCACTACACTAACTTGTAGCTTTAGCTGAACACTGTGCAGAGGCCACACTACACTAACTTGTAGCTTTAGCTGAACACTGTGAAGAGGACGCACTACCCTAACTTGTAACTTTAGCTGAACACTGTGCAGAGGTCACACTACACTAACTTGTAGCTTTAGCTGAACACTGTGAGGAGGTCGCACTACCCTAACTTGTAGCTTACTTAGCTGTCTGCGGTAGTGATAGGATCAGGAAAACACCACCAACCTTCTACAGGTAGCTTTAGGTGAACACTGTGCAGAGCTCGCAAAAAAATAACTTGTAGCTTATTTAGCTGCTTGCGGTAGTGATAGGATCAGGAAAACACCACCAACCTTCTACAGGTAGCTTTAGGTGAATACTGTGCAGAGCACGCAAAAAAATAACTTGTAGCTTATTTAGCTGCCTGCGGTAGTGATAGGATTGAGAAAACACCACCAACCTTCTACAGGTAGCTTTAGCTGAACACTGTGCAGAGCTCGCAAAAAACTAACTTGTAGTTTTAGCTGAACACTGTGAGGAGGACGCACTACACTAACTTGTAGCTTTAGCTGAACACTGTTCAGAGGACGCACTACACTAACTTGTAGCTTTAGCTGAACACTGTGCAGAGGCCACACTACACTAACTTGTAGCTTTAGCTGAACACTGTGAGGAGGACGCACTACCCTAACTTGTAGCTTTAGCTGAACACTGTGCAGAGGTCACACTACACTAACTTGTAGCTTTAGCTGAACACTGTGAGGAGGTCGCACTACCCTAACTTGTAGCTTATTTAGCTGTCTGTGGTAGTGATAGGATCAGGAAAACACCACCAACCTTCTACAGGTAGCTTTAGGTGAACACTGTGCAGAGCTCGCAAAAAAATAACTTGTAGCTTATTTAGCTGCCTGCGGTAGTGGTAGGATCAGGAAAACACCACCAACCTTCTACAGGTAGCTTTAGCTGTACACTGTGCAGAGCTCACAAAAAAATAACTTGTAGCTTATTTAGCTGCCTGCGGTAGTGATAGGATCAGGAAAACACCACCAACCTTCTACAGGTAGCTTTAGCTGTACACTGTGCAGAGCTCGCAAAAAACTAACTTGTAGTTTTAGCTGAACACTGTGCAGAGCTTGCAAAAAACTAACTTGTAGCTAGGGATGAGCTTCGTGTTCGAGTCGAACCCATGTTCGACTCGAACATCGGCTGTTCGATCGTTCGCCGAATTGCGAACGATATGGGCCGTTCGCGCCAAATTCGTGTGGCGCGTCACTGCCCATAATTCACTGCGGCATTGCAGTGCATTGCTTGCTGATGATTGGCCAAGCATGCACTATGACCCGCATGCTTGGCCAATCACAGCGCCGCCTTAACAGAGAGCCATAATTGGCCAAAGCCAAGGAGGCTTTGGCCAATTATGGCTCAGGGGATTTAGTACACGCCCCACACTATATAAGGCCGCCTGCACGGCGGCCCTGTGCAGTGTGTTCCGGTGTGCTTAGAGAGAGAGAGAGACAGTGTCATTTCATTTGAGTTAGCTAGATTAGGCAGGACAGTCAGTCAGTTAGCTGCACTTAAAGTGTATTGTGTATATATATGCATCCCAGGTGTTGCATATATATATATATATACACTGTATTCAGTTTAGCTAGATCCGTTCCTGTTATCTTCTAGACTATTTACATTTAGTGCAGTGCGTCCTGCTCACAGTGTTCAGCTAGATCCGTTCCTGTTATATTCCTACTGACAGGCAGGCTTGTCTTGTTACAGTATTTTGAAGAAAATTACTGGTGTTCTTTTGATCCTATTAGTACCACAGTCAGGCAGCTAGACTATTTACATTTAGTGCAGTGCGTCCTGCTCACAGTGTTCAGCTAGATCCATTCCTGTTATCTTCTTACTGACAGGCAGGCTTGTCTTGTTACAGTATTTTAAAGAAAATTACTGGTGTTCTTTTGATCCTATTAGTACCACAGTCAGGCAGCTAGACTATTTACAGTTAGTGCAGTGCGTCCTGCCCACAGTGTTCTGCTAAACCTACAAGTAAGTGGGGTGCGTCCTGCTCACAGTGTTCAGCTAAACCTACAAGTTAGTGGGGTGCGTCCACCTCACAGTGTTCAGCTAAACCTACAAGCTAGTGGGGTGCGTCCTGCTCACAGTGTTCAGCTAGATCCGTTTCTGTTATCTTCTTACTAACAGGCAGGCTTGTCTTGTTACAGTAAATACAGCTACCTGAAGAAAATTGCTGGTGTTCTTTTGATCCTATTAGTACCACAGTCAGGCAGCTAGACTATTTACAGTTAGTGCAGTGCGTCCTGCTCACAGTGTTCTGCTAAACCTACAAGTTAGTGGGGTGCGTCCTGCTCACAGTGTTCAGCTAAACCTACAAGTTAGTGGGGTGCGTCCACCTCACAGTGTTCAGCTAAACCTACAAGCTAGTGGGGTGCGTCCTGCTCACAGTGTTCAGCTAGATCTGTTACTGTTATCTTCTTACTGACGGGCAGGCTTGTCTTGTTACAGTAAATACAGCTACCTGAAGAAAATTGCTGGTGTTCTTTTGATCCTATTAGTACCACAGTCAGGCAGCTAGACTATTTACAGTTAGTGCAGTGCGTCCTGCTCACAGTGTTCTGCTAAACCTACAAGTTAGTGGGGTGCGTCCTGCTCACAGTGTTCAGCTAAACCTACAAGTTAGTGGGGTGCGTCCACCTCACAGTGTTCAGCTAAACCTACAAGCTAGTGGGGTGCGTCCTGCTCACAGTGTTCAGCTAGATCTGTTACTGTTATCTTCTTACTGACAGGCAGGCTTGTCTTGTTACAGTAAATACAGCTACCTGAAGAAAATTGCTGGTGTTCTTTTGATCCTATTAGTACCACAGTCAGGCAGCTAGACTATTTACAGTTAGTGCAGTGCGTCCTGCTCACAGTGTTCTGCTAAACCTACAAGTTAGTGGGGTGCGTCCTGCTCACAGTGTTCAGCTAAACCTACAAGTTAGTGGGGTGCGTCCACCTCACAGTGTTCAGCTAAACCTACAAGCTAGTGGGGTGCGTCCTGCTCACAGTGTTCAGCTAGATCCGTTTCTGTTATCTTCTTACTGACAGGCAGGCTTGTCTTGTTACAGTAAATACAGCTACCTGAAGAAAATTGCTGGTGTTCTTTTGATCCTATTAGTACCACAGTCAGGCAGCTAGACTATTTACAGTTAGTGCAGTGCGTCCTGCTCACAGTGTTCTGCTAAACCTACAAGTTAGTGGGGTGCGTCCTGCTCACAGTGTTCAGCTAAACCTACAAGTTAGTGGGGTGCGTCCACCTCACAGTGTTCAGCTAAACCTACAAGCTAGTGGGGTGCGTCCTGCTCACAGTGTTCAGCTAGATCCGTTCCTGTTATCTTCTTACTGACAGGCAGGCTTGTCTTGTTACAGTAAATACAGCTACCTGAAGAAAATTGCTGGTGTTCTTTTGATCCTATTAGTACCACAGTCAGGCAGCTAGACTATTTACAGTTAGTGCAGTGCGTCCTGCTCACAGTGTTCTGCTAAACCTACAAGTTAGTGGGGTGCGTCCTGCTCACAGTGTTCAGCTAAACCTACAAGTTAGTGGGGTGCGTCCACCTCACAGTGTTCAGCTAAACCTACAAGCTAGTGGGGTGCGTCCTGCTCACAGTGTTCAGCTAGATCCGTTCCTGTTATCTTCTTACTGACAGGCAGGCCTGTCTTGTTACAGTAAATACAGCTACCTGAAGAAAATTGCTGGTGTTCTTTTGATCCTATTAGTACCACAGTCAGGCAGCTAGACTATTTACAGTTAGTGCAGTGCGTCCTGCTCACAGTGTTCTGCTAAACCTACAAGTTAGTGGGGTGCGTCCTGCTCACAGTGTTCAGCTAAACCTACAAGTTAGTGGGGTGCGTCCACCTCACAGTGTTCAGCTAAACCTACAAGCTAGTGGGGTGCGTCCTGCTCACAGTGTTCAGCTAGATCCGTTCCTGTTATCTTCTTACTGACAGGCAGGCTTGTCTTGTTACAGTAAATACAGCTACCTGAAGAAAATTGCTGGTGTTCTTTTGATCCTATTAGTACCACAGTCAGGCAGCTAGACTATTTACAGTTAGTGCAGTGCGTCCTGCTCACAGTGTTCTGCTAAACCTACAAGTTAGTGGGGTGCGTCCTGCTCACAGTGTTCAGCTAAACCTACAAGTTAGTGGGGTGCGTCCACCTCACAGTGTTCAGCTAAACCTACAAGCTAGTGGGGTGCGTCCTGCTCACAGTGTTCAGCTAGATCCGTTCCTGTTATCTTCTTACTGACAGGCAGGCTTGTCTTGTTACAGTATTTTAAAGAAAATTGCTGGTGTTCTTTTGATCCTATTAGTACCACAGTCAGGCAGCTAGACTATTTACAGTTAGTGCATTGCGTCCTGCTCACAGTGTTCTGCTAAACCTACAAGTTAGTGGGGTGCGCCCTGCTCACAGTGTTCAGCTAAACCTACAAGTTAGTGGGGTGCGTCCACCTCACAGTGTTCAGCTAAAGCTACCTGTAGAAGGTTGGTGGTGTTCTCATACTACAGGCAGGCAGTTGATTTTGCTAGCTGCAGTATCAGTACATATATATATATATATATATATATATATATATATCCCAGCTTAGTGCAGCTACAGGCCATTAGTATGTCTGGAAGGCCAAGAAGGAGAGGCAGACAGTCACAAGCCAATAAGAGAGGGCAAGCAGGCTCTGTGTCTAGTGCTGGTCGTGGAGACGGTGCATCCTCATCAGCACGTGGCCATGGGACACGCTTGGCCTTTTTTTCGGCAGCTGGCCATGTTGAGCCGCAACATGCGGAAGACTTGGTCGAGTGGATGACCAAGCCGTCCTCATCCTCCTCATCCTCTCTCACCCATGCCCAGGGTACTTTGTCTGGCAAAGCAGCGGCCTCTTCCCTTGGCTCAATGTCATCAGTGACTCCTTCCCTAGCCCCACCATGTCCTCCTGAGGAGTCTCTCGAACTGTTTGACCACAGTGTTGGGTACATGCTCCAGGAGGATGCCCAGCGTTTGGAAGGCTCTGATGATGATACTGAGCTCGATGAAGGCAGTAACACGAGCACGGACAGAGGGGGTGCCCAAGAAGGACAGCAATCTGGCAGTCATGCTCCCCCTGCTGCAGCATACTGCCAGGTTTGCTCCAGTGATGAGGAGGGAGGGGATGATGAGGTCACTGACTCAACGTGGGTGCCTGATAGGAGAGAGGAGGAGGAGGAGGAGGAGGAGGAGGCGGCACATCACCAACGAGGCAGGATGCCCTCCAGGGGCCAGCCTAAGGGCAGCACATTGACTGCATCACACCCCAAAGCTCCACATGTGCAGGGCGCTGCAGTCTCTGCGCGTTATTCAAAAAGTTCTTTGGTGTGGGCCTTTTTTGAGACGAGTGCATCAGATCGCACCGCTGCTATTTGCAACATATGTCTCAAGCGTATCTCGCGTGGCCAAAACATCTCCCGCTTGGGTACCACATGCTTGACCAGACATATGTTGACCTGCCATGCAGTTCGTTGGCAAGCGTATCTAAAAGACCCACACCAAAGAACAAAGAGGACCTCTGCTTGCTCCTCATCAGCTGAGATTTCCAACCCCACTAGACCTTCAGTCCTCTCTGAGACCTGCACTGAGAGGAATGAAGGTGTAGAATTAGGTGTGTCACAGCCACGTACTTGTGGGCAATCTGATTTTGGTACACCGACGTCAGATTGTACCAGGCAAATTTCCCTGCCCCAGCTGCTGCACCGCCGAAAGAAGTTTGCTCCCAGCCATCCACATGCCCAACGGTTGAATGCTAGCTTGGCAAAATTGCTAGCACTTCAACTGCTGCCTTTTCAGTTGGTAGACTCTGCCCCCTTCCGTGAGTTTGTGGAATGTGCGGTTCCTCAGTGGCAGGTACCCAAACGCCACTTTTTCTCACGGAAGGCAATTCCGGCTCTCTACCAGCATGTGGAAGGCAATGTCCATGCCTCGCTGGACAGGGCGGTCAGCGGTAAGGTGCATATTACCGCTGACTCATGGTCCAGCAGGCATGGACAGGGACGTTACCTAAGTTTCACGGCGCATTGGGTGACTCTGCTGGCAGCTGGGAAGGATGCAGGACAAGGTGCAGTAGTGTTGGAGGTTGTTCCGCCACCACGCCTCCAAAATGCTAATGATTGTGACACACCTCTCTCCTCCACCCCCTCCTCCATGGCCTCTTCCTCGGAACCAGCGGTGCTCCGTAGTCGTTCAAGGGGCTACGCAAGTACGCAGGCCAAAAGATGCCATGCGGTGCTTGAGCTGGTGTGCTTGGGGGACAGGAGCCACACTGGGGCAGAGGTTCTGTCAGCTCTGCAGGGGCAGGTTCAGAGGTGGTTGACGCCACGCCAACTTAAGGCAGGAATGGTGGTTTGCGACAATGGCACCAACCTCCTCTCTGCCCTCCGACAGGGACAAATGACCCATGTGCCCTGTTTGGCTCACGTCCTTAACTTGGTGGTGCAGCGGTTCTTGGGCAGGTACCCGGGCTTACAGGATGTCCTGAGGCAGGCCAGGAAAGTCTATGTGCATTTCCGCCGGTCATATAATGCCAGTGCTCGGCTGACGGACCTCCAAAAGGAGTTTAACCTGCCCAAGAACCGCCTAATCTGTGACATGCCCACCAGGTGGAACTCAACGTTGGCCATGCTGCAGCGGCTGCACACGCAGCAGAGGGCCATCAATGAGTACCTGTGCGACTATGGCACCAGGACAGGGTCAGGGGAGCTTGTTTTTTTTTCCCCACGCCAGTGGGCCATGATCAGGGATGCATGCACTGTCCTGTCACCATTTGAGGAGGCCACGAGGATGGTGAGCAGTGACAGTGCATGCATCAGTGACACTGTCCCCCTTGTCCACCTGTTGGAGCACACGCTGCGTGGAATAATGGACAGGGCACTTGAGGCAGAACAGAGGCAGGAAGAGGAGGACTTCCTTAGCTCTCAAGGCCCCCTTTATCCAGACAGTGTTCCTGCGTGCCCGCCGATCACACAGGAAGAGGACGAGGCTTTAGCCAATTACAGCTCTCTCTACTGACGGCGCCGTGATTGGCCAAGCATGCTGGTCATAGTGCATGCTTGGCCAATCATCAGCCAGCAATGCCGCAGTGAATTATGGGCCATGACGCGTCACACAAATTTGGCACGAACGGCCCATATCGTTCGCAATTCGGCGAACGATCGAACAGACGATGTTCGAGTCGAACATGGGTTCGACTCGAACGCGAAGCTCATCTCTAGTGACCAGTCATCTTGCGGTTGAGCAACAGGACAGTAATTGCATATTTTCAGCTCCAGGGAGGATCTCACGGCAATATGCTATTGAGATGTAGAACCCAGAATGGCTGGATCACCAGCAAATTCCCGAAGCAATTTACCTCCTAGGGGACTGGAATACACGGACAATACTGTCCATCATGCAAGCTTGCCAGAGCATGAGGGGGAGGCTTGTCCACAGGTGGCCTAACACAGACAGGCTTCTTTGCTTCTCACAGCAAATGCCAATTTAAGAAGAGGTCTGACTCCGTTTCCGCTCCCCAAAGCAGAGAACAGAAGCTGAGTTTCTCCATGAAACTGCAATCAAGTCTACTGTATATGTTTTTCTCCAACTTCTCTCGTAATGAAATTCTTCTGGAAGCTGTCAAGAATGAGCATGGTAGTCATGACCACCCCTCCATTCTGACCATAGGAGTCTTGGTGCTTCCTCGCTAACTACTTCAGAATACAGAAGTCGATTCCCCTTCACATATGCACAGACCAGAGATGCAAGCGTAATGGTGGGAAGGGGAAGCCGCAGAACATAGATTGCTCCAGAGTTGCTCCAAGAGTGAGCTCTACTTTGGGGGGTGCGAAAGGCACTCTACTAACAGCCTCTATGCCAAGATCTGGAACAAACTTGTCTTTTTTTTCTATTTTGCATGGCAAGATATTATTCTTACTGCACCTCTGGTGGCAGCTGTTCTGGTCTTCTTGTAGGTCAGATTGGACATGAACCTTACCCTATACTCTTTTGAGGTTGCAGGTGTCAGCAAGAACAAGGTTTAATTTGGCCAAAGGCCCTTTAGTTTGCAAAATTTTGAAGACAGTCAGGAGGTTTCGTCAACCTCTAGAGAGAATCTTTTACAAATTAAAATTCGATGCTGTTTGGGGTTTATTTCAACTGTTTACTCCAACAGGGCAGTGTTCGGTTTAAGACATCGCTTACTAAACAGTATTTAGCGCAAATCGTCAAACAGAAGTCGGTTTGAGTTTCAAGCCCTTAGAGCTTCAGAAAAGCATATTGCTTTTGTTACAGGAGTAGAGCTGCATCTTGTAGTTCAGCTTATATCAGAGGTAGCGACAGCCCTCCATCTGTCCATTGCCTAACTTTCCAGACGTTCAAGCAAGAAAACCACACAAATTGGTCATTCCCAGAGCTTGAAAGAAGTTTCTGTCCACAAGTGCTCTTTTCAGTTCACATGATAAGTCTTTCACTGTTCCAGATGGAATTCATCAGGCAAGAGAAGTTGCCTCCTGGACTTTAGCAAGATTGGTTGTGCAGATGGGAAATGGGTCGTGAGCCTTCTTCAGCGGTAGGATGCATCCTCTTCCAGAGGGTTTGAGGCCTCATAGGTGGCCCAGTTGAAAGCATCTGATTTTGGTTTGTTAAGTAGAACCCACCCTGTTAGCTAGGATATGTATCACTAGTATGCTGCCATGGTGGCGTCAGGAAAACTTTCCTTTCCTGACGCCAGTCCATGGCAGCATACAGACCCACCCTTGTGCATTTCCGTATCTAGCTAATTACGAAGAATGGGGCAGGGCCTAACTGGCCTTTAATTTATGCTATTTCATTGGTCCTGAGGGAGGGGAGAAAGGCGGAGCCTATCACTAGTATGCTGCCATGGATTGGCGCCAGGAAAGGAAAATTACGGTAAGTATGATACAATTTTCTGTTTTTTCTCTGTCACTTTCACTTGTTACTCTCAATCTCACAACAATCTTTACCCCAAACTCACACAGGTGTCTTTATAATCCACAAACAATACCATTACTGATGCAAATTTAAAACGAATCACATTTTTTTGTGCTTTTTATTATTTCCAAATATTCATAATTTGAGCCCAAAAAATGTGATATGTGTACCAAGATCAGAAAGCAAAATGTAATTCCCAAAAATTTGAGGGTAATATTCTACTCTCACCCACAAAAAAACACCAAATATCACAGAATAAATCAAGAAGAATAACTCTTGAGTAATGTAATTCCATCACTTGTATGTCCAAAGAAATGCAGTATTTATGTGTTTTTATGTGTCGTTATGTGTAGGAGGTTCTCACATGTGGCAGCTCTGTGACTTGTGGTTAGAACTTCTGCTTAGCTATCCCTGAGTGTATGGGTTCAAATCCCAACCGTGTTGCTTCATGTAGAGAAGTTGTTTCATCTCCCAGGTCCTATAACTATGTCTAAATGTAGTATCTATGTGTAGGAGGGTTCCACCACCACTGTAAGTCTTTTCCAGATACACTATTTAGCTAAAAGTATTGGGACGCCTGCCTTTACACACATGAACTTTAATGGCAGCCCAGTCTTAGTCCGTAGGGTTAAAATTTGATTTGGCCCACCCTTAGCAGCTAGAACAGCATCTGGGAAGGCTGTACACAAGGTTTAGTGTGCCTATGGGAATGTTTGATCATTCTTCCAGAAGTGCATTTGTGAGGCCAGGCACTGATGTTGGATGAGAAGGCCTGGCTCGCAGTCTCTACTCTAATTCAGCCAAAGGGTGTTCTATCGGGTTGAGGCCAGGACTCTGTGCAGGCCAGTCAAGTTTCTCCACCCCAAACTTGCTCATCCATGTCTTTATGGACCTTGCTTTGTGCACTGGTGTGCAATCATGTTGGAACAGGAAGAGGCTTTCCCCAAATTGTTCCCACAAAGTTGGGAGCATGAAATTGTCCAAAATGTCTTGGTATGCTGACGCCTTAAGAGTTCCCTTAACTGGAACTAAGAGGCCAAGCCCAACCCCTGAAAAACAACCCCACATCATAATCCCCCCTCCACCAAATCATTTGGACCAGTGCACAAAGCAAGGTCCATAAAGACATGGATGAGGGAGTTTGGGGTGGAGGAACTTGACTGGCCTGGACAGAACCCTGACCGCAACACAACAGAACACCTTGGGGATGAATTAGAGAGGAGACTGTAGGTCAGGCCTTCTCGTCCAACATCAGTGCCTGACCTCACAAATGCACTTGGAAGAATGGTCAAACATTCCCATAGACACACTCCTAAACCTTGTGGACAAGAAGAGTTGAAGCTGTTATAGCTGCAAAGGGTGGGCCAAATGAGTTTTGAACCCAATACTAATACTGGGATGCCATTATAGTTCATGTGCGTTTAAAGGCAGGTGTCCCAATACTTAGGCCAATATATTGTATATTGCTTGTGACACTGAGCATGGCTATGGACTTAGGGCTGGTTCACACCATAGAGATGCAGAGAACATGTGTGGGGCTGCCTGGTGGTTAAGTGGGTAGCAGTTCTGTCTAGCAGCACCTGGGATGTTGGTTCAATTCCCCAACATGCTAATCCTTGTGTTGAAGTTTATATGTTCTCCCTGTGTGGGTTTCTCACCACAATCCAAAGACATGCTGGCATGTTATTTGTCTCCTGTCGAAATAGGTTCTAATGTAAGAAAGTTAATTTTGGACTTTATATTGGAAGCTCATTGCAGCCAGGGACTGATGTTGATGTTTGTTAGCACTAATCATGCCCAGGGACTTGGACATTTCAAATTTTAGGGTTTACACTGCACGGGTACATATGCTTAGGAAACTGTTGATTTGTTTATGTGGATGCAAATGGACTTTGATCTTTGTCCTATAGTTGGAGATTTGAGGGCTAACACAGTTGCGAATATTATTATGTGTTCCTGCTCATCAGGTGCAATCACTTTAGACATACATGAAGAGACAGATTGAAAGATACTGGTGGGTGTGCACTTCTATTGGGTGTGTCAGTGTGCTAACAATACAACCTCTCTTATAAAAGGCCTGCAGTAGGGGGGTTCCTTTGGCCTGAGAAGGTCAGGTTTTTTGCCTGTGATTTGTGGGGAGGAGGGCTAAAATCTTCCTTACGGAGTGCTGCTCGGCTTCCTAACTTAAGATCAGGTGTCATATTTGCCTAGGTTTTGACTTGGGGGTGTTCTGGGGACCCCTCCTCGGGGGGGCCCCCCCCCGGATAAACGAGAGGCCAAAGAAAGGCAGAACCAAAAAAGGACGTCGCCATGTCGCGAGGTCCGATGCGTTTGCGAAATTCTATGAGAATCCAGGTAAAGCCTGAATATCGTGGTGAAGTGGGTCTGAAGACGATCGCTGTGGATGTTTTACAGAAGTTGCTGAATTTACAGGTCAGTGATATATTTGCTCTCCAAGATTTTGTGGTCAGTGGTCAATACGATGTTTCTTTTCATACTGAGGATACCTGCCAAGATGCATATGAGAATTGGGTGAAGGCGGATCTGGGAGGAAATTTGCTAACTAAGAAGATGGACGTCAGTTTATTGTTTGATCCTGGATTGAAGACCATGACTGTACATTGTTATAATCCTTTTTTGGAGCCGGAATTGGTGAGACAATTTTTGTTGCGGTATTGTGTGGGGGCTGATCGAGGAGAGAAGCTTTATAACTAGTATGGCATGTATAGAGGTAAACTGCGTTTTAAAGTATGCATGAAGAGGGACGCATCAGGTTTTTGTGGAGTGTGTCACCCTCCCCCGGCATTTACCATTGCTGGGGAGCGGTGTACTGTTTTCTATTCTGGGCAACCCCGTTACTGCAGGGGGTGCTTTCAGTATGGACATATTCGTGAGGACTGTCCTTCTAAGCTTTGCTGTAGAGTGTGCTTGAAGCTGGGACACAATGCAGCGGAGTGCAAGGAAAAGAAATGTGATCTGTGTGGTTCAGGGGAGCATATGGTCAGAAACTGTCCGAAAATAGTGGGGAGGAAGATGTTCTCGTATGCGGAGGCTGTGCAGAGATGGCGGTTTACAGGGCAGAATGTGAGCCGAGAACTGGAGGAGCAGGAGACTAAGCGGGCGGATGACGGGGGTGAGCAGGTGGCCGGCACGGAAGGTGGAAAGGCGCCGACCCCCCAAGACGCTGAAAACCCTGGTAGTAGCTCCAAGGAAGGTATCGGACAGGAACTGCAAGGGAGTATGGGTAAAAGTGGAGTGAATATTAATCTGACAGAGGGGGATAATGAGATGCAGGTTGGTGAGGCGGAAGAAGCTGTGGCGGATGAAGGCATGGAGGGGGGGAGGGAGGTGAGTGGAGTGTGTGAAGAACTGATCGCTTTGAGAAAACAGGTGGAGGCAGAACAGGAGAGCCAATAGATGAGGAGCTTGGTGAGTGGGCTGAGGATATGGAGGTGCCGTAGGTGAGGAGGAAGGAGGGGTCAGGATCAAAAGACCTTTTAATGGCTACTCAAAGACCAGGGCCTGAGGTGGAGCAGGAGAGTGAGGCATGGAGAAAGAAGCCTAAATGGGACTTGTCTTTGGGTTCGAGCCCAGGTGGTGGTGGGTGTGTACTGCCAAGTTTAAGTATGGATTCACAAGTTTCAGATGATTCAAGTGGAGCAACATCACCATTGGGCTTGGTAGGTTCTCCTGCCATGCAATATTTGGAGAGTGAATCAGTTGATCCTCTTGTAAAAGGTACAGGGAACAGAAGTGGAAAACAGCTTCCTGATGGAGGGGTTTAGTGTGTTCTGCAGGATTTTTTTGATCCTTCTCATGGCTTTGTCTATATGTAGTGTGAATGTGCGTTCGATTGGATCTGTCTATCGTCGTGCAGCTGTTTTGTCTGAGTTGGCTAAGATTGAGTGTGATGTCTTGTGTTTGCGAGAGTGTGGTTTGTGGTATGCTCCAGGCCATGGGGACTGGTCTGCAGGACCAGCGATTTGGTCTTGTGCTGCGGAAAATAGAAGTGAAGGGGTGGGGGTGCTCTTTAAAAACCCAGAAATTAAAGTTGAATCATGGGAGGAAGTGGTGATGGGAAGAGTTCTGAGTGTAATGTTTACCTACCTGGAAGAATCCTTTAAGTTGGTATGTGTTTATGCACCAGTGCAAAAAAATGCCAGGATGGATTTGTTGGAAATTTTGAGGCTCCACCTTGTGGGGAGAGGAAAGACCATTGTTGCTGGAGACTTTAATCTTATTAGGACTGCTGAAGATAGAGTAGGCCAAGGTGAAAGCCAGACCGATGTCACCAGCACAGCTTTTAATGCAATTTTGCAGGATTTTTGTTTGCAGGATGGAGCGATTTGCTACTATGGAAATGGTAAAGCCCCAGCAACCTTTTTTTCAGATAAAGGAAGTGTGAAATCCCAAATTGACTTTATTTTAGGTTCCAGGGCACTGAAGGTCGCAGAGTGGAAGCAATGGGAGGTGTCTTTCTCCGACCACCAGGTTTTGGTGGGAAAGTTTATTTTTGATCAAGATGTCAAGACTGGGAGAGGAATCTGGAAATTAAATAATCTGTTATTGGAAGACCAAGGGATTTTTGATAAGTTTGCTCTGCAATATAAAGTGTGGTTGGGAAGGAAGGGGGATTTTGAATCCTTTTTCGAGTGGTGGGACTGGCTGAAGGAGCGAATCAAGCTCTTCTTTCTTCAAGCAGGTGTAAAGAAGGCAAGGAAAGAGAAACAAGAAGGGAGGGCTCTCAAGCATAGGTTGAGACTCCTGCTTAAATTAAGGTAGGGAGGCTGGGAGTTAGAAGAGGAGATTGGAAAGCTTCGGGAGGAGATAAAGAAAGCTTGGGTGATGAGAGGGAAGAAGCTAATCTTCCAAGCTAAAGTGAAGGTTCTTCTTCAAGAAACTCTTGAGGGGACGCAATGTGATGAAATCGGTGATGGTGCAGGGACAGGAAGTGAATGCTGAGAAGGTGATGGAGGCGGTGAGTGAGTTTTATACGGATTTGTTTGCAGGCGGACGTGGAGTAAGTGCTGAGGAGATGCGAGAGTATTGCGAGAAAGTGGATGCAAGATTGTCTGAGGAAGATAGGTTTGGTATGTGTGTGGTTGTGTCTGAGTAGGAAGTGAGGCGAGTGATAGATGGGATGAACCAGAATAAGACACCTGGGAAGGATGGGTTGACTGTTGAGTTCTTTTGTAAAGCGTGGGAGGTGATGAAGAATGAGGTGTGTGAGTTGATGAGGCTGGTGTTTGAAGTGGGGGAGATGCCAAAGTTCTTAAGGGAGGGGGTGATTACCCTCATCTATAAAAAGGGCGACAAGAGAGACATTTGGAATTGGCAGCCAATTACACTGTTGAACGTTGACTACAAGATTGTGGCAAGATTGATTGCCGATCGAGTCAAGCTTGTGATTGGTGAAGTGATTGGGGAGCAGCAGGTGTGTGTGGTTCCTGGTCGACGAATTTCCGACAATCTATCGTTACTGAGGGATGTCGTATACTACGCGCAATCTAACAACTTGCCATGCCTTCTAGACTCGATCGACCTTGAAAAGGCGTACGACAAAGTCTCCCATCAGTTTCTGTTTTCAGATTCTGGAGGTCCTAGGGTTTCCGGACCAGCTGATGAAGGTTATCAGAGGACTATACAAAGGTGTCTCAAGTCAGGTTTTGGTCAACGGTACCCTAGGGGGGAGTATCCCTGTGATGTCTGGCAGGGGTGCCCCCTATCGCCTTTGATGTTCATCTGCGTGATGGAGCCATTACTGAGTGCAGTGAATAAGGACAAGGCATTCAAGGGTGTGTTTGTGCCTGGCAGTGGTGGAAGGAGTGTGAAAGTGTTGGGGTACATGGATGATATTGTGTTGGTGGCTGGTGGAATGGCTGATGTGCGGCGTGGAAGATTGCAGGTGAGTCTGTTCTGCAGTGTGTCTGGGATGAGTGTGAATTGGAGTAAGTGTCAGGTGTGTAGTGTGGGCCGTGAGGTGGAGGTGAATGAGGGACGCAGTCAGAAGGTGGAGAGGATGCAGGTGCTGGGTGTGTGTTTTGACAGGGAGTTGAGGGGAAGTCACAGTTTTCAGAAGGTGACTGAGCGAGTGGAGGAAAAGTTGTCTATGTGGCGGATGCCTGAATTGTCCTGCACCGGGAAAGTTCTGATCATCAAGTCAGTGATCCTTCCGATTATGTTGTATGTCTCTGTTATATTCCCGCCTCCTGATGATTGGGTGAGGAAGATGACGAGGCTACTGTTCTTGTTCTTTTGGGGAGGGAGGATGGAGAAGTGTGCAAGGGAGAAGATTACTAAACCAAGGGCCAAAGGTGGCTTCGGACTTCCAAAGATCGGGGAATTTTTGATGCTGCATTACTGGGTGACGTTGATAAGGACCCTCAGAGGTAACGGAATCGGGAAGGAGATGATGCAGTACCTTGGAGGACGATTGTTTACAAGATGGGGACTCTACAGGCAGGCCCTGGAAAAGCCACAGGCATGGGTCATTCCTCAGTATTTTTTGATCCTAACCAAGATCTGGGAAGGATGGAGGTTGGGGGGTCTGGGGAGGGAGGTTGGTGATAAAAAGGAACTTAAAGCTTGGATTGCTGGGGAGATTTTTCCTAATGGGATACAGTACTTAAGAGAGAAAGAAAGTGTGCAAATCTGGAAGAGTATGAGCATAAGAGGAGTGACTAACCGCCAAAGGGACATATCCTGGATGACCTTTATGGGGTGTCTGACGACCATGAGTTTTCTGAAAAGTAGGGATTTGATAAGATCGGAGTTGTGTCCAAGGGAGGGCTGTGGGGGAGTGGAGGATGTGTTCCACTTGTTTTGGAACTGTGTCTTCGCTAAAGAAGTGCTGGGAAAGTTGAAGAGCTTCCTGAGGTAGGTGGTGGGGGTGGTTTTTGTAAGGGAGGAAATGGTGGTTCTGGGCTTGTGGAGATTGGAGAAAAATGCAGCCAGGAAGGCGTGGTGATTTTCTGTTGTCTATAAGGAAGTAATGTGGGATGTTAGGAATATATGGGTAGGAAGGAAGAAGTTAATTTCTGTAGAAGATGCGGTGAGGATATTTTTGGCTAGGATGTATATTGTTTATCTTTTTGATGTGAAAGGGATGGGGGAGGAAGAAGCTGGGAGATATTGGAATATATTGGGATAAGTGGAATGTCTTTTGATATATTTGCATGATTATTAAAATGTGCTCTGTATTATTAATTTGTTTTGTCATATGATGTGAAGGACACAGTCACTAAGTACTGACAGTATATGAGTGTTGTTGTCCATTTACTGAATTGACAAAAAAAAAAATTGTGGGGGAGAAGGCATGATATTGGGAGATTTGATGAAATTCTTGTGCATTTTTTCAATCAAAAGTGGGTTTATGTGGCCATGCTGTCACTGTTGTGCATGTATTGTTCCTGTCTGATCATGCAAACATCGTTTAGAAGCATCTGCTGACCTACTCTTTTTGATCTCGTTGTTTAATCGTGTACATCAAAATGAAGCTTCCAGCAGAACACGGTCACCTATGTATGTGTGGATTGTGGGCTGGTGGTGGGTGTTTTGAATAAGTCTTTTGTAATATTATGTTGGAATGCTTTGTAAGAATGACTGTTAAGTATGTTTCTATAATCTTGCAGATAATAATGTGATGTGTTGCCTATTATACACTGAAATTAAAGCTGTGTCCACTCTAAGGTTTTGTCAATTTTTAGATTGTAAGCTTCTATGAGCAGGGCCCTTAAAATCCCATTGCTAAATGTAGCACCATATATCCTGTCCAAATTTTTTGAAGCTAGTAAATGAATGTAAATTTGTTTTGTTTTTCTGCTGGTAAAATAAAAGTACATTATTGAGCTTTGTTGTGGTGTTTTTTTTCTTCTACTTTTCTTTCTCTTTAGTTTTTGTGGATGGTGGTTTTGCAATATCTCTTATATTTTATTTCAGTATGTATTTGTGCACCAAAAAACTAATCTCTTTGCCCTGATTAACATTGATGCTACTTTGAAATCGCGCTACTTCACTTGAAGTAGCACGATTCAAAGTAGCAAGGTCGGCGTGATTTCAGGTGCTACTTGATAGACATCCATGTGGCTTCATACACAAATGTCTATTGAAGTCACACCTGAAATCGGCAAAAGTAGTACAGGAACTACTTTAGCAAATTGGTGTGGCGCCACAAAAAAATGTGGCATCGATTGGAACAGTGCCATTGCTGCCAATAGTCATGCGATCTGATGTCTCAAATCGCTCCAATGTAAACCTAGGCTTCTGCACACCTCCAAGTTAATGATCAAGGTGGAATTTTTTTTTTATATAACAGCTATGGAGAATTACAGGTAATGAATTCAGCTGGTGGATAGGCAGTGTTGTATGTGTCAGCTTTACTTCACATTGGTGCGATTTGACATGTCAAAGCGGTGGCAATTGCACTGTTTTAATTTGTGCAACTTTGGGGTGCAATTTGTATTGATATCAGTGCAGAAACCTGCACAGATGTCTCTGAAATTCCCTCTGCAGTCGGGACTGACATGCGGGAATGAATGTGTGATTTCAGCTGAACGATTTCCTCCCTCTGTCAGTGTGAACCAGGGCTCAAACTGGGCCTTTTGTGTTTGTCATTCACCTGCTGCTAACCCAGGGACACCATTTCTTATCGAACGCCTTTATATATCATAAGTAAAAATACAAATTTGCATATCTGCAAATAAACAAAAATAATAAAAGTTGCGATCAAATATTCGCAGCAGCGATCAAAAGAGTGTGGTTTGTCCTTCTGACCCAGAAATAAGTCATTGTAATCACCCGGAAGTCCCTGTGCTGGTTAAGATCTCCATCTATGTGGACATGGCGAGGTGCTGCTCATTTTCCGGATAAGGGTATGATATGTACTTGTGCTTAATCAATGCGGGGGTGGATGTGGTAGTTAGATTTGGTGTGGGTGGGGTTCATTGATTTGTTTGGCATCCCCACACATTTGCTTCTGGCCCATGTGCACACATCACTTCCTGCATTTGTTCTGCTGATGTAAATGCAAGTATGAATGAGAGCTCCTTTCTATTAAAATATTTATGACTTGTTTCACAGTTGGGCGACTTTGGACCTCCGAGTTGCTTGACAAGTTGTACCCCATGATTCTCAATGATAACTAGGGATGGGCCGAACATCCCCCTGTTCGATTCGCAGCAGAACATGCGAACAGACAAAAAATTTGTGCGAACACCGTCAAAGTCTATGGGACACGAACATGAATAATCAAAAGTGCTAATTTTAAAGGTTAATATGCAAGTTATTGTCATAAAAAGTGTTTGGGGACCCGGGTCCTGCCCCAGGGGACATGTATCAATGCAAAAAAGTTTTTAAAATGCCTGTTTTTTTCGGGAGCAGTGATTTTAATAATGCTTAAAGTGAAAAAATAAAAGTGTAATATTCCTTTAAATTTCGTACCTGGTGGGTGTCTATAGTATGCCTGTAAAGAGGTGCATATTTCCCATGTTTAGAACAGTCTGACAGCAAAATGACATTTCAAAGGAAAAAAAGTCATTTAAAAGTACTCGCGGCTATTATTGAATTGCCGGTCCGACAATACACATAAAAGTTCATTGATAAAAACGGCATGGGAATTCCCCACATGGGAACCCCGAACCAAAATTTTTTTTAAAAAATGGCGTGGGGGTCCCCCTAAATTCCATACCAGGCCCTTCAGGTCTGGTATGGATATTAAGGGGAACCCCGGCCAAAATTTTTTTAAAAAATGGCGTAGGGTCCCCCTCAAAATCTATACCAGACCCTTCAGGTCTGGTATGGATTTTAAGGGTAACCCCGCGCTAAAATGAAAAAAAAAATGGTGTGAGGTCCCCCCAAAAATCCATACCAGACCCTTATCCGAGCACGCAACCTAGCAGGCCACAGGAAAAGAGGGGGGATGAGAGAGCGCCCCCCCAGCTGAACCGTACCAGGTCACATGCCCTCAACATTGGGAGGGTGCTTTGGGGTAGCCCCCAAAACACCTTGTCCCCATGTTGATGGGGACAAGGGCCTCATCCCCACAACCCTTGCCCGATGGTTGTGGGGGTCTGCGGGCGGGGGGCTTATCGGAATCTGGAAGCCCCCTTTAACAAGGGGACCCCCAGATCCCAGCCCTCCCCCCTGTGTGAAATGGTAAGGGGTACAAAAATACCCCTACCATTTCACAAAAAAGTGTCAAAAATGTTAAAAATGACAAGAGACAGTTTTTGACAATTCCTTTATTCAAATGCTTCTTCTTTCTTCTATCTTCCTTTGGTTTCTTCCTCCAACTTCTTCTGGTTCTTCCTCCGGTGTTCTCATCCAGCATCTTCCTACGCGGTGCCGGCATCTTCTTCCCTTCTTCTCCTCAGGCTGCTCCGCATCCATGATGGCATGGAGGAAGGCTCCTGCTGTGTGACGCTTCTGGTCTTCTGACGGTTCTTAAATAACGGAGGGCGGGGCCACCCGGTGATCCCGTCCCCTCTGAGGTCATGGGGAATGCCACAGGGAAGTCCCCGTGTGCCAGAGGGGGGCGGGGTCACCAGGTGGCCCCGCCCTCCGTTATTTAAGAACCATCAAAAGACGAAAAGCTTCACACAGCGAGAGCGTCCCTCCATGCCATCATGGATGTGGAGAGGCCCGAGAAGAAGGAGAAGAAGACGCCGGCGCCGCGGAGGAAGATGCTGGACAAGAACACCGGAGGAAGAACCAGAAGAACCAGAAGAAGAAGAAGAAGATGGAGGAAGAAACCGAAGGAAGATAGAAGATAGTAGATAGAAGAAAGAAGATAGAAGATAGAAGAAAGAAGAAGCATTTAAATAAAGGAATTGTCAAAAACTGTCTCTTGTTATTGTTAACATTTTTGACACTTTTTTGTTAAATAGTAGGGGTATTTTTGTACCCCCTTACCATTTCACACAGGGGGGAGGGCAGGGATCTGGGGGTCCCCTTGTTAAAGGGGGCTTCCAGATTCCGATAAGCCCCCCGCCCGCAGACCCCCACAACCACCGGGCAAGGGTTGTGGGGATGAGGCCCTTGTCCCCATCAACATGGGGACAAGGTGTTTTGGGGGGCTACCCCAAAGAACCCTCCCAAAGTTGAGGGCATGTGGCCTGGTACGGTTCAGGAGGGGGGGCGCTCTCTCGTCCCCCCCTCTTTTCCTGCAGCCTGCCAGCTTGCGTGCTCGGATAAGGGTCTGGTATGGAATTTAGGGGGACCCCCCACGACATTTTTTTAAAATTTTGGTTCAGGGTTCCCCTGTGGGGAATTCCCATGCCATTTTTATCAATGAACTTTTATGTGTATTGTCGGACCGGCAATTCATTAATAGCCGTGAGTAGTTTTAAATGACTTTTTTCCTTTGAAATGTAATTTTGCTGTCAGACTGTTCTAAACACGGGAAACATGCGCCCCTTTACAGGCATACTATAGACACCCCCCAGGTACAAAATTTAAAGGAATATTACACTTTTATTGTTTCACTCTAAGCATTATTAAAATCACTGCTCCCGAAAAAACGTCTGTTTTCAAAAAACATTTTTGCATTGATACATGTCCCCTGGGGCAGGATCCGAGTCTCCAAACACTTTTTATGGCAAAGAACTTGCATATAAGCCTTCAGAGAGAACTTTGGATTTTGCAGGTTCGAGCCCCATTGACTGACAGGCATTATTGCCACAATAGCGCTACTTTCCATTTGCATTAGCGCTGACTTTCTGAGAGTTGAAGTTATTCTGGCCTTTTTTGAGAGTTATTTTTTGGTACTGCAGGAGAATTTTTTGGCGCTATAGTAAATGACCCCCATAATGTAAAAATTACCGACCAATTTCCTTGACTAATATAGATATAAGACTTTATTCAAAAATTATTTCTAATAGATTAACTCCCATTTTACATAATCATATAAAGTTAAATCAGACAGGATTTATGAAGGCAAGAGCAACTAAAGATAATATTATAAAAACATGCACACTGGTGGAATATGCTCAGAGAACCGCCATCCAGACATGCCTTTTGGCCGTTGATGCAGAAAAAGCATTTGACAGGGTGGGATGGCGGTTCTTAAAGGAAACATTAATACAAATAGGTATGGATCCAAAGATGCTTAGTAGGATTGTCGCATTATACTCCAACTTAAGAGCTAAAGTGAGAACAAGTGGAATACTATCAGAATACATAAAAACACCAAATGGAACTCGACATGGATGCCCTCTTTCCCCCTTGCTATATATACTAGTAATGGAACATTTAATTACGGCAATAAGAAAAAATAAAGATATTAAAGGAATAAAAGTGAAAGATAAAGAATATAAGACAGCTGTATACGCAGATGATTTGCTAATATACGTTACTAATCCTATTATAACAATTCCAAATTTAATAAAAGAATTTAAAAGATTTGGGGAAATACGTAACTTTAAAGTTAACTATGACAAATCAGAGATGCTAAACATATCGTTATCAGAAAAAACACATTCACTTTTGCAAAAAGATTTTCCGTTGAAATGGAAACAAAAAGCAATTAAGTACTTAGGAATATTAATCCCGAAGGATTAGGATCTAGTGCAAGGAGTTCAATTATGATGCAACAATTCGAAAATTAATTAAGTTATTACAGAATTTTGATAAAATAGCATATTCATGGATGGGAAGAATTAATATAATTAAAATGGATATACTACCAAAATTATTATAGATTTTTCAAACAATACCCCTAGATCCTCCTAAAAAGCTATTGGATTTAAGAAAAGCTGTAGTAAGCTTTATTTGGGCTCATAAAACTCCCTGAATAAAGAGAGAAATTTTAATCAGGAAAAAAAAATTGAGGACTGGCACTACCAGATTTTGTAAAATACTTACAAGCAGCATCTCTGACTAGTATCATTGATTGGTATCATAATAAAGAAACTAAACAATGGGTCAAACTAGAAGAAGAAATAATAGGACCACAATTATATTGGAATAAAAAAAATGGGAAAAAGAAATGGGTTATCCAATATTAGAAGAAGAATGGGGAAATTTTTTTGAAACAATACATAAAACAACTATAGCAAATAAATATCAAGAGAGAAACTATAAGATCGCAGTGAGATGGTATAGGAGCCCAATGCAAAAAAAGTTTTAAAAACCGCAGTTTTTTCGGGAGCAGTGATTTTAATAACGCTTAAAGTGAAACAATAAAAGTGCAATATTCCTATAAATTTCGTACCTGGGGGGTGTCTATAGTATGCCTGTAAAGGGCGCATGTTTCCCGTGTTTAGAACAGTCTGACAGCAAAATGACATTTCAAAAGAAAAAAAGGCATTTAAAACTACTCGCGGCTATTAATGAATTGTCAATCCAACAATACACATAAAAGTTGATTGATAAAAACGGCATGGGATTTCCCCACAGGGGAACCCCAAACCAAATTTTTTTTTAAAAATGGCATGGGGGTCCCCCTAAATTCCATACCAGGCCCTTCAGGTCTGGTATAGATATTAAGGGGAACCCCAAGCCAAAATTTTTAAAAAAATGGCGTGGGGGTCCCCCTCAAAATCCATACCAGACCCTTATCCGAGCACGCAACCTGGCAGGCCGCAGGAAAAGAGGGGGGGATGAGAGAGCGCCCCCCCTCCTGAACTGTACCAGGCCACATGCCCTCAACATTGGGGACAAGGGCCTCATCCCCACAACCCTTGCCCGGTGGTTGTGGGAGTCTGCGGGCGGGGGGCTTATCGGAATCTGGAAGCCCCCTTTAACAAGGGGACCCCCAGATCCCAGCCCCCCTAGTGTGTAAAGGTAAGGGGGTACTTGTACCCCTACCATTTCACAAAAAAGTGTCAAAAATGTTAAAAATGACAAGAGACAGTTTTTGACAATTCCGTTTATTTAAAGTCTTCTTCTTTCCATCTAACCGGGTGACCCCACCCCCTCTGACGTCATTGGGAAACCCATAGGGAAGTTCCAGTCAAGTCCCTGTGCGTCCACCTGGTGACCCCGCCCTCTGTTATTTAAGAAGTGTCAGAAGACGAGAAGCGTCACACAGCGGGAGCCTCCCATCATGGATGCGGAGCGGCCCGAGAATGAAGAAGGGAAGAAGACGCCTCAGAGGAAGATGCCGGACGAGAACCCCGGACAAGAAGCAGAGGATCAGAGGTAAAACCAGAGGAAGAAAAAGATGGAGGAAGAAACCGAAGGAAGATAGAAGAAAGAAGACAGAAGAAAGAAGACTTTAAATAGAGGAGTTGTCAAAAACTGTCTCTTGTCATTTTTAACATTTTTGACACTTTTTTTGTGAAATGGTAGGGGTACTTTTGTACCCCCTTACCATTTCACACGGGGGGCGGGATCTAGGGTCCCCTTGTTAAAGGGGGCTTCCAGATTCCGATAAGCCCCCCACCCGCAGACCCCCACAACCACCGGGCAAGGGTTGTGGGGATGAGGCCCTTGTCCCCATCAACATGGGGACAAGGTGTTTTGGGGGGCTACCCCAAAGCACCCTCCCAATGTTGAGGGCATGTGGCCTGGTACGGTTCAGGAGGGGGGGCGCTCTCTCATCCCCCCTCTTTTCGGCGTGTTCGGATAAGGGTCTGGTATGGATTTTTGGGGGGACCCCACGCCATTTTTAAAAAAAATTTTGGCGCGGGGTTCCCCTTAAAATCCATGCCAGACCTGCATGGTCTGGTGTGGATTTTGAGGGGGATCCCCACGCCATTTTTTTTTTATTTTGGCGTGGGGTTCCCCTTAATATCAATACCAGACCTGAAGGGCCTGATATGGAATTTAGGGGGACCCCCACGCCATTTTTAAAAAAAATTTTGGTTCGGGGTTCCATGGAAATCCCATGCCGTTTTTATCAATCAACTTTTATGTGTATTGTTGGACCAACAATTCATTAATAGCCGCAAGTAGTTTTAAATGACTTTTTTTCCTTTGAAATGTCATTTTGCTGTCAGACTGTTCTAAACACAGGAAACATGCACCCCTTTACAGGCATACTATAAACACCCCCCAGGTACGAAATTTAAAGGAATATTACACTTTTATTGTTTCACTTTAAACATTATTAAAATCACTGCTCCCAAAAAAACTGCGGACCCAGGTCCCCAAACACTTTTTATGGGGGACCCAGGTCCCCAAACACTTTTTATGACAATACCATGCATATAAGCCTTTAAAATTAGCCCTTTTGATTTCTCCCATAGACTAAAGGGTGTTCCGCGTTTCGAATTTGCCATGAACAACCCAAATTGTTCGCTGTTTGGCGAACTGGCAAACAGTCGATGTTCGAGTCGAACATGAGTTCAACTCGAACTTGAAGCTCATCCCTACTCCTAAGTGAACCTCTGGGAAGCTAGGCAATGCCCAGATGACTGTTAGATGGAGGGCTTTCGCTAACCTTGATACAAGATGATCTACCGGACACGAGTCTACTCCTTCTGGAAAGAAAACAATATATTTTCCTGAAGCTGTCTGAGCTTGAATCTTAGACATCCTTCTGCTTGAAGATCTTGCGATAGATACTACCTAGTAGATAATGTCACAAACTGAACACTGTTCTGTTGGAGCAAATGGTCAAACTGATATAAAATCCAGCAACACTGATAGATTCCACTGGGAAAGATTATCTTTCATTATGGTCGAAACCTCCTGGCTTTCTTCAAAATTTGTGCAAACGGAAGGATTTCCAGCACATTTAAACCTTGTTATTGCCAACCAAGTCGACACTTGCAATCTCAAGGAATATAGGCTAAGGCTCATGTCTAATCTGGTCTACAAGAAGCCCAGAACAGCTGTCACCGGAGGTGCAGTAGTATCAATATCTCGCCCTGCTGAGAAATAACATAAACCTGTTCCAGATTTTGGCATAGATGTTGTTAGTAAAGTGCCTTCTCACACTCCACAAGGTAGAGATCATCCTGGAGCAGGCTAGGTTCTCAAGCTTCCCCTATCAGTCATCCTGTTTGCAGCCAAGGCCTGCGTATGTGCAAAGGGTAATTGGCTTCTGTCTCATGAGATGAATGCCCACGAAAACTCAAGGCCCTCATTGTCAAAATTGAGGAATGAATATGACTACCATGTTCACTCTCGACAGCCTCAAGAGGAATCTCATTATGAGAAATGTTGGGGGAAAAATATAGGCTAAATTGCATATCCATGGAGAAAATGAAGGCATTTGTCCCCTCTGCCTTGGGGTGCGGAACTAATTCAGACATCCTCCTAACTTTGTAATTGCTGTGAGAAGCAATGTAGTCTGTCTGCTCATAGAAGATCTACGATGTAGGGCTCAATCGTGCTCTGGAAAGTTTGCATGATGGTCAGTCTGTCGTGTGTTTAAGTCCCCTAGGAGGTAAACTGCTTTTGGAATTTGCAGGTGACTTCCTAACCTTGACAGCGTGGGGTTCACCTCCCTTAATAGCATATTGCCACAAGTTCCTCCTTGGTGATGAATATAGGCAACTGCTGCCATGTTGTTCAACTGCAGAGAGACTGATCTTCCCTTGATTCTGTGTAGTAAGGCGAAAGGTGCTAAAGAAGCTGCTTGGATTTCTAGGGTATTTAAGACTACCCCACTATGCTGGGAATCTCCCACTGGATTGAACCGATGGTTTTTTTCGCAGTGTGCCTCCAGGGCTATCTTTGCCGAGATGAATAGTAATTGCGATCTAGTCTAATGCCGCGTACACACCATCGGACTTTACGGCATACTTGGTCCGGCGATCTTTTCGACGGACTTTGTACGCTAGGTGCGCCGGACTTAAAAATGGACGGACTTGGACACACACGATCACTCCAAAAGTCTGATGGTTTTGAACGCGGTGACGTACAGCACGTACGACGGGACTAGAAAAAGGAAGTTCAAGCCCCACTACGCCACCCTTTGGGCTCCTTCTGCTAATCTCGTGTTTATCTCGTGTTAGTAGAAGTTTGGTTAGAGACGATTCTCGTTTTTCACACTTCACCTTTTTTCGATCCTTTTCTGCGGTTCAGTTTGTGCTTGTGAGGTTTGTATCTGCTTTTCAGTGCGTGTTGGTCAGTTCGTAACCTGTCTAGCAGGCCGTTCTGGTCTGCTCATTCCTGATTTTCAGGTCGCTCTTCATAGGCCTTGCTGTTCTTCAGTGCGTTTGTTCCTCAATTGTTCTTTAGCCCATTTAGTGCCAAATTTTTGCTCAAGAGCGGTGACAACTGAGGACATTATTTTGTCCTTCCGCATATTGGGTCAGGTGTACGGTCCTTTTTTGCTATCGTAGTCCTCCCTTCTCAATATGGACACCATCTCCACCATCTCTTCAAAGGCCATGTTGGTGGCCTTATATCTCCTCTTGGATCTGGATGGTTGTGGCTCCGGGCTTTCCTCCGCGCTACTTGCAGATAATCTCTCCGCCATCTTTCTCTATATCCTGGCACTGCGCAACGAAGAGTGAAGGGGCGGGGACAAATCGTACTAAAGGACATCAGGGGCGGGCGACGCAGGCGTAGCATGACACATGTGCAGTGTATATATAGCTATTATGCTGGCCTACATATGTCCGAGCGGAAGTAGCGAGCGTCAGAAACGAAGGTAAGATTAAACTTAGTTGTGTGTTTGGTGAATGTGTTTGGTGTGTGTGTGTGTGTACCCTAGATTGAGCCAAATATAATACTGGGAGTTTGGACTGACATTACAGTTTTTGTCTTGTCTTTCAGTAAAATTAATCCTTTTAAGGAGGAAGAATTTTTGACAAGTTTTCTTGTATCAAGAAAACAGAAACCTGTGGGAGGTCAAGCACCCATTGTATTTTAATAGAGATGTAAGGAAGGCAACACTGGGCACACTTTTGGAATTTGTGAAGACTCGAGTCCCCCAGGCAGACCTTAAGTTTGTGGACAATAAAATTGGTATCTTGCGCAACATGTACAGGCGGGAACACAAGAAGATCCAGGAGTCGCGCTGATCCGGAGCAGCAGCAGACCAGGTTTATGTCCCCAAGCTGTGGTACTACCAAAAAATGCAATTTCTGGATGACCAGGCAGAAGCAAGGCAATCACTTTTGAGCCTTCCCTCCGTCCTTCCCTCCACCCTTCCCTCCACCTCCACCCTTCCCTCCACCCCAGCTGAGGAGTCCCAAGAAGAACTGGGCCCTTTCAGCCTTGATGAAGTGGATGCGCCCAGATTCAGCCAGGTATACTTTTTTGGTGAATTTGAGATTGTGTAAATATTAATGATGTAAACCTAAAAATTTTTGAAGTGCTTCACCAAAAATGACTTCATCACAATTATTAATATATAAACATATCACTAGACAGTAGTGGCCAAAAATATACTTCAAATATTGGTGAGCAGCTAGAATAATGGTGAGGTCAAAAAGATAGCCTTTACTATTGGTTTAGATATATATTTGCAAGTCATGAGCTGAAAATTGTGTGTGATTGCGTAAGCAAACATTAAAACTACCGGTATGTCCCTTTTTTTTACCCAGGATGAGCTCAGCCAGGAGGAGGCCGTGCCCAGTGGTATAGAGGAGGAGGCCTTGCCCAGTAGGAGAGAGGAGGAGGCCGTGGCTGGGCCCAGTAGAAGCCTCACGGAGTGTCAGGTGCCTCCCCTCCGCATTACCACCATAAGGC
This sequence comes from Aquarana catesbeiana, assembly GCF_042186555.1. Lineage (NCBI taxonomy): Eukaryota > Metazoa > Chordata > Amphibia > Anura > Ranidae > Aquarana > Aquarana catesbeiana. The sequence continues at coordinate 131,814,963 of NC_133330.1, forward strand.
CCAGAAAGATAACCCGAACAGAGGAGGAATCACTAGCCCTCATTCGCAAAGCCAGCCAAATCCTCAGCACACCACCCAATGCGGAAGAGGCGTATGGAACCTATATGGCCACCAGATTGCTGGAACTAGAAAAGGGGCAACACCTCCTATGTGAAGGTCTGATTTTTCAAGCGTATCAGAAGGGCTTGAGAGGGGAGCTTACTGCAAAAACATATATAGCAGATGAAGCCACTCCTCCTGCTACTCCTCCTCCTCCTCCTGCCCCAAGTACACCACCAGAGGCACAGCCTCCAAGGAAGGCCGCAGCAAAGCGTGGAGGGAAGGCTGCAGGGCAGCGAGCAGGGAAGGCTCCACGGAGGAGTCGAAAGTGATTGTTTGACTTTCGATTGTTTGACTGGTCTGACTTCTGACTGTGCTCCCTGTGCTCCCTAGTTGCAAGATACCAATTTTATTGTCCTCTAACTTGATGTGTGTCCTGGGGGACAAAAGGCTTCACACATTCCAAAAGTGTCTCCAGTGTTGCCTTCCTCATTTCTGTTTTGAACAAAATAAATGGATATTTTCGTTACCTTACATTATTGACTATGTATTTTGATTCAAAAAGGACTTTTGGTTTGTGAGTAGGCAGGTACAGGTCAAGAAGACCATATGTGGGTTATTTACAAAAGGCTAATTCATTTTGCAATTCAAGTGCAAAGTGCTATTGCAAAGTGCACTTGATAAATTGCACTGCAAGTGCACTTGTTGGAAGTGTAGAGCTGTCTGAGGGCAAGCTTTGAAATGAGGGGGAGCTCTGCTGATTTTATCATACAATCATGTGCAAGAGAATTTTTATTTTTTTGGGGTTCCTTGCATGTGCCCCTCGGATCCACAGCGAATGCACTTCCAAATGCTCTTTCAGGGCAATTCCAAGTACAATTTGCACTTGTAGTGAAAAATTATTTTGCCTTTTTAAAATAGCCCCACTATGTCTAATTAACAAGGGACACCAACCTCATTAAGGTTCATTAAAACAATAAAAATGATTAAGGTTATTGTGGTAACTTGAAACTCAAAATCAAAAAACAAAAAAAAACATTTTGTATAATTTAGCACACATTGTAAAATCTATATTGTTGAAATCTGTAAAAAATAAAGATGAGTCCAAAAAAATTTGCTACTTTATAGTTCTGGAGATCTGGCTTTTAAAAAATATCATATTAGTCATGGCATGAGGATAAATAATGAAGAAAGTAGTTTGTGAGAACTCTGTGTGAATATAAGCAGCAAAACAACTTCCTTCTTCTCGCATTATAAAGAAAAAAAGAATGCGCTGTATTAAAAGATCACAGAAGAGGAATGTGCTAGCTCCAATACGAAGGCTAGTTTTACCAGACCGAGCGCTTCCGTCTTGTACTTGCTCCAGAGCATGCGTCAGTTTGGGTCCATCGGACTAGCACACAGACGAACGGTTTGTACGCTAGAAAGCCAAGTCCGTCGGAAAGATACGAAACATGTTTCAAATCTAATGCCGCGTACACACGAGGGGACTTTACGGCAGACTTTGCCCGGCGGACGGGATTTCGTCGGACAATTGGATCGTGTGTGGGCTCCAGCGGACTTTGTTTTCTCAAAAGTTGGACGGACTTATGCCGCGTACACACGAGCGGACTTTACGGCAGACTTTGCTCGGCGGACTTTTCGCCGGACTTTGTCAGCTCCTTGCGCCGGACTTTAAAAGGGACGGACTTGGCCACACACGATCATTGCAAAAGTCCGCTGGTTTGGAATGCGGTGATGTATAGCACGTACGACGGGACTATAAAAAGGAAGTTCAAGCCCCACTACGGCACCCTTTGGGCTCCTTCTGCTAATCTCGTGTTTATCTCGTGTTAGTAGAAGTCTGGTTAGAGACGATTCGCGCTTTTCACACTTCACCTTTTTTCGATCGTTTTCTGCGGTTCAGTTTGTGCTTGTGAGGTTTGTATCTGCTTTTCAGTGCGTGTTGGTCAGTTCGTAACCTGCCTTGCAGGCCATTCTGGTCCGCTCGTTCCTGATTTTCAGGTCCTTCTTCATAGGCCTTGCTGTTCTTCAGTGCGTTTGTTATAAGTTTGTTTGTTTGACCAGCCGACTGTTTTGAAGCCATGTCGCATGGACGTACTTGTTCTCGAGTTCGTGCTGCGTGGGGACTTGGTGTTGGGGTTAATACTTTGACCCGAGTCCAGTCCATGAACAGGGCGAGGAGGAGTTCATGGATGAAGAATTGGTTGCGCCAGTGTGACCAATTCTCGCACATGCCTTTGCTCCGTGAGCTCCGTGAGAATAATCCTGAGGATTTCAGGAATTTTCTCAGGATGACGGACCCCGTTTTTGAGCGTCTGCTGGCTATGCTGACCCCCTATATCAGCAGGCAGGATACCTGCATGAGGCAAGCCATCAGTGCGGAGCAGAGGCTAGTTGCCACGTTACGTTACTTGGCGACTGGGAGAAGTCTTCAGGACTTGAAGTTCTCGACAGGCATCTCCCCCCAGGCTCTGGGGATAATAATCCCAGAGACTTGTTCTGCCATCATTCAGGTCCTGCAGAAGGACTATATGAAGGTAAGTTTTATCCTTTAACATGACATGATATGTATTAAATGTTTGCTAATGTATTGTATAAATGTCCTCCTTACCTAATTGCCATGCTTTCAATATGCTGTGAATGTCCCCTTTATCTTCATGCATAAGAAAACAACAAAGGCGCCTCTAAGTGCAGAAGATTAACAATTTTAATGCCCCAAAACGGGTTAAAAACACTTACAGAATGGAAGTGGTAATCAGACACATCATGATTTAAGCTGCATTGGAAAGGGTGGCGGTCAGAGGAAGCCTTCAGATGGAATGGATGTGATCACTAAACACAGCGGTGTAGGACACAGGAAGCCGCTGTGAAGCCGGCGTCATCAGCTGGAAGGACGGTGAACCCGGAAGTGATGTCATCCACGGAGCGGCTCAATAACCAGCTTGAACCGCAAACAAACAGCCTGGGCGAGGATGTGATGTCATCAGAAAGGGACGCGTTTCGGAACCATCAATCGTTCCTTTTTCAACCTGTGGCCATACTGATGACTGAGAGAGATATATACACCCTCTGGCAGTGGATTGGTCAGAGGGCGGGGGCAGCAGGGAAACATTTATTTAATTGTGATGAGTTTGTTTTATGCATATAAATGAAAAAGAACAAGTGGATACCTGCAACAGCATTCTTAAAAACATTAAAAACCATTATAAAAACATTAAAAAACGGGATAAAAGATATAGTATCTAGTATATAGTACAATATATCAGGCAGATCTATAAAGTTTTCTGGCAGTGACCAGGCATAGAGCCTGCAATGTACATAACAAAATTGAGATGGTGAGAGCAGACAAAATGATGTCAATATTGAGCTACAGACCATAAAGGGAACATACATGACAATAATACTATCAATAATAAATCGTTGAAATTTATCGTTAAAATTTCGTGTGGGATGGGGGGGTTTCTTTTCTTTTCATGGGGATAATAATGGGGGTTGCTGGAGGAGCCTAAAATACTATCTACAGAAGGGAGGTGTCATGTTAAAGTATGGCACTAACTTCAAAGTCCTCATTTAACCCTCCGGGAGCTAAAACATTTAGTAAAAATATCCAGTACATTTCTCTATGGCATAAGCGTCGGTAGCGTTCAGCAGCGGGAAGGTCTCTTGGCATTGCCTCAATAATCCATACTTTAAGGCCATTCGTGGACTTGTTATGGGTGTGAAGGTAATGTCTGGGGACACTGTGGTTATCTAGTCCACCTTCAATTAAGCGGCGATGTTCGCCAAACCGTTTCCGTAGTGGCCGGATAGTGCGCCCTACATAAAATAGGCCACAAGGGCATGTAAGACAGTATATGACGTGGTCAGAGGAACATGTGTGAAAACCCTTTATTGGGTATGTTTTGCCTTTAACGTGGAACTCTTTCTGGCCATGTGTCACAAAGTTGCAAGTCTTGCAGAGGGGCTTACGGCACTGATACATCCCAGAAATCGCTAAAAACGTGGGCATGTGATGGCCCGGAGGCAAAGGTTTGGCCCTAAGTTTGCTGGTAGCTACCTTGCTTTTGATGTTGGGTGCCTTTCTATAAGCAAATCGAGGTCTATTGGGCAGAGTAGGAAGTAGATGTTCATCTTGTAGTAGCAAAGACCAATGTTTTTTAATAATTTTTTCCATATGTTTGTGTTGGGTGTGGAACTGGGTGATGAATCGTAGATTATCTTTCTGGATATCGGGACGTGAATAGGAGTTCTTAATAGGCGATGTACTCTTATATTGTTGATAAGCTGAGTCAACAAGATCTACAGGGAAGCCTTTTTCAAGAAACTTGGCTTTCAAGATTTCACCTTCAGTGTCGTAGTCACTCTTCAGGGTGCAGTTCTTTTTAAGCCTACAGAACTGACTCTTGGGTACATTATTTAGCCACAGAGGGTGATGGCAACTTTTATAATGGAGGTATGAATTTCCAGCTGTGGGCTTGGTGAAATTTTTTGCATGAATCTCTTTGCCTATCCAAAAGAGTTCAAGATCGAGGAAGGCCAACTTATTTTGGTCGATGACTGAGGTGAACGTGAGGCCCATGTTATTGGTGTTACAATATGTCACAAAATCCGTAAATATTGATACATTGCCATCCCAAATGATGATCACGTCATCTATATAGCGGCCATAAAAGACAATGTGGGGAAGGAATGGATTGTTGTTCCATATATATAGATGCTCCCAATACCCCATAGTAAGATTCGCATATGAGGGTGCAAAGTGCGCCCCCATAGCTGTCCCTTGTAATTGCAGATAGAAATTATCCTCAAATTTAAAATAGTTATGGGTGAGGCAGAAGGAAGTGGCTTCAACGATGAAGGAAGCTTGTCTAGGATTCAGCATCGGGTCCTGACAAAGAAAAAACTGTAGGGCATTGAGGCCCACTTCATGAGGTATGGATGTGTATAAAGATTGGACATCTAAAGATGCCCAATGATAGTTGTTTTCCCAAGAGTACGGGGTTAAAGTTTCCAGTAAGTGAACACCATCTCTTATGTGAGACTGGAGAGATTGGGCCAATGGCTGAAGAAATTGATCTATGTACTGGGAAAATCCGCTACTGATGCTATCCATAGATGCCACAATCGGTCGCCCTGGTGGTGTTTTGGGGTCTTTGTGTACCTTCGGTAAGTGGTAGAAATAAGGAGTAAAATGTATTTCTTTGACTAAGAAAGAGGCCTCTTGCTGTGAAATGATGTTATCATTTAATGCCCTTTTTACTAGAGAGGAGGCTTCAATGGTGAATAAAGGTAGGGGGTCTTTGTGAAGTCTAATATATGTGTTAGTATCGGATAGTAATCGGATAGCTTCAGAAACATAATCAGCTCTGTTTTGTATCACTATACCTCCCCCTTTGTCAGCACTTTTTATAACCAGATCTAAATTGTTGGTGAGTGTGTCAAGGGCTCTTTGTTCATGATGAGTGAGATTAGAGATGGATTTTTTATTGTTTTTACATAGTGCCTGTATTTCTGCGTGGACGATGCGATAAAAAGCATCAATGCATGAGCCTTTGGACTGGATGGGATAAAAAACCGAAGAGGGTTTGAAGGTAGTATTTTGGATGGGTGGAGAGGTAATAAGGTGTTGTGTGTACAACACAAAGTCATTTTCATGATCTATTGAAGGGGACGATGAAGTGGGGGGATAGCTGTATAGATCTTCTAAAATGGAGAGAAGGTCACTATCTGTATGGGCATCAGTGAAGCTATGGGACACATCGGCCATATCAGGATCATTATGTAATCGACGTTTGTTGGATTGGATATTGAAGAATCTCTTTAAGGTGAGGAGGCGGACAAATTTGTTTAGGTCTTTAAAGAGAAGGAAGGGATTAGGTGCAGCAGATGGAGCAAAATTCAGACCTCGATTTAGTAGGGAAATTTCATCTTCAGTTAAGACATGGGTAGAGAGGTTGAAAATTTTAACAGTACTCTCTTTTTGCTGGGGTCTGGGGTGAAGCTTGTTGCCTCTGCCTCGACATCCTCTTCTGCGTGTTTTCTTTTTTGTGGTTTTGTCCGAGGGGGATCGAACACTAAAAAAGGAACCGCAGCTGGTTCTGAAGATGGAATAGTGGCCAAAGGTGTCATAAGTGAGGAGTTGGGGCCAAAGGACACAAGAGGACCAGGAGATGTTATGGATGGAATACATGTATTGTTAACAATAGTGTTCTGTTGACTATCTGCAATGGTGGTTGGACATGGAGAAGGGTCGGAGGTATTGGGTACAGTGTAGGTAGAGGTGTGGGGTGTTTCCTGTGTGGACGGGGCAAAACCCAAAGTATTAGTGGTGGATGGCGACAAAGGTGCTAAAGCTACGGTGCTAACTCCCTGGTTCTGTATACTAGACTCGGAGTTAGCTGTTAAACTGGAAGTGGATGTTTTTTTGTGAGGAATGATTTTACGAGGGACAATGGTGGCAAAAGGGTTGATGTCCATAAGGGATGGGAGATCATGAGCGGGTTTACGTTTCCAAGAGAAAATTTTATTGCTACTATAGTCTTTCAAATCTCTGCTAAATTTCCCCAATTTATGTTTAATCAAAATGTCTTCCTTCTTATGGGTTATTTTAGTCAGGATAGACAGCCATAGAGATGGTAAATGAGTGGTAAGGTCTGCAATTTGAGAAATTACTATTTTTATTTGGTGAATACATTGTTCATATTTAGTATGTCTCTGTGTGGAGATAATTTTGATCCATTTGTTGGTGCAAAATTCAGATATAGAGGACCATTCTTTTTGTGACTCTGAATCTAGAAAGGAGCATGTTTTTAAAATTCTAAGGCCTCTAGGAGTAATATGAGCAGACAAATATTTGAGAAGGGAAAATTCATCCCACCACTGCTGGTTGGCGGAAATGACTAACTTCTCTAGTTTACGAAATAATGAACAGAGAGATTTGTACTCTACATGAGAAAAATGAGGTATAGATATAAAAAAACCTTTGGGTATAATGGCTAAAAGGTCATTAATTTTTGAATACTTCAGGGAATCTATTTCGGACAGAAAATCCATGACCAGGGAAAGGGAAAAAGGAGAAGAAGAAGAAAATTATGGAAAAAAAAAAAAAAAAAAAAAATCAGGAAAAAATAAATCGAGAAGAAGGAGTGAAATAAAAAATATGTAACAATGAACAATAATGGACAATGCTACTGAGCAACAAGGTAAAAATAGAAAAAAAAAAAAAAAAAAATGCAAATGCTGTGCTGATAACTGATTTAAATACTAATAAAATTCATCATCAAGATATGCATATACATATAAAAAATGTTTTTAAAACCAGGGTATAAAAGAATAACAGAAGAGACCAACAATATAATGCATGAAAACATGAAGTCCGTGCGTCAACCTAAATGTGGCTTCATATAGAACAAATAGACAATAAAAAAGGTTTATAGGGCGCACAGGACTAACATGATCCAGAAAATGTCTCTACTAAAATTAGGCAGTCCAAAATAAAAAGAAAGGTGTTGGCAAGGATGATGGAAAGGTAGGATGATCTTCAGCAAAAAGGGCTGCAACTTTAAAAGACTGAAGCAGGCTCTATAATGACACAAGAAAACAACAAAGGCGCCTCTAAGTGCAGAAGATTAACAATTTTAATGCCCCAAAACGGGTTAAAAACACTTACAGAATGGAAGTGGTAATCAGACACATCATGAAACGCATGAAACACATCCGAAACGCGTCCCTTTCTGATGACATCACATCCTCGCCCAGGCTGTTTGTTTGCGGTTCAAGCTGGTTATTGAGCCGCTCCGTGGATGACATCACTTCCGGGTTCACCGTCCTTCCAGCTGATGACGCCGGCTTCACAGCGGCTTCCTGTGTCCTACACCGCTGTGTTTAGTGATCACATCCATTCCATCTGAAGGCTTCCTCTGACCGCCACCCTTTCCAATGCAGCTTAAATCATGATGTGTCTGATTACCACTTCCATTCTGTAAGTGTTTTTAACCCGTTTTGGGGCATTAAAATTGTTAATCTTCTGCACTTAGAGGCGCCTTTGTTGTTTTCTTGTGTCATTATAGAGCCTGCTTCAGTCTTTTAAAGTTGCAGCCCTTTTTGCTGAAGATCATCCTACCTTTCCATCATCCTTGCCAACACCTTTCTTTTTATTTTGGACTGCCTAATTTTAGTAGAGACATTTTCTGGATCATGTTAGTCCTGTGCGCCCTATAAACCTTTTTTATTGTCTATTTGTTCTATATGAAGCCACATTTAGGTTGACGCACGGACTTCATGTTTTCATGCATTATATTGTTGGTCTCTTCTGTTATTCTTTTATACCCTGGTTTTAAAAACATTTTTTATATGTATATGCATATCTTGATGATGAATTTTATTAGTATTTAAATCAGTTATCAGCACAGCATTTGCATTTTTTTTTTTTTTTTTTTTTTTTTTTTTTTTTCTATTTTTACCTTGTTGCTCAGTAGCATTGTCCATTATTGTTCATTGTTACATATTTTTTATTTCACTCCTTCTTCTCGATTTATTTTTTCCTGATTTTTTTTTTTTTTTTTTTTCCATAATTTTCTTCTTCTTCTCCTTTTTCCCTTTCCCTGGTCATGGATTTTCTGTCCGAAATAGATTCCCTGAAGTATTCAAAAATTAATGACCTTTTAGCCATTATACCCAAAGGTTTTTTTATATCTATACCTCATTTTTCTCATGTAGAGTACAAATCTCTCTGTTCATTATTTCGTAAACTAGAGAAGTTAGTCATTTCCGCCAACCAGCAGTGGTGGGATGAATTTTTCCTTCTCAAATATTTGTCTGCTCATATTACTCCTAGAGGCCTTAGAATTTTAAAAACATGCTCCTTTCTAGATTCAGAGTCACAAAAAGAATGGTCCTCTATATCTGAATTTTGCACCAACAAATGGATCAAAATTATCTCCACACAGAGACATACTAAATATGAACAATGTATTCACCAAATAAAAATAGTAATTTCTCAAATTGCAGACCTTACCACTCATTTACCATCTCTATGGCTGTCTATCCTGACTAAAATAACCCATAAGAAGGAAGACATTTTGATTAAACATAAATTGGGGAAATTTAGCAGAGATTTGAAAGACTATAGTAGCAATAAAATTTTCTCTTGGAAACGTAAACCCGCTCATGATCTCCCATCCCTTATGGACATCAACCCTTTTGCCACCATTGTCCCTCGTAAAATCATTCCTCACAAAAAAACATCCACTTCCAGTTTAACAGCTAACTCCGAGTCTAGTATACAGAACCAGGGAGTTAGCACCGTAGCTTTAGCACCTTTGTCGCCATCCACCACTAATACTTTGGGTTTTGCCCCGTCCACACAGGAAACACCCCACACCTCTACCTACACTGTACCCAATACCTCCGACCCTTCTCCATGTCCAACCACCATTGCAGATAGTCAACAGAACACTATTGTTAACAATACATGTATTCCATCCATAACATCTCCTGGTCCTCTTGTGTCCTTTGGCCCCAACTCCTCACTTATGACACCTTTGGCCACTATTCCATCTTCAGAACCAGCTGCGGTTCCTTTTTTAGTGTTCGATCCCCCTCGGACAAAACCACAAAAAAGAAAACACGCAGAAGAGGATGTCGAGGCAGAGGCAACAAGCTTCACCCCAGACCCCAGCAAAAAGAGAGTACTGTTAAAATTTTCAACCTCTCTACCCATGTCTTAACTGAAGATGAAATTTCCCTACTAAATCGAGGTCTGAATTTTGCTCCATCTGCTGCACCTAATCCCTTCCTTCTCTTTAAAGACCTAAACAAATTTGTCCGCCTCCTCACCTTAAAGAGATTCTTCAATATCCAATCCAACAAACGTCGATTACATAATGATCCTGATATGGCCGATGTGTCCCATAGCTTCACTGATGCCCATACAGATAGTGACCTTCTCTCCATTTTAGAAGATCTATACAGCTATCCCCCCACTTCATCGTCCCCTTCAATAGATCATGAAAATGACTTTGTGTTGTACACACAACACCTTATTACCTCTCCACCCATCCAAAATACTACCTTCAAACCCTCTTCGGTTTTTTATCCCATCCAGTCCAAAGGCTCATGCATTGATGCTTTTTATCGCATCGTCCACGCAGAAATACAGGCACTATGTAAAAACAATAAAAAATCCATCTCTAATCTCACTCATCATGAACAAAGAGCCCTTGACACACTCACCAACAATTTAGATCTGGTTATAAAAAGTGCTGACAAAGGGGGAGGTATAGTGATACAAAACAGAGCTGATTATGTTTCTGAAGCTATCCGATTACTATCCGATACTAACACATATATTAGACTTCACAAAGACCCCCTACCTTTATTCACCATTGAAGCCTCCTCTCTAGTAAAAAGGGCATTAAATGATAACATCATTTCACAGCAAGAGGCCTCTTTCTTAGTCAAAGAAATACATTTTACTCCTTATTTCTACCACTTACCGAAGGTACACAAAGACCCCAAAACACCACCAGGGCGACCGATTGTGGCATCTATGGATAGCATCAGTAGCGGATTTTCCCAGTACATAGATCAATTTCTTCAGCCATTGGCCCAATCTCTCCAGTCTCACATAAGAGATGGTGTTCACTTACTGGAAACTTTAACCCCGTACTCTTGGGAAAACAACTATCATTGGGCATCTTTAGATGTCCAATCTTTATACACATCCATACCTCATGAAGTGGGCCTCAATGCCCTACAGTTTTTTCTTTGTCAGGACCCGATGCTGAATCCTAGACAAGCTTCCTTCATCGTTGAAGCCACTTCCTTCTGCCTCACCCATAACTATTTTAAATTTGAGGATAATTTCTATCTGCAATTACAAGGGACAGCTATGGGGGCGCACTTTGCACCCTCATATGCGAATCTTACTATGGGGTATTGGGAGCATCTATATATATGGAACAACAATCCATTCCTTCCCCACATTGTCTTTTATGGCCGCTATATAGATGACGTGATCATCATTTGGGATGGCAATGTATCAATATTTACGGATTTTGTGACATATTGTAACACCAATAACATGGGCCTCACGTTCACCTCAGTCATCGACCAAAATAAGTTGGCCTTCCTCGATCTTGAACTCTTTTGGATAGGCAAAGAGATTCATGCAAAAAATTTCACCAAGCCCACAGCTGGAAATTCATACCTCCATTATAAAAGTTGCCATCACCCTCTGTGGCTAAATAATGTACCCAAGAGTCAGTTCTGTAGGCTTAAAAAGAACTGCACCCTGAAGAGTGACTACGACACTGAAGGTGAAATCTTGAAAGCCAAGTTTCTTGAAAAAGGCTTCCCTGTAGATCTTGTTGACTCAGCTTATCAACAATATAAGAGTACATCGCCTATTAAGAACTCCTATTCACGTCCCGATATCCAGAAAGATAATCTACGATTCATCACCCAGTTCCACACCCAACACAAACATATGGAAAAAATTATTAAAAAACATTGGTCTTTGCTACTACAAGATGAACATCTACTTCCTACTCTGCCCAATAGACCTCGATTTGCTTATAGAAAGGCACCCAACATCAAAAGCAAGGTAGCTACCAGCAAACTTAGGGCCAAACCTTTGCCTCCGGGCCATCACATGCCCACGTTTTTAGCGATTTCTGGGATGTATCAGTGCCGTAAGCCCCTCTGCAAGACTTGCAACTTTGTGACACATGGCCAGAAAGAGTTCCACGTTAAAGGCAAAACATACCCAATAAAGGGTTTTCACACATGTTCCTCTGACCACGTCATATACTGTCTTACATGCCCTTGTGGCCTATTTTATGTAGGGCGCACTATCCGGCCACTACGGAAACGGTTTGGCGAACATCGCCGCTTAATTGAAGGTGGACTAGATAACCACAGTGTCCCCAGACATTACCTTCACACCCATAACAAGTCCACGAATGGCCTTAAAGTATGGATTATTGAGGCAATGCCAAGAGACCTTCCCGCTGCTGAACGCTACCGACGCTTATGCCATAGAGAAATGTACTGGATATTTTTACTAAATGTTTTAGCTCCCGGAGGGTTAAATGAGGACTTTGAAGTTAGTGCCATACTTTAACATGACACCTCCCTTCTGTAGATAGTATTTTAGGCTCCTCCAGCAACCCCCATTATTATCCCCATGAAAAGAAAAGAAACCCCCCCATCCCACACGAAATTTTAACGATAAATTTCAACGATTTATTATTGATAGTATTATTGTCATGTATGTTCCCTTTATGGTCTGTAGCTCAATATTGACATCATTTTGTCTGCTCTCACCATCTCAATTTTGTTATGTACATTGCAGGCTCTATGCCTGGTCACTGCCAGAAAACTTTATAGATCTGCCTGATATATTGTACTATATACTAGATACTATATCTTTTATCCCGTTTTTTAATGTTTTTATAATGGTTTTTAATGTTTTTAAGAATGCTGTTGCAGGTATCCACTTGTTCTTTTTCATTTATATGCATAAAACAAACTCATCACAATTAAATAAATGTTTCCCTGCTGCCCCCGCCCTCTGACCAATCCACTGCCAGAGGGTGTATATATCTCTCTCAGTCATCAGTATGGCCACAGGTTGAAAAAGGAACGATTGATGGTTCCGAAACGCGTCCCTTTCTGATGACATCACATCCTCGCCCAGGCTGTTTGTTTGCGGTTCAAGCTGGTTATTGAGCCGCTCCGTGGATGACATCACTTCCGGGTTCACCGTCCTTCCAGCTGATGACGCCGGCTTCACAGCGGCTTCCTGTGTCCTACACCGCTGTGTTTAGTGATCACATCCATTCCATCTGAAGGCTTCCTCTGACCGCCACCCTTTCCAATGCAGCTTAAATCATGATGTGTCTGATTACCACTTCCATTCTGTAAGTGTTTTTAACCCGTTTTGGGGCATTAAAATTGTTAATCTTCTGCACTTAGAGGCGCCTTTGTTGTTTTCTTGTGTCATTATAGAGCCTGCTTCAGTCTTTTAAAGTTGCAGCCCTTTTTGCTGAAGATCATCCTACCTTTCCATCATCCTTGCCAACACCTTTCTTTTTATTTTGGACTGCCTAATTTTAGTAGAGACATTTTCTGGATCATGTTAGTCCTGTGCGCCCTATAAACCTTTTTTATTGTCTATTTATCTTCATGCATGCCTGTTTTTGGACATTAACCACTTGACGACCGCCTCACGCCGATTTACGTCGGCAAGGTGGCACGGACAGGCAAAATCATGTACATATACGTGATTTGCCTTCCGCGGGTGGGGGGTCCGACCGGACCCCCCCCCGGTGCCCGAGTCGGTCGTCTTTTGTCCCCCGGTGATCGGAGGTGAGGGGGAGGCCATCCGTTCGTGGCCCCCCCCCCTCGCGATCGCCGCCGGCCAATGAGAACATTCCTTTGCTGCTGTATGCTAAACAGCAGCAAAGGAAATGATGTCATCTCTCCTCGGCTCGGTAATTTCCGTTCCGGCCCGAGGAGAGAAGACAGGTATGTGAGTGCACAACACACACACACACAGTAGAACATGCCAGGCACACTAAACACCCCGATCCCCCCCCCCCGATAGCCCCCCGATCCCCCCCCAATCAGCCCCCCCTGTCACAAACTGACACCAGCAGTTTTTTTTTTTTTTTTTTTCTGATTACTGCATTGGTGTCAGTTTGTGACAGTTACAGTGTTGGGACAGTTAGTATTACCCCCCTGTAGGTCTAGGATACCCCCCTAACCCCCCCTAATAAAGTTTTAACCCCTTGATCACCCCCTGTCACCAGTGTCGCTAAGCGATCATTTTTCTGATCGCTGTATTAGTGTCGCTGGTGACGCTAGTTAGTGAGGTAAATATATAGGTTCGCCGTCAGCGTTTTATAGCGTCAGGGACCCCCATATACTATCTAATAAATGTTTTAACCCCTTGATTGCCCCCTAGTTAACCCTTTCACCACTGATCACCGTATAACTGTTACGGGTGACGCTGGTTAGTTTGTTTATTTTTTATAGTGTCAGGGCACCCGCCGTTTATTACCGAATAAAGGTTTAGCCCCCTGATCACCCGGCGGTGATATGCGTCGCCCCAGGCAGCGTCAGATTAGCGCCAGTACCGCTAACACCCACGCACGCAGCATACGCCTCCCTTAGTGGTATAGTATCTGATCGGATCAATATCTGATCCGATCAGATCTATACTAACGTCCCCAGCAGTTTAGGGTTCCCAAAAACACAGTGTTAGCGGGATCAGCCCAGATACCTGCTAGCACCTGCGTTTTGCCCCTCCGCCCGGCCCAGCCCAAGTGCAGTATCAATCGATCACTGTCACTTACAAAACACTAAACGCATAACTGCAGCTTTCGCAGAGTCAGGCCTGATCCCTGCGATCGCTAACAGTTTTTTTGGTAGCATTTTGGTGAACTGGCAAGCACCAGCCCCAGGCAGCGTCAGGTTAGCGCCAGTAGCGCTAACACCCACGCACGCACCGTACACCTCCCTTTGTGGTATAGTATCTGATCGGATCAATATCTTATCCGATCAGATCTATACTAGCGTCCCCAGCAGTTTAGGGTTCCCAAAAACGCAGTGTTAGCGGGATCAGCCCAGATACCTGCTAGCACCTGCGTTTTGCCCCTCCGCCCGGCCCAGCCCAGCACACCCAAGTGCAGTATCGAGCGATCACTGACACTTACAAAACACTAAACGCATAACTGCAGCGTTCGCAGAGTCAGGCCTGATCCCTGCGATCGCTAACAGTTTTTTTGGTAGTATTTTGGTGAACTGGCAAGCACCAGCCCCAAGCAGCGTCAGATTAGCGCCAGTACCGCTAACACCCACGCACGCACCGTACACCTCCCTTAGTGGTATAGTATCTGAACGGATCAATATCTGATCCGATCAGATCTATACTGGCGTCCCCAGCAGTTTAGGGTTCCCAAAAACGCAGTGTTAGCGGGATCAGCCCAGATACCTGCTAGCACCTGCATTTTGCCCCTCCGTCCGGCCCAGCCCACCCAAGTGCAGTATCGATCGATTACTGTCACTTACAAAACACTTAACGCATAACTGCAGCGTTCACAGAGTCAGGCCTGATCCCTGCGATCGCTAACAGTTTTTTTGGTAGCTTTTTATTGAACTGTCAAGCACCAGCGGCCTAGTACACCCCGGTCGTAGTCAAACCAGCACTGCAGTAACACTTGGTGACGTGGCGAGTCCCATAAGTGCAGTTCAAGCTGGTGAGGTGGCAAGCACAAGTAGTGTCCCGCTGCCACCAAGAAGACAAACACAGGCCCGTCGTGCCCATAGTGCCCTTCCTGCTGCATTCGCCAATCCTAATTGGGAACCCACCACTTCTGCAGCGCCCGTACTTCCCCCATTCACATCCCCAACCAAATGCAGTCGGCTGCATGAGAGGCATTTTCTTTATGTCCTCCCGAGTACCCCTACCCAACGAACCCCCAAAAAAGATGTCGTGTCTGCAGCAAGCGCGAATATAGGCGTGACACCCGCTATTATTGTCCCTCCTGTCCTGACAATCCTGGTCTTTGCATTGGTGAATGTTTTGAACGCTACCATTCATTAGTTGAGTATTAGCGTAGGGTACAGCATTGCACAGACTAGGCACACTTTCACAGGGTCTCCCAAGATGCCATCGCATTTTGAGAGACCCGAACCTGGAACCGGTTACCGTTATAAAAGTTAGTTACAAAAAAAGTGTAAAAAAAAATATATATATATATATATATATAAAATAAAAAAAAAATAGTTGTCGTTTTATTGTTCTCTCTCTCTCTATTCTCTCTCTTGTTCTGCTCTTTTTTACTGTATTCTATTCTGCAATGTTTTATTGTTATTATGTTTTATCATGTTTGCTTTTCAGGTATGCAATTTTTTATACTTTACCGTTTACTGTGCTTTATTGTTAACCATTTTTTGTCTTCAGGTACGCCATTCATGACTTTGAATGGTTATACCAGAATGATGCCTGCAGGTTTAGGTATCATCTTGGTATCATTCTTTTCAGCCAGCGGTCGGCTTTCATGTAAAAGCAATCCTAGTGGCTAATTAGCCTCTAGACTGCTTTTACAAGCCGTGGGAGGGAATGCCCCCCCCCCCACCGTCTTCCGTGTTTTTCTCTGGCTCTCCTGTCTCAACAGGGAACCTGAGAATGCAGCCGGTGATTCAGCCAGCTGACCATAGAGCTGATCAGAGACCAGAGTGGCTCCAAACATCTCTATGGCCTAAGAAACCGGAAGCTACGAGCATTTTATGACTTAGATTTCGCCGGATGTAAATAGCGCCATTGGGAAATTGGGGAAGCATTTTATCACACCGATCTTGGTGTCATCAGATGCTTTGAGGGCAGAGGAGAGATCTAGGGTCTAATAGACCCCAATTTTTTCAAAAAAGAGTACCTGTCACTACCTATTGCTATCATAGGGGATATTTACATTCCTAGAGATAACAATAAAAATGATTAAAAAAAAAAAAAATGAAAGGAACAGTTTAAAAATAAGATAAAAAAGCAAAAAAATAATAAAGAAAAAAAAAAAAAAAAAGCACCCCTGTCGCCCCCTGCTCTCGCGCTAAGGCGAACGCAAACGGCGGTCAAACGTAAACAGCAATTGCACCATGCATGTGAGGTATCGCCGCGAAGGTCAGATCGAGGGCAGTATTTTTTGCAGTAGACCTCCTCTGTAAATCTAAAGTGGTAACCTGTAAAGGCTTTTAAAGGCTTTTAAAAATAGAATTATTTTGTTCCCACTGCACGTTTGTGCGCAATTTTAAAGCATGTCATGTTTGGTATCCATGTACTCGGCCTAAGATCATCTTTTTTATTTCATCAAACATTTGGGCAATATAGTGTGTTTTAGTGCATTAAAATTTAAAAAAGTGTGTTTTTTCCCCAAAAAATGCGTTTGAAAAATCGCTGCGCAAATACTGTGTGAAAAAAAAAAATGAAACACCCACCATTTTAATCTGTAGGGCATTTGCTTTAAAAAAATATATAATGTTTGGGGGTTCAAAGTAATTTTTTTGCAAAAAAAAAAATAACTTTTTTATGTAAACAATGAGTGTCAGAAAGGGCTTTGTCTTCAAGTGGTTAGAAGAGTTGGTGATGTGTGACATAAGCTTCTAAATGTTGTGCATAAAATGCCAGGACAGTTCAAAACCCCCCCAAATGACCCCATTTTGGAAAGTAGACACCCCAAGCTATTTGCTGAGAGGCATGTCGAGTCCATGGAATATTTTATATTGCGACACAAGTTGCGGGAAAGAGACAAATTTTTTTTTTTTTTTTTTTTTGCACAAAGTTGTCACTAAATGATATATTGCTCAAACATGCCATGGGAATATGTGAAATTACACCCCAAAATACATTCTGCTGCTTCTCCTGAGTACAGGGATGCCACATGTGTGAGACTTTTTGGGAGCCTAGCCGCGTACGGGACCCCGAAAACCAAGCACCGCCTTCAGGCTTTCTAAGGGCGTGAATTTTTGATTTCACTCTTCACTGCCTATCACAGTTTCGGAGGCCATGGAAAGCCCAGGTGGCACAAAACCCCCCCAAATGACCCCATTTTGGAAAGTAGACACCCAAAGCTATTTGCTGAGAGGTATAGTGAGTATTTTGCAGACCTCACTTTTTGTCACAAAGTTTTGAAAATTGAAAAAAGAAAAAAAAAAAGTTTTTTCTTGTCTTTCTTCATTTTCAAAAACAAATGAGAGCTGCAAAATACTCACCATGCCTCTCAGCAAATAGCTTGGGGTGTCTACTTTCCAAAATGGGGTCATTTGGGGGGGTTTTGTGCCACCTGGGCATTCCATGGCCTCCGAAACTGTGATAGGCAGTGAAGAGTGAAATCAAAAATTTTCACCCTTAGAAATCCTGAAGGCGGTGCTTGGTTTTCGGGGCCCCGTACGCGGCTAGGCTCCCAAAAAGTCCCACACATGTGGTATCCCCATACTCAGGAGAAGCAGCTAAATGTATTTTGGGGTGCAATTCCACATATGCCCATGCCCTGTGTGAGCAATATATCATTTAGTGACAACTTTGTGCAAAAAAAAAAAAAAAAAAAAAGTGTCACTTTCCTGCAACTTGTGTCAAAATATAAAATATTCCATGGACTCAATATGCCTCTCAGCAAATAGCTTGGGGTGTCTACTTTCCAAAATGGGGTCATTTGGGGGGGTTTTGTGCCACCTGGGCATTCCATGGCCTCCGAAACTGTGATAGGCAGTGAAGAGTGAAATCAAAAATTTACACCCTTAGAAATCCTGAAGGCGGTGCTTGGTTTTCGGGGCCCCGTACGCGGCTAAGCTCCCAAAAAGTCCCACACATGTGGTATCCCCATACTCAGGAGAAGCAGCTGAATGTATTTTGGGGTGCAATTCCACATAGGCCCATGGCCTGTGTGAGCAATATATCATTTAGTGACAACTTTTTGTAAATATTTTTTTTTTTTTTTGTCATTATTCAATCACTTGGGACAAAAAAAATAAATATTCAATGGGTTCAACATGCCTCTCAGCAATTTCCTTGGGGTGTCTACTTTCCAAAATGGGGTCATTTGGGGGAGTTTTGTACTGCCCTGCCATTTTAGCACCTCAAGAAATGACATAGGCAGTCATAAACTAAAAGCTGTGTAAATTACAGAAAATGTACCCTAGTTTGTAGACGCTATAACTTTTGCGCAAACCAATAAATATATGCTTATTGACATTTTTTTACCAAAGACATGTGGCCGAATACCTTTTGGCCTAAATGTATGACTAAAATTTAGTTTATTGGATTTTTTTTATAACAAAAAGTAGAAAATATCATTTTTTTTCAAAATTTTCGGTCTTTTTCCGTTTATAGCGCAAAAAATAAAAACTGCAGAGGTGATCAAATACCATCAAAAGAAAGCTCTATTTGTGGGAAGAAAAGGACGCAAATTTCGTTTGGGTACAGCATTGCATGACCGCGCAATTAGCAGTTAAAGCGACGCAGTGCCAAATTGGAAAAAGACCTCTGGTCCTTAGGCAGCATAATGGTCCGGGGCTCAAGTGGTTAATCATTTATTGCCCTACATGCATATTTACCTTCAATAACCTCCCCACCATGCAATCCTGGGTCCATTTATATCTCTAGCCTATAGTCCCTTGAACAATGTATATTGTCTGCTCCATTGTCTTGTTTGACCCTCCCCCACCCCACAAATGTTTTAAACAGTCAGGTGTGTTTTTGACCCTAATTAGAACCCCTCCCCCACCCCACAAAGGTTTAAAACAGTCAGGTGTGTTTGTTAACCTAATTAGAACCCCTCCCCCACCCCACAAATGTTTAAAACAGTCAGGTGTGTTTGTTAACCTAATTAGAACCCCTCCCGAACCCCACAAAGGTTTAAAACAGTCAGGTGTGTTTGTTAACCTAATTAGAACCCCTCCCCCACCCCACAAATGTTTTAAACAGTCAGGTGTGTTTTTGACCCTAATTAGAACCCCTCCCCCACCCCACAAAGTTTTAAAACAGTCAGGTGTGTTTGTTAACCTAATTATAACCCCTCCCCCACCCCACAAAGGTTTAAAACAGTCAGGTGTGTTTGTTAACCTAATTAGAACCCCTCCCCCACCCCACAAATGTTTTAAACAGTCAGGTGTGTTTGTTAACCTAATTAGAACCCCTCCCCCCCACATTCAAATGGATCAATGGGCCATCAGAGGGGGTGATTCATCTTATAAGTGGGCCTTATGTTTTTTACAATTTCAATTACAAACACACATATTAATAATGTTTGACTGCTGTTGTTCACTAATGTTTTTGTGTAATCTGATATACAAGTTATGTTTAAAAGTCCTTATCTTAATTTTTTAGTTTAAATGGACATACAAAGGAGAGGGATTTTCACGGTGCAGGTAAGTTGAACATACGGAAAAGCTGTATATCTTTTCTCTTTTTTTTTAAAAAACAGTTTATTGTTTACATTTAAAAACACACAAATATTGTATAAAGTATCAGACATATTCCTTTTGAGGTTAAAGTAAAAACAAGGTGGTCAAAGTAGGGAATAACAAAGAAAAATGTACACTACAGATTCACAGATGGTAGTTATTGCATACTAGCCCGACATGTTTCGCATTGTCGCTTTTTCAAGGGATATGCAACTGTTTAGTGAGGCATCCAATACTTTTAGTAATTCTACAGAAAATAGAAAAAAGGAAAAAGTTTTTTTGGTATAAACACATAGATAATTTTCAATATTGATACAACATTACATATAATGAGAAAATACGTGTTGTCACTCTGAAGTGTCCATGAAGGCTTACCCCTGAAGTTGACCCTACAAAATCTCGTCAGAACCGGTAAAACAGACACAACCAAGCATGACAGCAGGGGGGGCTTGTTTGCAACCACAGGGAGCAGTAAGGAGAAGCTGTTGTATGAATAATAAATATTGAGTATCAGGGAAATTTATGTACAAAGGGTTAATTAGATTTAAGAAGGAAAAAACGAAATCAATCAATTAACACTTACGCCGAAGATTAATTAAAGCTGCAACCAAGGATACAGATGGTCAGCGGTAATAGTGAAATGATGATTGCAAGAAATATTTGAATGGTGGATGTGTTAAAGCTAAGGAATGAAATAAAATAAGAGCAAAGGATATTGTCACTACACAGAGGAATGCTGAACTAGGTAATTTAGATTGTAAGAATGTTTATAGGCAGGTAGGGAGAATCTACACATGTAGCATAATAGTATAATTAGACTCACATTACAAAGATTTGCTGGATGAAACAGCAAAGGATATATGTACACAATTAAGACTCTGCAAGAGTTCAATAAGTAAATAAAGGACAGGGAATGTGTAAATGTATAAATATGGGTATAGGGCAGGGTATGGTGTGCAACACCAGTCACTTACCCTGCTAACGTCTTGGCTTGCATCCTCCGGCGCTGGCAGACATAGCTGTCAGCTGTGCCGGTTCAAATACTGCTCCCCATCGAGCCGGCGTGTGACGCGCCGGCTCGATGCGGACGTGATGGCGCCAGTGCGCATGCCCGAGGAACCAGGAACCCCGTCCGGACTTCAAGTCCCACAGGGCATAGCGCCGGCGGAGGGAGCCGACATGCGCATAACCGCGCACGGCGGCTCCTCCCGCACAGGAGCCACGTCACGGGGTGAAGGGGGCAGGGCTCCGATGGTGCCCTACGATGGAACTGGTACAGCGGAGAGGCACGGCGCGAAGTGGGCACATCTCAAGGATGTGCCCCGGGCGTCCGTGTGGGTGCGACGGCCCCCCCTCCCCTGTTGCAGCATAGACTGAGCTGAGAGCGGTCCGACCAAGATGGGCCAAAGGAGTAGCCGATCGAGTAGGAAGGGACCACAGACCTTCCGATCTTGATCGGCGCTTCAAAGGGACAACCCGTTTACATATAAATCAAATATGATTACATTGAAATAGAATTACATACTATAACCTGGTTACACATGGCTGCATGTTAAATCAAACCATACAAAATATATAGCAACAAATAAATACATTACTAGTAGAAACGAGTCATTTATATAAATGACATGAGGGGAAAGTGGAGAGAGGGGGGAGGGAAGACTAAGTGGACAGGGAAAGTGGGGTGTCTGATGGACAATGACACCATAGGATAATACATGGGCAGTTAACATTCAGAGGAAGGGCCTGTAACTTATCTTAATGTTTTGTTTTTTTTTTTCACTCCACAGTTTCCTTCCAGTACACAGGAATGGCAGACTGTGGCCTCCCAGTTCGCTGACCGTTGGGACTTTCCCAACTGTGTCGTGGCGATTGACGGGAAGCTTTTCCGGATTGTGCCACCACCGCATTCAGGGTCTTATTTCTATAACTACAAGGGGTTCCATAGTGTAGTTTTGATGGCGGTGGTCTCGGCACATTTGGACTTTCTGTTTGTGGATGTGGGGAAGAACGGCCGGATGTCTGATGGAGGAGTCTTTGCACAGACCGAGCTGTGCCAGCGTCTCCAGACTGGGATTGCCACCTGATGACCAGAATGTTGATGGACTCCCCTCAGTTTTTATCGCTGATGAAGCGTTTGCTCTCAGTGAGCACCTGATGAGGCCATTCCCCCAAAGGACGCTCACCCCTGAGAGGAGGGTATTTAATTACCGGCTGGCCAGAGCAAGAAGAGTTGTGGAGAATGCCTTTGGGATTCTGGCCAGCCGGTTCCATTTGTTCCTTTCAGCAATAAATCTGGCGGACTATAAACTAAATTACATCATACTTGCTTGCTGCATCCTACATAACTTTTTAAGGAGACATTCAGCTACATATATTTCTTCTGTTGGGCCTGAGGCCGGACTGGAACAAGATACAACAATGACAGGCCTACAAATTGGCTGTATTGGCTTGGCCCCCCGAACCGCATTCACAACAGTGTTTTTAAAAACATACCAAAACATTAAAGAACTTACAAAGTTCAACATTTAAAGAATGGTGCATGTGATGTCACCCTTGGAAATCGTTCATTTTGAATATGCTCAAAATTGAGCATTACAAAAGGGTCAAGTCAACATGTGCTATCTCCCATCATGGGTGAGCAATGTACCTGTTTTGTGTGTGCAATCCCTTTTTGTTCCTATCACCACAAAATAATTTTGAGGATGAAGGGGTTGCAAACACAAAACAAGTACATTGATAACCCATGATGGAAGATAGCACATGATGACACACTGTGTGCATCATAATGAAAATTTGGGTAGCAACAAAAAAATTAAAAACAATTTTCTAGAGAAAACAAACTTCACAAGGAAATGAAGAACATGATTGAAGTTTTTAGGCAAAACGTTATTATATTCTGCCCAAAACATCAATCATGTTCTTCATTTCCTGTTGCATGGAGTCCAGGCGAAGTTGCATGCTATGAATTTGGTCACGCATTTTATCTATTTGGCCATTCCACAGCATTATCTGGCCAATCAGTCTTTGGGCACTGTCTGTGGTGAATGGCTCTGCCGCTTGGCCTTCCACAACCAGAAACTCACCTAAAATGAGTGAATAAAAACAAGGGTTACAATATGCACGCCAAAATACATTAACTTAAGCTGGGGTGTCAGTCACTCACTTGGTGGGCTTGAAACCTTGCACACTTCCTCCACCTCTCCTTCCTCCAGGTCGTCAGGTAAGCATGGTCTTGGGCTTGGGGTATCTTCTGCCTCTTGGGGGGGTCCTGGGATCCTTGGACTGTTGTCTGAGTCTTTTCTCCTATGATAATTGAACAAAAGGTATAGTTAAAACACAGTGATATTTCAGATTTGATCAAATAATCTGATACGTTGGTTAGGAGTTGTGGCCAATTGCCTTTTTTTGTCATCAAAAATTTAGAAGACAGGATGAACATTCCCTCTGAACAACAATTATAAACAATGCACATTTTCTGGCAAGTTTCACAGATGCAGACACCTCAATGATCTCCTATGTGTATTACCCCTCTAAAATGTATTTATGGTCACATAGTACACTATAGTGCTCGTGAGTCCAGATGTGTAAACAGCTGCTGTGTCCTGTCCTTACATTACACTGAATCATTTTTGAAGAAGCATTATATTTTCCAACACATCTACAGCACATCAACAAATTGTGGGAATTGGACAAATTATCAAGACATAAATGTATGTCCAACCCTGTCCCATCGTATTTGGCGAAAAAATAACGTCATTTTCTAAAGTATCATATGTATTTTACAAAGAACGGTCTTTACGAACGATGCTGTAGAAAGTCAAAAAATATGGATCAGCATGCAAGTTAAGTATCTCAATAGGAAAACACAAGTACTTACTTTTTTTAAGCAGCTTCTTTATTCGCCAATATTGTTCTGGCTCCCGACTTTTGATGTCAGACCACCGCTTCCTCAATTGTTCTTTCGACCGTTTAGTGCCAAATTTTGCTTCTAGAGCGGTTACAATTGAGGACATTATTTTGTCCTTACGCATATTCGGTTGTGTGTACGGTCCTTTTTTCCCATCATAGTCCTCCCTTCTCAATATGGACACCATCTCCACCATCTCTTCAAAAGCCATGTTGGTGGCCTTATATCTCCTCCGGCGATGATCAGGGTTGTGGCTCCGGGCTTTCCTCCGCGCTACTTCCACTGATTCTCTCTGCCATCTTTATCTATCTACTCCCACTGCGCAAGGAAGAGTGAAGGGGCGGGGACAAATCATACTAAAGAACGTCAGGGGCGGGCGACGCAGGCGGAGCATGACACATGCGCAGTGTATATTAAGCTATTACGATGGCCTACGTATGTCCTTGCGGAAGTAGCGAGCGTCAGAAACGAAGGTAAGATTAAAGTGGGGGTGTGTGTGTTTGGTGTGTGTGTGTGTGTGTATGTATGTGTCCCCTAGATTACAAACCAAAATAATCCTGTGATTTGTGACTGACATTAGTTTTGATCTGGTGTCTTGTCTTTCAGAAACAATGAATCCCTTTAAAGAGGAAGAATTTTTGTCCCAATTTATTGAGCTCTATCAGGAAAAGAAAAACCTGTGGGAGGTCAAACACCCACTATATTATAATAGGGATGTAAGGAAGGCAACACTGGGCACACTTTTAGAATTTATGAAGACTCGAGTCCCCCAGGCAGACCTCAAGTTTGTGGACAAGAAAATTGGTATCTTGCGAAACATGTATAAGCGGGAACACAATAAAATCCAGGAGTCGCTCAGATCCAGTGCAGCAGCTGACCAAGTATATGTACCCAAGTTGTGGTACTACCATAAAATGCGATTCCTGGATGACCAGACCGAAGCCAGGCAATCACTTTCGACCCTTCCCCCCACCCTTCCCTCCAGCCTTCCCTCCACTCTTCCCTCCAGCCTTCCATCCACCTCCATCCCAGCTGAGGAGTCCCAGGAAGAACTGGGCCTTTTCATCATTGATGAAGTTGATGCGCCCAGCTTCAGCCAGGTATCCTTTTTTGTGTAATTTGTGATTGTGTAAATGTTATTAATGATGTTAACGTGTTAATTTTTTAAGTGCTTCCTAAAAAATGACTTCAGCACAAATATTAATATGTACACATATCACTAGACAGTAGTGGCCAAAAATATACTAACTTCAGATATTGTTGATCACCTGAAATAATGGTGGTGTCAAATAGATAGCCTTTACTATTTGTTGAGAATTATATTTGCAAGTCATGAGCTGAAAATTGTGTGTGATTGCGTAACACAAAATTACAACTATGTCCCTTTTTTTGACACAGGATGACCTCAGCCAGGAGGAGGCCTTGCCCAGTGGGAGAGAGGAGGAGGCCTTGACCAGTGGGAGAGAGGAGGAGGCTGTGGCTGGGCCAAGTAGAAGCCACACGGAGTGTCAGGTGCCTCCCCTCCGCATTCTCCACCAAAGGCCCAGGAGAATGACACAAACTGAGCAGGAATCCCTAGCCCTCATATGGGAAGCAAGCCATATCCTGAGCACACCACACAATGCAGAGGAGGCGTATGGCACCTATATAGCCAGCAGATTGCTGGAGTTGAAAAAGGGCCAACGCCTCCTCTGTGAGGGTCTGATTTTTCAGGCATTTCAGAAGGGCTTGAGAGGGGAGCTTACTGCTACCACATATCTGGCAGATGAAGCCACTCCTCCTCCTCCTCCTGCCCCAAGTACACCACCAGAGGCACAACCTCCGAGGAAGGCTGCAGAGAAGCGTGGAGGGAAGGCTGCAGAGAAGCGTGCAGGGAAGGCTCCACGGAAGACTCGAAAGTGATTGCCTGGTTTCTGTCTGGTCTGACTGTGCTCCCTGTGCTCCCTAGTCGCAAGATACCAATTTTCTTGTCCTAAAACTTGATGTGTGTCATGGGGGATGAAAGGCTTCACAGATTCTAAAAGTGTCTCCAGTGTTGCCTTCCTAATTTTTTTTTTAACAAAATAAATGGATTTTTTTGTTACCTTACATTATTGACTATGTGTTTTTATTCAAAAACGCCATTTTGTTTGGGAGTAGGCAGGTACAGGTCAAAAAGACAATGGGGTTGATTCAAGAAAAGCAAATAGACTGTGCACTTTGCAGAGGGCAGTTGCCCTCTGCAAGTGCAATTGCTCCAGAGCTTCAGAAATGAGGTAAGGCTTGACTTTGCAAAGAGTACCCAATCCTGTGCAAGGAAAATTCGAAAAACAGCATTTTTGCTTGCATATGATTGGATGATGGAAGTCAGCAGAGCTTCTGCTCATTACTAAGCTCTGGAGCAACTGCTCTTGCAGAGGGCAACTGCAAGTGCACAGTCTTTTTCCCTTTAGTAAATCAACCCCTATGTGTGTTTTTTGACAAAAGGCTAAATCATTTCTAATATCAAGTGAAAAGTACTAGTGACAAATTCACTTTAGAAATTGCACAGCAAGTGCACTTGTTGGAAGTGCAGTCGCTGTAAATCTGAGGGGAAGAGCTGAAATGAAATGAAGCTCTGCTGATTTTAACATACAATCATGTGCAATAAAAAGTTTTTGTTTTTGTAACGAGCCCCTTGCTCGCTCGGTTCCACTCTCCCGACACTCTTCTGCTGCTATAGAGTCAGATTGCAGATCGCACCATCTGATTGTTCGGTCATCCGATGCTCCGGGATTAGAACTACAGCTCTGTGCCGTTCTAACCCAGTTGTGATAGCTCAGAACAAACACCAGGCAGGCTGTATGTAAGTTCAGCCAGGAATATCCTTTATTGCAAAATACAGGCTTTTATACACTCAAAGTGGAGGTGCAGACCTCCTGCTCATATTACTCTAACAATACAGCTGTAACCTAATTAACCTAATTAACATGAGCTAATTAACTAATCCCTTTAGACAGCCTAGATGACTCAGACATGACCGTTAGGCCGGACTGGCCGTCTTGTAGTTCAGAAAATCCAATCAACATTATCAACATAGACTCTTCTTCATACAATAGCAGAGTTAATTAACACAAATAACAATGGGGATCTAATGACTCTTAGATCCCATAGTAGACTTATTTACAATACACATTTTAGCAGACAATAGACAGACAGGTGTTGGAATTTACATCAGCATCTCCTAACAGTATCTGCCCCAGCATTATGAATCAGCCACTATTCCAATATGGCAAATCCAGGGTCCCCAGAGTCTGTGTGTCCTGGGGGACCAAGACCCGAATCCACAGTAATACCACCTCAAGGGTCCCCAGGCATACAGCTCACAAAGAGCACTGTTCCCCCAAATGCAAGGGCCCCCAATCGATCGGCAAGATGCTAGCATACAGTCCCCTCCAAAAGTCTCTTTCCCAGCTAGGTCTGTCACAGTTTTTTTTGGGGGTTCCTTGCATGCGCCCCTCGGATCCACAGCGAAGGCACTTCAAAATGCTCTTTCTGTGCAATTCCAAGTAGAATTTGCACTTGTAGTGAAAAATGAATTTGCCTTTGTAAAATACACCCCCCTATGTCTAATGAACAAGGGACAACAACCTCATTAAGGTTCATTAAAACAACACAAAATATTAAGGTTATTGTGGTAACTTGAAAATCCACACAAAAAAAAAAAAAAATGTGGGTATAATTTAGCACACATTGTAAAATAGATAAGTGTTGAAATCAATAAAAAAAAAATAAAGATGAGTCCAAAATCTAATTTAAAAGTTTTTATTTATGGAGATCTGGCTTTTTACAAATATCATATTAGTCATGGCATGAGGATAAATCATGAAGAAAGTAGTTTGTGAGAACTCTGTGTGAATATAAAGCAGAAAAACAACTTCATTCCTCTCGCATTATAAATAAAAAAAAGCACTGTATTAAAAGATCACAGAAGAGGAATGTGCTAGCTTCAATACAAAGGCTAGTTTTACCAGACCGAGCACTTCCGTCTTGTAATTGATTCAGAGAATGCATTAGTTTGAGTTTGTCGGACTAGCACACAGACGACTGGTTTGTCCGCTAGAAAGAAGAGTCCGTCGGATAGATTTAAAACTTGTTTCAAATCTAAGTTCGTCCAACTTTGTGGAAACTGGAAGGAGCGTGTTGGGATGAAGATGGATGGGTCCCGGGAAGGGGGCACCTGGAAGACGCATTTTTTTGCGAAACGCAGCGTAGGGCTGAGCGGTATCATCACGCCACCTCCCACTGCCGCTGTACATCTAACAGGACGAGCTATCTGTGGTCATCCGGCCGGTGCCACAGTTTGATCTTCCGTCTGATGATGCTGATTGTCTGATGATGCTGATTATCTTATTTTACATGTGAGTGTTTATATACTTTTTTATAATAAATTGCTACCGGATTTTACACTATGGGAGCCCTCCCTTTCTTCTTTCCTATGATGATATTGCCTCGTTGAGGGCTGAGCCCCCTTCCTGTGGACCCATCCATCTTCATCCCAACACCTGACGCTCCTTCCAGTTTCCACCTCCATCTCTGTTCCTGGATAGCTCGGATTACTAGGATCTCAAAAGCCCTTTAGACCCTCTGTAACGGGGGGGTCATGGGGTTCTGGTAAGCGGCCAGGCTCTTACTGTTGGTGGTGGTCCCATATATCTGAGGCTCCATGTGGTTGAAAAACCCGTGATCGCTATTTTCACTCTTTTTGGGTTCTTCTTATGGACTATTTTTTCAATTATTCACAAATGACTTTTCAGTACATTTATTTTGTTTGGACTTTATCCTCTACATTTGTTTGCATTGATTGAGATACACTATTGCACATATGGTTATGTATTCATTTACACAGGTTACATTTAGCGTTTTTGGTGCGACTAAACGGCCACACATTTACTAATTTATATAGCGCGAATCATTTCTATTTTCTCTTAGTGATGTTTTGGGGCTGTCGCTGGGCAACACGGACTTTCAACTCCCTCCAAAGGTTTTCTATGGGGTTGAGATCTCGAGCCTGGCTAGGCCACTCCAGGACCTTGAAATGCTTCTTACGAAGCCACTCCTTTGTTGCCCGGGCGGTGTGTTTGGGATCATTGTCATGCTGAAAGACCCAGCCACATTTCATCTTCAATGCCCTTGCTGATGGGGGAGGTTTGCACTCAAAATCTCACAATACATGGCCCCATTCATTCTTTCATGTACACGGATCAGTCTTCCTGTTCCCTTTGCAGAGAAACAGCCCCAAAGTATGATGTTGCCATCCCCATGTTTCACAGTAGGTATGGTGTTCTTTGGTTGCAACTCAGCATTCTCTCTCCTCCAAACACGACGAGTTGTGTTGCTACCAAACAGTTCTACTTTGGTTTCATCTGACCATATGACATTCTCCCAATCCTCTTCTGGATCATCCAAATGCTCTCTAGCAAACCTCAGATGGGCCCGAACATGTACTGGCTTAAGCAGGGGGACATGTCTGGCACTGCAGGATCTGAGTCCCTGGGGGTGTAGTGTGTTACTGATGGTAGCCTTTGTTACGTTGGTCCCAGCTCTCTGCAGGTCATTCACTAGGTCCCCCCGTGTGGTTCTGGGATTTTTGCTCACCGTTCTTGTGATCATTTTGACCCCACGGGGTGAGATCTTGCGTGGAGCCCCAGATCGAGGGAGATTATCAGTGGTCTTGTATGTCTTCCATTTTCTAATTATTGCTCCCACAGTTGATTTCTTCACACCAAGCTGCTTGCCTATTGCAGATTCAGTCTTCCCAGCCTGGTGCAGGTCTACAATTTTTTTTCTGGTGTCCTTCGACAGTTCTTTGGTCTTCACCATAGTGGAGTTTGGAGTGTGACTGTTTGAGGTTGTGGACAGGTGTCTTTTATACTAATAACAAGTTCAAACGGGTGCCATTAATACAGGTAATGAGTGGAGGACAGAGGAGCCTCTAAAGAAGAAGATGCAGGTCTGTGAGAGCCAGAAATCTTGCTTGTTTGTAGGTGACCAAATACTTATTTTCCACCATAATTTTCAAATAAATTCTTTCAAAAATCAGACAATGTGATTGTCTGGATTTGTTTCCACATTTTGTCTCTCATAGTTGAGGTATACCTATGATGACAATTACAGGCCTCTCTCATCTTTTTAAGTGGGAGAACTTGCACAATTGGTTGCTGACTAAATACTTTTTTGCCCCACTGTATGTTGTAGAGATATGCTGTTTAGTATAGTGTGTTCTGATGGTAAGCTATGTAAGATTGCAATTTCTTGTAATACCTTTATGTCAGTTATTCCCTAATTCTGCTGTTTTAGTACATTCCTATTTTATTGGGAAATAAATGTAACTTGTTTACTAAGCAGAGGTGTTTGTTATATCATTGTGTTTATCAGACTCTTACAGATTAACAACTATAGGGATTAGACAAATTAATACACAGATATAATATTAATTATTATATCGATCACTTCACCTTGCAAACTACATACAGGCTTGAATTGAAGCCTGTATATTTTTTTGTGAATGGAATCAGGACAAAACCTCCCTAGGTCTGATATGTATGTATTATAGCAGCCCATCTGCCTAGAATAATGGAACCTGCTGAGTGGAGGAACATTCCCCATCCCTTTGCTTCCCATCTTGCAGGAGCAGGATGGACTTCCTGTCACTCCTGGTATGGCTTTGTTAAGTTTCCTACCAACACAGAGATTTCCTGTCATAAGGTATCTTACACCGAACTTGCCTGAGAAAACAAACACAGCCCAAAGTTTCAAACATCGTATGTACTGTAGGCAGGGATTAAAGCGATGCTATCCAATCTCTAACGAGGATGAAACCCGTATAGACAAATAAAGGAGATTTTCTCTCCGAACATTGCCGTTCTGAAGAAAGGGTAAATATGACTTTACCCATACAACTGGCCTGCTTGACTGTCTGGATACATAGTTCAATGAAGGGAAAACCGAAGCCAAGCAGTTCCGGGCCTTCCACTGATGAAGAGGAGCTACTACTGTCCGCAGGCTGTCCACTCACCAGAGTAGCAGAACTAAGTGGGTAAACGCCACTTGCCGAGGTGCCAGGATGCTCTTCTAGTGACAGGCAACTAGGAGGGGTCTGCCTGGCCAAGATAATTGAAATAAGCACAGCATAAAATCTCACGCCACCCTCTTCAATAACAATGATATTTGAATGTTACCTGTAAACTGCAAACTCCTCCAGGCAGTCTTTACTCACCGGCCTATTGGGCATAGGTATTGCGCCACAGGCACTGCAAGACTTTTGCTGGGATGGTAGCGTTGCTCTAGTAAGAGGCGATAAGACGTCATCCTTGGAAATTTCCCCTTGAATGGGAGCGGCATCTAGGGCTATGTTCCTCCAAAGAGCATCCGCCTTCTGTGGCTCTTGAACTTAGAGAGCATGAGCATTAACATGGGGCTGAAAGAAATTCAAAGCAATCCGCAAAGGGAGGCACTCTTTTCCTAAAACTTACCACATGATGGTCTCCCACCTCTGAATTTGAGGGTCTTTTATATAAATGGTGACTGACTCATGGTTTGAGGACAAATAGGATGGCCAGCTGAAAAAAACAAGGAAGGCTGAAAAGGAAAATAGCATCAGACAGAAAAAGGTTTAGAGATGAAAGAGAAAAGTATACATTGGTAACAAAAAAATGAAAAAGTGTTCCTCTTTTTTTTTTTTTTTTAAACAAAAGTCTAAGGGAAATAAATAAGTTATTGCCCATACATACACATACGAATATGTGCATACACACATATACACAAACACGGGGTTTTTTGTTTTTTGTGCCATACCTGAAACAAACAAGGCATTGAAGGAAAGCTTGCCTGTCCCAGTAAGCAGAGGGAAGAACGATCCAGAGCCAGGCAAAGGAGGCTCTGCCTGACCAAACCTCCAGGGATGTTCCTCTCGAGAAGTTTCTGGCGGGGCGTAACCTGTCTCATGCCCAATGGCTCCCACGAGAGAGTAGAGGCCTTTCGGGCTTTGTGTCTTCGATCTCTGTGCATGTGCTTAAATTGTGGGATGCTATTAACTCAAGGGAGCGGTTGTCACAACCAACATCCCCGCTTGCACCACTAGGGGGCTTTCCCTGGTTCACTCCAGGGGAACACCTTTCTTATCTCCGCAATTGGACAGAGGACGGAGAGGTTCGTTGTGGACGGTTCGTACATGAACAAGGTTTGGTCTCCCTGGACTGGCTCCGCTCCCAGTTTGGTAGCTTTCCAATGGATGGATGGCGATACAGACAATTGCAACATTTTATTAAGAGTTTACCTCTTTCTGTAAATTCGAGGGCCCCGTTCCTCACTCTATTCCCTTGCTTTATGCGGTGTTGCAGTCTGCGGAATCTCAGAATAAGCCTACATACATTAGGGAGTGGGAAAGGGATCTGGGACACACATTTACTGAAGTCCAACTGAACAACCTTTATCAGCTTACTCATAAAAGCTCAATAGATACCAAAATGCAAGAAAATAGTTTCAAACTGTTAACCCGCTGGTACAGGGTACCAACGAAATTGGCAAAAATGTATCCGACAACCCCTGCTGCATGCTGGAGGGGCTGTGGGCTTCGGGGCACTTTCCTGCATATTTGGTGGGAGTGCCCGAGGCTTCGGCCCTTCTGGCTGGATGTCAGAGCCCAGATAAAAGTTATCCTAGACGTGGATCTACCAGACTCTCCAATGGAGTTTCTACTGCATGTGCCATCCACCCCACTAAGTCAGTACCGGAAATCAATACTCCCACACCTCTTAAATGCTGCACGGCGTCTGATCCCCGTTCACTGGAAGTCGACCCATATTCCGGGACGAGGAGAGTGGATGGGCTTGATCGACTCAGTTATGGCAGCGGAGGAGTGGATGGTAAAATGTAAGGATAGGTTTGACAAATTTTATGCTATTTGGGCGACATGGAAACATTATAAGTCTAAAAGAACGGCGGTTCCACCTCAGGCTTCCCCTAGAGATGTCTCTGGTAGGTTAGACATTGCTGGAGTTGCTCCTTAAACAAATGTAGAGGATGAGACCCATGGCATATTTATCCCCAGGTTTTCCATAATGATGTTGCACTTATAAACCCACAATGTTGTGCGGTCTGTCAGACAGACTTGTTATTGATTATTAAGTATACCCATCAGCCTTCCCCTTTTCCCTCCTCCCAACTCCTTTCTTTCCCGTCCCCTTTCGGCTAGGGTTTAACCCTAGGATACTAATAGGATGTTGCTTTCTAACGCTAATACCGTAAACCTGTTTAGATGTATTGGTTGTTCCAACTATAGATTCCACCTCTCTTGAGATGGTGGACACAGGTTGAAGAAGTCATAAGAGTCCCATTACACATGTACGTCAAGGTTTTCTTAATCAGTTTGCACTAAATGATTCTCTCTCCCCTTGGTATGCATTCTATCCACACTTATTGTTTTGTGTACCTATTATTGTACCAAACTGTAATTTTCTGGTTCCCCCCCCCCCCCTTTTTTTTCTTATTCTGTATCCCTTGTATTATTATTTGTTATATATGAAAATAATATATAATAAAGATTATATAAAAAAAACCTCCAGGGATGTTTGAGCCCCTCTAATTATCTCTGGAGATCTACAGATCTACCCGGGGACTCTGACCCTCATTATTAACAAGGGGGCAGCTTTTCCCAAAAGAAAAAATGGCGATCGGTACTCCACTGTGCATGTGCAGATTGGCGCAGCCCGATTATGTCATCAGGAGCACCTCTAGCACAGAGAAAACAGTCCAGCACAGGATAAAACAAGCAAAAGGGCAAACATAATCAAAAAATGGAGGCACAGAAAAGCAAAAGATCAAGGTAAAAAAAGGGGAAACATATAGGGAAACAGAAAAGAAAAACAAAAAGGGATAAGCAGCCCTGTAAAATACAAGGGACCAAAGGAGTGAAATTAATGAACTAGCTGGCCCCTCCAAGCCTCAGCCCATAGACACTTACTTACTGGCAGATTTTGTTCCGAAAGAGGAAACACTACAGGACCCCATCAAGGCCCACAAAAGGGGTTCCCAGGCTGTTTAGTGCAATTTAGTGGCCCAAGCACTGGGACTTTGAACTGGGAGAGGCTCAACCCAGCCGGATGCTGCATGGAGACAGAGGTGGGGACATAGTACTCCTTACTCTTCACTGGGCATGGAGGTATGAGGAAAAAAAGAAGAAGAATGGGGTGGGGCCTAACTAGGCTTTTAATTTATGCTATTCA
Source organism: Aquarana catesbeiana (assembly GCF_042186555.1). Taxonomy (NCBI): domain Eukaryota; kingdom Metazoa; phylum Chordata; class Amphibia; order Anura; family Ranidae; genus Aquarana; species Aquarana catesbeiana. Next base: position 131,849,121 of record NC_133330.1, read on the forward strand.
CTGGTCCTGAGGGAGTGGAAGAGAGGCGGAGTCTATCACTAATATGCTGCCATGGTGGCATCAGGAAAAAAATATTTTTCAGACAAATCCTTTCATCTGAAGCAAAGTTTCACAGTGTGCACATGTCTTCTTAGCACTGGGACACATAAAATATATACAGACATGCTCACAGGGCGGGGTTATATAACATGCACGAGTGCTGCATCCTGGTAGTTCTGTATGATTGCCATTAGTGTCCAGTTAGGCAGAGCAGGCACGTGCCTATAGGTGCCCTCCATAGAGGGGTATCATACATTCATCTTCTCTGCCTAACTACCGTTGTTTTAACAAGATACAACACCAGCAATAACAACAAAATGGAAAAATTGTATACTCACCTTTCTGTAATTTTCCATTCCTGTTGGATCTTCATGGCAGCATACATGTGGGGTTGTGACTCTGCCCCCACAACCTGATAGGACTGAATAGCTATAAATTGCAAGAGGGGACCCACTGCAGCATTCTCTGTATCTATCACCTTATAAGGGTGGGCATCCGTATGCTGCCATGAAGATTGCGACAGGAAAGGAAAATTGCAGAAAGGTGAGTATACAATTTTCTAATTTTTCCTGTCACATCATGGCAGCATACACTTGGGAAATAACTTGCTAAATGGGTGAGTGCATGAAAAAAATATGTTTATTTAACAAGCAATTGAGGTATTGTCTTGAATGATTGACTTCCCGAATTCTACAGTCGTCAACTGTGCGGAATCTACTTCGTAGTGGGTCATAAAGGTGTTTCTGGATGACCAAGTTGCAGCCTTACATATTGTCTCTGGAGATACTCTGGAGTACACTGCCCATGAAGTTGCCACTGCTATGGTGGAGTGGGCTTTTAAGCCCTCAGGTATTTGAATCTCTTGTAAGGAATAAGCTTACTTGATGACCTTCACCAACCACGAGGCAATGGTTCGTGGGGAGGCCGCTTGTCCCCTTTTTGAAGTCGTGAGGAATGACTAGAAGATTATCTGTTTTTCTAAATGAGCTAGTTGCTGTGAACTATGCCATGATGTTACCTTTTACATCTAGCAGATGCGGATCACCTTGATCTGTAAGAAGTGCTGAGAGGCTTATTTCTTGGTTAAGATGGAATGAGAAGGCGATTTTTGGAATGAATCGGTCCGAAGGTCACTCTGTCTGGATAGAAGACTAAATAGGGTTCCTTCATTAGTATCGCTTGTATTTCCGATATTCTCTTTGCTGAGGTTATGGCAATGAGGAATGTGACTTTAAAGAGGAGTTCCACCCAGGGGGTCCAGTAAAAAAAAAAAAAAAAAAATTAAAAGTCAGCAGCTACAAATACTGCAGCTGCTGACTTTTAATTGGACACTTACCTGTCCCTGGGTCCAGCGATGCGGGGGATCGAAGCCCTGCTCGTCTCCCCCTCCGTTCAGTGGCGCCGGCATTGCAACTGTGGACGCCGGGCTGTGGCTTCACAGCCTGGCACCCACTGCACAGTCACCTGGGACCTGTAATGGGTCCCAGATGATTGACAGGAGGGAGGGAGCAGAGCGGAGCCCTTCCTGTGCCGAGGGGGAAGTGATGTCACCAGCCCAGGCACTGGAAGGGGCAGACTATGAGGGACCCCCTAGCAACAGGCATTTAGAGGTAAGTGAATACAGAAAGCCAGTGAAACACGTCCTGGTTGCAGTGTTGGAGGTCGCGTTGAACACAGGATTGGTGGGGATATCCCATCCGGGATAGGAGTTCATCCATCTCTCAAACACACGCCTTTTACCCCTGCAGGGGTGTCAGGAGCTGGTGAGTGGGGACCCTTGAGGGGGATCACAGGAGTCACTGGTTTTCTTGGAGTACAAGAGTCACTCAGAAGTGTTTTGCATGGACGTTTATTTATTTATTTATTTTTTGCTTGAAACATTTTTTTGCTATGAACATTCTTGCCATTTTTTGGATTCACATTTTTTTCCATTATATACATTTTTGATATTTCTTAGATTTTTTACACATTTTTTGATATGGACATTTTGCCCTTCTGGAGCATCACTTTTACCACATAGGGGTTGTTTATATATATTTTATGTTATGTTTTTCATGTCTGACATGGACCATTACTATAAGGTTTAGTTGCACATTGATGTCACTATACTGCTAGCGGAATTTTTTTCTTGTGTGTGAGACCCCTGTTTTCCTGGCAGGGGGTGTACCCGTTATTATATCATATATTTAGTATATTATATACGTATACCACAGGTGTAGGAGTTCTTTTGACACATACACACTGGTATACAGGTTCAATACATTTTGTTTATCTATTCACTTAGACTCAATTTGGGTTAGTACATGCACATTTGGGATTAGCACACATACACTGTGTTTATGTAGGGATTTTCATCCCCATCTACCTAGGGAGCGCCACTCTCCCCCCACCCTTTCATATATACATCTTTTCCCAGTTTATCAACAAGCTGAAATGTTACAGTGTGGAAATCAATATCTTCCGATGACAAATATGGGATTCCTGGCTGTCTGATAGGTGGAGGATGTTGTCCAGGTAATGATAGACTCTTAAACCCTTCTCTCTCAGGAGTTGCTATCACCAGTAACAGGACCTTTGTGAAAGTCCTAGGGGCGGTGGAAATTCCAAAGGGTAAACTCTGGAACTTAAAATGCTTTTGGTTTACCGAAAATTGGAATCTTTGGAACGTAACATGTATGGGGACGTGAAAATATGCGTCTGATAAATCGATGGATAGCATCCAATCTCCCAGATTTATTGGGAGAAGGATTGACTGAAGACTTTCCATCTTGAATGACTCAACCATGATTCTCTTTTTGAGATTTTTTAGGTCTAATACTGGGAGCAGGTATCCCGTCTTTTTCTTTACTAGAAATAGTGGAAAGTAGAAGCCTTTTTCTCTCTGGAGAAACGGTACTTCTACTATCGTCCGTTTCTGAAGCAAATTCTGAACGTATTTGACTAGCAGCATTCTTTTTTCTCGTGATGCTGGTAGCCTGGTTGCATAAAATTGATCCCTGGGAATTCTGTTTTTGAATTTCCACCTGTGATCAAACTGAACGGTGGCCACCGTCCAAGGATCTCTTATTTTTTCCGCCCAAGCCTGCATGAACTTCTTGAGCCTGGCACGGCAGGCTGGACGGGCGTACATTCAAAAATACTTTTGCTGGTCTCCTGTGGTGGAGGATTTTGGTTTTTGGAATTTTAAAAGAGAGGTCTGGGGGTTCCTCCAGTTTCTCCTATATTCCTTTCAGGGTCTATATGACCTGGCCTCTTTATACCTTTCTGGAAGATTACGTCTGAATTGTGGCAGTTTCTGCTGTTTTGGTCTCCTGTCTGAGGGAATAAGCCCCAGTTTTCCACCAGTAACTTTAGATATGGCTATATCGGAAGGTCCCACACTCTGCTTGAGTGCTTCCATCAGCACACTGCTTCCTCCAGTCTGGAACTTCGGATATCAGATATTACAGACCATATATTGTAAGAACCAGGCGAGACTAGCTCAGTTACAAAACCGCAACATGGAACTGTTTATTGAAACACAGGTACACAGAGATATTCAAACTTCTCAGTAGACTGTCCAATCAGCAGGGAGAGCTGTTGGAGGAATTCGCTCCCTCCCCTCTCACAGCTATTCTACATACACATCCCATAATAACCAAGGCAGACAGACACAATAGAGCAATGAAATACAGCCATGCCCCAAACGACCCAACACAGAGCACACCATAGTACGAGACAATATACAATACACACACATATATATATTTATACACAGTGGGGACGGAAAGTATTCAGACCCCCTTACATTTTTCACTCTGTTATATTGCAGCCATTTGCTAAAATCATTTAAGTTCATTTTTTTTCCCCATTAATGTACACACAGCACCCCATATTGACAGAAAAACACAGAATTGTTGACATTTTTGCAGATTTATTAAAAAAGAAAAACTGAAATATCACATGGTCCTAAGTATTCAGACCCTTTGCTCAGTATTTAGTAGAAGCACCTTTTTGATCTAATAAAGCCATGAGTCTTTTGGGGAAAGATGCAACAAGTTTTTCACACCTGGATTTGGGGATCCTCTGCCATTCCTCCTTGCGGATCCTCTCCAGTTCTGTCAGGTTGGATGGTAAACATTGGTGGACAGCCCTTTTTAGGTCTCTCCAGAGATGCTCAATTGGGTTTAAGTCAGGGCTTTGGCTGGGCTATTCAAGAACAGTCACGGAGTTGTTGTGAAGCCACTCCTTCGTTATTTTAGCTGTGTGTTTAGGGTCATTGTCTTGTTGAAAGGTAAACCTTCAGCCTAGTCTGAGGTCCTGAGCACTCTGGAGAAGGCTTTCGTCCAGGATATCCCTGTACTTGGCCACATTCATCTTTCCCTCGATTGCAACCAGTCGTCCTGTCCCTGCAGCTGAAAAACACCCCCACAGCATGATGGTGCCACCACCATTCTTTACTGTTGGGACTGTATTGGACAGGTGATGAGCAGTGCCTGGTTTTCTCCACACATACTACTTAGAATTAAGGCCACAAAGTTCTATCTTGGTCTCATCAGACCAGAGAATTTTATTTCTCACCATCTTGGAGTCCTTCAGGTTTTTTTTAGCAAACTCCATGCGGGCTTTCATGTGTCTTGCACTGAGGAGAGGCTTCCGTAGGGCCAATCTGCCATAAAGCCCAGTCTGGTGGAGAGCTGCAGTGATGGTTGACTTCCTACAACTTTCTCCCATCTCCAACTGCATCTCTGGAGCTCAGCCACAGTGATTATTTATTTATTTATTTCAGGTACTTATATAGCGCCGTCAATTTACGCAGCGCTTTACATATACATTGTACATTCACATCAGTCCCTACCCTCAAGGAGCTTACAATCTACGGTCCCTAACTCACATTCATACTAGGGACAATTTAGACAGGATCCAATTAACCTACCAGCACGTCTTTGGAGTGTGGGAGGAAACCGGAGTACCCGGAGGAAACCCACGCAGGCACAGGGAGAACATGCAAACTCCAGGCAGGTAGTGTCGTGGGTGGGATTCGAACCAGTGACCCTTCTTACTGCTAGGTGAAAGTGCTATCCACTGCACCACTGTGCCGCTCGTGATCTTTGGGTTCTTCTTTACCTCTCTCACCAAGGCTCTTCTCCCCCAATAGCTCAATTTGGCCAGACGGCCAGCTCTAGGAAGGGTTCTGGTCGTCCCAAACGTCTTCCATTTAAGGATTATGGAGGCCACTGTGCTCTCAGGAACCTTAAGTGCAGCAAAATTTTTTTGTAACCTTGGCCAGATATGTGCCTTGCCACAATTCTGTCCCTGAGCTCTCCAGGCAGTTCCTTTGACCTCCTGATTCTGTAAAGGTGTAGAACCATCTCAAGGATGATCAGAAGAAATGGGCAGCACCTGAGTTAAATATATGAATGTCACAGCAAAGGGTCTGAATACTTAAGACCATGTGATATTTCAGTTTTTCTTTTTTAATAAATCTGCAAAAATGTCAACAATTCTGTGTTTTACTGTCAATATGGGGTGCTGTGTGTACATTAATAAGGAAAAAAATTAACTTAAATGATTTTAGCAAATGGCTGCAATATAACAAAGAGTGAAAAATTTAAGGGGGTCTGAATACTTTCCGTCCCCACTCTATATGTATGTGTTAAGCTTTGTGTTCTGACTGATCTTAGGAAGGGCATAAGCAAATCAGCCCGAAACGTAATCTATGTCTGAACTAACAACTGTTACTACTTTGTCAGAAATGACTTTCAAGATTTGATGAAATAAAGCAACAAGGATTTTTTTAAGTGCAGCAACCTCTTGAATTTCAATATATATATATATATATATATATATATATATATATATATAGTAGCAAAGTGTAATATCTTCAGTGTTGTCACACACATGAAAAGATAGAATAAAATATTTTTTAAAAATGTGAGGGGTGTACTCACTTTTGTGAGATACTGTATATATATATATATATATATATATATATATATATATATATATACACACATATATACAGTATCTCACAAAAGTGAGTACACCCCTCACATTTTTTTAAATATTTTATTCTATCTTTTCATGTGACAACACTGAAGATATTACACTTTGTAAAGTAGTGAGTGTACAGCTTGTATAACAGTGTAATTTTGCTGTCCCCTCAAAATAACTCAACACCCAGCCATTAAAGTCTAAACCGCTGGCAACAAAAGTGAGTACACCCCTAAGTAAAAATGTCCAAATTGGGCCCAATTAGCCATTTTCCCTCCCAGGTGTCATGCGACTTGTTAGTGTTACAAGGTCTCAGGTGTGAATGGGGAGCAGATTTGTTAAATTTGGTGTTATTGCTCTCACTCTCTCATACTGGTCACTGGAAGTTCAACATGGCACCTCATGGCAAAGAACTCTCTGAGGATCTGAAAAAAAGAATTGTTGCTCTACATAAAGATGGCCTAGGCTATAAGATTGCCAAGAAACTGAGCTGCATGGTGGCCAAGACCACACAGCAGTTTAACAGGACAGTTTCCACTCAGAACAGGCCTCGCCATGGTCGACCAAGGAAGTTGAGTGCACGTGCTCAGCGTCATATCCAGATGTTGTCTTTGGGAAATAGATGTATGGGTGCTGCCAGCATTGCTGCAGAGGTTGAAGGGGTGGGAGGTCAGCCTGTCAGTGCTCAGACCATACGCTGCCCACTGCATCAAATTAGTGTGCATGTCTGTCATCCCAGAAGGAAGCCTCTTCTGAAGATGATGCACAAGAAAGCCCGCAAACAGTTAGCTGAAGACAAGCAGACTAAGGACATGGATTACTGGAACCATGTCCTGTGGTCTGATGAGACCAAGATAAACTTATTTGGTTCAGATGTTATCAAGCGTGTGTGGCGACAACCAGATGAGGAGTACAAAGACAAGTGTGTCTTGCCTACAGTCAAGCATGGTGGTGGGAGTGTCATGGTCTGAGGCTACATGAGTGCTGCCGGCACTAGGGAGCTACAGTTCATTGAGAGAACCATGAATGCCAACATGTACTGTGACATACTGAAGCAGAGCACGATCCCCTCCCTTCGGAGACTGGGCCACAGGGCAGTATTCCAACATGATAAGGACACCTCCAAAATGACCACTGCCTTGCTAAAGAAGCTGAGGGTAAAGATGATGGACTGGCCAATCATGTCTCCAGACCTAAACCCTATTGAGCATCTGTGGGGCATCCTCAAACGGAAGGTGGATCAGCGCAAGGTCTCTAACATCCACCAGCTCTGTGATGTCGTCATGGGGGAGTAGAAGTGGACTCCAGTAGCAACCTGTGAAGCTCTGGTGAACTCCATGCCCAAGAGGGTTAAGGCAGTGCTGGGAAATAATGGTGGCCACACACAATATTGACACTTAGGGGCCCAATCTGTACATTTTCACTTAGGGGTGTACTCACTTTTGTTGCCAGCGGTTTAGACATTAATGGCTGTGTGTTGAGTTATTTTGAGGTAACAGCAAATTTACACTGTTATACAAGCTGTACACTCACTACTTTACATTGTAGCAAAGTATCATTTCTGCAGTGGTGTCACATGAAAATATATAATAAAATATTTACAAAAATGTGAGGGGTATACTCACTTTTGTGAGATACTGTGTGTGCGTGCGTGTGTGTGTTTGTGTGTGTGTGTGTGTGTGTGTGTGTGTGTGTATATAGTGGCCCGACAGAAGCCTCTCCTCAGTGCAAGACACATGAAAGTGCTAAAAGTTTGCTAAAAAACACCTGAAGGACTCCACGATGGTGAGAAATAAGATTCTCTGGTCTGAGGAGACCAAGATAGAACTTTTTGGCCTTAATTCTAAGCGGTATGTGTTGAGATAACCAGTCACTGCTCATCACCTGTCCAATACAGTCCCAACAGTGAAGCATGGTGGTGGCAGCATCATGCTGTGGCGGAGTTTTTCAGCTGCAGGGACAGAACGACTGGTTGCAATCGAGGGAAAGATGAATGCGGCCAAGTACAGGGATATCCTGGACAAAAACCTTCTCCAGAGTGCTCAGGACCTCAAACTGGGCCGAAGGTTTACCTTCCAACAAGACAATGACCCTAAGCACACAGCTAAAATAACGAATGAGTGGCTTCACAACAACTCCGTGACTGTTCTTGAATGGCCCAGCCAGAGCCCTGACTTAAACCCAATTGAGCATCTCTGGAGAGACCTAAAAATGGCTGTCCACCAACGTTTACCATCTAACCTGACAGAACTGCAGAGGATCTGCAAGAAGGAATGGCAGAGGATGCCCAAATCCAGGTGTGAAAAACTTGTTGCATCTTTCCCAAAAAGACTCATGGCTTTATTAGATCAAACGGGTGCTTCTACTAAATACTGAGCAAAGGGTCTGAATACTTAGGACCATGTGATATTTCAGTTTTTCTTTTTTTAATAAATCTGCAAAAATGTCAACAATTCTGTGGTTTTCTGTCAATATGGGGTGCTGTATGTACATTAATGAGGGGAAAAAAAAGAACTTAAATGATTTTAGCAAATGGCTGCAATATAATAGAGTGAAAAATTTAAGGGGGTCTGAATACTTTCCGTCACCACTATATATATGGGTGACTTAGACATAGGAGGTGCACGGGGAGCTGAAACAAGGATTTCCCAACCTCCCGAAGGGATTCTGGGTTCCACGGGCCCCCAAAGGGACTCCCGTCACAATGGCTGTGTCTAGTTTTGCTCCAAAAATGTTTCTTCTATTGTATGGAATTTTACACCAGTTTATGCCCTGTACACACAATAGGATTTTCCGATGGAAAATGTGTGATAGGACCTTGTTGTCGGAAATTCCGACCATGTGTAGGCTCCATCACACATTTTCCATAGGAATTTCTGTCACACAAAATTTGAGATCTGGTTCTCAAATTTTCCAACAACAAAATCCGTTGTCGGAAATTCCGATCGTATGTACACAATTCCGACGCACAAAGTGCCACGCATGTTCTGAATCAAGCAGAAGAGCAGCACTGGCTATTGAATTTCATATTTCTCAGCTCGTCGTTTGTGTTGTACGTCACTGCGTTCTTGATGTTCGGATTTCCGACCAACTTTGTGTGACCGTGTGTATGCAAGACAAGTTTGAGCCAACACCCGTCGGAAAAAATCCCATGGATTTTGTTGTCGGAAAATCCTAACGTGTGTACAGGGCATTAGTCTTTGAACCGGCATCTGCTGTCCAGGGTTTAAGCCATAGGGCTCACCTGGCAATCACAGAAGCCAGCATTGCTCTTGAGGAGGATCTGATTGTGTCCACCGAAGCCTCTGCAATAAAGTCTCTTGCGAGACTAAGTTCCTGAAGGGCTGTGATCAATTTCTCTTGTTCTGCCCCTTCCAAAATCAGCTTTTCCACCTTAGATGTCTAGCTGGAGATGGCTCTTCCTACAGCTGCTAAGACAATGGCTGGTCTACATGCCCCGCCTGCTGCCGAATAGGCTTTTTTTAAATCGAGGTCGATTTTCCGATCTAGAACATCTCTGAATGTCACCACATCCTCGATAGGAAGTGTTACGTGCCTGGCCAAACGCATTAGTGATGCTTCTACCACTGGAGTTGACACTCAAGCATTTACTTTAGGTTCTTTTAGTGGATTTTGTTAGTCTATTATTGAGATTATTGGTTTTTCTTCTCTGGTTTTTGCCACTCTTCTTTAATCATATCTTCCAATTCTTCAATAAATGGAAAGGATTCAGGGTCCTTTTTCAGATTTGGAAAATATTTTTTTGTTTTCCGTGGAGTTTCTTTATGCTCCTCCCATCCAATCTTCTTTGGTGATCTGAACGGCTTCTTCGGTGACCTGAAGGCTCACTGCGTCTTGAGTTCAATGATCTTGTGGACCTGATAGGGCTGTCCAATAGTGGCAAGGCTCTCTTTTTCTTCACTACTTACTAATTCGTCCCCTTGTAGATTGTCTGCTTGGGCAGCGGACAGAGGAGTGAGGAGTGAATAGAAGCTTCCACCTAGATTATATATAGTGAGATTTGCAGGTATATAGGAGAAAAAGTTCTGTCACTCATAAGGAGGGAGAAAGAAACCACTCTTACCTTAGTGGAGGAGCAGAAAATAGAGAGATTAGCAGGCAGAGGAGAAGTTAGTAGGTGAAATCCAGGAGATTGACCGTGTGTCACTGAGTCCTGCAGAGACAGGAGGAAAGGAAGTGCTGGAGACTTTTTTAAATCGCCGCTGCCGTGGCAGAAGTAATGTGACATTTGCGCATGCGCAACCACGCACCAAGGAGCCGGGCACCATATTGGAAACTGGAAAACTGGCTCCCGGCGGCATCACTTCCGCTCGTGCACGCAGAAGTGGCCTGATGCTCGGACGCCATCTTGGGAATGGTAGGATGGCTGTGTGGGCTACAAAGCCCAGAGAAACCCCCGCGAGTGTAAGGAAAGGAAAATGAGGACCGCTGCAGATAATTTAAGCCTGTTTAAGGCTTGTAAAATGCCAGGCAACATACCCCTGACACCAACTGAGTGGGGTTCCTTCCATCTAGCTTGTTTAGAGACTGTACAGGCAAGGACTTCCATCCAGGAGAGGCTAAACCTGGCTGGGGCAAGTACTGAGCTGTCCATCAGTCTTGACCAGGTGAGGAAAAAAAGGAGAATGCTGCAGTCAGTCTTCTATTACAATTTATAGCTATTCAGTCCTATCGGGTTGTGGGGCAGAGTCACAATCCCAAATGTATGCTGCCATGAAACGACAGGAAAGGTGCATTCTGCACAGAATGCACCCTGCTTCTGCTCCATGTCCGATAGCTCTGTCTGACACTGAAAGGCGTTTTATATTGCAGCTTACGCAGTACAGGGGTCCTTTCCGTAGTAGAGGTAAGGACACGAGCTGAGGGTGGCCAAAATGTGAATCTGGCTATGTAAATTTCATTGGTCGGTGCCTGGAGGCTACTCTGCAATGTAATGTAATGTAAGGTAAGTAATGTAATCATGTATACATTTAATATTTGGAATGAGTTTTGGAGTCACAGGCAAAACTCCAAATTTTGAAACAAATGAAAATGATAACTATTTGTACAGTTAGTTTCATGAGTATTTTTAATATAGAAGGATATGACATTCAAAGTAAAACAGTCACATCTAAATGAGCCAAGATGGTTTTCATATAGGCATGGCTTGGCTTCTTATTCAGAATTTCCCTTTAAATGTATGGCTGTCAGGGTGCCACATTTGGTGCCATATTTTATGATTTATATCACTTGGCTCAGGCCAAATTGAACTTTTCTATATAGAAGGATGCCCGAGTATAAAACAGGTGGGATTTGGGTGAGCCAAGATGATTTTCATATAGGAATGGCTTATCTTCTTATTCTGAATCTCCCATTGAAATGCATGGCTGTCAGTGTGCCAAATTATATGATTTATATCACTTGGCTCGGGCCAAATTGAACTTTTCCATATAGAAGGATGCCCAATGAGTATAAAACAAGTGGAATTTGGGTGAGCCAAAATGGTTTTCATATAGGAATGGCTTGGCTTCCTATTCTGAATTTCCAATTGAAATGCATGGATGACAGGGTGACAAGTTTGGTGCCATACTTCATGGTTTATATCAGTGGTCATCAACCCTGTCCTCAGGGCCCACTAACAGGCCTGGTTTGCAAGATAACTGAAATACATCACAGGTGATATCAGTTGCTCCTCAGTGATTGCAGTATTCTAGTCTGCATCTCCCCAAGGTAATACATAAAACCTGGCCTGTTAGTGGGCCCTGAGCACAGGGTTGATGACCACTGGTTTATATCACTTGGCTCAAGCCAAATTGAACTTTTCCTGGCCCACCTCACATCAGCACACAACGGGTTAACACCTCCTCCGGAGCCCCACATGACCACCTGTATCTAACTCAATAAAAGTCAGCCCCTCCCCCAACTAGGATGTTCTTTTTTGGTCTGATCCAGGCCACCTGTTGATTGCAGTTGGTAAGTCATTTGTATGCTGCATCCCCCCTGCCGAACCTACCCCTCCATGTTCAGCCTCTCATAGAGTTGGAAGACCCTGAATGTTGAAGGTAAATCTTTCTAAAAACTGGATGCCTTGTGCCAAGGCCGCGGGCAAAATGATGCTTAAACAGCATTGACATTGTACAGGTGTGGTATTATAAGAGCTCTGCAATGTCATCATTGCCTCTCCCTTTGGTTTTTTCTTTCCCCTGTCTTTTTATATGCAGTGCACCGCACTGCTCTCCTGGCTTTGTTGTCAGTCTGAGAGCGGCTGCGAATGGTTTCACAGGGTGCAGGGAGATGGGCAGCACAGGATGGGAACCACCAGACGCCATGCAATGGTGTAAATGATTTTGGAGGTCTGCAGTTGGGAGGGCTTCTCCCTCTCTCTCTGCAGTCCTGCCAGGTAAAGGACTTACCTCAGATTCTGACTGAGTCTCCTGCCTGTCTTTGGATGGCTTCCTTGCTATGCTGTGTACTTCTGGGGGTTTGACAGTCTGACTGGTTTTTATCTCAGACTCTGTGTCTGCTGTCTGTCTTTGGAAATGCTGCCTGAAGCTCACGTCAGCACACACCTCCTGATGCTTTAAAGTGAATGGATGAAGGCAGATGGGTCTTAAAGAGACAGTGTACCTGTTTTTTGGTGAGAGGTAATATGCTTTTCTCTATATATTTTGTGCAAATATGAGCTTGACACACCTGTTAGTGGCACAGAAGATTAGCAAAGGTATAAGGGGGCGATGTGGGACATGGGTCTTAAAAGAGTGCCCTAGGAAAATATGCAAATTAAGGTGTTTTGCATTATTTTAGGAGCAGAAACCCTGAACACAAACGCTCCAAAAAACATAAGACCCACCAATGATCACAGGATGATGACACCTAACAGGTTGTCACATTCATTAAGCATGTGGTCAATACACTCTAAAGGAGTTGTTTCCACTTACCCTGTGAAGGGACAGAAGCCAGGAAATTGGCACATGCGTTTATGCCTTGCCAAGCTCAGGGTGCATTTTGGGCCTGCATGCAATCAGCAGTGGCAGAGCAAAGAAATTGCACAGGATGCCTCACAAGTTGTGCAAAATTCTAAGACCCATTAAGGCAGCTATAGCAGAAAGTATGCTACAAATATCCACGCCACAAGAAACACCCATAAGAATAGTGCGTAAATCGTGTAGGGTGGTCTTTTCCCATAATGGCAGAGTGTAAATCACTTGTTGATGAAGGATGACCGATTTATAGTAACAGGTTCTCTGAACTTCATCCAAATAGGATGGCTAATGTATGTTTATGCTCTGCACTTCCAGGCGTGGATGCTGCCCTCTAATGTCTGGGACACCAAGTGTCTTTGCCTTTTTATAACTCGGTTGTCTTCAGAGATCCTATGGATGAGAAAGTGGACTTGTTCACACCAGATGCAGTCCGGTGCGTTTTTATTCTGCATCAAGAACGCATGGACAGTGTCTAACTTTGGTTCCAATTACTTAGTTCACACCAGTACAGTGCATTCTAGTGCAGTCAACAAAAGTAGAATGTTGCATTGTTTCTGTATGGAACACATTTGGAAAGTGGCAAAACGGATTGAGACTGCATCAAAAACACTTATGCAGAAACACATCTGGAATATAGAAATTGTGGCGATCTGGCCATCAGACTTGCACAGAATCTATACAGTGACAGATTTTGCCTGCCAATCAGCAACAGAGTTAAATTAACTATATAAACTTCTGGTATTACATTCAACACAGGAAACTACAAGGTTTGGCACAGTTTCTGGAAAGAGTGGAACCTAGCAACTGGCTTTTGGTTGATGCTTTTGATAGACCTAGTACAAGTGCAGCGCACTCAGTCACTGCTATGAGAGCTTTATGGTTATGCCACACGAGGGCAGGCGGAACTTCTAAACAACCTTTTGACATTTCCTATAATGGGAGGTTATTGTTTGGCCAAACACTGAACAATGCAATTAAACGAATGACAGGAGAAAAAGTCTGGACGGTGGCCACAGAGTAGTAAAAGGAAGCCGCCATCCTTCACTCAAGCCTACTGAACTTCAGAAGGTGCAGGAGGCCAAACCTTATAGGACAGGCTGCAGACTTAACAGATCACAGTGGAGGTGTCTCAAAGCTACTTTTGACATGAAATCAGGTCCAGAGCAAGCTGCTAAGATGGCTGAAAAGTCTTTTGAAGGTTTCTTCCAGTTGGGGCCAGGGGGCCTGAGTGAAATTGATGGTTGTCGTCCAAACCCTCCAGAAGGAGGCTGCATTCATCAAAGACCAGTGGGTCCAGAAGACCAGTGGGAGTACAATGGAGAATTCCAAAGTTGACCACTGAATTCATTTAATTTATGTTCAACAGATCCCAGAAGAGAAAAAAATGTTTGCAAGATTTTTATACTGCTACAAGGCCATCATGCATGATGCCAGAAACATAGAAATATAGAATCATCTGTGGGCTTTTCTCCCCAGTTTTTCTAGTACTTAAGGCAGGAGCCTTATGGCCTGTTTCAGTTTGAAGGAATCGAATGTGTTCATACACACCGAGAGGTTTAAGATGAAGTCCATGCAGACAGTCACAGGGACAGTTCAGCAGGAGGACCAGTTGGTATCAATCGACCGGCCGACTCATACTTCCATGTACCGATCAATGCCAAGCACCAGAAGCATGTGAGATTTGCGGTGGCTAGATGTCAGTTCCAGTTCAGGTGTCTGCCTTTTACAGAATTTGACCAGCCCCAGGAATCTTTTTGAAGATCTTGTTGGTAGTGGTGGTACCTTGGGCCAGGTGGCACATGAAGGCGTTTTCAAGTTGCCTTCTTTAACCTATAAGCTGGGCTGTCTATGGATCAGAAAATCTTTGTGCCTATACAAATTCAACAAGAACTGGAATTTTGAACATCGGCACTGTGCTTCTTTTGGAGGCATGCCTCTCAGCCCAGGATATGTGCAAGCCCATTGGAACGCTGTGAAATGCTCCCCAAGTATCTTGAATGGAAGGAAGTCTTTTCTAGCATTGCAAGCCTTTCAGGATCTTCCAGGAGGCTGAGTAAGGTTGACAACAAGACTGTAGTAGTGTCACGAGGGCCACGTACCTGATGTGAGACCGAAGTAGTGGGGAGGCCTCCATTGCACCTCGGGTCCTTAAAGCCTCTGGAGATGGAGACAGAGACTTGGTGGACACCGAGTGGCAGGGGTACCAGGAGTGCGGAGCACTGTGCAAGCCTTAGTCCGAGATCTGAGCCGAGGTCAAGTCCAGTTAGGGAACGAAGCATAAAAGGGTTAATCCAAAGAAGAATGGTTGAGATCCAAGCCGGGGTCGGTTCCAATCTGGCAGCTGAGTACAAAAGGGGCAAAGAAGTAGAATGGTTAAGGTACAAATCCGAGGTCAATGGCAAGCAGCAATCAAGAGTAGTCAAATAGGTTTCCAGGTCACAACAGATTCAGACAGATCACACACTAGCACAGGAACAAGGGGGGACTGAAGATAACCCCGCAAATTGTCAGTGTCTGGGCTGGGCTTATATAGGGAAGTTTGAGGTCACTTCCTGTGCGCCTCCTGGGTATTTTGCCACCTATTTCCATTAGGTTGATGTCATTTCCTGTGCTCCTCCTGGGTATTTTCCTACCTTTTTCCATCAGGTTGAGGTCACTTCCTGTGCACATCCTGGGCATTTTCCTTCCCTTTTCCATCAAGTCTTCTGTACAAGTACGGGTTGGCGCCCTGAGGGGTCTTTGGCGCATGCTCAGTTGGCACGGATTTCCTCGTGCGGCAATGCACCATTGGTGCATGTGTAGTAAACCCTGGACTCTTACAGAGCCACCCCGAAGGGACGGCCTCCGGACGCCTGTTTGGGATAAAGCTCGCTGAAAGAACTGCCAGAGATCTGGAGCGTGGATATGCAACTCAGGTTGAAGCAGGGAAACCGAGGAAAACTGGAAGCCGCACACCGGTCTGATGATAAGTGCTTTTATTGATGAAAAGCTGAATCATAGAAGAACACAAAACACTACAGCAGAAGTGTACAGGGAACAGCTGATGCGTTTCCCACTCATAACGAGTGCTTACTCATAGCTGGCATACATGGAAATAGAGAACATATATAAAGCTTATGTTGGAAACCCATGTGATCATATGATCGTACTAGAGATTGACAACAGCTGGAGGTAGGTCATACCAGTTCTCGGCACCTGTTAGTTAAACTAATAGGCCTTATAATGGAAACTCCCATGTAGGTGATATATAAGCAGCAGTAGAAGAAAAGTAGATGGTGAATAAAAGAGATGTGTGTGAATAAGAAAGTGAAGTGAAAAAGCATATGAAAATGCTTGTATATAACATACAGTATTATGTGATACATGTATATACAAAAATGTATCTACAAATAAAAACATGTATCCATAATGTAAAAGAAATGATGTAAAATCAGAAAAAAATCATTGTCCAAATAAACACAATTAAAGTAATGAAAATAAACATGTGTAATATTTCAAGTGTAGTGAATGTGAATAAAGAAAAGTATTTATATAAGATGGAATGAATATGGGACAATAGTCTGTGAACTATGCGTGAATAAAAATATGTGGTGATGAAAACATATACAAATATATGTATAAAGTGATGTGGCTGTGTACACAAAAAGGTCGCCTATATAAAGCAATGTGTGCAATAAAACTGAAAAATAGAGCCAATAGGATCTAAATAATATATGTGTGCCGTCATATTGAAGTAAATCTAAAATAGGACACGACGATATTAATAAGAAATATTGTTGAATGATGAAGGAGACTAGACTAATGAGATGATATTGTATAATATATGTGTTTAAAAGCCATAGTGCTTAAATATAAGTCAAGATCGGCTTGTGTGTGCGCTCGTGAACGACTTGAGTTCAATTTGAATCCTGGCTTGCGGTGCAAAGCACGGCACCCGTGGCAATGCAGTGCCAACCAGGATAAATGTAAGATTATAAATAAAAAAGAGTTAATGAAAATATAAAAATATTTCTAGCAAAAAGGAAAGTCACTGTCAGCAGCAAACAGAAAAGCCAGGATAACGTATATCCAGATTGACTTACTAGTGTGTAAATGTCTGCTTTTATTTTTGTGGGGCTGCAAGCTGAGTATATGAAAACTTGTTTCGATCTATATGAGATATAAAGAACATAAATGTACGTAGATGTGAACAGATGAGAAAACCCCAAGAAAAAAAAAGAGATAAGGGAGAAGAGAAAAGTGAAAACAAAGCAACAGGTGCCATCTGTTGTTTCTATTACGTATAAAATGTAGCTGACATTAACTATTGATGGTTATACAGCAATGTAGTATAAAATACAGAAATGAAACAATGTTGATAAGTTTTCATGAGCAGACATTTGACACAAGAAGTAAATCTGATCTATGACAAAAATATAAAAAAAAGAAATAAAAAATCTTACTCAATCATGACAATAATATAGAAAGATTAATTTAAGACTATAATGAAATAATTTTTTAGTCAACACTAAATAGCATAATAAATGAATAATTCCAACAATATTTAAAAGTATGTTATACACAAAAAGACTAAACTGCGCTTATCAGAACAGTAGATGAGTTTCAAGCATCAGTGAAAATGTTCAATATAATCACGTAACAAAATTATATTTCTAATGCATGTTAATATTGAATATATACTCGAACCACTAGTCCTGACCTAAAAAAGGTTTGTATATAGGAATCCAAGAGAGTATATTGTTGGAATTATTCATTTATTATGCTATTTAGTGTTGACTAAAAAATCCTTTCATCATAGTCTTAAATTAATCTTTCTATATTATTGTCATGATCAGGGCCGATCCCAGACGGGTGCACGGGGTGCAGTGCACCCAGGCACCAGAGAGGTGGGGGCGCTGAAGAGCCAGAGTGCTCCTCTCCCTCCTCCTCCTCCCCTCCATGTGCAGAAGTAGCTCTGTCCACAGCAGGTCACCGCCGCGGAGCGGCCGCGCCGCTGTGCTTTACACTGCTAGAGCCTGTCCCCCCTCCCTCCTCCTCCTGTCAGAGGAGAGCAGCCGCCGGAGATCGGAGCGGCTGGTCTCTGTGTTGAGAGAGACCAGCCGCGCAGTGACTTCGCTGGGGAGGGGGGGTGGCCCGTGCCTACAGCCTGACACAGGTTCTCTCCACTCTCCTCCTCTGTCTCTCACTCCCGCCTAAGCTGCTGCCTGGCTGTCTCGATCTGCTCTTCACCCAGGCGGCGCGGCTGCACACTGTCCTCTCTAGCTGCCGCCCGGGTGTTAATGTGTCTGTACTGATAGAGGGAGGTTTGTCCCTGGGGGTCTGTACTAATGGGGGGTTGTCCTGGGGGGTCTGTACTAATGGGGGGTTGTCCTGGGGGGTCTGTACTAATGGAGGGATTTGTCCTGGGGGTCTGTACTAATGGGGGTGTTGTCCTGGGGGGTCTGTACTGTACTAATGGAGGGGGAGTTGTCCTGGGGGGTCTGTACTAATGGAGGGATTTGTCCTGGGGGTCTATACTAATGGAGGGGGGTTGTCCTGGGGGGGTCTGTACTAATGGAGGGGGGTTGTCCTGGGGGGTCTGTACTAATGAAGGGGGGTTGTCCTGGGGGGTCTGTACTAATGAATGGGGAATTTATCCTGGGGGTCTGTACTAATGGAGGGGGGTTTCTCCTGGGGGGGTCTGTACTAATGGAGAGGGGATTTGTCCTGGGGGGGTCTGTACTAATGGAGGGGGGATTTGTCCTGGGGGGGTCTGTACTAATGCAGGAGGGATTTGTCCTGGGGGGGTCTGTACTAATGGAGGGGGATTTGTCCTGGGGGGGTCTGTACTAATGGAGGGGGGGTGTTTGTCCTGGGGGTCTGTACTAATGGAGGGGGGGTGTCCTGGGGGGGTCTGTACTAATGGAGGGGGGTTTGTCCTGGTGGGGGGTCTGTACTAATGGAGGGGGGTTTGTCCTGGGGGTCTGTACTAATGGAGGGGGGTGTCCTGGGGGTCTGTACTAATGGAGGGGGGGTGTCCTGGGGGGGTCTGTACTAATGGAGGGGGGTTTGTCCTGGGGGTCTGTACTAATGGAGGGGGGTTGTCCTGGGGGGTCTGTACTAATGAAGGGGGGGTTTGTCCTGTGGGGGGTCTGTACAATGGAGGGGGCTTTGTCCTGGGGGGATCTGCACTAATGGAGGGGGGGTTGTCCTGGTGGGGGTCTACTAATGGAGGGGGGGTGGTTTGTCCTGGGGGGTCTATACTGATGAAGGGGGGGTCTGTACTGAGAGAGGGGTTTATACTTAGTGGGGGGCCTGCACTGACGAAGGGGGGTCTATACTTAGTGGAGGGGGGTCTGTACTGAGGGGCGACTAAAGTTGGTGGAAGGGGGGTGACACCATGTTATACCGCACCTGGTGACACCAACCCTAGTGACGTCACTGCAGCTGCGGGCTCTTCTTTCGCCCCTTCCCCTCCCTCTCCTCCGCACATGCACTGCTATACTAGTGAGCGGCGCTGGCCAGCACAGCCTCCCACTATGTTTCTTCCCCCGCCTTATATCAGCCAGGGAAAAAATAGAATAGAAAAAGGAGCAGAGAAGAGGATTGTGGGACATGTAGTCCTGAGGACTGGCAGCCCCACTGTAACATGGAAACTGCAGCCCACACAGCAGGCTCAGCTGAATGGGAGAGAGAGAGAGATACAGGAGCCTGGGAAAGCTTTCAGGGAAGTACACCCAGGACTCCAGAGGGAGAGGGCAGTGCTGAGGGAACACCATCAGAGAGGAAACCCCACTGCCCTGCGCCACCAGAGGGAAAGACACACAGCCTAGCGCCATCCCTGGTGGAGAAAGGAATGGAGTCACTGCCAGAATACAGATCTGGGTGCTACCCAGCGGAGTCGCCACGGGCAATTCAGAGTGAGCTGACTCCTGATCAGAGGAACCATCGCTGGGTCAGGTGAGAGGGCCGATCGGCCATTATCTACTAACGTCCATAGGAACTGCAGTCTCTGACCATCTCCTGTATTATATCTGCAGTCTCTGACCATCTCTTGTATAATGTCTGCAGTCTCTGACCTTCTCTTGTATCATGTCTTCAGTCTTTGACCTTCTGTTGTATCATGTCTGCAGTCTCTGACCATCTCCTGTATCATGTCTGCAGTCTCTGACCTTCTCTTGTATCATGTCTTCAGTCTCTGACCTTCTCTTGTATCATGTCTGCAGTCTCTGACCATCTCTTGTATCATGTCTGCAGTCTCTTACCATCTCTTGCATCATGTCTGCAGTCTCTGACCATCTCCTGTATCATGTCTGCAGTCTCTGACCATCTCTTGTATCATGTCTGCAGTCTCTGACCATCTCTTGTATCATGTCTGCAGTCTCTGACCATCTCTTGTATCATATCTGCAGTCTCTGACCATCTCTTGTATCATGTCTGCAATCTCTGACCAGCTTCTGTACCATGTCTGCAGTGTCTGACTGTCTCTTGTATCATGTCTACAGTCTCTGACCATCTATTCTATCTTGTCTGTAGTCTCTGACCATCTCCTGTATTATGTCTGCAGTCTCTGACCATCTCTTGTATCATGTCTGCAGTCTCTGACCGTCTCCTGTACTATGTCTGCAGTCTCTGACTGTCTCTTGTATCGTGTCTACAGTCTCTGACCATCTCCTGTACTATGTCTACAGTCTCTGATCATCTCCTGTACTATGTCTGCAGTCTCTGATCAACTCCTGTACCATGTCTGCAGTCTCTGATCATCTCCTGTATTATGTCTGCAGTCTCTGACCAACTCCTGTACCATGTCTGCAGTCTCTGACCATCTCCTGTACTATGTCTGCAGCCTCTGACTGTCTCTTGTATCATGTCTACAGTCTCTGACCATCTCTTGTATCATGTCTGCAATCTCTGTCCAGCTTCTGTACCATGTCTGCAGTGTCTGACTGTCTCTTGTATCATGTCTGCAGTCTCTGACCATCTGTTCTATCTTGTCTGTAGTCTCCGACCATCTCCTGTATTATGTCTGCAGTTTCTGACTATCTCCTGTACTATGTCTGCAGTCTCTGACCATCTCTTGTATCATGTCTGTAGTCTCTGACCATCTCCTGTACTATGTCTGCAGTCTCTGACCATCTCTTGTATCATGTCTGCATTCTCTAATCATCTCCTGTACTATGTCTGCAGTCTCTGACTGTCTCTTGTATCATGTCTACAGTCTCTGACCATCTCCTGTACTATGTATGCAGTCTCTGACCGTCTCTTGTATCATGTCTACAGTCTCTGACCATCTCCTGTACTATGTATGCAGTCTCTGACCATCTCCTGTACTATGTCTGCAGTCTCTGATCATCTCCTGTACCATGTCTGCAGTCTCTGATCATCTCCTGTACTATGTCTACAGTCTCTAATCATCTCCTGTACCATGTCTGCAGTCTCTGATCATCTCCTGTACCATGTCTGCAGTCTCTGATCATCTCCTGTATTATGTCTGCAGTCTCTGATCATCTCCTGTACCATGTCTGCAGTTTCTGATCATCCCCTGTAGTATGTCTGCAGTCTCTGATCATCTCCTGTATTATGTCTGCAGTCTCTGACCATCTCCTGTACTATGTCTGCAGTCTATGACCATCTCCTGTACTATGTCTGCAGTCTATGACCATCTCCTGTACTATGTCTGCAGTCTCTGATCATCTCCTGTACTATGTCTGCAGTCTCTGATCATCTCTTGTATCACGTCTGCAGTCTTTGACCGTATCCTGTATTATGTCTGGGGACTCTTTCTAACAGAAGCCCTCTCTGTGTGCATCAGAGAGACTCCCCTCCAGGTCTCATTAGTGTTCTCTTTTCCTGTATTTTCTTTATTGTTAAGAGATCATGGGAGGATTTCAGGGTAACAAAGACTTCTTAGGGGAGCAGCTCTGTTTTTGAGTCGTTACCATAGAATCATTTGTAAAGGGGAGGAGTTGGTAAGATGACCATGCCCATGTGGGGCGCCAGAAATATTTCTGCACCCAGGCGTCTGTGACCCTAGGATCGGCCCTGGTCATGATTGAGTAAGATTTTTTATTTCTATTTTTTATATTTTTGTCATAGATCGGATTTACTTCTTGTGTCAAATGTCTACTCATGAAAACTTATCGACATTGTTTCATTTCTGTATTTTATGCTACATTGCTGTATAACCATCAATAGTTAATGTCAGCTACATTTTATACGCAATAGAAACAACAGATGGCACCTGTTGCTTTGTTTTCACTTTTCTCTTCTCCCTTATCTCTTTTTTTTTCTTGGGGTTTTCTCATCTGTTGACATCTACGTACATTTATGTTCTTTATATCTCATATAGATTGAAACAAGTTTCCATATACTCAGCTTGCAGCCCCACACAAATAAAAGCAGACATTTATACACTGGTAAGTCAATCTGGATATACGTTATCCTGGCTTTTCTGTTTGCTGCTGACAGCGACTTTTCTTTTTGCTAGAAATATTTTTTTATTTTCATTATCTCTTTTTTATTTATAATCTTACATTTACCTGGTTGGCGCTGCATTGCCACGGGTGCCGTGCTTTGCACCGCAAGCCAGGATTCAAATTGAACTCAAGTCATTCACGAGCGCACACACAAGCCGATCTTGACTTATATTTAAGCACTATGGCTTTTAAACACATATATTATACAATATCATCTCATTAGTCTAGTCTCCTTCATCATTCAACAATATTTCTTATTAATATCGTCGTGTCCTATTTTAGATTTACTTCAATATGATGGCACACATATATTATTTAAATCCTATTGGCTCCTATTGGCTCTATTTTTCAGTTTTATTGCACACATTGCTTTATATAGGCGACCTTTTTGTGTACACAGCCACATCACTATATACATATATTTGTATATGTTTTCATCACCACATATTTATATTCACGCATAGTTCACAGACTATTGTCCCATATTCATTCCATCTTATATAAATACTTTTCTTTATTCACATTCACTACACCATATATCACCTACATGGGAGTTTCCATTATAAGGCCTATTAGTTTTAACTAACAGGTGCCGAGAATTGGTATGACCGACCTCCAGCTGTCATCAATCACTAATACAATCATATGATCACATGGGTTTCCAACATAGGCTTTATATATGTTCTCTATTTCCATGTATGCCAGCTATGATTAAGCACGCGTCAGCTGTTCCCTGTACACTTCTGCTGTAGTGTTTTGTGTTCTTCTATGATCCAGCTTTTCATCAATAAAAGCACTTATCATCAGACCGGTGTGCGGCTTCCAGTTTTCCTCGGTTTCCCTGCTTCAGCCTGCATCAGCCAGCAACTGGGACTCTTCCTTTTGAAGGATAAAATTACACTGGTTTTCATCTCCACTGGTTTGTGCCTACCTGAGCGGTGGGACCCTCTTCTGCTTGGTTTGCATTTCTGGATTCATGCTTTTTGACCACCAGCCCAGAGGCCATCTGTGGATCTTTTCACCTTAGCCATTTCCTTCAGTGTGATTTTTATTCCCCATATACTTCAAAGAGTCTGCGTTGTTCACCCACATGGATCATGCAGTCACCTCTACACCTATGGCGGAAGTAACGTACAGCAGAACCCTCAAAGCTCCTTCTGACAACCGATTAAGACAATCATCGCAGACACACACATCACGATTATCTGACGATGATGGAGTTCTTTTGATACGTCATTTTAGAAAATTGGAGCATCTTATGGCCAGAGAAATCAGAGCCTTCTGGGACATTAGTTTTTTATCAGACTACTTGTCATCAGCACAAATACCAGGCAGGAGGATTACGGATAAAGAAATTTCCCACTTCTGAACTGTTTAACGATCAACTCAAAAAAGAATGGACGGACACTTTGGACACATGTTCCTTTAAACTAATGAACATTTTCATTTCCTCTAAACAAAAATAAGTAGAGATATTACAGTCTGATATGTCTCACATCCAAAAAGAACTTTCCTCTTTGCAAAACCATACAGCATTTACAGACCTTGACAGTCGTCTGAACAACAAACTAGACAAAATGGAAAAATCAGTTATCGCTAGCAAAAGAGGCAAGATGGCCCGAGACAAAAACGACTATGAGAGCAATAGAGTGTACATATGGAAAAGACCAGCGTTCACTCCAAATCGATCATGCAGAAACCGAGGAAAGCAAGTTAGCTTTTCCGACCAAGACAGTGAGATAGGAGATGATACTCTTGCTCATACAATGACCGACTCTTCTATAGATCATTCTACAGATCCCACAGAACCAGCGAGAAACAACAGTCATCACAACACCGGAAACCCTTGCAGGTCAGGCCAAACGAAGAAAAAGAAATCGTCCATAAGAAAACAAGAAGGGGCGGCAGGAGACAAGAACCTCAAGCAACGGACATTATAGTCTACGGGGCAAAATGAAGAAATAAACCTTAGTGTTTTGAACATTTCAAAAAGATCTTTAAAAGAGGAGGAAATTAGCCTTTAGGCGGGGGCCTGAACTTTTGCCCAAATAGACATTTTGATTTGTTCAATACAATTTTGGATGAGAATAAATTCTTCCGCACCCTGACACTCAGAAAACATTTCCTTGGTTCTCCTGTGGAGAAAGAGGTTGCTGTGGACACTGACGGCATAGATGAGTCACCCCCTTCACCCATAAATTTTACTGAAGCTTGTGCATTAAATGATCTAATTGAATTAATGGAGGAATCAGATCCTTTCCCTGTTGATCCCACCGATTCACAAGATAAATTATTATTTAAATCTAAATCTAGATCACATTTTTATCCAGTGACATCCAGGGGGAAGGATAAAGATTTGTTCCAAAAAATGGTGGAGGGTGACTTAACTCACCTGGCTCACAGTTGCCACAGACAACCCATTGTAGATCTTACACAGAGTGAAAGAATAGCCCTCAAAACATGGGATTGTGGTTGTTCTAGACACTGAGACATATAAACAAGAGGCATTACGTGAACTATCTGACACACATACATACCAATTACTTTAATCAAATCCCACATTATCGTTCAAAAATAAACTTTCCACTCTTCTAGATAGAGTGGTATCTGTGGGCATCTTCTCTCTTAAGGACAAGGAACTTTTTATTCCAGAATATCCTGTCATGCCAATATTCCACCACTTACCCAAGGTTCATAAGGGGCTTCACACCCTTAAGGGCCGACCTATCGTTGCTGGCATAGGTTCCTTAAATGAACGCTTGGGTGAGTGGGTGGATTCCCAACTACAACCATTGGTAACCAGCCTGCCCGGTTACTTAAGAGACACAAAACATTTACTTAATAAACTTCAAGATTTCAAATGGGAAAACAACTATAAGTGGATTAGTTGCGATGTCACTAGCCTTTATTCTAGTATTCCACATCACTTGGGTCTCCAGGCAGTTGCTTGGGCTCTCAAGAAATCAGGGAAATATTCATTAACATTGCAGGAATTTATTCTACAAGCCCTGGAGTATTTACTTACCCACAATTTCTTTATGTTTGACGGGGGCTATTATCTCCAGAGATGCAGGGCCTCCATGGGGGTGAAATTTTCACCCTCACTCGCCAACATCTTTATGGGTTGGTGGGAGAGGTCCCGTATCTTTGGACATGATAGCTCCTGCCGTTCGGATACAGTCTTTTACTGTCGCTTCATTGACGACTTGTTATTTATCACGTCAGATGAGGATGCGAACCTTGATTTTTGGTTATCATATCTCAATAACAACGATTGTAATTTGAAATTCACGGGCACAATACGATCCGGTATTGTACTGAGTATACGATACAGTATAGAATTTCTAGATGTCAAACTCACAGGTACAGGGGGTTCCATCCACACCACCCTGCACAGGAAAACCACTGCGGGTAATACTCTCCTTAGAGCAGACTCTGCACATCCTAATCATACAATCCGAGGTGTACCATATGGTCAATTCCTGAGGCTAAAACGCCTATGCAGTACATTGGAAAGTTTCCAAACGGAGGCGAACAACATGGCCCAGCGTTTTAAAGATCGAGGATATGGAGATGCCCTGGTTAATAAAGCATTCACCAGAGCTAGCACTATCTCTAGACAGTCACTTTTACAAGATAAACAACTATCACGCTCCTCTCTTAACAATATCCCGTTTTTTTCAACACCTTTTAGTGCAGAGTTTAATAGAATTAAAAACATAATTACTCGATACCTTCCTATCTTATCAAATGACTCTGTATATGACAAGATTCTCTCTAAAGGCATCAAAGTGGTCTCTCGCAGAGCACCCACTTTGGGGAGCTCTTTGTCACCCAGTCTGGTGTTGACCGAACGATCCAAATCAAACTGGCTAAATCTTGTGTGCAATTATAAATGTGGCAAAAGAGGTTGCAATTATTGCAGCCATATCAGAAAGGGCAAACAGATAAAATCTTGCACAAATGGCAAAATTTTCAACATTTCTTCGTTCATAAACTGCAATACTCAATATATAGTATATGTCATTACTTGTGACATCTGTCAAATACAGTAGGTAGGACGCACGACACGACGTCTTAGAGATCGTTTATATGACCACTTACACGATATAGAAAAGGATAAACTAACTAATGTGGCCAAACACTGGATTTTTGTGCACCAGAAGGACGTATCGAGCCTTTTTATCCAAGGCATAGAGAAAGTCGTAACACCCACTAGAGGGGGAGACAGATTTCAACTACTTTGTAAACGCGAAATACACTGGATATTCTTTTTGAATACCAGAATCCCACTAGGTCTAAACTTTGAATGGGATGTTTCCTATTATTATGAGTAAGTTTTGACATCAACTCCCCCTATGTTTTTCACATTTTAACCTCTATCAGGATATTAATGTTCTCTCTTCCATTTTCCGCTCCCTCATTATACATCTTTTGTCAGAAATTAGGTTGTACCATTGATTGTCACTGTCCATATACACATATTTTTCCATACATATGAGTTACTTTTGTAGCCTTGTGACTTTACGGGTGTTGGACGTTGTTCAATCAATATGATATTATATATATACAAAAAAATTTTACATATAATTTACAATTGCATTTAGTATATAATTAACAACCTTTTGAGAGTATTTCACGGAATCCATTTTGGTTAGGACAATAGCTATTTTACACAAAGATGTCCTTTCTCTCTTGGATCCTATATACAAACCTTTTTTAGGTCAGGACTAGTGGTTCGAGTATATATTCAATATTAACATGCATTAGAAATATAATTTTGTTACGTGATTATATTGAACATTTTCACTGATGCTTGAAACTCATCTACTGTTCTGATAAGCGCAGTTTAGTCTTTTTGTGTATAACATACTTTTAAATATTGTTGGAATTATTCATTTATTATGCTATTTAGTGTTGACTAAAAAATTCTTTCATCATAGTCTTAAATTAATCTTTCTATATTATTGTCATGATTGAGTAAGATTTTTTATTTCTATTTTTTATATTTTTGTCATAGATCGGATTTACTTCTTGTGTCAAATGTCTGCTCATGAAAACTTATCAACATTGTTTCATTTCTGTATTTTATACTACATTGCTGTATAACCATCAATAGTTAATGTCAGCTACATTTTATACGTCAAGTCATTCACGAGCGCACACACAAGCCGATCTTGACTTATATTTAAGCACTATGGCTTTTAAACACATATATTATACAATATCATCTCATTAGTCTAGTCTCCTTCATCATTCAACAATATTTCTTATTAATATCGTCGTGTCCTATTTTAGATTTACTTCAATATGACGGCACACATATATTATTTAAATCCTATTGGCTCTATTTTTCAGTTTTATTGCACACATTGCTTTATATAGGCAACCTTTTTGTGTACACAGCCACATCACTATATACATATATTTGTATATGTTTTCATCACCACATATTTATATTCATGCATAGTTCATAGACTATTGTCCCATATTCATTCCATCTTATATAAATACTTTTCTTTATTCACATTCACTACACGTCTATTTTCATTACTTTAATTGTGTTTATTTGGACAATGATTTTTTCTGATTTTACATCATTTCTTTTACATTCTGGATACATGTTTTTATTTGTAGATACATTTTTGTATATACATGTACCACATAATACTGTATGTTATATACAAACATTTTCATATGCTTTTTCACTTCACTTTCTTATTCACACACATTTCTTTTATTCACCATCTACTTTTCTTCTACTGCTGCTTATATATCACCTACATGGGAGTTTCCATTATAAGGCCTATTAGTTTAACTAACAGGTGCCAAGAATTGGTATGACCACCAGCTGTCGTCAATCACTAATACGATCATATGATCACATGGGTTTCCAACATAGGCTTTATATATGTTCTCTATTTCCATGTATGCCAGCTATGAGTAAGCACTCGTTATGAGTGTGAAACTCGTCAGCTGTTCCCTGTACACTTCTGCTGTAGTGTTTTGTGTTCTTCTATGATCCAGCTTTTCATCAATAAAAGCACTTATCATCAGACCAGTGTGCGGCTTTCAGTTTTCCTCGGTTTCCCTGCTTCATCCTGCATCAGCCAGCACCTGGGACTCTTCCTTTTGAAGGATAAAATTACACTGGTTTTCATCTCCACTGGTTTGTACCTACCTGAGCGGTGGGACCCTCTTCTGCTTGGTATGCGACTCAGGTTCCCAGGAATTCTCTTCACTGCCGTAACCCCTCCACTGTACTAGAAATTGGTGCCTGCGGCCCCTTCTATGGCAGTCCAGGATGGCCTCCACCTCATACTCCTCAATCCCTTTAATCATAGAGGGAGGCGAAGGGCGGGCCCCACGTTCCCCAAAGGGGTTCGGGGTCACGGGCTTCAGGAGGGAGGCATGGAAGACAGGGTGGATCTGGTAAGTTGAGGGCAGTTTGAGTTTGTAGACAACAGGGTTAAATCGGGACAGGACAGGGAAGGGTACAATGAACTTAGGGCCCAATTTCTTGGAGGGACAGGCCAACTTTAAATGCCTGGTAGACAGCCAAAACTTGTCTCCCGGTTGAAGATCCAGGTCCCCCCGCCACCTTCAATCATAGATGGTCTTGTAATCCAGCTGTGACTTGGCTATGGTATCGTTTAGGAGCTCTAAGTTGATGTGTAGAAACTCCACTCTGTTCCAGACAGCAGGGACTGAAGCAGA
Organism: Aquarana catesbeiana; assembly: GCF_042186555.1. Taxonomy (NCBI): domain Eukaryota; kingdom Metazoa; phylum Chordata; class Amphibia; order Anura; family Ranidae; genus Aquarana; species Aquarana catesbeiana. Next base: position 131,878,288 of record NC_133330.1, read on the forward strand.
AGCGGGTAGGACAGGAGAAAAAGAAGGGTGGTACCCCAGGTTGACGTAGAACGGTGATTGCTTAGTGGTAGAATGTATTGCGTTGTTGTACGCAAATTCTTCACAAGGAAGTAGGGACGCCCAATTGTCTTGGACAAAGGTGGAGAAGCAACGAAGGTACTGTTCAATGGTGTGGTTTGTGTTCCGTTTGTCCATTGGTCTGAGGGTGGTAGGCCGAATAGTAGTGGTTCTCAATGTCTAGAGCAAGACAGAGCTCCTTCCAGAATTTAGAGGTGAATTGGACCTCACGATCCGATACCATATTGCTGGGAACCCCATGGAGGCGTATGATCTTCTTGATAAAAGCTGTTTCTGAGCTGTTTCTGGGGCGGAGGGAGTGCTAATCATAAGAATAAAATGAACCATTTTTGTAAGGCAGTCAACAACAACAAATATGGATGTAAACCCATCAGAGGGTGGTAGCTCCACTATGTAATCCATGCTGATCTGTTCCCAGGGTCTGGAGGGAACAGGCAGGGGGCGTAGGAGACCCCATGATTTATTCTTTTCCGTTTTGCTGTGATTGCATACCGGGCAGGAATTGACGTAAGCGTGGCAGTCTGCCTTGAGCATAGGCTTCCAAAAGGTTTGCAAAAGCAGATCGGTGGTTTTGGTCACCCAAAAATGCCCTGCTAACTTGTTGTCATGGCAGAGTTTGAGCACAGGAACTCTCAGTTGAAGGTACACAAACACAGCATGGTTGTGGAAGCAAAGTCCGTCCTTTTCTTGCAGATGTTCTCCTGAGGGCAGTTGGTCTAGACAGGAGGCCAGTTTTATCCTGGACAAGAGTTAATTCGTAAGTAGGAAGAAATTATAGGCAGGGAGTATTGCGTCAGTTGTTGGCGAGTTATCTGATGTGGGATACATGTGGGATAGAGCATCAGGCTTACAATTCTTGGATCCTTGGATGCTACGTCATATGCATTTGAAATCGGGAGAAGAAGAGAGCCCATCTGGCTTGTCTAGAGATGTTTAGCTGTACTGAGGTATTCCAAATTCCTATGATCAGTGTAGACAAGTATAGGGTGCGAGGCTCCTTCCAATAGATATCGCCATTCTTCCAGGGGCAGTTTAATAGCAAGGAGTTCCCAGTCCCCTGCATCATAGTTCCTTTCAGCTGGGGACAACTTCCTGGAAAAGAAGGCAACAGGATGCAAGATGGCTGTGGTTTTGTGGCGCTGAGAAAGGACTGCCCCAACCGCAATCTCTTAAGCATCGACCTCCAAAACGTAAAGCAGGGCTGGGTCGTGATGACGAAGGACCGGGGCAGAGGTGAATTGCTTCTTGAGTTTGTCGAAAGCTGTTTGTGCTGAGGGTGACTACAGAAAACGGCTGTTTTGCTTGGTGAGTTGTGTGATAGGTGAAATTATTGATGAGAAGCCTTTGATGAATCTTCTATAAAAATTGGCGAATCCCACGAACCTCTGGACGCTCTTACGGTCTGAAGGTACTGGCCATTCAAAAACTGTAGTTACCTTCTGGGGGTCCATGGAGATGCCAGAAGTCGAAATAATGAGGCCAAGGAATTGTATTGTATCTTTCTCAAACTCACATTTTTCAAGCTTGGCGTAGAGTTTATGGGCTCAGAGAAGAAAAAGGACTTTTCGCATGTGATGTGCCTCGAGGGAAGGTGAAAAAACAAGGATGTCATCTAAGTACACTATCATAAAGAGGTCAAGAAAATCCCGAAAGATGTCGTTCACCAAGTGTTGGAAAGTTGCTGGGGCGTTACACAGCCCAAATGGCATGACCAAATACTCAAAATGGCCAAACCTAGTACGAAAGGCCATTTTCCATTCATCTCTAATCCATATTAAATTGTAGGCCCCCCGTAGGTCCAATTTTGAGAAGACCTTAGCAGTGCGGAACCTCTGAATGAGCTCAGGGACTACAGGCAACGGGTATCGATTCTTGATTGTGATACTGTTTAATTCTCTGTAGTCGATACATGGTCTTAAAGAATGGTCCTTGTTTTCCACAAAGAAGAGTCCAGCACCAGTAGGAGAGGTAGAGGGCCGGATTAACCCTTTCCTAAGATTGTCATCAATGTATTTTCGGAGGACTTCTAATTCAGGCTCAGAGAGTGGGAAGATCCTCCCAAATGGTATTGCAGAACCAGGAAGAAGCTCAACGAGGCAATCATATGGCTGGTGAGGCTGCAGGGATTCAGCTCCCTTCTTTTCGAAGACGTCCAGGAGGTCTCTGTAAACCTGGGGGAGAAGAGTGTTGTCATCTGTGGAAAGGGGTTAAACCATCAAACAAGCTCGTTGTTGGAAACAGTGGTGTAAGCAAAAGGGTGAGCTGAAAGACACAACTTCAGTGGACCAATCAATCTGTGGCTGGTGCTGTCGAAGCAACGGTAACCCCAAAATAACCAGAAAAATGGGGGAAGAAATCACGTCCAGCCGAAGATATTCCCGATGGTCTGCTTTGATGGTGGCCAATATGAGGGTGGTCTCATGGGTTATGGGACCTGGGGTTGGTGTGGCGCCATCTGCCAGATGAACGGTAAATGGCTGGGGCTTCTTGCATAGTGGGATTCCATACTTTTTGGAGAAGTGGATGTCAATAAAGCAGCTGCAAGCCCCAGAGTCAATAATGGCTGTTACTCGGATTATCCTTCCCGGTATCTGCAAAGAGAGGCAGAGAGTGAGATGTGAAGCTTTAACAGCGTACATTGAAACAGATGGGGGTTTGATCCACTTACTCGGCCTAATGGGACAACCCTGAAGAAAGTGACCCGCTCCACAACAATACAGGTATAGATTGTTCAAGCGACAATGTTGTCGCTCTTCGAGTGTGAGGGGTGCACGAACTAAGCCGAGTTGCATCGGTTCTACGTCATGAATTGGGGTTGATGTGTGGGTCTCAGGGGTTCTCAGGTGTGGAGCCATGAGTACTCGCGGGAGCATCCATGTGAGACGGGCCATACCAGATCATTCCCTGCGACGTTCTCTGAGTCTGCGATCAAGTTGGATAGCCAACTGAATTGTAGGTTCCAAAGTATCAGGGAGCTCCACTCTTTCTAATTCGTCTTTGAGGGGCTCGGACTGGCCCACGCGAAACTGATGGCGCAAGGCAGCGTTGTTCCATGCAGTGTATGCAGACCACTTGCAGAATTCCGTTACGTAGTCCTCAACAGGGCATTTCCCCTGTTGTAGAGAGGTCAACACTGTTTCAGCCATGGTGGTTTGTTGTGGGTCATCATAGAGGATTGCCATGGCATCGAAGAAAGAAGACAGTGAGTGCAGTATAGGACTCTCCCTTTCCAATAGCTGATGAGCCCATGCTGGAGGTTCTTCTGTAAGTAAGGCTACTACAAACCCGACCTGTGTATCCTCTGAAGAGAAGGTCCTAGGCTGTAAGGTAAAGTATAGCCGACGGGCGTTCCTGAAAGCCCAGAACTTGTGGCGAACCCCTGAAAAGCATTCCGGCATAGGAACCCGTGGTTCAGGAGCTGGAGTAGAGATGGGCTGCTCCATAGCCATAACAGGTGGTTTTGCAGGGCTCAGAACTGAGGGATTGGCCATTGCAGTCAGCTGACCTTCCAGTTGAAATACCCTTCTTGTATGGACGTCAGGGCCTGAGACACAGAGGCCACTTGTTGGCACAGGGCCTCAAAAGGTGGAAGCAGTCTCATGTCTGAGACTCCCCTCAGTCTCAGACATGGCTGGATTATTCTGTCACGAGGGCCACGTACCTGATGTGAGACCGCAGTAGTGGGGAGGCTTCCCTTGCACCTCGGGTCCTTAAAGCCTCTGGAGATGGAGACAGACTTGGTGGACACCGAGTGGCAGGGGTGCCAGGGGTGCGGAGCACCGTGCAAGCCTTAGTCCGAGATCTGAGCCGAGGTCAAGTCCAGTTGGGCAATGAAACATAAAAGGGTTAATCCGAAGAAGAATGGTCGAGATCCAAGCCGGGGTCGGTTCCAATCTGGCAGCTGAGTACAAAAGGGGCAAAGAAGTAGAATGGTTAAGGTACAAATCCAAGGTCAATGGCAAGCAGCAATCAAGAGTAGTCAAATAGGTTTCCAAATAAAAGAAAAAAAGGCGCCTCTAAGTGCAGAATTAAAACTTTTAATATCCCCAAACAAGATTAAAAACACTTACAGAATCAAGGATAAGAAGAGGCATAACATGGATGTATGAAGCAGGTGATCCGGCATCAGGAGGTCCCAGTGTATCACAGCTCTCCAGGGATAAAGATATGCAGCAGCAGAAGGTCCCAGGATAACCAGCAGGTAGGGATGAGCTTCGTGTTCGAGTCGAACCCATGTTCGACTCGAACATCGGCTGTTCGCCCGTTCGCCGAATTGCGAACGATATGGGCCGTTCGCGCTAAATTCGTGTGGCGCGTCACGGCCCATAATTCACTGCGGCATCGCAGTGCATTGCTGGCTGATGATTGGCCAAGCATGCACTATGACCCGCATGCTTGGCCAATCACAGCGCCGTCAGTAGAGAGAGCTGTAATTGGCCAAAGCCAGGGTGGCTTTGGCCAATTATGGCTCAGGGGATTTAGTACACACCCCACACTATATAAGGCCGCCTGCACGGCGGCCCTGTGTAGTGTGTGTTCCGGTGTGCTGAGAGATAGAGAGAGAGAGAGACAGTGTCATTTGATTTGAGTTAGATAGATTAGGCAGAACAGTCAGTCAGTTAGCTGCACTTACAGTGTATTGTGTATATATATGCATCCCAGGTGTTGCATATATATATATACACTGTATTCAGTTTAGCTAGATCCGTTCCTGTTATCTTCTATCTAGACTATTTACATTTAATGCAGTGCATCCTGCTCACAGTGTTCAGCTAGATCCGTTCCTGCTATTTACATTTAGTGCAGTGCGTCCTGCTCACAGTGTTCAGCTAGATCCGTTCCTGTTATCTTCTAGACTATTTACATTTAGTGCAGTGCGTCCTGCTCACAGTGTTCAGCTAGATCCGTTCCTGCAATTTACATTTAGTGCAGTGCGTCCTGCTCACAGTGTTCAGCTAGATCCGTTCCTGCTATTTACATTTAGTGCAGTGCGTCCTGCTCACAGTGTTCAGCTAGATCCGTTCCTGCTATTTACATTTAGTGCAGTGCGTCCTGCTCACAGTGTTCAGCTAGATCCGTTCCTGTTATTTACATTTAGTGCAGTGCGTCCTGCTCACAGTGTTCAGCTAGATCCGTTCCTGCTATTTACATTTAGTGCAGTGCGTCCTGCTCACAGTGTTCAGCTAGATCCGTTCCTGCTATTTACATTTAGTGCAGTGCGTCCTGCTCACAGTGTTCAGCTAGATCCTTTCCTGTTATCTTCTAGACTATTTACATTTAGTGCAGTGCGTCCTGCTCACAGTGTTCAGCTAGATCCGTTCCTGTTATTTACATTTAGTGCAGTGCGTCCTGCTCACAGTGTTCAGCTAGATCTGTTCCTGCTATTTACATTTAGTGCAGTGCGTCCTGCTCACAGTGTTCAGCTAGAGCCGTTCCTGCTATTTACATTTAGTGCAGTGCGTCCTGCTCACAGTGTTCAGCTAGATCCGTTCCTGTTATCTTCTAGACTATTTACATTTAGTGCAGTGCGTCCTGCTCACAGTGTTCAGCTAGATCCGTTCCTGTTATCTTCTAGACTATTTACATTTAGTGCAGTGCGTCCTGCTCACAGTGTTCAGCTAGATCCGTTCCTGTTATCTTCTAGACTATTTACATTTAGTGCAGTGCGTCCTGCTCACAGTGTTCAGCTAGATCCGTTCCTGTTATCTTCTAGACTATTTACATTTAGTGCAGTGCGTCCTGCTCACAGTGTTCAGCTAGATCCGTTCCTGTTATCTTCCTACTGACAGGCAGGCTTGTCTGGTTACAGTATATAAAGCTACCTGAAGAAAATTACAGGTGTTCTATTTGATCCTATTAGTACCACGGTCAGGCAGCTAGACTATTTACATTTAGTACAGTGCGTCCTGCTCACAGTGTTCAGCTAGATCCGTTCCTGTTATCTTCCTACTGACAGGCAGGCTTGTCTGGTTACAGTATATAAAGCTACCTGAAGAAAATTACAGGTGTTCTATTTGATCCTATTAGTACCACGGTCAGGCAGCTAGACTATTTACATTTAGTACAGTGCGTCCTGCTCACAGTGTACAGCTAGATCCGTTCCTGTTATCTTCCTACTGACAGGCAGGCTTGTCTGGTTACAGTATATAAAGCTACCTGAAGAAAATTACAGGTGTTCTATTTGATCCTATTAGTACCACGGTCAGGCAGCTAGACTATTTACATTTAGTACAGTGCGTCCTGCTCACAGTGTTCAGCTAGATCCGTTCCTGTTATCTTCCTACTGACAGGCAGGCTTGTCTGGTTACAGTATATAAAGCTACCTGAAGAAAATTACAGGTGTTCTATCCCAGCTTAGTGCAGCTACAGGCCATTAGTATGTCTGGAAGGCCAAGAAGGAGAGGCAGACAGTCACAATCCAATAAGAGAGGGCAAGCAGGCTCTGTGTCTAGTGCTGGTCGTGGAGACGGTGCATCCTCATCAGCACGTGGCCATGGGACACGCTTGGCCTTTTTTTCGGCAGCTGGCCGTGTTGAGCCACAACATGCGGAAGACTTGGTCGAGTGGATGACCAAGCCGTCCTCATCCTCCTCATCCTCTCTCACCCATGCCCAGGGTGCTTTGTCTGGCAAAGCAGCGGCCTCTTCCCTCAGCTCAATGTCATCAGTGACTCCTTCCCTAGCTCCACCATGTCCTCATGAGGATTCCCTCGAACTGTTTGACCACAGTGTTGGGTACATGCTCCAGGAGGATGCCCAGCGTTTGGAAGGCTCTGATGACGATACTGAGCTCGATGAAGGCAGTAACATGAGCACGGACAGAGGGGGTGCCCAAGAAGGACAGCAATCTGGCAGTCATGCTCCCCCTGCTGCAGCATACTGCCAGGTTTGCTCCAGTGATGAGGAGGGAGGGGATGATGAGGTCACTGACTCAACGTGGGTGCCTGATAGGAGAGAGGAGGAGGAGGAGGAGGAGGAGGCGGCGGCACATCACCAACGAGGCAGGATGCCCTCCAGGGGCCAGCCTAAGGGCAGCACATTGACTGCATCACACCCCAAAGCTCCACATGTGCAGGGCGCTGCAGTCTCTGCGCGTTATTCAAAAAGTTCTTTGGTGTGGGCCTTTTTTGAGACGAGTGCATCAGATCGCACCGCTGCTATTTGCAACATATGTCTCAAGCGTATCTCGCGTGGCCAAAACATCTCCCGCTTGGGTACCACATGCTTGACCAGACATATGTTGACCTGCCATGCAGTTCGTTGGCAAGCGTATCTAAAAGACCCACACCAAAGAACAAAGAGGATCTCTCCTTGCTCCTCATCAGCTGAGATTTCCAACCCCACTAGACCTTCAGTCCTCTCTGAGACCTGCAGTGAGAGGAATGAAGGTGTAGAATTAGGTGTGTCACAGCCAAGTACTTGTGGGCAATCTGCTTTTGGTACACCGACGTCAGATTGTACCAGGCAAATTTCCCTGCCCCAGCTGCTGCACCGCCGAAAGAAGTTTGCTCCCAGCCATCCACATGCCCAGCGGTTGAATGCTAGCTTGGCAAAATTGCTAGCACTTCAACTGCTGCCTTTTCAGTTGGTAGACTCTGCCCCCTTCCGTGAGTTTGTGGAATGTGCGGTTCCTCAGTGGCAGGTACCCAAACGCCACTTTTTCTCACGGAAGGCGATTCCGGCTCTCTACCGGCATGTGGAAGGCAATGTCCATGCCTCGCTGGACAGGGCGGTCAGCGGTAAGGTGCATATTACCGCTGACTCATGGTCCAGCAGGCATGGACAGGGACGTTACCTAAGTTTCACGGCGCATTGGGTGACTCTGCTGGCAGCTGGGAAGGATGCAGGACAAGGTGCAGTAGTGTTGGAGGTTGTTCCGCCACCACGCCTCCAAAATGCTGATTGTGACACACCTCTCTCCTCCACCCCCTCCTCTTCTTCTTCCTCCATGGCCTCTTCCTCGGAACCAGCGGTGCTCCGTAGGCGTTCAAGGGGCTACGCAAGTACGCAGGCCAAAAGATGCCATGCGGTGCTTGAGCTGGTGTGCTTGGGGGACAGGAGCCACACTGGGGCAGAGGTTCTGTCAGTTCTGCAGGGGCAGGTTCAGAGGTGGTTGACGCCACGCCAACTTAAGGCAGGAATGGTGGTTTGCGACAATGGCACCAACCTCCTCTCTGCCCTCCGACAGGGACAAATGACCCATGTGCCCTGTTTGGCTCACGTCCTTAACTTGGTGGTGCAGCGGTTCTTGGGCAGGTACCCAGGCTTACAGGATGTCCTGAGGCAGGCCAGGAAAGTCTGTGTGCATTTCCGCCGGTCATATAATGCCAGTGCTCGGCTGACGGACCTCCAAAAGGAGTTTAACCTGCCCAAGAACCGCCTAATCTGTGACATGCCCACCAGGTGGAACTCAACGTTGGCCATGCTGCAGCGGCTGCACACGCAGCAGAGGGCCATCAATGAGTACCTGTGCGACTATGGCACCAGGACAGGGTCAGGGGAGCTTGGTTTTTTTTCCCCACGCCAGTGGGCCATGATCAGGGATGCATGCACTGTCCTGTCACCATTCGAGGAGGCCACGAGGATGGTGAGCAGTGACAGTGCATGCATCAGTGACACTGTCCCCCTTGTCCACCTGTTGGAGCACACGCTGCGTGGAATAATGGACAGGGCACTTGAGGCAGAACAGAGGCAGGAAGAGGAGGACTTCCTTAGCTCTCAAGGCCCCCTTTATCCAGACAGTGTTCCTGCGTGCCCGCCGATCACACAGGAAGAGGACGAGGAGGAAGAGGAGGAGGAGGAGGAGGAAGATTGTGTCAGTATGGAGGTGGAGCCTGGCACTCAGCATCAGCAGCAGTCTTTAAGGGATCAGTCCCAAGAAACACATGGACTTGTACATGGCTGGGAGGAGGTGGCTGCGGACCATGTCGTTCTTAGTGACCCAGAGGACTCCGGACCGAATGCCTCAGCAAACCTACGCTGCATGGCCTCCCTGATCCTGCAAAGCCTGCGTAAGGATCCTCGTATTCGTGGTATCAAGGAGAAGGACCAATACTGGCTGGCAACCCTCCTTGATCCACGTTACAAGGGTAAGGTTGCGGACCTTATCTTGCAATCGCACAGGGAGCAGAGGATGAAACATCTTTGGGAGGCCTTGCAGAAAGGTCTGTGCAACGCGTTCCCAGAGACTGGGAGGTTACAAACTCCTGTTTCTGGACAACGTGTTGCTGAGGCTTCGGTCAGTCAAAGAAGGAGCGGTGGAGAAGGTGGCCGTCTGACCGATGCGTTCAGACAATTTTTTGGTCCGCAGCCCCAAGGTATGATCGGTTCCAGCAACCATCGCCAGCGTCTGTTTTACATGGTGCAGGAATACCTAGGGGCAAGATCAGACTTGGACACCTTTCCCACCGAAAATCCTCTGGGTTACTGGGTCTTGAGGATGGATCACTGGCCAGAGCTTGCACAGTATGCAATTGAGCTACTGGCCTGTCCTGCATCCAGCGTTCTTTCGGAACGCACATTCAGTGCTGCTGGAGGCGTGGTAACCGATCACAGGGTGCGTCTGTCCACCGACTCGGTCGATCGGCTGACCTTCATAAAAATGAATGAGTCTTGGATCACCACCAGCTACCAAGCACCTGATGCTGATGTAACCGAATAATTTTTTTTGAAATCTCAGATCCCTTCAAAGACTGCCTATGCTGATGCTGAGTGACTATCCCTGAGTAATTATCCTCTTCCTCCTCAATCATCACGCTGATAGCTTGTAAGAACATTTTTGGTTCTGGGCGCCACCACCAGTGCCTAAGGCACAATTTTTCAGCCCCTGTTTAACAGGGGCGTGTAATTACAATTTTTGATGTAATACTTTGCAGCAGGGCTCGTTCCTGCATTCCAACTAGAGTGTCTGTGAGGGGTTGCAGTGTTGTGGCACCAGCACCAGTGCCTAAGGCCCAATTTTTCTGCCCCTGTCTAACAGGGGCGTGTAATTACAATTTTTGATGCAATACTTTGCAGCAGGGCTCGTTCCTGCGTTCCAACTAGAGTGTCTGTGAGGGGTTGCAGTGTTGTGGCACCAGCACCAGTGCCTAAGGCCCAATTTTTCTGCCCCTGTCTAACAGGGGCGTGTAATTACAATTTTTGAAGCAATACTTTGCAGCAGGGCTCGTTCCTGCGTTCCAACTAGAGTGTCTGTGAGGGGTTGCAGTGTTGTGGCACCAGCACCAGTGCCTAAGGCCTAATTTTTCAGCTCCTGTTCAACAGGGGCATGTAATTACAATTCTTGATCTAATATTTCACAGCAGGGCCCTGTGAGGGCTTACAGTGTTGTGGCCACAGCAACACCTAAGGCCCAAATTTCTGCTGAGTATATAGGGCAGGACCCTACTTTCAAACATCTAACTTACAAACGACTCCTACTTGCAAACGGAAGGAGACAACAGGAAGTGAGATGAAATCTACCCCTAGGAAGGGAAATTCTCTCCTGTAAGAGTTAATATGGGAAAACAATTTCTCCTTTCCACTGATGCTTTCCAATCCTTGTTCCACAAAAAAACCCAAATTTTCAAAAAACATTTTTCATTGGGACAAAAAAGTGAGGTGAAATCTTCTGAAGAGGAGGAAAGACAGCAAAACAAATGTCACAGGGGTGATAAAACCCTTCCCTATGTTTTCCAAAAAGCTTAGAAAAGATTTTTTGGCTGGAGCTAAACACGTTAAAAATGTTCAAAATTACAAACAGATTCTACTTAACAACAAACCTACAGTCCCTGTCTTGTTTGCACCGCCTGTATACTGCTGTTCAGAGTATATAGGGCCTGGTGGCCCCACACCTTTCCTTATTTTAATTTGGGTGCGGGGTTCCCCTTAATATCCATACAAGACCCAAAGGGCCTGGTAATGGACTGGGGGGTACCCATGCCGTTTGTCTCACTGATTTTCATCCATATTGCCATGACCCGACATGACATTAAACCCGCAAGCAGTTTTAAATGAGATTTTTTCCTTTAAAAATGACATTTGGTGCAGGGACTGTTCTAAACATGGGAAACACGCGTCACTTTACAGGCATACTATAGACACCCCCCAGGTACGATATTTAAAGGAATATTTCACTTTTTTTTTTTACTTTAAGCATCATTAAAATCACTGCTCCCGAAAAAACGGCCGTTTTTAAAAGTTTTTTTTGCATTGATACATGTCCCCTGGGGTAGGACCCGGGTCCCCAAACCCTTTTTAGGACAATACCATGCAAATTAGCCTTTAAAATGAGCACTTTTGATTTCGAACGTTCGCGTCCCATAGACGTCAATGGGGTTCTAACGTTCGTGCGAACTTTCGGTCCGTTCGCGGGTTCTGGTGCGAACCGAACCGGGGGGTGTTCGGCTCATCCCTACCAGCAGGTGAACACCCCAGGCTCTGGGAATACTGGTGAAGCAATCGCGTCGTCTGAGTCAGCATGGAGCATGAATCCCGGAAATGACGTCAGCGGGAGGGGACAACAACCAGCATGGACCGCAAACAGGAAATATGTCATCAAAATGGGACGCGTTTCGGAACTACTGATTGGTTCCTTCTTCAAGCCAATGACAACAGGTTTGTAGAAGCTGAGCTTCTTATAGTCTATGGGCGGAGCTGTAGGTGGGGCTATGGGTGGTGATAAGGGAAGAAAAACAATGCTGCAGCATCCCAGGAAGTAGTGTGATCCATGGGCATAGAACTGCAAAGTAAACATAAAGACAGAGCGGGATGCAGCCCGCACACGAAAAACGGCAAGACAAATACAGCAAGTATATATAAGGAAAGGAACTTGAAATCAATTAAAAAATATGTATATAATGGAACAAAACGGTCAAACCGTACATTGCTCCTCAGTAGCAGATGCCACTAAAAATGAATCGTTTAAAAGATGATCACTGGATCAATATATGGGGATAACAAACAGAATAAAGTACATAGGTATACATGCGCGTGCATTCATGCGCGCACAAGAAACAACCACAGACGCAAAACAAACAAAAAAAAAACGCATAGATGCAAAAAAAAGGCATAGATGAAAGAAAAAAAAATGCATAGATGCAAAAACAAAACAAAAAATGCATAGATGCCGAAAAAAGCATAGATGCAATGTAAAAATAAATAAGTAATTAAATAAACGTCCATTATATGAATCATTATGCGCATACACATCCTATAGGAAAAACAGAATACAATTGGCCAATGGAGGACATACCTGAGGGGAATATGGGCACTGTATAATGAGCATACATATTGTCACAGAACGCCCCACACTCCGCTTGAGTGCTTCCGTCATATACCGCTTCCTAAGTTCTGGAACACGAGTCCAATGGATCTGGCTATAGGAACCCCAAGAACTAGACAACACCAGTCTTGGAGTACATCAGAACTAACTTTTTATTTGAGATCTCACAGACCTTTATACAGCAGGGATGACTCAAAGCTAACCTAATTAACATGAGCTAATTTACTACAAAATGTACCCAGACCAGATGACAGTCTTGTGGGCACCGAGCTTCACACATTAATATAAACACAATAGCTGGAGCTAATTACAATTAACAATACAAACAACAATCTCCCCCCTCCTCAGCCTAGACCATTCGTCTCCTAGCCAGTGCTGGTCGCTAATGTAATCAGCTCTCTCAATTAACATAAACACATGTTGATAACACCAGCATCTCCTCACAGGATGTGTCCCAACAGAATGAATCAGTCTTATTAGCAGGGGGCTGCTGGAGGAATCCCCCCTCCCTCTTCAGGGACACAAATCTACAGTAAGGAGTCCCCATACAATATATACATATATACACGACTGAGTCCGATTAATACAGTTCAGACTGGATTTCTCATTCACCTCACAAAGAGTATTGTTCCATTGAAAATCCAGGGCCCATAATCAAAAGGCAACAGGCTTGCATACAGTACTCTCCAACAGCCTCTGTTCTGGCTATGTCTGTCACATTTCTCCCCTTTCGGCAGGAGACTAACACAGGAGGAGACCCCAGACGGGTTGACTCCGAAGTTAGTCCATAGTTCCAGTCCTCTACTGCCTGTACCCACACAGTACCCCAAACAAACTACCCCAAACAGTGTATCACTCACCCAGCCATCCTCTGCCTCTCTCAGAGAACATATCTGCCGCTGGAGAGAGGCCCGGACTGGCCCTTCTCCCTGGAATCCTTTCTGCCGCTGGAGAGAAGACAGGGGGACTGGGCTCACTCCATCCTGCTGTTGGGGATCTGGGCCGACTGCCCAGCACCCCTGGGGTATACAGGTGGGGACTGAAGCCCCATCAACCGACACCAGATCAAGCTGCAGTTGTGAGGTGATGACTGCATTCTCTCCTTGGATCCTGATCTGCAGCTCGCGATAGACTGCCACCTCCTCACCTTGGGCCTCCACAATTGCTGCAGGTGTGGGGCAGAGGTCTTGGACCCTCTGTCCGGTTGCCAGCACTTCTGCTGGGGGTTTGCCAGGTGGTTCCTCCTCTACAGAAACGTCTATTAAATCCCCAGTCTCTGGAATTGGTAAAAGTGTGGGACAGAGATCTTGGACCCTCTGTTCAGTTACCAGATCTTCAGCTGGAGAAGTTTGTTTTAACTCCATAGATGCTGCTGGCAGAAAATCACATGTCCCTGTCAGTGTTGTGGGAGAAAGGCCGACTACCTCTTCTCTCAAGAAGGCCGAAGCCACTGTTGGTGCTGGGCAGAACACAGTGAACTTTGGCCCTGATAGCAGCTCTTCTGCTGGAGGCTCATCAGGTTGTTCTTCCTCAGCAGAAAAGTCTATCAAATCCCATGTCTCTGCAACTGATGTCTGGGGATATAGGTTCACCATCTCCAGTCCATGGAACCCAGAAGATGCTATCATTTCTGGGCAGAGGTTAGCAGAGCTCTGCCCTGTTGTCAGCACTTCAGGTTTGGGGACGGCAATCTCCAGATTTTCCACTGCCGATTCTCTGGCATGCTGCTGAACTTGTTCTAGCAGTTTCCTGTATGCCCTTTCCAGATGCTGTTCTTTCCTTAGCAAATGGTCCAGATCAGGTTTGAGCTCTGAGACCCCTGCAAGACCGAGCATAGACTCTCTATAGTCTCTCAGGTCCTCAAGGTCAGGTTCCCCTTCATCGCCAAACATAAAAAGATCTGTAAGGTTCTCCCACAGCAATCCAGGGCCGCCAAAGTCATATCCCTCCGGAGAGCATTCTGTTGTCTCCCCTAAATATCCCTCCTCTGCGTGCCATTGCAGAGCCCGATAACGATTGTCCAGCTCTATCTCCTGCTGGACCAACCTGTCCAACTCAGTCACCCATTGCTCCTGGGGCTGCTCTCCCAGGAATGCCATCCGCAATGCCCGTTGGTCACTGGCCCGTTGCTCTTGGGTTGGAAAGCACTTGCCCTGTTTTATACCAGCGAGACGGAGGGCTGCAATACAGAGCTCCACCCGAATCAGCTGCCTGAGCTCCAGGTATTCATCCTCAGACACAGTCCTGGTGTACGTTGAAAGGATGATCCGCAGCAGCCCCGGGAATTCTGATGCCAGGTCCATATCTCCGCTGGGGTGACTGAAGTCTGCTATGCTGATCTTGGATCCAGTTGGAGGTTTGGATGTCCCAGACTTCAGACTTCAGGAAGCTTTCCCGCTGCTTGCCACCAATGTCACAGAACGCCCCACACTCCGCTTGAGTGCTTCCGTCATATACCGCTTCCTAAGTTCTGGAACACGAGTCCAATGGATCTGGCTATAGGAACCCCAAGAACTAGACAACACCAGTCTTGGAGTACATCAGAACTAACTTTTTATTTGAGATCTCACAGACCTTTATACAGCAGGGATGACTCAAAGCTAACCTAATTAACATGAGCTAATTTACTACAAAATGTACCCAGACCAGATGACAGTCTTGTGGGCACCGAGCTTCACACATTAATATAAACACAATAGCTGGAGCTAATTACAATTAACAATACAAACAACAATCTCCCCCCTCCTCAGCCTAGACCATTCGTCTCCTAGCCAGTGCTGGTGGCTAATGTAATCAGCTCTCTCAATTAACATAAACACATGTTGATAACACCAGCATCTCCTCACAGGATGTGTCCCAACAGAATGAATCAGTCTTATTAGCAGGGGGCTGCTGGAGGAATCCCCCCTCCCTCTTCAGGGACACAAATCTACAGTAAGGAGTCCCCATACAATATATACATATATACACGACTGAGTCCGATTAATACAGTTCAGACTGGATTTCTCATTCACCTCACAAAGAGTATTGTTCCATTGAAAATCCAGGGCCCATAATCAAAAGGCAACAGGCTTGCATACAGTCCTCTCCAACAGCCTCTGTTCTGGCTATGTCTGTCACACATATCAAAATGAGGATGTTAATGGTGAATGAAGTTCTAAAGTATGGCACTGATTTCAAAATCCTAATTTAAAGTGGAGGTCCACCCTGAAAAAAAAAATGCCCCAAAAAATATCTAAAAAAATGGAGGAAAAGAAAAAAAAATGTTTTTACTTGAAATGGCTGTTGCTAGGCAGTCTTCCTAATCTGCCTCTTCCTACACCGCGGTGATCTTCAGTCTTCTGCTCCACGCATTGTCTTCTGGGGAATGGGGCGCGGTGTGTTATGGGAACTGTGTGTGTCCCACAACACATCGCGTTCCATTCACAAAGCACCGTGCCGCTCGCGCATGCACAGTAGGAAACTGGCAGTGAAGCCACAAGGCTCCACTGCCTGTTTCCTTTACCTAGGATGGCGGTGCCGGGACCTGAGAGCCGAGGGACGGGCCGGCCTCGGGCGGCCGACATGGCGGGCACCCACGACAGGTAAGTACTTATTTAAAGTCAGCAGCTACAGTGTTTGTAGCTGCTGACTTTTAATTTTACTTTTTTAATGACGGAATCCCGCTTTAACCCTCCAGGGGCCTGTGTCAAAGCTTTCGGAAACGCTCAGCTGGGGGGAGGTCTCTAGGCATCACCTCAATAACCCAAACCATTAGACCATCAGTGGATTTGTTATGGTATTCGAGATAGTGCCTAGGGACACTATGAGTGTCTAATCCATCAGTAATGAAACAGCGATGTTCACCAAATCGCTTACGTAATGGTCTGATAGTACGCCCAACATAAAAAAGTGAAGGGTTAGTGTGTGGGTGTGGCGCTGTCCTAATTCATAGAAATACTTGGTAAATGCCATATGTAAAGTCGCATAAACCAAAATTGCAAATAAAAAATTCAACGAAAATAAAACCAAACATAAAACAGCAAAGTGACCCCCTTTGGAGTGTGTAGGTGTAACGTTGTCCTAGTGGAGAAAATGGAAAAAAATGGAAACAATGGAAGAAATCGCATAAAGGACTGCTGCCTCCACAAATGTGATTTCCACCAAGGTGGAAAAAACAGAAGGTAAGTGAAGGGTTAGTGTGTGGGTGTGGCGCAGTCCTAATTCATAGAAATACTTGGTAAATCGTGTGTAGCCAAATCCCATATGTAAAGTCGCATATAAAGTATAAACCAAAATTGCAAATAAAAAATTCAACGAAAATAAAACCAAACATAAAACAGCAAAGTGACCCCCTTTGGAGTGTGTAGGTGTAACGTTGTCCTAGTTTAAAAATACTTTGTAAATCGTGTGTAGCCAAATCCCACATGTAAAATCGCATGTAAATTCTAAACAAAATATAAACAAAATCGCATATAGCAAATTTAACGGCTAGGTTGGTCCCCTTTGAATTGGGGGAGGGGGAAGGGGAACAGGGGATGAAATCAAAAAATGACTTTAGCCAAAGCTATTCCATCCGCATAAAAACCCCATATAGTGATTGACAAACATAACATTGCTGAATAATTACATAGGTTAAATCGTGACTAGTGCTCAGTGCAATTTAAGTGAAAAACTTGACATCTTTGTAAAACAAGGCAGGTATTTGTATTAATCTTGGTGACCAGGTGCTCGTGTCTTGTGATCATGCGGACACTCACCAGCTTCTTTAACCCCTGCGGGGGTAATGTGCAGTCACAGTGTATGCCACTGTGCGGCAATCCACAGGCTGTTTCTGGGTCACGGTGACGTTTTAGGCAGCTTCTTTAACCCCTGCGGGGGTAATGCACAGTCACAGTGTATGCCACTGTGCGGCAATCCACAGGCTGTTTCTGGGTCACGGTGATGTTTTAGGCATAAGAGAAGAAAGAGGAGATTCCATAGCGTAAAACCATAAAACACTCTTTATTGAATGCAGATGATGCTCCAGTTGACGTCCCTATGATGAAACGCGTAGGGCGTGGCCTATTCTGACACTTTTGCATCATCTCCCAGAGGATCACCAACTTAAATCTGACGCTCTCCTGTTTTGATGACATTTGGTTGCCTATTATAAACTGCTTAAATGTGAGTACCATTCTGTCATCTGCGTTCAATAAAGAGTGTTTTATGGTTTTACGCTATGGAATCTCCTCTTTCTTCTCTTATGCCTAAAACGTCACCGTGACCCAGAAACAGCCTGTGGATTGCCGTACAGTGGCATACACTGTGACTGTGCATTACCTCCGCAGGGGTTAAAGAAGCTGCCTAAAACGTCACCGTGACCCAGAAACAGCCTGTGGATTGCCGCACAGTGGCATACACTGTGACTGCGCATTACCCCCGCAGGGGTTAAAGATGCTGGTGAGTGTCCGCATGATCACAAGACACGAGCACCTGGTCACCAAGATTAATACAAATACCTGCCTTGTTTTACAAAGATGTCAAGTTTTTCACTTAAATTGCACTGAGCACTAGTCACGATTTAACCTATGTAATTATTCAGCAATGTTATGTTTGTCAATCACTATATGGGGTTTTTATGCGGATGGAATAGCTTTGGCTAAAGTCATTTTTTGATTTCATCCCCTGTTCCCCTTCCCCCTCCCCCAATTCAAAGGGGGCCAACCTAGCCGTTAAATTTGCTATATGCGATTTTGTTTATATTTTGTTTAGAATTTACATGCGATTTTACATGTGGGATTTGGCTACACACGATTTACAAAGTATTTTTAAACTAGGACAACGTTACACCTACACACTCCAAAGGGGGTCACTTTGCTGTTTTATGTTTGGTTTTATTTTCGTTGAATTTTTTATTTGCAATTTTGGTTTATACTTTATATGCGACTTTACATATGGGATTTGGCTACACACGATTTACCAAGTATTTCTATGAATTAGGACTGCGCCACACCCACACACTAACCCTTCACTTACCTTCTGTTTTTTCCACCTTGGTGGAAATCACATTTGTGGAGGCAGCAGTCCTTTATGCGATTTCTTCCATTGTTTCCATTTTTTTCCATTTTCTCCACTTTTTTCTCCACTAGGACAACGTTACACCTACACACTCCAAAGGGGGTCACTTTGCTGTTTTATGTTTGGTTTTATTTTCGTTGAAGTTTTTATTTGCAATTTTGGTTTGTGCGACTTTACATATGGCATTTACCAAGTATTTCTATAAATTAGGACAGCGCCACACCCACACACTAACCCTTCACTTACCTTCTGTTTTTTCCACCTAGGTGGAAATCACATCTGTGGAGGCAGCAGTCCTTTATGCGATTTCTTCCATTGTTTCAATTTTTTTCCATTTTTTTCCATTTTCTCCACTTTTTTAATTTTCTGTTCCGTTGCGCGGATACACCACTCATATTTCATTACCAACATAAAAAAGGCCGCATGGGCATGTCAAACAATAGACTACATGGTCAGAAGAGCATGTGTGAAAGCCTTTGATAGGGTATGTTTTACCTTTCACACAAAAATCTTTCTGGCCATGTTTAACAAACCGACAGGTCTTACATAGTGGCTTGCGGCATTGATACATGCCCGAGATAGCTAGTAAGGTTGGAAGGGAATAACCTGGGGGTAATGGCTTACCCTTAAGTTTACTAGGTGCCACCACCTTACTTTTAATATTAGGGGCCTTTCTATAGGCAAATTTATTGGATAAGACAGAAAGAAGGTGCTCGTCCTGAAGCAGCAAAGGTGAATGCTTCCGCACGATACCCTCCATCTGTCTGTAACGAGAGTGAAATTGGGTAATAAATATATAAATATTTAAAAATATAAATATTTTCTTTTTTTCCTTTTATTTGTTTTCTATTAGAGATTGCTTCCCTCTTGAGTGCAGCCCTAAGTGTTTGAAGACCACTTCATCCATCCAACAAAGACACTAACTGCCTGGTCCTGACATTCTGAGCGCCCTTGACATACGTTTTATCTAAATAGGTTTCCAGGCCACAACAAGTTCAGACAGATCTCACACTAGCACAGGAACAAGGGGGGACTGAAGATAATCCAGCAATTTGTCAGTGTCTGGGCTGGGCTTATATAGGGAAGTTTGAGGTCACTTCCTGTGCGCCTCCTGGGGATTTTGCCGCCTTTTTCCATCAGGTTGAGGTAATTTCCTGTGCACGTCCTTGGCATTTCCCTGCCCTTTTCCATCAAGTCTTCTGCACAAGTGCGGGTTGGCGCCCTGAGGGGTCTTTGGCGCATGCTCAGTTGGCACGGATTTCCTCTTGCAGCAACATGCCATTGGTGCATGCGTAGTAAGCCCTGGACTCCTACAAGTAGCCTACATTGCCTGACAAGAGGACACCAAAAGTCTTTTCTTGTTACATCTTGCAAAGAAACTTTTCATGGGGCAGAGAACCACTTAGTTAAGGTTGGTCTTCTTGCCAGGGAAACAAAATCTAATTATTGGATCGGTTTGGTAGAATATTTTTTCTACGAGTGCCTCATACCAATATTGTCCCTATGGGGCATCCCGGCCATAGTTCTCAGGGAGACTTCACTGAACATGCAGCTTTTAATATTTGCAACAGGATACCAATGCAAAGACTCCGTCATACAAGATACGTTCACAGTGCAATGGAATTTTCTGTCTGATCATTGTCTCTGGTTAAATGAAATCTTTTATGGCAAGACTGCAGATGGGTGCAAAAGCCAGTGACCAGATGCTTCTTCCAGATAACAATCTATATATGACCTTCAGGGAAATCCTTGTTTCCTCTGTGGGACTTGGGCTGGGATCTGAGAGCACCCGTTGCTCCAATAGGTTTAATTTACATTGAAGTATCTTGCGGTACAACTAGTTCTGCTGACAGCAACTACTTCAGACAGAAGGATGTTGAAGATTGCAACACTTTCCTGCAAGGGCCCCTTGGTGTGTCCACCTTTTTTTTTTTCAGTTCTTTTTTACAAGAGATAGGGATACCATGTCTATCTCCAAAGTTCAATTTTAAAGTGGTATCCAGTTTCCAGAAAAACTTGGAAGTAGTCCCTCCGAGTTTCACAAGAGAGTCACTGAGTGCACAGTAGGAAGACTTCAGTTTTCTTACACATGGTTGAGTTATTAACAGTGTACTTGGTCAAAAGAGGGAAGTGTACAATCCTTTTCATTTAGCCATCAGGCCCTCAAGAGTCATCTTCTCTTCTTCTTTTCTTCTTTTCTTCTCCGGGCCTCTCCGCAATCCATGCTGGCATGGAGGGAGGCTCCCGCTGTGTGACGGCGCTCCTCGTCTGACAGTTCTTAAATAACGGGGGGGCGGGGCCACCCGGTGACCCCGCCCCCCTCTGACGCACGGTGACTTGACGGGACTTCCCTGTGACGTCACGGGGAATGCCACAGGGAAGTCCCGTCAAGTCACCGTGAGTCAGAGGGGGGCGGGGTCACCGGGTGGCCCCGCCCCCCCGTTATTTAAGAACTGTCAGACGAGGAGCGCCGTCACACAGCGGGAGCCTCCCTCCATGCCAGCATGGATTGCGGAGCGGCCCGGAGAAGAAAATGAAGAAGAGAAGAAGAGAAGAAAAGAAGAAGAGAAGAGCGGGAGCCTCCCCCCCATGCCATGGGTGCGGAGCGGCCTGAGGAGAAGAAGACAGAAGACGCCGCGGAGGAGATGCTGGACGAGAACGCCGGAGGAAGAACCAGAAGAGCCAGAAGAACCAGAAGAAGAAGAAGATGAAGGAAGATAGAAGAAAGAAGAAGCATTTAAATAAAGGAATTGTCAAAAACTGTCTCTTGTCATTTTTAACATTTTTGACACTTTCTTCGTGAAATGGTAGGGGTACTTATGTACCCCCTTACCATTTCACACAGGGGGGGGGCCGGGATCTGGGGGTCACCTTGTTAAAGGGGGCTTCCAGATTCCGATAAGCCCCCCGCCCGCAGACCCCCACAACCACCGGCCAGGGTTGTGGGGATGAGGCCCTTGTCCTCATCAACATGGGGACAAGGTGTTTTGGGGGGCTACCCCAAAGCACCCTCCCAATGTTGAGGGCATGTGGCCTGGTACGGTTCAGGAGGGAGGGGGGGCCGCACTCTCGTCCCCCCCTCTTTTCCTGCGGCCTGCCAGGTTGCGTGCTCGGATAAGGGTCTGGTATGGATTTTTGGGGGGACCCCACGCCGTTTTTTTTTTTTTTTTTGGCGCGGGGTTCCCCTTAAAATCCATACCAGACCTGAAGGGTCTGGTATGGAATTTAGGGGGAACCCCACGTCATTTTTTTTTTTTAATTTTGGCCAGGGTTCCCCTTAATATCCATACCAGACCTGAAGGGCCTGGTATGGAATTTAGGAGGACTCCCACGTCATTTTTTTTTTTAAATTTTGGTTCGGGGTTCCCCTTTGGGGAATTCCCATGCCGTTTTTATCAATGAACTTCTATGTGTATTGTCGGCAATGCAATAGCCGCGAGTAGTTTTAAATGAGTTTTTTCCTTCAAAATGTCATTTTGCTGTCAGACTGTTCTAAACACAGGAAACATGCGCCCCTTTACAGGCATACTATAGACACCCCCCAGCTACGAAATTTAAAGGGATATTACACTTTTATTGTTTGACTTTAAGCATTATTAAAATCACTGCTCCTGAAAAAACGGCCGTTTTTAAAACTTTTTTTTGCATTGATCCATGTCCCCTGGGGCAGGACCCAGGTCCCCAAACACTTTTTATGACAATAACTTTCATATAAGCCTTTAAAATTAGCACTTTTGATTATTCATGTTCGTGTCCCATAGACTTTAACGGTGTTCGCATGTTCGAACGAACTTTTTTCCTGTTCGCATGTTCTGGTGCGAACCGAACAGGGGGGTGTTCGGCTCATCCCTAGTTACCAGCTTAGTTCCCAACTGTCCCTGATTTAGAGGGACTGTCCCTGATTTGGAATGTCCCTCTGTCCCTCTTTCCTCATTTGTCCCTCATTTTGGTCTGATCTATATAGATGTCAATAAAATGCACTTTTTATCTATCAAAGTGTTTTCCAGCACTAAACCTTTTATCCAATTGCTGCATTTGTAAATTCCAAAAGCCAATACAAAGGAATAGTAGTGGTTAAAAAAAAAAGCACTTGTGGGTTTAACCAATCTTGCTTTTTGTACAATTCTCCTTTAAGGGGGCATGGCAAGGGGTGTGTCCTATGCCTGCATACTTTTGCTGATGGGTGTCCCTCATTCTCATCTCAAAAAGTTGGAAGGTATGGTTACCAGGGTGATTAGATTGGCATGCAGGACGTACGCTTTTCTGCTCTGAAACAATTGCAAGCCTATTTGACTAGAGGGGTGGCAGCCTTTGAAGCAGTTATGCTAGGATTGCTTGGAAGATATAGGTAAGGGCTAGCTTGAAAGTCTGGTGCTCCCTTCATTCAACCTTACAAGCTAAATATGCGACCAGTAAGTTTGGGACAAGAGATCAATTCTTTTTGGCTTTAGCAGGTTTTCTTTGATCGTCAGTGTCTCTTTTCATTTGTTCTCTCCGGCCCTATATTAGCTTTGGTATATCCCATTGTGTGCTGACGTGAGGTGGGCCAGGAAAATGGAAAATTGTTATCACATACTTACTGTAATTTTCCTTTCCTGGCCCATCCTCACGTCAGCACAGGATTCCCTCCCTAGTGGCCTGTCGCAGGCTAAGTTATCAAACATCCTAGTTGGGGAGGGGCTGTCTTTTATAGAGTTAGATACAGGTGGTCATGTGGGGCTCCGGAGGAGGTGTTAACCCGTTGTGTGCTGACGTGAGGATGGGCCAGGAAAGGAAAATTACAGTAAGTATTTGATAACAATTTTCCCTTTTCTATATAGTAGGATGCCCAATTAATATAAAACAAGTGGGACTTGGGTGAACCAAGATGGTTTTCATATAGGCATAGCTTGGCTTCCTATTCAGAACTTCCCATTGTAATGTAATGCTGTCAGGGTGCCAATTTTTATGATTTATAACACTCGGATCAGGCCAAATTGAACTTTTCTATATAGAAGGATGCCCAACAAGTATAAAACAAGTGGAATTTGGGTGAGCCAAGATGGTTTTTATAAAGGAAAAGCTTGGTTTTTATTCTGAATTTCCCATTGAAATGCATAGATGACAGGGTGACAAGTTTGGTGCCACACTTCATGGTTTATATCACTTGGCTCAAGTCAAATTGAACTTTTCTATATAGTAGGATGCCCAATAAGTATAAAACAAATGGGATTTGGGTGAGCCAAGATGGTTTTCATATAGGAATGGCTTGGCTTCTTATTTTGAATCTCCCCTTGAAATGCATGGCTGTCATGATGCCACGTTTGGTGCCATATTTTATGATTTATATCACTTGGCTCAGTGGACCTTAACTAATAGAGGGATGCCCAATTATATGAAAACAAGTCACATTTGGGTGAGCCAAGATGGTTTACATATAGAAAAAGTTATTTATTCAGTATTACCCCATTAAATACACTGCAGTTAGAGAGACAGAATTGTTGTTAAAGTTTATGATTTTATTATGAACTTTGCAGATGATTGTTTAGTAAATAATCACTTTTGTGAATAAAGATCCAACCTGAATAAGAAGCTAGCCGAATAAGGAGCCACCTTCTGCATTTCAATAAGAAAATGTCCGAATAAGGAGCCAACTTAAGCATCATCATGGGTTCCGAACACAGGGTGTGAAGAGTAAAAACGTGAACTTTATGTTAAATTTACATGCCCTTCCCCTATGTACCACGTGTCCTCTAAACACTACTACTAGTGCTGATTTGCAGGTTCAAGCTTCTCGCGATGGACTGCTGCACAATATTCGGGGAGGAAGAGAAAAGCAATATAACTTTACTAATGTCACATTGAAAATTATGGTCCAAGTTTTTTTTCTTTGATAATTAAAAGTGAATGATAAATGTATCTGTATTAGGAGTGGCAGAGGTGTATAAACTGAACTATAAAAAAACAGTCGGATTCAAGCTGTTTGCGTCTCCCTTACATTTGTAAACAAATGGTTTAGTCGGGTGTGCATCGCTTTCTTCTTCCCTTCCGACTTGCTCATAAGATAAAGATGAACGCTAGTAAAATAAATCCTTCCTAAGTTACTAAATGAAATAAATGTTATCTAGATCTGTCTTTGGGATTTAGATTTCTTTCTCCCCCCCTCCCTTTTTTATTTATTTTTTTTCATTTGAGAGGCTGCGATCGTTTCCCGTGTTTCATAAGTGTAGCACTGACCCCCGAAGGAGCTGCTGATATTTTGATTGGGCCTGTACTCTGCTTTACACCCCCAATGACTTGACTCAATCCCCTTGACACAGCTGTGATGCAGTGAAAGTGTGAAGCTAGAAGTAAAGGATAACCCCACAATGTACAATATAATAACAGTATACCTTTTTTATTACTTGGGTATCCGATGTTCCACCTGCTGGAAAAGGAACAACATTCCACACAAGTTATACTCAACCAGAAATGTAATTTTACTGGAATTGGTACAAAGGTAGTATTACAATATTTGGACTGTCACACCAACATAATGCAACAGCCCGAGTATACACAATATTTGGAACACATAAAATTATACCAAATGATCTCTGGAAGTGCGTATCCAAGTGGGACTAATGCCAGAATGGTAAATACCTTAATTCTGAGCACCTTCCCACTTCCGGTGCGCCCTTGTAACCACAAGAAGACAACGTTAGTAAATAAAGCACAAATGCAATCCCCAGGGAGCTCCCCATGCTTTAGAGCGTAAACTCTCTATTAACCAGAAATAGGATGCAAGGCCTTGCAATGAAAGAGGCAGTCTTTTCTGTCTTCTGTCTTCTGCTAGCTATTTACGAATTATAAATTGTAATCCAACGGTTAAATAAACCAGGGTTAGATAAAGTGGATGTTGAAAATTATCCTTGTAGTGTAGTAACCTGCAACTGTCTCCGATGCAATTAACTTTATGTAACACAGTGCTAGAAGTATAAGAAAAGGTAGGCTTGAGGCCTGTTTGAACTCAGTCTTTAGTTCCTTAAGATCCCTTGCGTGGAACTATAGGTCCCAGCACACTGTGTTACAGATTTAGATGTGTAAAAGTGCGCTAGGAAAACTTTGGGCAACAGCCCTCTCACCCAACCAGGTCTGTAAAGTAGGACAGCTCCATTACGGTGCACTTGGTCTTGCTTCCCGATGACCGGCGCCGTTACACTGCTCTGCTCTGCAAGATGGACCGGAACCCTCTGATGGCTCCGATAGGCGTCTCTGGATCCTTCCCAGTTCCGCTACACCGTCTTTCCAGCCCACTGGTACAAAGCGAAGTCGCTCGTCTTCCCGATCCACAGTAGGTGTAGGCCGCGCTCTCTGGAACACCTCTGCACAGGTCCTCACAGGCAGGCCATGCGTCCAGAAGAGACCTAAGATGGCCGCGTGGGGCCTTTGTATAGTCTACCCAGCATGCAATTCACTACTGAGTGTTCCTGGGTAAATCACTCGGCATTCTGGGTAGGTAGGTTATTGTGAAAAGTAAAGTAAACAAACAGTCACTTCCTGCAATATTTTCTCACGTTCTTGAAATAGGAAAATTAAATAAAGTCCATTCCACAATTTGGCCACTAGATGGTGCCACATACTAAATTATAATACTGTTCATAGACTATATTAACAAGCAAAAATGCTGGAGCTACATACTCCCCCTGCTTTGAGTCTTTGGTCCCCAAAGATGTTCAAAATGTTATGCCGCGTACACACGTGCGGACTTTCCGGCATACTTGGTCCGGCGGACCAGAGTCTGCCGGACAATCTGACCGTGTGTAGGCTCCGGCGGACTTTTTCCCAAAAGCCCGCCGAACCTAGATTTGAAACATGTTTTAAATCTTTCCGTCGGACTCAAAGGGAAAGCCTGCTCGTCTGTATGCTGGTCCAACGGACCAGATACGACGCAAGGGCAGGGTATTGCATTTTGCGCTCGCTACAATAGGAAAAACAAATTTTCCTATTGTGGCGAGCGCGGGGCATACCAGGCCCTTAGGTCTGATATGGATTTTAAAGGGAAGCCCCTACGCCGAAAAAACGGCGTGGGGTCAACCCTAGAATCCATACCAGACACCGATCCGAGCACGCAGCCCGGCCGGTCAGGAAAGGGGGTGGGGACGAGTGAGCGCCCCCCCCTCCTGAACCGTACCAGGCCGCATGCCCTCAACATGTGGGGTGGGTGCTTTGGGGGAGGGGGTGCCCAACATCACCCGGTGACCACGCCCCCTAAAACGTCACAGTCCCAGCATGCCCAGGGACTGTGACATCATAAGGGGGCAGGGTCTCCGCCTATATAAGTCACAGCGGAGTGCTCAGAGAGCAGTCCAGCCGGAGAGACCGTCCTGTCAACATCTGGAGAAGAGAAGAGGGAAGAAGACAAGAAGCCCAGAAGTCCGGACCTCCACTGGCGAAAGAGCAGCCTGAAGACAGCGGAGGAGCCGGCCGAAGAACTGGAACACCGGGAGAAGAGGCCGGAGAGAGCGGAGAAGAACCAACCAGACGCCGGGAGAAGAGAAACTGGAGGGACCCTTCGAAGCCGGAAGAAGACCCCCGAAGCCAGAGGAAGACCCCCTTGGAGCTGTTTAATAAATTATTTTAAAAACCTGTGTAGTGTGTTTTATTATTGACGCTTTTTCCCTAGGTGAATGGGTAGGGGTACCATGTACCCCATACTCATTTACATAGGGCGGGGGGCCGTGATCTGGGGGCCCTTTTATTATAGGGGGCTCCCGGATTCCAATAAGCCCCCCGCCCGCAGACCCCGACAACCAACGGCCAGGGTTGTCGGGAAGAGGCCCTTGTTCTCATCAACATGGGGAGAAGGTGCTTTGGGGTGGGGGGGCCCCGCAGGGCGCCCCCTCCCCCAAAGCACTCACCCCCATGTTGAGGGCATGCGGCCTGGTACGGTTCAGGAGGGGGGGACGCTCGCTCGTCCCCACCCCCTTTCCTGACCGGCCGGGCTGCGTGCTCGGATCAGGGTCTGGTATGGATTTTATGGGGGACCCCATGCCGTTTTTTCGGCGTAGGAGGTTCCCTTTATAACCCATACCAGACCTAAGGGCCTGGTATGACCCGCAATGGGGCTCGCAAGGTGTCAATCTCACCGATAAAAGCGGCAAGATTGACTTCCTTTTCTAGTCCTGTCGCACCTGAGTCACGTTCAAAATGAACGGACTTGTCCATGTGTGGGCAAGTCCGTTCATTCTGAAAGTCCGCCGTAACTCCGGCAAAAGTCCGTCGGAAAGACGGGCGGATTTAGCCCGCCGGAAAGTCCGGTCGTGTGTGGGCAAGTCCGTCCGTTTTAAAGTCCGGCGCACCTGGCCTGACAAAGTGTGCCGGACCAAGTATGCCAGAAAGTCAGATCGTGTGTACGCTCTCAGTGAGAGTGGGGTTGCTTGACTGACCTGTCCCAGCAGCACTCTGGCAGGCACCTTCACAGGTAAGGCTGTGGTGTTGCGAACACTGATTGAGATTCTTCCTTTACTTCTCTTCAGCACCTTGGTTGACAACACTTCAGGGATAACTTCCAGGCCCTTATCTTCTTTCTGCCTGTCCGTCTCAAGGACGATGTAGGGACTGGGCTGTCTCCAACTCAGCTTGATAGAGGCTTTTAGGCAGACTACCTCACCCGGTGTCAGAGAGTTCCCTTGGGCAGATGCGCTGTTGGTGGGCATCGCGGCGCGTCGGCGCGCGTCGGCGGGCGCGC
The DNA here is from genome assembly GCF_042186555.1 of Aquarana catesbeiana. Classification (NCBI taxonomy): domain Eukaryota; kingdom Metazoa; phylum Chordata; class Amphibia; order Anura; family Ranidae; genus Aquarana; species Aquarana catesbeiana. Next base: position 131,906,372 of record NC_133330.1, read on the forward strand.
GCGCGCGGTGTTTGGCGCCAACCTGCCTATTTAGGCCATCTGCACAGGGGGCTCGGAGCTGTCCGATCTTCAGCTTCCTGTGTTCCTGCTTCCTGCTTCCTGCTTCCTGTTTCCTGTTGTTTCCGATCTGACCACCGGCCTGTCTCTGTTCCTCCTTGTTTGCTGCCTGCCACTGATCCCGGACCGTCCTGACTACGAATCTGCCTGCTCCTCTGTACTGCGTTGCCCGCCTGCTGCCGACCTCTGCCTGTGACCCGACCAACCCGCTCCACTCCTGCTCTGCACCCACTGCCTGTGCTCCAGTTGACTGGTGTTCTCCATAACCATCTTAACCGGGATCTTCCTGCAGCTACTCGCCAGGCTCTCATACCACTCTGTGCTCCCGTGCCTCCTGTCCATACTACCAGGGGCCGGTAACCAGATACGTAAGGGAGGCCTCCCCCTGCTACATCGGGCTCACCTGTCTGCTACGTACAAGTCTGACAGTATCGGACAGCCATGTCCGAGCCCGAGCAGGGAACCTCCCCCATGGAGGAACTGTGTAGACACCTGGCGGGTCTCACGCAAGCTGTGAAGAGCCTCCAGGAAGGCTACACAAGGCTGGAAGAACAAGTCCAGGTCCTGTCAGCTCCAACCCGTCCACAAGCTGCTTCATCGGCCGGAGCGCCATCTGCGCCCTCAGTAGTTATGCTACCTCCAGAGCCTAAGGTACCCGTACCCGAAAGATTTGCTGGGGACCGCAGTAAATTTCGTGCCTTCCGCAATGCCTGCGAGCTATACTTTGCCCTGCAACCTCGCACTTTTTCCTTGGAGGCGACCAAGGTGGGCTTTGTGATCTCCCTCTTGTCTGGTGAACCACAGACCTGGGCTCACCTCCTCCTGGAACAGAAGTCTGGAGCACTGGACGACCTTGATGCCTTTTTCACCGTCATGTCCCAGTTGTATGAGGATCCTCAGGTAACAGCGACTGCCGAAGCCGCCCTGCACGCCCTTCAACAGGGGCGTAGAGCCGCAGAGGACTATGTGGTGGAATTTAGGCGGTGGAGTTCCGACACTGGTTGGAATGATGCGGCTTTACGTTATCAATTCCGCATGGGGTTGTCTGATCCCCTGAAGGATGAGTTAGCACGGGTCGGTGTACCCCAAACCTTGGATGAACTCATCAATCTGGCTATTCAGATCGATCGACGCCTCAGAGAGCGTCGCTCCGAGAGGTCTACCAGCCAATTCCGCCCTACCTGGATGCTACCCAAGGTTCCAAGCTCTCCCAGCCAGTCCTTCCCGGCACCAGCCACATCAGTTCCTGACACCTCCGAACCAATGCAACTCGGGCTATTCCGCCCTTCTCTCGATCCAGAAGAATGCCAACGCCGAAGAGTTAACAATCTCTGCATGTACTGTGGGGAGCCTGGACACTACGTGAGGTCTTGCCCAAATAAGACACGTAAGTCGCTTAAGTCGCTGCCCATCTCTTCAATTTGTGCACCTGCTTTCTCTAAACCTGTTAATCATCTTGCTCTGTCTATCACCCTACAGCTTCCAGGAAAGATTATTCCAGCTACAGTCATCATTGATTTAGGAGCCTGCAGCTGTTTTATTGATCTGACCTTCGCTGCCAACCATCACATTCCTCTCCAGTCCAAAGTCCGGGGACTCTCGGTACATCTCGCAGATGGCTCCTCTCTTCGCTCCGGCCCTGTCACGCAGGAAACCATTCCTTTGTTGGCCACCATGGGCCCTAACCATCAAGAACTTCTGCGCCTGGATGCCATCTCCTCTCCCCTTTTTCCCATCATATTGGGGATGCCATGGTTACAGGCCCATAACCCCAGCATTGACTGGTCCAGTGGAGAAGTCAAGTTCTTTTCTCATTACTGCCGACAACTCTGCTTACATACAAATTCTGCTGAGTCTACCCAATTACTCTGTTTAGACACCGAATCCGAGCTTCAACAGGTGGTCCCTGCACCCTATTGGGACTTTCTGGACGTCTTTAGCAAAAAAGGAGCAGAGGCCTTACCTCCTCACAGGCCTTACGATTGCCCAATCGAGCTATTACCTGGAGCAGAAGTTCCCTTTGGAAGGATTTTCCCACTGACAGAGCAGGAGCTGGATACTCTAAAAATATACATCGACGAGAACCTGAAGAAAGGGTTTATCCGCCCATCTACCTCTCCGGCCGGGGCTGGCATATTCTTTGTGGAGAAAAAGGACCATTCCTTGCGTCCTTGTATCGATTATCGGGAATTGAACAAAGTAACAATCAAGAACCGTTACCCTCTACCCTTAGTGCCCGAACTCTTCCAGAGATTAGGATCCACAGTAATCTTTACCAAGCTAGATCTCCGTGGTGCCTACAACCTGATCCGCATTCGAGAAGGAGATGAGTGGAAGACAGCTTTTTGCACCAGATTTGGACATTATGAATACCTTGTCATGCCCTTCGGTCTGTGCAACGCACCTGCTACGTTCCAACATTTTGTCAACGACATCTTCCGTGACTTCCTGGATCTTTATGTTATTGTCTACCTAGATGATATCCTGATCTTTTCCTCCTCAGTCTCAGATCATCGCAGGCATGTCAGAAATGTGTTAGCTCGTCTCAGGCAGCATGGACTTTATGCTAAACCAGAAAAATGCCAATTCGAACTTCAAAGCATCCAGTTTTTAGACCTAATCATTTCTGTTGATGGTATAAAAATGGATCCGCAGAAAGTATCTGCCATTCTGGAGTGGCCCGCTCCCTCCGATAAAAAAGGGGTTCAAAGGTTCATCGGCTTTTCAAACTTTTACAGGAAGTTCATTAGGGGCTTCTCTACAATAATTGCCCCCATCACCGAAATAACCAGACAAGGGAATCGATTCCAGTGGTCCCCTGAGGCACAATCTGCCTTAGAAAAACTCAAGGAGCTGTTCACCTCCGCCTCAATCTTAAAACACCCGGATCCTGCTCTACCATTCGTCCTTGAAGTGGACGCTTCGGAGGTCGCAGTCGGAGCTGTTCTGTCCCAACGGCAAGGCCCAAAGGCCCTTCTCTACCCAGTGGCCTTTTTCTCCCGCAAACTCTCTTCAGCGGAGAGAAATTATGATGTTGGCGATCGGGAGCTTCTGGCCATTAAATCCGCTTTGGAGGAGTGGCGTTATCTACTGGAGGGTGCAGCACACCCTATCCTGGTCTATACGGACCACAAAAATCTGGAGTATCTCCGAACTGCCAAAAGACTGAAACCTCGACAAGCAAGATGGGCTCTATTCTTCTCCAGATTTCAGTTTCATATAACGTACAGACCTGGTTCCAAGAATACCAAGCCGGATGCTCTTTCTCGTATGTTCCCTGATTCTGGCAAACCTGAGCATCCGGACACCATTCTTTCATCCGGAAATTTTCTTTTGCTTCAAGTGGATCTGTTATCCCGCATAAAACAAGCTTCTTTAAATTGGACCCCAAGTTCCGGAGAGGTGGTGAGGGCCCAGGATGGTCTTTTTTGGCACAAGGGTAAAATCGTAGTCCCTGAAGATTTGAGGGTGGCAGTGCTGGAGCTCTGCCATGATCATAAGATGGCTGGACATTTCGGTGTGCTGAAGACAACGGAGTTAGTGCAGCGCACATTTTGGTGGCCTTTGTTAGTGAACGACTGCAAGAGCTATGTAGAATCTTGTACCACCTGTGCCCGGAACAAGAATAGCCGGACTAGAGCCTGGGGTCTGTTAAAGCCATTACCCGTCCCGGAAAGACCGTGGAAGATGATATCAATGGATTTCATTGTAGAGCTTCCCCAGTCAGAGGGCTTCTCTACCATCTTTGTCGTCGTAGATAGGTTAACCAAGATGGCTCACTTCCTGCCGATGAAGGGCACACCTTCGGCCATGGAGACAGCAAGGGTCTTCATTAAAGAGATTGTCAGGTTGCACGGAGTCCCATCGAACATCATATCTGATCGTGGTGTTCAGTTCACCTCACGGTTCTGGAAGGCTCTCTGTAACTCCCTGGAAATCGAGCTGGCACTCTCCTCCGCTTATCATCCCCAGACTAATGGGCAGACGGAGAGAACTAATCAAACTTTGGAGCAATACCTCCGTTGTTTTTCATCTTTCTCTCAGGACAACTGGGTCTCTCTGCTGCCAATCGCTGAGTTCTCCTATAACAACTCTCTACATTCGGCCATTAAGCAAACACCGTTTTTTGCCAATTACGGATTCCACCCGTCCTTTCTGCCCAGGTCTTTACCTGAATGTGCGATCCCTGCGGTCTCTGAGACCATGGACTTCTTTCTTTGTAACAACAAACTCTTGCAGGACACCATGGCTAAGACCCAAGAGTATAATAAAAAGATGTTTGACAGGAAGAGGTGGGGAGAGCTGATCCTGGAACCTGGCAACCAGGTTTGGTTATCCACGACCAATATAAGAATGGCCTGCCCTTCAAGGAAATTGGGCCCAAAATTCTTGGGTCCGTTCGCAGTCAAGAAGAGGATTAACAATGTGGCCTACGAACTCAATCTACCTAGTACCCTGAAGATTCATCCGGTCTTTCACATTTCATTGTTGAAACCTGTTGTACCCAACACTTTTGCTGGTCGAAGTACTGACCCACCAGAACCCATAATTGTCGATAGCAAGGAAGAATTCGAGGTGGAGGCTATTTTGGATTGCAGGAAAAGACGCAACCAGTTGCAGTATTTGATCAAATGGAGGGGGTACGGACCAGAGGATAACTCCTGGGAGCCAGAGGGCAACTTACATGCCGAAGAGCTTCTGAGGTCTTTTAGGAGTACCCACGCTTCCAAATTGGCACAGTTGGACATCCGGAGGCTGCCCTTGAGGGGGGGGCACTGTCAGAGAGTTCCCTTGGGCAGATGCGCTGTTGGTGGGCATCGCGGCGCGTCGGCGGGCGCGCGCACCCGGTGTTTGGCGCCAACCTGCCTATTTAGGCCATCTGCACAGGGGGCTCGGAGCTGTCCGATCTTCCGCTTCCTGTGTTCCTGCTTCCTGCTTCTTGTTTCCTGTTGTTTCCGATCTGACCACCGGCCTGTCTCTGTTCCTCCTTGATTGCTGCCTGCCACTGATCCCGGACCGTCCTGACTACGAATCTGCCTGCTCCTCTGTACTGCGTTGCCCGCCTGCTGCCGACCTCTGCCTGTGACCCGACCAACCCGCTCCACTCCTGCTCTGCACCCACTGCCTGTGCTCCAGTTGACTGGTGTTCTCCATAACCATCTTAACCGGGATCTTCCTGCAGCTACCCGCCAGGCTCTCATACCACTCTGTGCTCCCGTGCCTCCTGTCCATACTACCAGGGGCCGGTAACCAGATACGTAAGGGAGGCCTCCCCCTGCTACATCGGGCTCACCTGTCTGCTACGTACAAGTCTGACACCCGGTTGCACCAGCTTTTCACTCCTGTCTAGGCGCCAGATTTTTCCCACTCCTTCAGGTGGGGCCTTCTGTTCCTGCACAAGATCCTGGTACACCTGTGTTAGCATAGGGTGCACAACTGTGGCTGGGGTGCTCTTCTCCTGTACTAGTGGTGTGAGCAGTCTTCTTACCAGATCAGTGTTGGTCCCAATGATGAGAGAGCTCCTATCCCCCCCTGGGGGCCGGGGACACACCACTGCCAAGGTATCAAAGGTTTCAGTCTCCCCTGCCACACTCCGGTCGAAAGTGAGCTTGATAGGCAGGTAGCCGTCATAGGGGAAGTTCTGGGTCCCTAAGCCCCATATCTCCAGCTCTTCCAACTTCTGTAGTGGCAGGTGTTTGAGATATTTCTCGTAAAAATCTCTGTATAACAGAGTCACTTGAGCTCCAGTATCCAACAGGGCTTTAGAGTATATCCCTTCTATCTGGATAGGGACAATCGGGGAAGGTCCCCCTAGCTTGGGAGGGAATCCATGGGGAATGGCACTCTTGGCCTGCTTGGTGACTTGTACCTTCACACTTGGCTTCCGTGGGTTCCTTTTCTTCCGCTTTGGTCTAGCTGTGATTGGTGGGGTCTGTGGTGTACAGGTCGGTTTGGAGTTGGCTATTGTAGTAGGGTGCCCAGTTGACTCCTTTACTGGGACCCTCTGAAGTTTTCCGCCGACCTTTGGTGTTTTGTTTCTGCTTTTGGGCTTGTGCATACCCGCCTGTAATGTCCAACCCCTCCACAATTGAAACAGGACTTGTGCTTTTCCACAACTGTGGGGCTTAACAGTTCTTTGGGTGCTTGAGCTCATCCATCAGGTGAAATGGTGTGCCTGGCGGTCAACAGAGCCATCATCTCCATTAACTGTGCCACCTGTGTCTGAAGAAGCTCGATCTGAGGGTCGCCATTAATTGCACTGGCCGTCCTAACTCCAACAACTGATTTTGGCCTTTGGATCTTTTCTTTCTTTTTCTCAGGGATGGCTTCCTCTTCCCACACAATTTGGATCAGGTCCGGGTACTTCAAGATGCCACCATCTTAACGGGTTCTTAACTGGAGCATGATGGGGTTCAATGGCTGGGCACCCCTCAGGACTTGCTTGGCTCGGACTTCATCCACCTTTCGAGGGTCTAGTCCCTTTTTCAACAAAATCTGGTGTATGATCTTGTCCAAACGCCTCATGTACTCTGACAGCTTCTCTCCCTCATTTTGATAAGTGTGTTCCAACTGGTAGATCAGGTTCTCTGTTCACCCAAACACATCCTGTAGGATGTCTAAGTAGTCCTGAGCCACGCAGTTCCGTTGCTGAGCTTCAAGTTCCGGATAGCTTCTGAAGCAGGCCCTCTTAAGCTCTCTGCGATCCTCTGTTTCTTGTGCACCTCAGGGACATCCCATTCATCTAGGGCTTGGGTGGTTTGCTCCAACCATTCTTCAAAGTTGCCTTCCTCTGGGGGTACAGGTTGTCTTCCACAGAAAATGCTGAGTTTCTGGTATGCATTTCCAGGGTATGTGGGGGTGCACTTCTGACTATTTGCCACAAAGTTCCCTAAGGCTGTAAAGAGCTCTGGTTCAACTGTGGTCGGACGTGACTGGGAGGGAACTTTTGCCTTAACTGATTTCACTTGTGTGGAGCTGGTAGGGCTCTCACCTGGCCTCTCCAGGTGTGTCAGGCAGAATTTGGTTCTGTCAGACAGTTTCACACTGGTACCTTGGAAATTTTCAGGGACACCCTCCTCCACTCTAGTAGTGCATAAGTGCAAGAGGTCCCATAGTCTGGTCTCAAAGCAATCACCCAGGCCTTCCTATCTGGGGACAATGCCTGCACAACTTCTTTTACATGTTTTTCTTCCCAGTCTTCCCCTGGGAGTTCAATTGCCACGCTCGCTTCTGAACATGCGCCTTCTGCTTCGCACCACTGGACCACTGTGATGGGGTCCATACTGGTGCCAAGGGGGTGGGTTTGCTTGCAGAGTAACAGATATCCCGGACGAGCCCCCACGTGTAGCACTGACCCCCGAAGGAGCTGCTGATATTTTGATTGGGCTTGTACTCTGCTTTACACCCCCAATGACTTGACTCAATCCCCTTGACACAGCTGTGGTGCAGTGTTAGTGTGAAGCTAATAGTAAAGGATAACCCCACAATGTACAATATAATAATAGTATACCTTTGTTATTACCTGGGTATCTGATGTTCCACCTGCTGGAAAAGGAACAACACTCCACACAAGTTATACTCAACCAGAAACGTAATTTTACTGGAATTGGTACAAAAGTAGAATTACAATATTTGGACTGTCACACCAACATAATGCAACAGCCCAATGAGTATACACAATAGTTGGAACACATAAAATTATACCAAAGGATCTCTGGAAGTACGTCTCCAAGTGGGACTAATGCCAGAATAATAAATACCTTCCCACTTCCAGTGCACCCTTGCACTTGGTCTTGCTTCCCACCGACCGGCGCCGTTACACCGCTCCGCTCTGCAAGATGGACCGTATGACAGACTCACCCGGGACAGAGGCTGTTGGAGGGGACTGAATGTGAGCCTCTTGCCTACAGATTATGGGCCCTGGCATTTGGGGTACCCTTGAGGTGTTGTTACTTTGGCTTCAGGTCCTTGTCCCCCAGGACACACAGACTCTGGGGACCCTGTATTTGCCATATTAGCAATAGTGACTGAGTCATACTGTTGGGACACATACTGTGAGGAGATGCTAATATCAACTCCACTCACCTGTCTGATGTCTGCTATAACATGCTTAATGTAAATGAGTCTAGTCTGGCTCACCACAGGTTCTAAGGGTATTCCACACATTGTTGTTTGTTCTAATTAACCCTGTGTTGATGTTTATGGTAATGTGTATTGAATAGTCAATGGCTAGGAGACGAACAGTCTACTCCTACTATAGTTTGTTGATGACTAGGCTGAGGAGGGGGGAGATCACTGTTTGTATTGTTAATTGTAATTAGCTCCTGCTATTGTGAGAAATGTCCTGTGGTTGTACTTATGATAATGTATAATGTACTGTGTGAAGCTTGGAGACAACAAGTCTAACCTGTAGTGAAATCCTAAAGGGATTAGTTAAATAGCTCATGTTAATTTGTTAAAGGTGTATTGTTAGAGTAATATGAGCAGGAGGGGGGAACCTCCTCTTCTACTGTATATAAGACTGTATTCTGGTTCTAATAAATGAGTCCATGTTAGAAATGCACAAATAGTGTGATACCATAAAACATAAAATTTATTCAACTTTGTGAACAACTTCAACCATTGCACTCACATAAAAACCACTTGAATCAAGCCAAATCCACACTGCAATTCAAATAACAATCCTCCTCTGTGAATCGCCCAGCACCACTGTGAATGAGGGTCGCGGCGGACCCAAAGTAAGCGTTAGTCAGGCTCTCACCGAAGCTCTTCAAATCTAGCTCGGATCTCCCGCTGACACACGGAGATGGGAAGCAGCTCCTCAATCAACACGAATCTCCCGCTGATACACGGGGGATGAGCAGCAGCGTCCCGTCCGTCACTCTCTGCTATTGATTGATGCCGTACAGCCATGCCCCGACATGTTTCGTCATACCTGACTTAATCATGGGATTGCTTCCCATGATTAAGTCAGGTATGACGAAACATGTCGGGGCGTGGCTGTACGGCATCAATCAATAGCAGAGAGTGACGGACGGGACGCTGCTGCTCATCCCCCGTGTATCAGTGGGAGATTCGTGTTTGATTGAGGAGCTGCTTCCCATCTCCGTGTGTCAGCGGGAGATCCGAGCTAGATTTGAAGAGCTTCAGTGAGCGGGGGTGAGAGCCTGACTAACGCTTACCTTGGGTCCGCCGCGACCCTCATTCACAGTGGTGCTGGCCGATTCACAGAGGAGGATTGTTATTTGAATTGCAGCGTGGATTTGGCTTGATTCAAGAAGTTTTTATGTGAGTGCAATGGTTGAAGTTTTTCAAAAGTTGAATAAATTTTATGTTTGTGCATTTCTAATTTTTTTATGGAATGAGATGACACTGGGATAGATGGAATTTGGAGCTTTTACCTTCATCTGACCATCTAGATGATCACGCTTGATTGCCAAAACACGAGAGTGTGAGGCATATTGAGTCGGTGAGTGTTGAGTTCAAGGGGAGAGGAATCACGGGCACTGAGTGAGTTGGTGGACATTTTTCAGAAATCGCACACTCTCTTCACGGTGTTCTCTCTATGGACTTTTCATGGACTAAATATTTATACTATTTTATATTTTTCACTATTGATACATTTGTGGTCCAGATTGCTCTGTGTATGGTATATCAGATTATCATGCATTATCACGTTATATGTTTTCACGTTTGATATAATTTTTGATACAGATTGTTTTGTGTATGGTATATTCTATTATCACGCAATTGTACTAGAACACTCTAGCACACAGGGTTTAACACATTTTTTGAACACCAGGTGGTGTCATCACTGTTATTAGCACCACTTATATTGATTTGCAGAAATCCTTTTGGACTCTTGGAATCATTAGAGGTTTTTTTCAGTTTTTTATTTAAACTGGCTGCTTTGCATTAACTCTACTAGGTCACAGTCATTATCATATCAACTTTTTTCACAGGAGGTTAACACTTTTTGGCTTTGAGCGCAGTGGTGGGGACTCAAGGAGGGCGCAGTTGTTTGAGTTTCACTTCTTTACAAAGACATGGATAACCTCTGTGATTAAGTAAGGTGCTCAAAATTTTTTTTCCGTTTTAACTAGATAAAAAAGTATATAAGTGAGAAATTAATATATATATATATATATATATTAATTTCTCACTTATATACTTTTTTATGTAGTTAAAACGGAAACAAATTTTTTTTATAAACATATATGTGCATATGTGAACATTTATAACCCTGAATAAAGAGTATATATAAAGATGTGTATTTTTATATATATAATAAATGGTGTCACTTTATCAATACCTAACTAAACAAAATCTGTGCTGAGATTTTTTAAAAAAAGCTTTATATATATATATATATATATATATATATATATATATATATATATATATATATATATATATATATTTATTTATTTATTTATTTTATGTATAAATGCTGTGAATCCATATATATATGCTGAATGTGAATATTGTTCATATAAATATTACGTTTATATTTATTAAATGTTTTCCTGTTTTCCAGCATACACAGAAAGGATATATGGAATATGTATAAATATTATATGTAGATAAAAAATAGACAATATGAAGATGAAATAAACATTTGCATATAATAGATACATGCCATGCACATAGCATCTCAATTTGGCTCATGTGAATCCTATCATTCCTATAAAGACACCTCTCATTTACATAAATTATATAGTGCATTTAACAATAAAGATATTCCTTATAAATGTGTTAATAATGAAAAACAATATTAGAATGTGCTCACAAACTAGTGATTATAACAAGGCAAAGTTATATACATGAACATAAGAAATAATTATCTGCTAGTATAAATGTTTGGAAACAATGGGAGGCAAAAATAGTCTCCCATTGCATACAACCAAACTATCGATGTTGACATAAAGACCTAATCTTACTGTATATGGCTAAATCTATAGACCGTGAATCAGTGGCGGCTGGTGCTCCATTTTTTTAGGGGGGCGCAAACAAAATCCCAACCAACCCCCACCCCCCACCCCCAACGTCACTCGCCCGTGATGGGACAGACAGACAGACAGACGGACAGACAGATCGAGACAGACAGATCGAGACAGACAGATCGAGACAGACAGACAGATTGAGACAGACAGACAGACAGACAGATCGATACAGATAGATATGCAGACAGACAGATAGATATGCTGACAGATAGATCAATACAGATAGATATGCAGACAGATAGATCGATACAGATAGATATGCAGACAGATAGATCGATACAGATAGATATGCAGACAGATAGATCGATACAGATAGATATGCAGACAGATAGATAGATATGCAGACAGATAGATCGATACAGATAGATATACAGATAGATCGATACAGATAGATATGCAGTTAGATAGATCGATACAGATAGATATGCAGACAGATAGATAGATATGCAGTTAGATAGATTGATACAGATAGATATGCAGACAGATAGATATGCAGTTATACAGATATGCAGTTAGATAGATATGCAGACAGATAGATATGCAGTTATACAGATATGCAGTTAGATAGATAGATCGATAGATCGAGAGATAGAGAGATAGACAGACAGATAGATATGCAGACAGATAGATAGACAGATAGATAGATATGCAGTTATACAGATATGCAGTTAGATAGATAGTTCGAGAGATAGAGAGATAGACAGACAGATAGATATGCAAACAGATAGATAGACAGATAGATAGATATGCAGTTATACAGATATGCAGTTAGATAGATAGATAGATCGATCAATCGAGATAGACAGATAGATAAATATGCAGTTATACAGATATGCAGTTAGATAGATAGATCGATAGATCGAGAGATAGAGAGATAGACAGACAGATAGATATGCAGACAATTAGACAGATAGATAGATATGCAGTTATACAGATATGCAGTTAGATAGATAGATAGACAGATCGATCAATCGAGATAGACAGATAGATAAATATGCAGTTATACAGATATGCAGTTATACAGATAGATAGATATATATGCAGTTATATAGATTGATAGATCGATAGATCGATAAATAGATATGCAGTTAGATAGATAGATCGAGAGATAGACAGACAGATATATATGCAGACAGATAGATAGATATACAGTTATACAGATATGCAGTTAGATAGATAGATCGATCGATCGATTGAGATAGACAGATAGCTAGATAAATATGCAGTTATACAGATAGATAGATAGATATGCAGTTATAGATAGATAGATAGATAGATAGATAGATAGATAGATAGATAGATAGATAGATAGATAGATAGATAGATAGATAGATAGATAGATATGCAGTTATATAGATCGACAGACAGATAGACAGACAGACAGATAGATAAACAGACAGACAGATATGCAGTTATACAGATATGCAGTTAGATAGATAGATCGATAGAGATAGACAGATAGATCGATAGAGATAGACAGATAGATAGATAAATATGCAGTTATACAGAGAGGGAGAGAGAGAGAGAGAGAGAGAGAGAGAGAGACATGAGATGAGATGAGATGAGATGAGAGAATGTACAGCATGACTTTAGGACACAGTGCTGGGAGCCCTCGTGGTATACACATACAGCAGATGTGTAATGAAGGCTCCAGCAGATTGTCGGGTAAAGGGCTGGAGCAGAGGTTGATTCCAGGCAGGGCAGAGGTGAAGCACGGCTCCCTCCACCCTCCGATTACAGACTAAGAAGAGTATAACACGGTGGACAGACAATTACAGGCTGTTAGTAGCACATTACCTTACCTGGCTTCTCCATTCACACGAGGATGACATGACCACGGCCCCTTATGACCTCACAGTCCCAGCATGCCCCGGGACTGTGATTTCATAGGGGGGTGGGGTCACCGCCCATATAAGTCATAGCAGAGCGCACAGACAGCATTACAGCTGGAGAGAGCGTCGTGTCAACATCTCTGGAAGAGAAGAGGGATGAAGACGATCCAGATGTCCAGGCTCCTCTGCTAGCAAAAGAGCGGCAAAAGAGCAGAAGATAGCGGAGGACCCCGGCAGAAGGAAGAAGGCACCGGAGAAGAACCAGAGAGTGTGGAGACGACACCGGAGAGAGGGAGAAGAGGCCTGAGAGACCCCCGAAGTCGGAAGAAGACCCCCGAAGTCAGAAGAAGACCCCCGAAGTCAGAAGAAGACCCCGGAGCTGCCTAATAAATTAATTTTAAAACCTGTGTAGTGTGTTTTATTTATTGACACTTTTTTCCCTAGGTGAATAGGTAGGGGTACGCTGTACCCCATACTCATTCACATAGGGTGGGGGGCCGGGATCTGGGGGCCCCCTTATTAAGGGGGGCTCCCAGATTCCGATAAGCCCCCCGCCCGCCGACCCTGACAACCAACGGCCAGGGTTGTCGGGGAGAGGCCCTTGTCCTCATCAACATACGGACAAGGTGCTTTGGGGTGGGGGGGCCGCAGGGCGCCCCCCTCCCCCAAAGCACCCACACCACATGTTGAGGGCATGCAGCCTGGTACGGCTCAGGAGGGGGGGGGCGCTCGCTCATCCCCACCCCCTTTCCTGACCGGCCGGGCTGCGTGCTCGGATAAGGGTCTGGTATGGATTTGGGGGGGACCCCCATGCCGTTTTTTCGGCGTAGGGGGTTCCCCTTAAATTCCATAACAGATCTAAGGGCCTGGAATACCCCTGGAGGGGAACCCATGCCGTTTTTTTATTTAAAATTTGGCGTGGAGTTCCCCCTCAAGATTCATACCAAACACAGTGCCTGGCATAGGCGGGGATCCAAGTCGGATCCCCGCACCAGTGTGAACCCGGCTCGCAAGGTGTCAATCTCGCCAATAAAAGTGGTGAGATTGACTCAATATCAGAAGTTGACCAAAGGGTGGTGGTAAAGAGCTGAAAAACCACGTGATTTGGTGAAAGTTGTCTGGAAAAGTCCAGTCGTCTGTATGCAAGACAAACTTCTGGCCAACTCCCTTTGTACAAAAATCCAAGGGAAAGTTTTTACAAAGTCCTATCATGTGTATGGGGCTTCAGGCACATTGAGCTGAGAATATACAGATGAACGTGTGCATTCTGTATTTAATGTATTAAATTAAACTGTGTACAATGAACACGTTCACCTACACACACAGCCATCAAAATCCGCAAGTGTAGGTATATTCAAAAAGCTGCAACAATTAGCCTGGACCAGTCCTAAACTATATGAGTCGGCATACTCACACTAACAATGCAGAACATCAGGCATCAAGCAGGAAGGAAAAGGAAGGAGAAAAATGGCAAACAAACCATGCTTCAAGCAATCCTATTAATGGATAAAAGGGTCAGTCATAATAGTGGGAGACACCCCACTCAAAATTTAACCCCGATGGAATCCTGGTATGCAGGGAAAATATCCAGAACACTTCTCGCTTACAAAGTGCTCTGAATCTATCACCTCCTCTTTTTGGGGTCACTATCCTCTCTACGCCCTGAATGGAAAGGCTTGTGACATCTCTGAAGTGAATGAGATTCCAATGTTTAGTCATATTGGTGGATTTATTTTTCTCGATGTCGTATAAATGATCATACAACCGATCCTTCAATCTACATGTGGTGCGACCCATGTAGTGAACGTGGCATGCCTCACATGTAATTAGATACACCAAAAATTTGGTGTTATAATTGATGAATGATAAGATTTCAAAACTTTTACCATTGGTGCTAGAACTCACACTCTTACCTTTATTGATAAAGCGACAATAGTCGCATCCTTTAATGCCGCATTTAAAGTTGCCTTTAAAGTGCAACCAATTTGAACCTGAAGGTTGACTAGAGAATAAACTCGGTGATAGAGAGTTCCCCAACGTGGGTGCTCTTCGGGACACAGACTTAATACCCTTGGAAAGAATCTCACTATAAATGGGATCATTAAGCAAAATCGGAAGATACTTCTTGACTGTGTTTTTAATTTTACTGAATTCTAAACTGTAGGGCGTAGAGAAAACAGGGATATTACTAAAAGACGGGGAATATTTTTTATTGTTTTTACTTACATTGCTGTTACTGGTATTTTCCATCAACAGGGTATCCTTAGGAATACTTTCAACTACAAGGAGAGCCCTGTTGATGATCTGATTAGGATATCCCCTGTCTATAAACCTTTGGGTTATGTTTATAGCTTCTTTCTCAAAATTGACAGGTGTGCTACACAGACGTTTCAATCTCAGGAATTTACCATAAGGCACCCCTTTTATGGCGTGCCCTGGATGGGCAGAATCAGCTCTTAAAAGAGCATTGCCTGCTGTAGATTTCCTATGTAAACCTGTGGCCACAGTGCCTCCTACACCTGTCAGCTGCACATCAAGAAATGCTATGGAGACCTCACCAAGGTTTCCAGTGAATTTCAGATTAAGAGAATTGTTGTTTGAGTACAAAAGCCACACATCTAGATCAACCTTATCGTCTGATGTAACAAACAGGAGATTGTCAAACATAAAAAAGTTGTGTGTTAACAAATAATCCAAGGATTGTAAAATAAATTTCTGAAGCACCAAAGAGAATCTAGCTGATTCTTTTAAAAAGAAGCTAACTGTCTGTATGCCTAGATGATGTGGGATGCAAGAATATAAGCTGGTAACGTCAGAACTAATCCACCTATAATTATCTCTCCATTAAAAATTCTGCAATTTAATGAGTAGTTGTTTTGTATCTCTCTAAAACCCAGGAAGATTACAAACCATAGGCTGAAGCTGACTGTCCATCCATTCACCGAGGTGCTCATTTAATGAGCCTATGCCCGCAACAATCGGTCTACCCACAAGGGGATTTAACCCCTTGTGGACCTTCGTAAATGGTGGAACACCGACATGATAGGGCATTCAGGAATTAACAATGCTTTTTCTTGCCCTAAAAAAATACCCACATGGACTGCTCTGTCTAAAAGAGAGGGTAGTTCTGTTTTAAAGGGGGATGTAGGCAGTGCCGGGACAAGGTCATCTGGTGCCCAGGGCAAAGATGGAAAACTGCGCCCCCCCCCCCCCCTCCGCCGCTGTGAAAGCTACAACGCCTACAGACGATGGGATCTATTCTGGGAATTTGTTAAATACTAGTATTGGCGGCGATCAGTGACTTAGGCGCGGTTCACACTGGGGAAACTTGTTATGCCCCATTCAGTATAATGACACCGTTCTAATCGGAGCGACAGGACACAGCACATCAGGGCACAGGTCACAGTACATCAGGGCACAGCACATCAGGGCACTGCACATCAGGGCACAGCACATCAGGGCACAGGTCACAGTACATCAGGGCACAGCACGTCAGGGCACTGCACATCAGGGCACATCAGGGCACAGCACATCAGGGCACAGGTCACACTACATCAGGGTACAGAGCCCAGCACATCAGGGTACAGCACACCAGGCCACATCAGGGTACAGAGCCCAGCACATCAGGTCACAGTACATCGGGGCACACGACATTAAGGCACAGCACATCGGGGCACAAGGCACATCGGGGCACATAGGACATCAGGGCACATAGCCCATTAGGGCACATCCGGGCACATAGCACATCAGGGCATGGGGCACATAGCACATCAAGGCACGGGGCACATCAGGGCACAGCACATCAGGGTACAGAGCACATCAGGATACAGAGCCCAGCACATCAGGTCACAGTACATCAGGGCACACGACATTAAGGCACAGCACATCAGGGCACAAGGTACATCTGGGCACATAGGACATCAGGGCACATAGCACATTAGGGCACATCGGGGCACATAGCACATCAGGGCACGGGGCACATAGCACATCAGGGCACGGGGCACATCAGGGCACAGCACATCAGGGTACAGAGCACATCAGGGCACAACACATCAGGGTACAGGGCACAGCACATCAGGGTACAGGGCACATCAGGGCACATAGCACATCAGGGCACGGGGCACAAAGCACATCAGGGCACGGAGCACATCAGGGCACGGGGCCCATCAGGGTAAGGAGCACATCAGGGCACATGGCACATCAGGGCACGGGGCACATCAGGGCACATGGCACATCAGGGCATGGAGCACATCAGGGCACGGAGCACATCAGGACACGGAGCACATCAGGGCACGGGGGCATATGGCACATCAGGGCACATGGCACATTATGGGGCACATCAGGGCACATCATGGGGCACATCATGGGGCACGTCAGGGCACATCATGGGGCACATCAGGGCACAATATGGAGCACATCAGGGCACATCATGGGGCACATCATGGGGCACATCAGGGCACATCATGGGGCACGTCAGGGCACATTATAGGGCACGTCAGGGCACATCATGGGGCACATCAGGGCACATCATAGGGCACATAGCACATTAAGTGTGGCACATTGTTTACTAGCCTGCAAGCAGAGCAGCGCTGGAAGCATCTGTGATAAGTTCTCTCTCTCATGTCAAGCTGCTCCCTGGCAGCCCCTTCTCTCTTCTCGTCCATCCCAGATGATGTCACAAGCAAATAGGGAAGGACGAGAAGAGAGGAGGGGCCGCCGGGGAGCAGCGTGACATGAGAGAGAGAACTTATTACAGATGCTTCCTGCGCTGCTCTGCATGCATCTCGATCTACCCGTCAGGCGCCAGCTGTCGGCGATTGACGGTTAGATCCTCCAATGCAGGATAGAAACCCTGATAGGGAAGTGAGTGGTGGGGCGGGGCTGGTCTCAGGCTTGTGCCGGGTGCAGGAGCGCACTCGGCACATGTTAAAAGTTATCAATTTTCGCGCGGCCGGTGTTGTAAACTCTGCATAGGTAGCAGGAATTTTTACAACACTGGTTCACTAGCGCTTCTATTGCGCCCCTCTTCCTCCATTAAATGGTCCCGCCCAGGGCATCCGCCCCTTCCGCCCCCCCCCCCCCTTGTACCGGCCCTGGATGTAGGATCTGCCCTGAGTTTTTGATAAGTATTAGTATCAGATAGCTGACACAACGCTTCAATTTTATACATCTCAGAGTCTAGTGCAACTACAGTGCCCCCTTTATCAGCATTCCTGATCACGATGCTGTTGCCAGACACTAAAGCTTTAAGAGCATGCCTCTCTATATCAGACGGATTCCTGGATAAATGACCTTTGTGACAATCCCGGGCCAAATGAGTCAAATCCCTCTCAACCATTTTTTTAAACAAGTCAAGATCCTTACCTCTCGATGTCACCGGATAAAAATCCGATCTAAGTTTAAATGATATGTTATTAGAAATATAAGTTGGATCTGTGAGGCATGGACTGGACTCAGAAGTCAGATCCATAAGATCTTGTAAGGCACAAACCTCTGTGAATAAATGGGGAGAGGAAGGTAACTCACCTGTATCCGTATTGTAAAACTCATTAATGTCCAACAATGTCCCAAAGAGGTCAAAATGTCTGCTGGGGCAGAAATTCAATCTCTTTGAAAGTAGACTTGTCTCTTCATTGTTTCAAATCCTGTTGGAAATGTTCATTCAATTGATACGTTTGTTTAGAAAATTGGAGTACCTTATGGAGAAAAGAAATCAGGTCATATTGGGACATTAGTTTTCTAACTGAGTATATATCTTTGGCACAGATCCCATGAGGATTAAAAATTTTCCTACCTCAGAATTGTTTAAAGAGGACTTGAAAAAGGAGTGGATCAAAACATTAAATACATGTTCATTCAAACTTATGGACATTTTGATATTGTCAAAATGTCAAAAAAACCTCAGTTCTTCTCTAGTCATTCATATAAGAACCAAAAGAAACGAGTGAGTTTTTTCCGATCAGGAAAGTGAACCAGCCAATGATACGCTGGTTACCATGGCATCAGATTCATCACCCGAATGCCCCACGACATCCACAAGGCAAATTCTGTCAGGTGACACCCGTGGGTCAGGATACCCTCATGGACACAACAAAAAAGAAAAAAGAAATCAACCACAAAAAACAAGGAGTGGAGGTAGGAGACACAAAGGCTTCAAGGGACACTCACTATGTACTTAGGGGCAAGACAAAACGTTAACCTCCAATGTTCTGAACATTTCCAACAGGATTTTAAATGATGAAGAGACAAGTCTACTTTCAAAGGGATTGAATTTCTGCCCCAGCAGACATTTTGACCTCTTTGGGACATTGTTGGATATTAATAAGTTTTCTAGCAGTCTTATGCTTTAGAAGCACTATTTTGAATTCCCGTCTGAGAGAGGAGGGAGCCTCCTTAACAATACATATACAGGTGAGTCACCTTCCTCTCCCCAGTTATTCACAAAGGTTTGTGCCTTACAGGATCGTATGGATCTGGCTTCCGAGTCCAGTCCATGCCTCACGGATCCAACTGATATTTCTAATAACATATCGTTTAAACTTAGATCAGATTTTTATCTGGTGGCATCGAGAGGCAAAGATCTTGACTTGTTTAAAAAAATGGTTGAGAAGGATTTGACTCATTTGGCCCGGGATTGTCACAAAGGTCCATTATCCAGTAATCTGTCTGATATAGAGAGGCATGCTCTTAAAGCTTTAGTGTCTGACAACAGCATCATGATCAGGAATGCTGATAAAGGGGGCACTGTAGTTGTACTAGACTCTGAGATGTATAAAAATGAAGCTTTGCGTCAGCTATCTGATACTAACACTTATCAAAAACTCAGGGCAGATCCTACATCCCCCTTTAAAACAGAACTATCCTCTCTTTTAGACAGAGCAGTCCATGCGGGTATTTTTTCAGAGCAAGAAAAAGCATTGTTTATTCCTGAATGCCCTATCATGTCGGTGTTCCACCATTTACGAAGGTCCACAAGGGGTTAAATCCCCTTGTGGGTAGACCGATTGTTGCGGGCATAGGCTCATTAAATGAGCGCCTCGGTGAATGGATGGACAGTCAGCTTCAGCCTCTGTTTGTAATCTTCCTGGATTTTAGAGAGATACAAAACAACTGCTCATTAAATTGCAGAATTTTCAATGGAGAGATAATTATAGGTGGATTAGTTGTGACGTTACCAGCTTATATTTTTGCATCCCACATCATCTAGGCATACAGTCAGTTAGCTTATTTTTAAAAGAATCAGGTAGATTCTCTTTGATGTTTCAGGAATTTATTTTACAATCCTTGGATTATTTGTTAACACACAACTTTTTTATGTTTGACGGGAACTATTTTTTTTGTAATTCCTTTATTTTCATAAAAAGTGCATTTAACATTCAACACAGATAGCGGAGATACATATTAAAAATCAGACAGAAAAATCAAACATGGTCATGAGATGAGGTAAACATATCAGATACTCCCGCTCCGCACAGTAAATAAGGCACATGAAAATAAAAATACGGTATAGAAATACTATCAGTGTGCGTAGCCAGAAAGGCATTCTAACAGACACTTGCGTGACCTAAAACTGGTAATAACGTATGTAATGTATGTAATGCAATACAATAGCATTTTTTTATTTTTTTTATTTTAAATTTAAACAGTTGTTTGGGAGGCACAGCAACCCAAAAGCCAGGTGGGCCCAAACATGGGGCACATGAAATAAGTAATGCACATCAGGATATTCACAGTATCTGGTCAAAACAGCCCATGATGGGTAAGAGCTATGTGGAGGGGGTGTGTACCGAAGGGGGAAAAGGGGGAGATAAAGGGTCAGATAACCCCAAAAGCGGGAAAGGGACAAAGACCAGGGGAGGAAGGGAGTGAAGTGAGGGGGAGAGGGGAGGCGGAAGCAAAGTGGAGTGTGGAAGCAGATAGCCGAGGAAAGGAGAAAGGTAGATTAGAGTAAGGAAAGGTAGCGTAGCGCACCCGACTAGGGAGTGGACCAAGCCTAATGGGTCGTCCAGATTGTGCAACCTCACGCAGATAAGCGTCCGTGTATATAAAATGTTGCCAGGGTCTCCAGGTCTCCCCGGAAGGTCTCCTCCCTGTTGTGCAAGGTGGCAGTGAGATCCTTCATGTCTCTTAGTTCGTTCACTTTAGAAAACCACAGGGACTTCGTCGGCGGGTTCTCCAATCTCCAACAGAGGGGTATGCATGCCTTGGCAGCATTCAGTAGCTGGATGGTGAGAGAGGTCTTGTATTTCTTAATGGGTCATTTCAAAAGGTGAAGCAGGCAGGCCGCGGGGTTCCCCTCCAAAGAGACATCAGTTTGATCTTGCGAGTAACCTCAAGCCAGAAAGGGGATAGTTTGGGACAAGCCCAAAAAATGTGCAGCATCGATCCCTCTGCAGTGCCAACAAAGGCTAGAGACCTGCGGGAAGAAATGGTGCAGAGTGGTAGGTACTCTATACCATCGGGTCATAATTTTGTAGCAGGTCTCTTGGACTCTGGTGGCTATAGAGGATTTCTGTGCAAAGTGGAGAATCTTCTCCCTCTGGGAGTCACCGAGTGGAATGCCAAGCTCCGCTGGTCGAATCAAGGAGAAGTAGATAAGCGGGAGGCTGTGCCGCACTGGCTCCCCGCGATGGCAGATATGTTCTAGTTCAGTAAGTTGACCATGTATACCCGGTGTCCGCAGGCATTTGCGCAGAAAGTTGCACAGCTGTAGACCGCTCCAGAAATCCAAAGGGGGGTCTGTAGCAGACACCCCCGCCTCAGGGGAGAGTTGGCCATTGGACCCCAAAGAAATCACAGAAACTGAGCCAGCCGCCTGCTGCCAGTCGCTTGAAGTGGGGATTCTGAAGGCCAGGTGTAAATTCTGGATTACCCAAAACTGGTACCATGGGGGAGGGTAGCGGGGACACCGAGGAGTGCCGGAAGGCATCTCTGGCCACTGATAGTGTGCTACCTAGTGTGGGGTGGTCAGCGAGGTCCCTCGGCAGAGGTGTGGTGATCCAGGACCAGCTCTTGGCCGTGTCCCCGGAATCCTCCATTTCCATGGCCACCCAGTGCTTTGCCTCATCCTGGCAGTGCTAGTCCACCAACCTGGTGAGGTTAGCCGCCCTGTAATAGGCTTTCATGTCTGGGAGGCCAACCCCGGTCCTACTTTTTGAAGTCTAATGCGTGGCTTGCGATAGGACCAAACGAAATCGCGAAAACATAGGGTCAATTGGCTTGAAAAATACTAGAGGTAGACGTATAGGAAGCGCCTGCAGCAGGTATAGTACCCTCGGCAGCAGAGTCATCTTAAGGGCATTGCAGCGTTCAAACCACGTCAACGTGAGGGAGTGCCAGTGAAGAAGATCCGCCTTAAGGCGAAGGAGTAACGGGGTGAAATTCGCAGAGTACAAGTCAGCGGGGTCTGGGGTGATATCAACTCCCAGGTATCGGATTAGGTTGATCGCCCATCTCAGAGGGAAGGCCGATCGCAGACGTTAAACAACGTCCCTACTCACCGTTATATTGAGAATGGAGGATTTGGATAGATTAATTTGAAAGAGGGAGAGAGCGCCATATTCCTGAAGAGATCGAAGCAGGTTTGGGAGGGAGGTAAGCGGTTCCGTTAGGAAGACGATTAGGTCGTCCGTGAATGTGGCCATCTTGTGGGACTCTGAAGATTTTTGGTACCCGATTGTAACGAGCCCCTTGCTCGCTCGGTTCCACTCTCCCGACACTCCTCTGCAGCTATAGAATCAGATTGCAGATCGCAACATCTGATTGTTCGGTCATCCGATGCTCCGGGATTAGAACTACAGCTATGTGCCATTCTAACCCAGTTGTGATAGCTCAGAACAAACACCAGTCAGGCTGTATGTAAGTTCAAACAGGAATCTCCTTTATTGCAAAATACAGGCTCTTTTATACACTAACAGTGGAGGTGCATACCTCCGGCTCATATTACTCTATACATACACCTGTAACCTAATTAACCTAATTAACATGGGCTAATTAACTAATCCCTTTAGACAGCCTAGATGACGCAGACATGACCA
The DNA here is from genome assembly GCF_042186555.1 of Aquarana catesbeiana. Taxonomy (NCBI): domain Eukaryota; kingdom Metazoa; phylum Chordata; class Amphibia; order Anura; family Ranidae; genus Aquarana; species Aquarana catesbeiana. The sequence goes on from NC_133330.1 coordinate 131,929,301, forward strand.
TTAGGCCAGACTGGCCGTCTTGTAGCTTAGAACCCCCAATCAACATTATCACAATAGCAGAGTTAATTAACACAAACAACAATGGGGATCTAATGACTCTTAGATCCCATACTAGAGACTTATTTACAATACACATTTTAGCAGATACAGACAGGTAGCTGGAATTGATGACATGAGCATTTAACAGTAGGAGTCCCAATGGTATGAATCAGTCACTATTCCAATATGGCAAATCCAAGGTCCCCAGAGTCTGTGTGTCCTGGGGGACCAGGACCCGAATCGACAGTAATACCACCTCAAGGGTCCCCAGGCATACAGCTCACAAAGAGCACCGTTCCCCCAAATGCCAGGGCCCACGATCGATCTGCAAGAGGCTAGCATACAGTCCCCTCCAAAAGTCTCTCTCCCGGCTAGGTCTGTCACATTTCTCCCCTTTTGGCAGGAGACTAACACAGGAGGAGACCCCTGATGGGTTGACTTCAAAGTTAGTCAGTAGTTCCAGTCCTCTAATGCCTGTACCCACACAGTACCCCAAACAAATTGTTCCAAACAAAGCATTACTCACCCAGCCAACCTCTGCCTCTCTCAGAAAACATATCTGCCGCTGGGGAGAGGCCTGGACTGGCCCTTCTCCCTGGAGTCCTTTCTGCCGCTGGAGAGAAGACAAGGTGTCTGGGGATAAAGGTTCACCATCTCTTCTCCGATGCTATCAGTGCTGGGCAGAGCACAGTAAAGTTTGGCCCTAATAACAACTCTTCTTCTGCTGGAGGCTCACCAGGTTGTTCTTCATCAGCAGAAAAGTCTATCAAATCCCCTGTCTCTGCAACTGGTGTCTGGGGATAAAGGTTCACCATCTCCTCTCCGTGGAACCCAGAAGATGCTATCAGTGCTGGGCAGAGGTTAGCAGAGCTCTGCCCTGTTGTCAGCACTTCAGGTTTGGGGACGGCAATCTTCAGATTTTCCACTGCCGATTCTCTGGCATTCTGCTGGACAGGCACATTCCTCCATCCAAGATCATCCAATGCAGAAACAGGTTCATCAAGGTCAGTCAGCACTTGCTGCATCCGCCATAAGACCTCCGCCTCCATAGCTGCGGGGGCAGGTTGGCAAAGCACACTGTTACTCTGCCACATTGTCAACTCTTCAGCCAGGATTTCAGAGTTGTCAACTGGTATTTCCTGATAGTCCCAGGCAAAGGGAGCCCCACCATGCTGCTGAGCAGAGTCTAACAGCTGTCTGTTGGCAATCTCAAGCTCCCATTCCTGAACGGCCAGAAACTCCAAATCTTCCTGTGCCCAGTGCATTTCTGAGACATTCAGTCTTCGCTCTCTGTGCTCCATTATTTCCTCCAAACGCCACTCCCGATCACTCCCAAAGTCAGGGTCCCTGGACAGCCTCCAGTATAACAATCCCAGGCCATCGTAGTCAAAGCCTTCCGTGGGGCTGTCATCCGCTGTCCACGGGCACACTTGGGCTACATACCACTGGAGGGCTCTGTAGCTCTCGTCCAACCGCATTTCTGCCCGGATCAGCCTGCTTAACTCGGCTGTCCACTCCTGGTTCGGCTGTTCCCCCAAAAACAGCATTCGCACTTCATACTGCGACCAGTACCTCACATGGATGGAGGGGAGAACTTTTCCCTGGTGTCGCTGCTCACGGGCTAGCGCTTCCTTCCAGAGTTCACAGTGGATAGAATCAGATAGATACTGGTCCTCTGTGCTGTATCTGCTTCTCTCGCAACCTCCTTCTGAATACCTCATCCATGGTGGCTGGTATTTCTCCTCTCCTGCTATCCTGCTACCTTGGATCCAGGTGATGGTTTGGATGAGTTCATGGCAAGGAAACACGATCCCACCATTCCCTCCACGGCTCTCAAGTAAGTCTTTCAGCGTGGCTCTCCTGCAGGCTGGTTTGGAGTGTCCCAGTAACTGGAGAGCAAATCCCACGGCTGCCAACCAATGTAACGAGCCCCTTGCTCGCTCGGTTCCACTCTCCCGACACTCCTCTGCAGCTATAGAATCAGATTGCAGATCGCAACATCTGATTGTTCGGTCATCCGATGCTCCGGGATTAGAACTACAGCTGTGTGCCATTCTAACCCAGTTGTGATAGCTCAGAACAAACACCAGTCAGGCTGTATGTAAGTTCAAACAGGAATCTCCTTTATTGCAAAATACAGGCTCTTTTATACACTAACAGTGGAGGTGCATGCCTCCGGCTCATATTACTCTGAACATACACCTGTAACCTAATTAACCTAGGCTAATTAACTAATCCCTTTAGACAGCCTAGATGACTCAGACATGACCTTTAGGCCAGACTGGCCGTCTTGTAGCTTAGAACCCCCAATCAACATTATCACAATAGCAGAGTTAATTAACACAAACAACAATGGGGATCTAATGACTCTTAGATCCCATACTAGAGACTTATTTACAATACACATTTTAGCAGACACAGACAGGTAGCTGGAATTGATGACATTAGCATTTAACAGTAGGAGTCCCAATGGTATGAATCAGTCACTATTCCAATATGGCAAATCCAGGGTCCCCAGAGTCTGTGTGTCCTGGGGGACCAGACCCGAATCCACAGTAATACCACCTCAAGGGTCCCCAGGCATACAGCTCACAAAGAGCACCGTTCCCCCAAATGCCAGGGCCCACGATCGATCGGCAAGAGGCTAGCATACAGTCCCCTCCAAAAGTCTCTCTCCCGGCTAGGTCTGTCACACCGATGATGCCCACGTCCGCCCTTATTCTGCACAGAAGGGGCTCCAGTGACAGTATAAAGATCAGAGGAGACAAGGGGCAACCCTGCCGTGTGCCATTTCGGATGCTGAAGAAGTCAGACCTAGTCTCATTAACTTTGACCGCTGCAGTGGGGTGAGAGTAAAGAGACAATATCCATCTCAGCATAGATGACCGGAGACCAATGTGCTCCAGGGTGGCTAGTATAAAGGACCAATCTACACAGTCAAAGGCCTTCTCCGCGTTAGTAGACAACAGGAGAAGGGCCCGTTTTGATGTCCTGGCTGCGTGGATCAGGTTCACCACTCGGATGGTGTTGTCCCGTGGCTCCTGTTGCGGCACAAAGCCTGCTTGATCTCTATGAATGAGACTCGGTATATGAGAAAGCAGTCTGTTGGCCAGAATTTTGGCAAACAATTTCAAGTCCGTGTTCAAGAGCTCTATCGGGCGGTAATTCCCGCACGTAGCGGATCTTTCCCCTCTTTAGGGATAAGGCAGATATAGGCTCTCAGAGTGTCTACCAGGAAAGAATTACCCTCTGAAATAGAATTGAGGGCAGAGACTAGAGGTTGCGACAGCGTATCAAAAAAGGTCTTAGTAGTACGTCGGAGTCAGGCCATCGGGCCGGGAGCCTTCCTAGGCTTTGAGCTGGCTAAAGCCACTCCCAGCTCTGCTGCCATAATGGGCTCCTCCAGCTCTTCCTGTACACTAGGGAGCGATGGCATGCCAAAGGCAGCTACATATGTCTGGGGGGTGGAGCTATCGTCAGCTGGGGGGTCAGCAGCGGGGGGTTTGTCAAGATTATAGAGACCTTCATAGAAGGAACGAAACTCCGTCGCCATGTCTGTCGATGTATTCAGATTTTGTCCAGAGGAAGCCAGGATATGAGGGATGTACGTTTTCGTGCATGAGCCTCGCAGAGCCCTGGCCAGCAGTGACCCGGGTTTATTAGAGAATTCATACATGGTGCGATGCGCCCAAGACAATTTTTGCTTCGCTTTGTGGAATAAAAGCAAGCGGAGTTCCTCACGGGCTTTGAGGAGATCCTGAAAGGTTGTACGCGCCAGACTTGCCTTATGCGAACACTCCAGGCTACGTATCAGGGTGAGGCGTTCTTCCGCACGATGGGTTTTCTCCCACTTAAGGCGGGCCCCTATTCTAAACAGTGTGTCCCTGACAACTGCCTTATGAGTCCCCCAGACCACCGGGGGGTTGGTAACAGACTCTCTATTGATGGAGAAGTACTCCCGCAGAGTATTCAGTAGCTCAGAACGGGTTTCCTCCGAATAAAGCAAGGCTTCATTTAGTCTCCAGGATGGGGGGACTGGGTTATTGGCCCCAGTTGGAGTGTCAGGTGGACTGGCGCATGGTCCGAGAAAGACATGACATTGATGGAGGTGGCCACTACGCTGGTTAGGTCTTTATGTGACAACAGCAGGTAATCTAGCTGTGAGTACCTGTGAGAAAAAAAGTATAGTCCTGATCCTGTGGGTTGAGCAACCGCCAGGGGTCCACCAGACGCAGGGTATGGAGATCTGTCTTCAGGCGTGAGTAGGAGAGGTGGGAGGCACCGTGTGTAACATCAAGGGATGGATCCATTGCGAAATTAAGGTCCCCGCCAAAAACAAGCATCCCCTCCGCGAACTCCAGGAGCTTAGGAAGAAGTCTCCACAGGAATTGCGGATGATCCGCGTTAGGAAAGTATACGTTAGCAAAGGTGACCCGCACATCAAACACCGTCCCCTTCAGAAGGAGAAAACGACCTTGCACATCCGCCTGCTGCTCCTCGAATGTCCACGGCACCGATTTGGCCAGCAGGATGCTAACCCCCTTTGATTTGGAGATCGGAGGGACACTGTGGTAAACCGTCGAGAAGGTCCTATTAGTCAGTTTAGGAATACTATCACCACGAAAATATGTTTCCTGTAAAAAGGCTACGTGATTTTTGCCTTTGCACAAAGTCAGCCAGGAGCTGCGAGCGCTTTTCCAGAGTGTTCAGGCCACGAACATTAAGGAAGGTGATCTTGAGGAGACCCATGATGCCGCCAGACATGGAGATGGCCACCAATGGGTGCGTGGAGAGGCCCCAACCAAGGGGCCCCCCCCAGTCAGGGGGCAATTAGTGTTAGACAGAGAGAACAAGGAAAGAAGGAGGGAGAAAGGCAATGACAGGTGGAGGGAAAAAGGAAGAGAGAGGGGGGGGGCAAGGGAAGGGGGAGGTATAATTGGTTTCAAAACATGAATATGTTGTGGTCCCCTGTTAGGCACTTATGGTGTCCTACCAAGGGTCCGCCCTAATGGGAGGTGGATGAAGCGCTAGGGCCTGCTCACACTCGAGCAGTAATAGGTCAGTAGAGAAAATAAACAGAGCATGTGGAGATGCCCGGGGTGGGAGCACCGAGAACTATATATTAAGTAGCATATGAGCTAGCAAAGACATAAAAAATCCAAAACATAGACAAAAACCTGAGCTGGGAGATTGAGTACCAATAGCTGGGGTCATACCGTGATGGTGCACCGGGGGACGTGAACAGGGCAGCGGGACCCTGAGTAGGCAACAGGCCATAAAGAGTGGAACATACCCCAGGGCCCAGCACCATACCCCAGAGCACCAGGACTGAGGACCAATATACACATGAAGAGATAGTCTGCATGGTTAAGGCCTAACACAGTGTGCGAGACCAAGGCAAAGGCACAGGCACAGGCTGGGCACATCCCTTTGATATCGCCATAACATCAATAGAGAAACATTGCTGTCGGACAGGCCCCAATATACCCTTGTTAGTCATATAGCGGCAGCTAAGACATGCTGGGGGGGGGGGCTGGGGGGAGGTACCAGAGACTGTAAGGGCTGTATAGAGGGCAGAGGCCCCATAGGACAATACCGGGAAGGCCAGACTGGCAGCAGGCATTTGTGGCTGGGAGGGGTCTGGAATAGCGGAACCTGGTGCCTGCCCATAGATCCCTATAAATAATCACAATCTCTCCTATCGCAAACCACTTGGCAAGCGAGCAGGGGAGAGTGGCACATAAAATAATGGCATTAGACTGGCCATGGCCTAGAGCCATAAACCACGAAATAAAGAGTAAAAAGTTCTCCCCTGTGTAACAAAAGAAAAGAAGCCCCCCCCCATGGGCAAAGTTCCATATGTGATATCGGGTACTAGGGCCTTTAGGGTCAAGTCGAGATATCAACCAGGATGGTCCATGTAGTCAATGAAGACTAGATCCAGCTGTAACAAGGACTCAGGAAACAAACAGGCCAGCCCAGATGAAGTCAACAGGAACATCTATTGCAACGGCTTACCAGTCACTGGGATAGAGGAGAAAATCAGGCCTCGGAGGACATCGGGTGAGGTCTGGCAACCTCACGGCTAGGGGCGCGGGAGCGGGGTTGCCTGACCGGTTGCGGTCTAGATGCTGGTGGGCCGAGCGCCTCCTGGGATAACAGGTAGTCAAACCAGTTAGGAACACTCACAGCAGGCTTGTCGATGAAGCTGAACAGGTCTGGGAGTTGATCCGGTGAGTGGAGATAGAACTCAGATCCCTGCTTTTTCACGATCAGGTGAAAAGGGTGGCCCCAGTGGTATGTGGCTTCGGCTTCACGGATTACTTTGAGGGGGCGCATGAGCCCTCGCATGACCCGTGCTTGCCTGGATATATCAGAAAAGACCTATATCTGGGCTCCGTCAAAGTCAATTGGGCCTTTCTCCCAAGCCATGCATAGGATCTCCTCCTTGATGGTAAAGAAATGCACCCTGCAGAGAATGTCCCACGGCAGGTCTGTAGTGGAGGAGCCCTGTGATGATGGCAATGGGGCCCTAGGGCCCGGTACGTGGTGAACCCTGTCCAGCTCTAGCTCCAAGGTCGGGGCTTGCCCAGGATTTGGTTCAGGATAGCTACCACAGTGGCCCATAGATCTGACCCAATGGTGGCCTCAGGAAAGCCTCTGAGGCGTAGATTGTTCCACCTGCTCCATCGTCCAGCCGCAGTTGGATTTCAACAAGATGGCGACGGAAGGCCCATTGCTCTGTCTCCAGGCTAGTAATACGTGCATCAGTGGTAGTGGTGGAGGACTCCAGGACAGTGACTCTCTCCCCCACTGTATCCACCTGCTGGCGGAGGTCATGCAGCTCCCGTGAGAGAGCATTTACAATGCAGGTTACCATGTCATGCAGCTCCTGCTTAGTGGGCAAGCCTGCTACTATGTCCCAGAGGGAGCCCTCCCCATGGTCGTCTATCCCTCCTGAGGGGTCCAAGCCCAGCTGTGAGGCAGAGTGCAGGATTGCAGGGGACAATATAGGGGAGAGTGGTCTGTCAGTTTGTGAGGACAAATCCCCAGCCAAAGCAGCCCCCGCCTGTGTGCCCTTCTTAATTGTTGCGGCGGTGGTCGCCTGAGTAGCTCGTGGCGGCGCCATCTTGGACAACAGGAGAAGAAACGGCGTGCTGACGTAAAAAATGATTTTGGGTCCTCTCTTCTCCCCCATGATCGGCGGGTGTTTGCGGCCCCCGGGCATGTAGCTGTAGCGTGCTCGGTCAGATCAGCGGGTTGTTCTCGACTCTCTCCAGTGCAGAGCTCCGGGAAGCATGACCTCACACTTCCATCGCTAAGCCATGCCCCCCCTATTGTTGATGGGGACTATTATCTCCAGAGATGCGGGGCCTAGCTATGGGGGCTAAATCTTCACCCTCGTTAGCCAACCTCTATATGGGGTGGTGGGAGAGGTCCTGCATCTTTGGACATGATAGCCCGCGCAGTCTGGATATCATTTTTTTTCTGTCGCTACATTGAAGATCTCCTATTCGGTACATCAGACGATAAGGTTGATCTAAATGTGTGGCTTTTGTACTCAAATGACAATTTTCTTAAACTGAAATTCACTGGAAACCTTGATGAGGTCTCCATAGCATTTCTTGATGTGCAGCTGACAGGTGTAGGAGGCACTGTGGCCACAGGTTTACATAGGAAATCTACAGCAGCAAATGCTCTTTTAAGAGCTGATTCTGCCCATTCAGGGCACACCATAAAAGGGGTGCCTTATGGTCAATTCCTGAGATTGAAACATCTGTGTAGCACACCTGTCAATTTTGAGAAAGAAGCTATAAACATGACCCAAAGGTTTATAGACAGGGGATATCCTAATAAGATTGTCAACAGGGCTCTCCTTGCAGTTGAAAGTATTCCTAGAGATACCCTGTTGATGGAGAATACCAGTAACAGCAATGTAAGTAAAAACAAGAAAAAATATTCCCCGTCTTTTAGTAATATCCCTGTTTTCTCTACACCCTACAGTTTAGAATTCAGTAAATTTAAAAACACAGTCAATAAGTATCTTCCGATTTTACTTAATGATCCCATTTATAGTGAGATTCTTTCCAAGGGTATTAAGTCTGTGTCCCGAAGAGCACCCACATTGGGGAACTCTCTATCACCGAGTTTATTCTCTAGTCAACCTTCAGGCTCAAATTGGTTGCACTTTAAAGGCAACTTTAAATGCAGCATTAAAGGATGCGACTATTGCTGCTTTATTCCCCAAAACTTAAAAATCAAGATAACCCTCTTCGTATTATTACCAAGTATTGTAACCAACACATGGAAGTGAGAAAAATTGTGTCGAAATTTTGGCACTATGGACCCCAATTTGGGTAGACTCCTTCCTGAGAATCCTCTTTTCACCTTCAGAAAAGCAACATCTGTGGCCTCCAGATTAGTGAGAAGTGAGTTCAAGGGGGATCATGACATGGAGCATTGCAAGTATAAGGGTACCTTTATGTGCGGGGCGTGTGGATACTGCAAATTCATGTACATTAACAAGAATCCAATTCTACCCGATGGTAGTACCTTCAGGCCGAAGCACTTCGCAACTTGTAAGACCAAAGGTGTTATATACATGCTCCGATGTGATTGCAGGTGTTTCTATGTTGGAAAGACGAATCTCGAGTTCTGGCATAGGGCATACCGACACATCCGGAGCATGCAAACTTGCGACCCTGACCTGCCATTGGGGAGACACACTACCCTCGTTCATCAAGGGGTCTTCCCAAAAATCAAGTTCCTAATCTTGGATCGGGTACATCCTAATCCGAGGGGGGGGGGGGATTGGAACAAGAGTCTCCTCCAACTTGAATTACGATGGATCTTTAATTTACGAGCTACCAAGCCACCCGGGTTCAATGATGCGGTTTGTTTTAAGCCATTTTTGGAAGGCTTTGATTCTGGAGGCTAGGAGAAATAGGACCATTGACTGTCATTCACTCAGTAAGCATGAGGACTCCAGTGTTTTTGGTCCACATATTTGTTTGATCCATATCATTTAGTTTTAGATTATCATTATTTGGGTTTGCCCGATTTAATTGTTTTGGATATATGTGTGAGTTCTGTACCTAACTGTATTTATGATATACTGTTGTTGAATCTTTGGAATATCTTTTACAATTTTTGGGTTCCTGGGCCGGTCCATGGTCCTTTTGGCAGCTTTATGGATGGCTTCTTTTGCCTACTATCCACTCACTCAAAAACTTTTCACACTAGAAGTTTTTTAGTGCCATAGGTCTAGCCCCCTGGGACCACCTGGCACTATCACCGTATTGGGTAGAAGGGTCGTGCCCCAGGTCCATATGTCTACTGAGTAGCAACATCGTTCAGATCTTTTTATCATGTTTTTGGTTTGTTTGTTTTCTCCTTTCTCCCCCCCCTTCTCTTTTTGAATGTGCTTGATTCTCTTCTTCGATTGTGCAGATCTATGAGTGTTGTATTTCCACATGCTCTTGTTAGATCCACATCCAGTTTATGCAGTGTCTATCATCTATGCCCGCTTTTGGTTTGGTCATGGTCTTTATGGCAGCCTTATGATGGCTTTTGCGTTTGTTTTCCACTCACCCTTAGTATTTACTACACCACGACATTCCTTTAGCTATGGGTCCACCCCTTCCCTTTCTAGATCAGGTTGAGGTGCTGATACCAATGGTAATCCCTCCTTGTTCTCTCTTTTTTTGTTTATTTCAAACTTTTACTCATGTGCATATTGCCATTATATACTCATTTATTTTTTACTTTGATTGGTGGCCCCACTACTTTGACAGTTGCTGCGATGCTGGTCTGCTTCCATGGCACTGTGATCTGTGTGTGTGCCCGGCACGGCCATTATGTTCTCTTTTGAGGACATCTTTGAGGGGTTGTGGTGCTGTCTTTTTCCTTTTTTGACATTCCCCCCCCCTCTCTAGCCCCGGGCAAGTGATCACTGATCACTACGCGGCGCTGCTGTGTGAAGTGGTACCGCGATTGCGTTCCAGCTTGGTTGGCGCGCATGCGTGGGACGTCGCTGGCGCCTGCGCGGTGTGGAGGCAGGGCACGGCCGACACTCAGGGGGCCCATTGGAGGGACAGGGTCCAGGCACACCTCCATCCAGCTGATTCTAATTTAGAATCGGCTGATGTTTGAACTAGTTGGGCTATATTTAGCCCAGCTCATTCAGTATGAGCATAGGTTGGGATGGAGATGGTCTGGTCTGGAGACTATAGGATGTGCCCAAAAGTAAGTAATATCCGAGATATGATACCTTGCTTTTTTTTTTATCTGGCTTTGTTTGTACACTTGTCAGTAATCTTGGGTTTTTATGCCCTTTTTCTTTTTGCTCCATGTCCATACTCACTTTGGCCATTCTATCATTACAGCCGTCCTGCCTTTGAGACCACTGATTAGGATTCATACTTATCAGACTACCCACCTACATATTTTTGCACTTTGGCGTCTAGGTGGGTTGCTTGCAATACAAAGTTATTTACTATCTTTGGATTTATTCTTAGTCTCTTCAGTTAGTTCACTTATTGTTGTGTCTTTAATTCCAGGTCCCTTATATTTTGGATCCCAGTACACACACAGGCACTGTACCTGGGCGCAGGATACAGCGCTTTTCAGCGCCACCTGTGGCCAGCCTCTTTCCTCTCTGGGGGATACATTTTTCCATACAGCCCAGGGGGTTCTAATTGGCTCTTTGAGTGGATACCTGCGGGAAGCCAGACGTTGAGCTGCATTATTTTTTATTTTTAACTATATGGATACTCATGTATTGTTAATGAATTTTAAGTAAGTGCATTTTGTTTATGTCCATGTTTAAGGTTTACTCTGGGGGTAGTGCTATACTTGTTTTTACGAATCATTTTGCATTCTGTAATCCCTGAGATGTAATTTTCTCTGTATGAACCCTGATGAAGGAAAACATTTCTGAAACGCATCGGTTCAGAGAGATCTCCTTACCTTCATTGACGGTTTTTCTATGTATCCATATTTATGTCTATGTGTATTAGTACCATTTATAAAATAGAAATATGTGGCGCTATTCCATCAATCAGTAACAGTGCAAAGTGTGGTGAAGTGGGCAGAGTATGATCCACTTCGTGTGGTAATATGCCAAGCAAACGTGAATAATGGCCACGGATTGATACCACCATACAAACATAGATCAATAGAAGCGGATGCAATTCTGCGATGAGGAAAATAAAGTGTAAAATATATATAAGCAATTAAATAGAAAGTGACACAGTGCTAGATGAGATAAACAATCACCCCTCAATAGGTGAAGGAAAATCTGCAGATATGAAAAAATGACCTCCCAAGTGAATGCTCACAACCAAAATAAATATATAAAGTGGAAGCAATTAAATGCAAAGTGACTCAGTGCTTAATGAAATATAACTTGTGAATAAGGAAAAATACCTTCCCAAATAAATTGCTCACAACCAAAATTCATACACAAGTGATGCCAGTGGTTCAAAATTAATCACTAAAAATAGATAATAATAAATAATAACGCTGATAAAAAATATTAAATAATAAATAAAGTCACTTCTTCTAAGTGAGCTAAAAATGTATCTAGGCAGTGATAAAGTGACAACTAGTGCAGAATAAAATATTAAGATCAGCACCAAATATGTGCATAAATAGCAAAATAGTAAATAATAACGACCAAATTAAATAGTGAAATCATGCCATAAAGTACAATAATACAGTAACTTTATCAAAGGGATGATAAAGTCACGTGCAGTGACGCAACGCGTCAGGGTAGGAGGAGTCAGGTGCCGACGCTTCTCGGGGACGGCCGAACCCGGAAGCTTCCCTTACATCTACTGTTTGCTGTTTATCTCAATGTAAGTTATTATGTTTTTTTAATAAATGGGCTTTTAAATACTACACCATGAGATCTTTTCTTTGCTCTTAAAAACTGCTGGGACCGCTGAGAGCGCTGAGAGCTGTGGGATGAGTTGCAGAGAGACAGACCTACTGGATGTTTAAAAGACACGCTGCAGGAAATACATCCTCTCCTAGAATAATCCACCCGCCCTATTAGGCCCATTGGGGGCCGCTGTTGGAGGTGAGAGGCTGGGGGAAACACCTGGGAGATGCACTAGAACGTGCATAGAAGAAAAATTATCAGTCACTGCACATTTTTTTGCACTGTGTCTAAAGACTCTTTGTGGAAATCACTCATCACTACCGCACTTTTGTATGGACATTATTGCACTATTGTCACTATCTGGGACAGCATCTCTTTTGTGGGATTAGCTGTCCTATTATTATTCATCAACTATTTCATTACTGTATTATTGTACTTTATGGCATGATTTCACTATTTAATTTGGTCGTTATTATTTACTATTTTGCTATTTATGCACATATTTGGTGCTGATCTTAATATTTTATTCTGCACTAGTTGTCACTTTATCACTGCCTAGATACATTTTTAGCTCACTTAGAAGAAGTGACTTTATTTATTATTTAATATTTTTTATCAGCGTTATTATTTATTATTATCTATTTTTAGTGATTAATTTTGAACCACTGGCATCACTTGTGTATGAATTTTGGTTGTGAGCAATTTATTTGGGAAGGTATTTTTCCTTATTCACAAGTTATATTTCATTAAGCACTGAGTCACTTTGCATTTAATTGCTTCCACTTTATATATTTATTTTGGTTGTGAGCATTCACTTGGGAGGTCATTTTTTCATATCTGCAGATTTTCCTTCACCTATTGAGGGGTGATTGTTTATCTCATCTAGCACTGTGTCACTTTCTATTTAATTGCTTATATATATTTTACACTTTATTTTCCTCATCGCAGAATTGCATCCGCTTCTATTGATCTATGTTTGTATGGTGGTATCAATCCGTGGCCATTATTCACGTTTGCTTGGCATATTACCACACGAAGTGGATCATACTCTGCCCACTTCACCACACTTTGCACTGTTACTGATTGATGGAATAGCGCCACATATTTCTATTTTATAGTTGTTGTTTGGGGAACTGAGTGAACCTATCTATGTGAGCGGCTCTCCATCGGGTATCTTACCGTCAGTTTTACTAATCCTTTACTCATATTGTGGTTTTGCGCACTGGTTCTCACGTATCTATTAGTACCATTTACTATTGTCTTTTTGATATGATATTTTCTTTGTAAATAAAATTTATATTTTTCTACATTGCGGTAGTGCCTTCGAAATCCTGTTTTTGGGGAATCCTTCCTTCTGTTTTTTTGACTTAATTGGGATGTGGCACACCCATAGATAGTATTCCCTGTCAGAACCCTCTTTCAACAGGGCTCTCCTTGCAGTTGAAAGTATTCCTAGAAATACCCTATTGATGGAGAATACCAGTAACAGCAATGTAAGTAAAAACAAGAAAAAATATTCCCTGTCTTTTAGTAATATCCCTGTTTTCTCTACGCCCTACAGTTTAGAATTCAGTAAAATTAAAAACACAGGCAATAAGTATCTTCCGATTTTGCTTAATGATCCCATTTATAGTGAGATTCTTTCCAAGGGTATTAAGTCTGTGTCCCGAAGAGCACCCATGTTGGGAAACTCTCTATCACCGAGTTTATTCTCTAGTCAACCTTCAGGCTCAAATTGGTTGCACTTTAAAGGCAACTTCAAATGCGGCATTAAAGGATGCGACTATTGCCGCTTTATCAAAAAAGTTAAGAGTGTGAGTTCTAGCATCAATGGTAAAAGTTTTGACATCTTATCATTCATCAATTGTGACACCAAATTTTTGGTGTATCTAATTACATGTGAGGCATGCCACGTTCACTACGTGGGTCGCACCACACGTAGTGTTGAAGGATCGGTTGTATGATCATTTATATGACATAAATCCACCAATGTGGCTAAACATTGGAATCGCATTCACTTCAAAGATGTCACAAGCCTTTCCATTCAGGGCGTAGAGAGGATAGTGACCCCAAAAAGAGGAGGGGATAGATTCAGAGCACTTTGTAAGCGTGAAGTGTTCTGGATATTTTCCCTGCATACCAGGATTCCATCAGGGTTAAATTTTGAGTGGGACGTCTCCCACTATTATGAATGACCCTTTTATCCATTGATAGGGTCGCTTGAAGCATGGTTTGTTTGCCATTTTTCTCCTTCCTTTTCCTTCCTTCTCGATGCCTGATGTTCTGCATTGTTAGTGTGCGTATGCCGACTCATATCGTTTAGGACTGGTCCAGGCTAATTGTTGCAGCTTTTTGGATATACGTACACTTGCGGATTTTGATGGCTGTGTGTGTAGACGAACGTGTTCATTGTATACAGTTTAGTTTAATACATTTAATACAGAATGCACACGTTCATCTGTATAGTCTCAGCCCAATGTGCCTTATGCCCTGTACACACGATCGGACATTCCGACAACAAAATCCATGGATTTTTTCCGACGGATGTTGGCTCAAACTTGTCTTGCATACACATGGTCACACAAAGTTGTCAGAATTTCCAAACGACAAGAACGCGGTGATGTACAACACGTACGACGAGACTATAAAAGGGCAGTTCAATACCAAGCGTGGCACCCTTTGGGCTCCTTTTGCTAATCTCATGTTAGTAAAAGTTTGGTGACAGACGATTTGCACTTTTTCAAACTCGTGGTTTTCAGATAGTATTTCTGCTGTTCAGTTTCGGCTTGTGGGTTTGTATCTGGTCTTCAGTGTGTGCAGTGAGTTCCCATTGATTTGTCATTGTGTTCTTGTCTGTTCATTACTGATTTTCAGGTCGCTCTTCACAGGCCTTGCTGTTCTTCAGTGTGTTCTGTTACTTTGTTCTGACCAGCCGACTGTTTTCTAGCCATGTTGTGTGTACATACTCATCGTAGAGTTCGTGCTGTGCGGGGCTTGGTGTTGGGGTTCTTACTTTGACACAAGCCCAGTCCATGAACAGGGTGAGGAGGAGTTCATGGACCAAGAATTGGTTGCTCTAGCGTGACCAATTCTGTCACATGCCTTTGCTCCGTGAGATCCGTGAGAATAATCCTGACGATTTCAGGAACTTTCTCCGGATGACGGACCCCGTATATCACCGTTTGTTGGCTTTGCTGAACCCTTATATCAGCAGGCAGGATACCTGCATGAGGCAAGCCATCACTCCAGAGCAGAGGCTTGTCGCCACCCTGCGGTACTTGGCGACGGGGTGAAGCCTACAGGACCTCAAGTTCTCGACAGGCATCTCTCCCCAGGCTCTCGGGATCATTATCCCAGAGACCTGTTCTGCCATCATCCAGGTCCTGCAGAAGGACTATATTAAGGTAAGATTTTTATCCTTTAACATCACATTTTATTGTATTTAATGTTTGCTAATGTAATGTATTTCTTTCCTTATTCCCTAATTACCATGATTGTAATATGCTGTGAATGTCCCCTTTGTCCTCATGCATGCTGGTTTTATTTGACATTTTTTTTGTCCTTCATACATATTTGCCTTCACTTACCTCCCCAGCATGCTCTCCTGGGCCTATATTCACCTGGCCTAGTCACTTAACAATGTATTTTGTCAGCTCCATAGTAGTGCTTTCCCCTAAACACACCCTAAAATGTGTAAAAATGTTATTTGTGCTTTAAATTTAGGCAGAGTGCCAGAGGCTTTTTTTTTGGGTCCCAAAATCATTTGGAACCCTCCCTCCCCCCCAGCCACTAAGTCAGCTGATATCAATCATCTGTCTGCTGACTTTGCTAAACCCATACACATTGGGGGTCATTTACTAAGATGAATGCACTGCGCTTATTCAGACCTTAATTGGTGCGCTGGATAGATCCTTAATTCAGCGTGTGAATCGGCGCACACACAGGAGTATCTACACACGAGAATGTTTCCAGCGCGATGGGATCGCGCTGGTTCTCGGCGAGGTACATCTCGCGCTCGCTGCAATAGGAAAAACACCTCTTCCTATTAAAGCAGCACGAGAAAAACCGGCATGGGTTCCCCCTCCGGGTGCATGCCAGGCCCTTCGGTCTTGTATGGATTGTAACGGTGTGGGGGGCCCCCCAAAATCCATACCAGACCCTTATCCAAGCACGCAACCCGGCCGGTCAGGAAAGGGGGTGGGGACGAGCGAGCGTCCCCCCTCCTGAACCGTACCAGGCCGCATGCCCTCAACATGGGGGATAGGTACTTTGGGGAAGGGGCGCGCTGTGGGCCCACCCCCCCCACCCTAAAGCACCTTGTCCCCATGTTGATGAGGACAAGGGCCTCTTCCCAACAACCCTGGCTGTTGGTTGTCAGGGTCTTTCGGTGGGGGGCTTATCAGAATCCGGGAGCCCCCTTTAATAAGGGGGTCCCCAGATCCCGGACCCCCCGCCCCACGTGAATGAGTATGGGGTACATGGTACCCCTATGATAAATAAATTGTAGCGCTAAAGAGGAAGAAAAAACACCATATATAATTTGAAATAAATGTCTCTGTAAACATGAAAATATGTCCCAGTGATGACGTGTTGTCAAAAAGGAGTGGTAGTCCCCAACAGATGGTGCAATCAATATGGAAGTTCCTTCAGCTTCCCAAATATCTGCTTAGATGTCATCAGAATAATAAGTGGATAAGGTACGCTTACCGGAGCTGTTGGACTCTACTACCATTAGTATAGAGTCAATCGAGCTTTATGCCACCAAGGGCAGATGTATGGAATGGTCAAGGATGGATGGAGCATCTGTAAGCCAAGATATCGCCTCTGGATCCACAGGAAGAGGGCCAGGACTGGTTCCAAGGTTCAAACAATTTCTCAGATCCCAGAGGTATGTGGAAAAAAAGAGGGATGCCTTTCCTTTTCAATCTGCAGCTTTGTAATTTTGTGAGAATGCATTCTCCTCATGTAGTCACTTAACAATGTATTTTGTCAGCTCCATAGTAGTACTTTACCCTAAATACCCCCTAAAATGTGTAAAATTGTGATTTGTGCTTTAAATTCAGGCAGAGTGCCAGAGGCTTTTTTTTGTGTCCCAAAATCATTTGGAACCCTCCCTCCCCCACAACTGCTAACTCAGCTGATACCAATCCTCTATCTGCTGACTTTGCCAAACCCATACACACTATATAACCACCTCTTTTGTGGTCATATTTATGGATGAATTCCCCAAAGCATGTAGTGCAAGGGCCTGCCTGAATACTTTCAAATGGTACTGTTTAAAGTTTTGGTATCCTATTATTATCTTGATTAGGTAATAGCAGAATGTCAAAATGTGCATAAATGTGTACAGTGTGTATTTATCTCTTTGTATTATGACACTTCTCACCTGTCCAGTGGGCTGCCAATAGTGTAAGTAAGGAGGGGCTGGCCAAACTAATACACATTATTTAGGCATTCATCTCTCAATGAAGTGGAGAGGGTTACCTGTCCAAAACATATTCCACCCCCCCCCCATAAAATTTTAGAAATGGCCCATGAGGGGGGGGGGGGGGGGGGAATCTGATAGGTGGACCTTATACCTTTGTCTTTAAATACTCCCTAAAATAAATGTTATACTGATGTTGGCCAAGAATGTTTGTGTCTAATCTGCTTTCCATGTTTATGTGCAAAATGATTAATTTATTTTTCTTGTTTGACTCCACAGTTTCCTTCCAACCCACAGGAATGGCAGACTGTGGCCTCCCACTTTGCCCAGCGGTGGGACTTTCCTAACTGCGGAGGGGCAATTGATGGTAAACACGTCCACATCATCCCACCACCCAACTCGGGGTCATAATATTACAACTATAAGGGGTTCAATAGTATTGTGATGTTGGCAGTGGTGTCGGCTACTTATGAGTTCCTGTATGTGGACGTGGGGAAGAATGGCCGGATGTCAGATGGTGGAGTCATCACCCAAACGGAGTTCTACAGGCGTCTCCAGAATGGCAGCTTGGACTTGCCACCTCCAGAAGACAATGCTGAAGGACTCCCATTCGTCTTCGTTGCGGATGAAGTGTTTGCACTGGGGGACCATCTTATGCGGCCATTCCCTATGAGGACCCTCACCCCGGACCAGAGGGTTTTTAATTACCGGCTGGCCAGAGCCAGAAGAGTAGTGGAGAACACGTTTGGAATCATGGCCAGCCGGATCCGCCTATTTCTTACACCCATACACATGGCGGAGTATAAACTGAATCATATCATCCTGGCGTGCTGTGTTCTCCACAACTTTTTAAGGAGAAATTCTGCCAACTATGCTGCCTCAGTTGGGCCTGAATTCATGTAAATGAACCAACCCTGACGGCACATGAAGCTGGCCGTCCTGACTTGCCCCCCCTGAGTGCCCATGAGGTCCGTCTAAGATACCTTGAATACTTTGCCGGTGGGGGGCCATCGATATGCCAGACAATGTCTGAGACATTTTTTAAATAAAAAAAAATTTTTAACTACTAAAATATTTTCTGACATTTACTGCTTGTCTTTCTTTTAGCTGACCCTGACTGAAATGTGGGTAGTCCTGAAAATGGCGTGATTGTGTAACATTTGAAAGTGCTGTTGGGTGTTATTTACTAAAGGCAAAGACACTTTGCAATTACAAGTGCACTTGAGACTGCACTGAAACTGCACTTGTAGTGCAAAGTGGATTTGCCCTTAGGAAATAACCCCCATTGTCACAGAAAACCACAATTTAACCAAAAAAAAGTTTTCGAGCATTGAAACAATAATCCACACATTCTTGATTATCAATCTTTTTAATACCAGCATAATCACATGTGCATTTATAAAAGGTTTTTAAAACAAACCAACATGTTTGTTGTATAACAATTTTTTGGTCCCATTAATAAAAGTAGAAATGTCCATTTTAACCGGCATGTTTAACCACTTCCCGCCCGCCCTATAGCGGATTGACGTCCGGGAAGTGGTTGTGTTATCCTGACTGGACGTCATATGACGTCCAGCAGGATAACATGCCCCCGGGGGCGCGCATCGCGTCGATCGGTGGAGCGGTGTGTCAGTCTGACACACCGCTACACTGATCTTGGTAAAAAGCCTCCGGCGGAGGCTCTTTACCACGTGATCAGCCGTGTCCAATCACGGCTGATCACGCTGTCAATAGGAAGAGCCGTTGATCGGCTCTTCCTCACTCGCGTCTGACAGACGCAAGTAGAGGAGAGCCGATCGGCGGCTCTGCTGGCAGGGGGGGTCTGCGCTGATTGTTTATCAGCGCAGCCCCCCCTCAGATCACCCTACTGGACTACCAGGGATGCCACTAGGACCACCAGGGAAGGGGCAACGTGGATGGCCAGGTATGTACCCCATGGCCATCCACATGTGCCCAATCTGTGCCAATCAGTGCCCACAAATGGGCACTGATTGGCACTATTATGTCCATGATATGCCCAGATCTGCCCAGCAATGCTCTATCAGTGCCACCTGTCATTGCCCATCTGTGCCGCCTGTCATTGCCCATCAGTGCCACCTGTCAGTGCCCATCAGTGCCCATCTGTGCCCATCAGTGCCCACCTATCAGTGCCACACATCAGTGCCACACATACGTACCCATCAGTACCACCCATATATACCAATCTTGCCCACCTACGAGTGCCCATCAGTGCCACCTATGTGTGCCCATCGGTGCCACCTATGAGTGCGCATCAGTGCCGCATACCAGTGCCACCTATCAGTGCCCATCAGTGCCACCTATCAGTGCCCATCAGTGTCGCCTATCAGTGCCCATCATCAGTGCCCGTTAGTGCCACCTCATCAGTGCCACCTCATTGGTGCCATCTCATCGGTGCCCATCAGTGCCGCCGTATCAGTGCCCATCTGTGCCGCCGTATCAGTGCCCATTATTGAAGGAGAAAGCGTACTTATTTACAAAAAAATTTAACAGAAACAAAGAAAAACTTGTTTTTTTTCGAAATTTTCGGTCTTTTTTTATTTGTTGCGCAAAAAATAAAAACCGCAGAGGTGATCAAATACCACCAAAAGAAAGCTCTATTTGTGGGAACAAAATGATAAAAAATTTGTTTGGGTACAGTGTAGCATGACCGCGCAATTGTCATTCAAATTGCAACAGCGCTGAAAGGTGAAAATTGGGCTGGGCGGGAAGGTGTCTAAGTGCCTGGTATTGAAGTGGTTAAAACCAACAAGAAATACACAAATCTGAAACTTACAAAGTTCAACTTTGTTATAAATTGAAGGCAATATCAGACATGAGTATTTATAAACTGTGTTTGATATTGCATTCAGATGGGGTGAAGTCACCCCTGGAAAAGCCAAATTTTGAAGATGCACACAAATTGCCGAATGTCAACATGTGCTAGCTGCCATCACGGGGGATCATGGGACGTGTTTTGGGGGTGCAACCCCTTCCTCTCAGCTACTTTATTATTGAGGAAGGGGTTGCACCCCCACAACACCTACATTGATGTCCCATGATGGCAGATAGCACATGTTGACACACTGTGTGCATCTTCAAAATTTGGCTTTTCGAGAATATGTAAAAAAAATTTAGAAATTTTTAGATTCCAAAAAGCACAAAAAAGGAAGGGATTTAGAGGTGTTTTAAACTCTCCCTAAAACATCAATGATGTTCTTCATTTTGTTTTGAACATCATTGATGTTTTTGTGGATGTTTCCCAAGTCCCTATTACACTCCATGATCTCCCTGATCAGGATCTGGGCACTTTCACTGGTGAAATTACCTTCATCTACAACATCACGATCACCTAAAAATATAGAAACAAAAACACACCATGTATTATAAATATGCAGGCATCCATATCTTACCTGAGCCTGTGGTCGCAGACACTCACCTGTTGTGGTGACTATTTCCACCATGTCTCCTTCCTCCTCCTCCTGTTGGCTTTGGGGGATTTCACCTTCTTCCTGAGGTGATGGGTCTGTGGTCTCCTCGGATGAGTGGTGTCCTCCGAGTCTTTTCTCCCCATGTTAAAAAAAAAAATTGGTATACTTAGCACACAGATATTTCATGGCAGAAATAGGAATATGAAACATTGCTTGGAAGTGGGGTACAATTGTCTATTTTGGCAGAGTTCCAAGATGAAGAATTTTTTTTTCCTTTGTCAAGCTTGAATACTTACCTGTTTTGTACAAGCTTCACAGATGGAGACACCCCTATAGTATACACTGGAGCACCTGTGTGGGCCCCCTAATAAAAAGGGTGTTCTTGTGTCCCACACTAGTGCTCCAGCGTCCAGATGTGTAAACAGCTGCTGAGTGTCCTCTCCTCACACAGAATCTAGTTTGCATTTCATTCTAGTTACAAACCCATCTACACAACAAAATTACTTTAAGAGAAGTAGGCTAGCAAAAATGTATTCAAATGCATATGGCCAAAACAATGGTGTTTTCTAGGCCGAACGAACAATGTTTCATACGAATGAACCATGTGCCCATGAACATGAAAGTTGCCATTTTAAACTGTACAACAGTTAAGAAAAGCACATGGAGCAGCACGAACGTAATAAAAATAAAGAATAGGAACACGGCACAACTACTTACTTTTTTTGCAGCACTCTCCTGATCCTTCTGTATTGCTCATGCTCCCTTAATTTGAGGTCCGACCACCGCTTCCTGAGCTGATCCTTGGATCATCGTACCCCAAAATTCCTGTGCAGACTTTTGACAATTTTCGCCATTATCTTGACCTTTCTGACATTGGGGTTGGGGTAAGGTCCATACTTTCCGACATAGTCGGCCCTCTTCAGGATGTCCACCATCTCCAACATCTCCCCAAAGGACATATTTGAGGCCTTAAATTGTCTCTTCCGGGATCGGGACGTTTCTGGCTCCGGGCTTTCCTCCTCCTCGTTGGTGTAATTAGCACGCACCTGCTCTGTCTCCGCCATGTGCTCTTCCCCACTGTGCCGAATGAGAAGGGGCGGGGAATAGACTAGAAAGAACGTCAGGGGCGGGCGGAGTTTCACGCAAGCGCAGTGTATATAAAGCGTAACATGCGTGCGTAGCGGAGGAAGGAGTATCGGAGGCGCCGAACGTGATAACGAAGGTAAGATTTAAACTTGGGCCTATACTGCTTCTAGATTGAGGCCTATATTGTGAAAAGATTAGGAGACTTTAGCCTGACATTAGGGTTTGTCTTGTGTATTGCAGATAAAATGGATAGCTTCAATGACCACAATTTCCTCCCCCTGTTCATAGACAAAGACAGGGAGCTGCCCTGTCTGTGGCAGGTGAAACACCCGCAATATAATCATAAACAAAAGAGGCAGGCAGCGCTGGAGAAACTGCTGGAGTTGGTGAAGCCGGTGGTCCCCACGGCAACCATCCCCTATTTAAAAGCCAAAATTGGTGGCCTGAGGAGCACTTATCTTAGGGAGCGCAAGAAGGTCACAGATTCCCAGAGATCCGGAGCTGCAGCAGATGACGTTTATGTCCCCAGGCTGTGGTACTATGAGAGACTTAGTTTTCTGTCAGACCAGACTGAAGTCAGAGAATCCCTCTCAACCCTTCCTTCCACTCTTCCTTCCACCCTATTTTCCACCCCAGCTGAGGCTTCCGATGTCCAACCTGGGACTTCCAGCCAGGAAGAAGTGGAGGAGCCCAGCTGGAGCCAGGTATAGCATTGTTCTACAGATTTCTGGACAATAAATAAATGATGTTTACTAGATGTTATTATTGATCACTAATTGCTGATTTAATAAAGTGTTTTACATATCAATAGATAGTAGTGGGCA
The DNA here is from genome assembly GCF_042186555.1 of Aquarana catesbeiana. NCBI lineage: Eukaryota > Metazoa > Chordata > Amphibia > Anura > Ranidae > Aquarana > Aquarana catesbeiana. The sequence goes on from NC_133330.1 coordinate 131,951,987, forward strand.
CCAAAAATTGGGACAAGAATGAAAAATGCTGGGCTCAGAATTAAAGTCTGTTATATTTGTTAACATTCAATTTGCAACAGACATGAGGTGAAAATTGTGTGTGATTGATGAAGAAAAAACTAAAACTATGTCCCTTTTTCATACACAGGAAGACCTCAGCCAGGAGGAGGCTGTGGAATGTGGCACACAGGAGGAGGCTGTGGAATGTGGCAGCCAGGAGGAGAACAATGCTATACCTGGCTCCAGCTGGGCTCCTCCACTTCTTCCTGGCTGGAAGTCCCAGGTTGGACATCGGAAGCCTCAGCTGGGGTGGAAAATAGGGTGGAAGGAAGAGTGGAAGGAAGGGTTGAGAGGGATTCTCTGACTTCAGTCTGGTCTGACAGAAAACTAAGCCTCTCATAGTACCACAGCCTGGGGACATAAACGTCATCTGCTGCAGCTCCGGATCTCTGGGAATCTGTGACCTTCTTGCGCTCCCTAAGATAAGTGCTCATCAGGCCACCAATTTTGGCTTTTAAATAGGGGATGGTTGCCGTGGGGACCACCGGCTTCACCAACTCCAGCAGTTTCTCCAGCGCTGCCTGCCTCTTTTATGGCAGCCAGGAGAAGGCGGGGGTAAGTGGCAGCCAGGAGAAGGCCGGGCCCAGTAGGAGTCTGACAGAATCGCAGGTTCCTCCCCTCCGCCTTCCAAACAAAAGACCCAGGAAGGGGAGTAACGTGCAGGATTCAGCACTCAGGCTGATACAGGAGGCTTCTGCGTCCCTCAGAGCCTTCCCCACTCCTGAAGAAGCCTTTGCCTCCATGGCTGCCACAAAACTGCAGGGCATGCAGGAGGGCCAAAGCCTCAAGTGTGAGGACCTTCTTTACAAAACACTAACTAAGAGGGTGAGGGGCGAAATCACACACAAAACATACCTGTGTGAGTTGGACCATCCTCCTCCTCCTCCTGCCACAACTCCACCACAGACACAGCGTGGAAGGAAGCGTGGAAGGAAGACTAGAGAGTGATGGCCTGGGTTCAGTCTGGTCTGACAAAAGATGCAGGCTCTTGTATGACCACAGCCTGGGAACCAGTGGCGGCTGGTGAAGTTTTAGGATGGGGGGGGGCGCCAGACCCCGCCCTTCCTTTTTGACCCCTCCCACTTGATGGAAATGGGCGTGGTTTCAGCGAAATAGTGGGCGTGGCTCTAAGGTGGTGTGGTTAGCATCTGAGATGAACGAGGGATGGAGGGAGAGGGCGAGGGAGAGAGGGACAGCAGGCCTAGATCCTACACAACAAAAGAAATGTGTATTCTACAAAGTTTAACAATCAGCAGATAAAGATACTCCAAACACCTGGTGTTAGCGCTTCAATCATCCCGGCACCATGGTTGTTATGGTGTCAGGATGATTGAAGCTCATTATTACTATTATTACATTGTAATATAAAATGAAATCGTTCAACTCACCATAATGCAGAATCAGTGGGAGCCCCGAGTGTGTCACTAGCCACGTCGCCTGTCACCAGATGCCATCAGGTGTCCCCAGCAGTCCCTTCTTACATGCAGCCTGTGTCACATCAAATGCAGCCTCTGTCACATCAAATGCAGCCTCTGTCCCCCCCCCAAAATGCAGCCTCTGTCCCCTTACATCAGAGTTGCCATCAGTGTCCCCCCACAGCATGTGTCCCCATCAGAGCCCCCCACAGCAGGTGTCCCCCACAGCAGGGTGTCTCCATCAGAATCCCCCCACAGCAGGTGTCCCCATCAGAGTCCCCCCACAGCATGTGTCCCCATCAGAGCCCCCCACAGCAGGTGTCCCCCACAGCAGGGTGTCCCCATCAGAGTCCCCCCACAGCAGGTGTCCCCATCAGAGTCCCCCCACAGCAGGTGTCCCCATCAGAGTCCCCCCACAGCAGGTGTCCCCATCAGAGTCCCCCCACAGCAGGTGTCTCCATCAGAGCCCCCCACCAGAGCCCCCCACAGCAGGTGTCCCCTATCAAAGCCCCCCACAGCAGGTGTCCCCCATCAAAGCCCCCCACAGCAGGTGTCCCCCATCAGAGCCCCCCACAGCAGGTGTCCCCCATCAGAGTCCCCCCACAGCAGGTGTCCCCCATCAGAGCCCCCCACAGCAGGTGTCTCAATCAGAGTCCCCCCACAGCAGGTGTCCCCATCAGAGTCCCCCCAAAACAGGAGTCGCCCATCAGAGCCCCCCACAGCAGGTGTCCAACATCAGAGCCCCCCACCAGAGCCCCCCACAGCAGGTGTCCCCTATCAAAGCCCCCCACAGCAGGTGTCCCCCATCAGAGTCCCCCCCACAGCAGGTGTCCCCCATCAGAGTCCCCCCCACAGCAGGTGTCTCCATCAGAGTCCCCCCCCACAGCAGGTGTCACCATCAGAGTCCCCCCACAGCAGGTGTCCCCTATCAAAGCCCCCCACAGCAGGTGTCCCCTATCAAAGCCCCCCACAGCAGGTGTCCCCTATCAAAGCCCCCCACAGCAGGTGTCCCCTATCAAAGCCCCCCACAGCAGGTGTCCCCTATCAAAGCCCCCCACAGCAGGTGTCCCCTATCAAAGCCCCCCAAAGCAGGTGTCCCCTATCAAAGCCCCCCACAGCAGGTGTCCCCCATCAGAGCCCCCCACAGCAGGTGTCCCCCATCAGAGCCCCCCACAGCAGGTGTCCCCCATCAGAGCCCCCCACAGCAGGTGTCCCCTATCAAAGCCCCCCACAGCAGGTGTCCCCCATCAGAGTCCCCCCACAGCAGGTGTCCCCCATCAGAGCCCCCCACAGCAGGTGTCCCCTATCAAAGCCCCCCACAGCAGGTGTCCCCCATCAGAGTCCCCCCACAGCAGGTGTCCCCCATCAGAGCCCCCCACAGCAGGTGTCTCAATCAGAGTCCCCCCACAGCAGGTGTCCCCATCAGAGTCCCCCCAAAACAGGAGTCGCCCATCAGAGCCCCCCACAGCAGGTGTCCCCCATCAGAGCCCCCCACCAGAGCCCCCCACAGCAGGTGTCCCCTATCAAAGCCCCCCACAGCAGGTGTCCCCCATCAGAGTCCCCCCACAGCAGGTGTCCCCCATCAGAGTCCCCCCCACAGCAGGTGTCCCCCATCAGAGTCCCCCCACAGCAGGTGTCCCCCAGAGCCCCCCACAGCAGGTGTCCCCCACAGCAGGTGTCTCAATCAGAGTCCCCCCACAGCAGGTGTCCCCATCAGAGTCCCCCCAAAACAGGAGTCGCCCATCAGAGCCCCCCACAGCAGGTGTCCCCCATCAGAGCCCCCCACCAGAGCCCCCCACAGCAGGTGTCCCCCATCAGAGTCCCCCCACAGCAGGTGTCCCCCAGAGCCCCCCACAGCAGGTGTCCCCCACAGCAGGTGTCTCAATCAGAGTCCCCCCACAGCAGGTGTCCCCATCAGAGTCCCCCCAAAACAGGAGTCGCCCATCAGAGCCCCCCACAGCAGGTGTCCCCCATCAGAGCCCCCCACCAGAGCCCCCCACAGCAGGTGTCCCCCATCAGAGCCCCCCACCAGAGCCCCCCACAGCAGGTGTCCCCTATCAAAGCCCCCCACAGCAGGTGTCCCCCATCAGAGTCCCCCCCACAGCAGGTGTCCCCCATCAGAGTCCCCCCCACAGCAGGTGTCCCCCATCAGAGTCCCCCCCACAGCAGGTGTCCCCCATCAAAGTCCCCCCGCAGCAGGTGTCCCCCATCAGAGTCCCCCCACAGCAGGTGTCCCCATCAGAGTCCCCCCACAGCAGGTGTCCCCATCAGAGTCCCCCCACAGCAGGTGTCCCCATCAGAGTCCCCCCACAGCAGGTGTCCCCATCAGAGTCCCCCCACAGCAGGTGTCCCCATCAGAGTCCCCCCAAAGCAGGTGTCCCCATCAGAGTCCCCCACAGCAGGTGTCCCCATCAGAGTCCCCCCACAGCAGGTGTCCCCATCAGAGTCCCCCACAGCAGGTGTCCCCCATCAGAGCCCCCCACAGCAGGTGTCCCCCATCAGAGTCCCCCACAGCAGGTGTCCCCCATCAGAGCCCCCCACAGCAGGTGTCCCCCATCAGAGCCCCCAACAGCAGGTGTCCCCCATCAGAGCCCCCAACAGCAGGTGTCCCCCATCAGAGCCCCCAACAGCAGGTGTCCCCATCAGAGTCCCCCAACAGCAGGTGTCCCCATCAGAGTCCCCCAACAGCAGGTGTCCCCATCAGAGTCCCCCAACAGCAGGTGTCCCCATCAGAACCCCCCCACAGGAGGGTGTCACCATCAGAACCCCCCCACAGCAGTTGTCCCCATCAGAGCCCCCCACAGCAGTTGTCCCCATCAGAGCCCCCCACAGCAGTTGTCCCCATCAGAGCCCCCCCTCAGCAGGTGTCCCCCCGATTCTCCACACAGCGGTACTTACCTTCAGTCTCCTGAGGTGTCCTCCTCCTCACACTGGCACCAGCATTCTTCCTGCTTCCTCTCTCGGGCGCAATGAGAGAGAGAACCAGGAAGTGACATCTGCCTCAGGGCAGATGTCAATCAAATCTGAAGTGCCAAGTAGCTTCCGCCCGGCGCCTGTAGTATGTATTGCTATGGCCGAGCGGAAGCTACTCGGCGCTTCAGAAAATGCCCCAAGGCGGGCTAAACGCCCGCAAATGCAGCGCCACGTCTGCAATCTCGTGATTGCATAGACGTGGCGCTTCCTATAAGTGCACTGTGTCCGGCGTCGCACTGTATCCGGCGTCCGAACACAGTGCACTTAAGGACCTTTTTTTTCCTTTTTTTTTTTTTTTTAAAGGGCCAGTATTAAAAAATTTTTTTTTTTTTTTTTTGTCTGGAGGGGGGGGCGGCGCCACTGCTGGGAACACAGATGTCATCTGCTGCTGTTCATGATTCTCTTGGAATTCTGGACCAGACTGCACTCCCTTATAGATGGACTCCTCAGGCCACCAATTTTGCCTGGAAATAATTGTGTGCCCTGGGGGCCAAAGGCTTCGCCAATTTCTGCTGTTTCTCCAGCGTTGCCTCCCTCTTTGTTTGGTTCTGATCCCTTAATAAAGGATTTTTTGTTTCAATTATATCGCCTATGTGTGTTTTCCTTCAAAAAGGACAGTTTGTTTGTGAGGAGGCAGGGACATTTCAAAACTACAATGTAATATTAACAAGAGACACCAACACCAAACAATCTCCTTGAGATTAAATAATACAAGATAATAATGGTGTTGTGGTAACTTGACACACAAAACACACCCAAAAATATTCTGGAGTTTAAAAAAAAAAAAACGATCAGCCTTGAAAAAAAAACTAACCAAAAAAAAAATTTTTTTGAATCAGATGTGACAAATAAAAATATTATATTGATGAAATCACGATAAATAATAAAGAAAGAAGTTTGTGAGAATATGAGCAGCAAAACTACTTCATTCTTCTAGCATTATAAAGAAGAAGAGAGTGTGCTGCATTAAACTATTTAAAACATTACAGCCTGACAAAAGGGCTATATCCATTCCGAACGCTAATTTTACCAGACCAAGCTGTTCCGTCTCGGAATTTCTTCTGAGCATGCGTGGCACTTTGTACGTCGGAATTGGCCACACACACGGTCGGAATTGACACGATCGGATTTTGTTGTTGGAAAATTTTATAGCCTGCTCTCAAACTTTGTGTGTCGGAAAATCCGATGCAAAAAGTCAGATGGAGCCCACACACAGTCGTAATTTCCGACAACACGCTCTGATCACACATTTTCCGTCGGAAAGTCCGACCGTGTGTATGGGGCATTACAGTGCGTCTTCTTATTACCGCTTTAGCCTAATGCTCTCTTTCCACTATTTCAACCCCAAAGTTGCGTGATTTACAATGTGCTTTTTCGGCTTGTTTTCCACTATTGCAACTTGTCATGCCACTAGGGACTGAAAAGTTGCATCACAAGTTCTACCCCATGATTTATAATGAGTACCGTTCATATGTCTGCGACTTCAAGTCGCAGCAACTTCAAAGTAGTCCCTGCACTACTTTGGTCCCACTTTGATGCGACTTGAGGTCCATAGACCTCAAAAACACACAGGCATTGCTTCAAGTTTCGGCAAAAAGTTGCAGGAAACTTGCGTCAAAAAACACTCAACTTTGGGCTTGCAATAGTGGAAACCGAGTCTTAATGCCATGTCATGCAACTAGTTCAAAACATCGGAGAAAAAGTCGCACTGAAGTTGGAACAAAGTAGTGCAAGAACTTTTTTTGGAGTTGCACCAATTAGAACGGGGGAACATTGAAATACATGTGTTTTGACTTGTCCTGCGACTTCACATGTGTCAAGTCAGACAAGAACTCGCAGTAGTGGAAAGAGAGCCTAAGGCCACTTGGGACTGAAAAGTTGCATCACAAGTTCTACTCCATGATTTACAATGGGTACCGTTCATATGTGTGCGACTTGCTTATGCCCACACCGTATACATAGCGGGCACACATCTTTATTACAGAAATCCATATTTGGCATGGAAATGAACCATTTGTTTACTGGGCACTTAAACCCCCCCTGCTGTGCAGACCAATTTTCAGCGCTGATGCACTTTGAATGAGAATTACGCGGTCATACTTAGCCAAATTTTTTTTTCTTAAAGTTCCCACAAATAGAGCATTATTTTGGTGGTATTTGATCACCTCTGTGGTTTTTTTTCTTTTGTTCTAAAAAAAAAAAAAAAAAAAAAGAAAAGACAGATTTTTAAAAATAATTTTGTATATTTTTGGATATTTTGATATTAAATTTTGCAAACAGGTAATTTGTCTCCTTCATTGATGTACACTGATGGGGTGGCACTGATTGGTTACACTGATAGGCAGCACTGCTTGGGACCACTGGTGGGCATTGATAGGTGGCACTGGCAGGTGGTACTGGTGGGCACAGATGAGGCAGAATTGCCTCTTCGGGACCAATGTCCCTTGCACCTAAGCTAGTGATCAGCTTTTATTTTTATACTCATGCTGTCAGCGTGAGGAGAAAAAATAAACAATTACTGAGCTTTAGTTTACATCATGTGATCAGCCATCATTGGCTGACAGCTAATCGCGTGGTAGGGGGCCGGGATTGGCCCCTTACTCGGATCTGTGATCACCCGATTCTCAGTGACTCAGTGCCTGCTGCAGGGAGCACACGGGGAGCCCGTCCTATGACAGCCTCCCAGAAATTCAGGTCCACACTGTGGCCATCGTTTGGCTATAGCACAGACACCAAGTGGTTAATAGAAAAACAGATGCAGATTTCTAGGACTGGCCAAAAATAATGTTTAGAGTCAAAGGCAACTGATGACTTTCTATTAAAGGTCTAAATGGGCCATTAACATGCATCACAATTGAACTTAGGAATGTGTCTTTGCAAAGTTAAACTAATTAAAATCCTTTCTTATTTTTGCTTGGGGATAGACTGCAGAGGGATTAGAAGTTTTGTCAGATATCTGCACCCCTGATAGGGTGAAGACACCTCCCAAATTTTGCCAATTTCTCATTCAAAATTATTCACTTCCTGTCACATAGCCAAACAGGAAGTGAGGGTAAAACCCTACCAATGTATGTCCTTGGGGACACACAGGTCAATCCAAATAGTTTCTCCATTCGGGAAATTGCACTCTAGCATTTTGCCATGTACATCCCAAATTATTATGTATCTTGGGGTTTATTTACTAAAAGGTGAATCCACTTTGCACTACAAGTGCACTTAGAAGTGCAGTTGCTGGAGATCCGAGGGGGACAAGCAAGGAAAAGAAAAAAAACAGCATCTTTGCCTCTACATGATTGGATGATAAAATCACCAGTACTACCCCTCAGATTTTCATTAACTACACTTGTATTGCAGAAAGGATTTTCCTTTAATAAACCCTAAAATACCTAATGATTTGGGGTGTACACAACAAAGTGCTAGAGTGCAATTTGCATAGTGGGGGCACTAATTAGATTGACCTGTGTGTCCCCAAGGAAAAATATTGTTAGGGTTTTACTCTCACTTCCTGTTTGGCTATGTGACAGGAAGCGAAGCCAATTTTAAGAAAAGGGACACAAAGCACAACCTTAAAATAAATAAAAATAAAAAATAAAAATCTTGATTTCCCTCAAATGTCCACAATTAGAATAGGATTGTCTTCAGCTTGATTTTAGTTCAGTGCTCTAAATCAGTGCTTCTCAACCCTGTCCTCAAGTACCCCCCAACAGGCCATGTTTGCAGGTTTACCTTCATCTTGCACAGGTGCTTTAAATCAACGTCAATGGTTTTGTATTTTGGACAGCTATTTTAGATAAGATAAATTTCCTAAACATGTCCTGTCGGGGGGGTACTTGAGGACTGAGGCTGAAAACCACTGCTCAAAAAGAAAATTGAATACTTACCACTCTGAAATGTTACTTTCCTGGTCACTATCCATGGCAGCATACGCACAATCCATGCATGTGCTACCATGAAGGCACCAGGAATGGGGAAAATGTTATACTTACCTAACGGTAATTTTCCTTTCCTGATGCAAGCATGACAGCATATACGTATGGGTAAGCTCCGCCCACTGCCCTATCACAGGACCGGTTATACTATAAGATTAGGTCTCCTCCCTACCTCCAGTATTCTCGTAATCTAGTATCACTGCGAAGCCTTTCGTTTTTTCATTTTATTTACATATATATATATATATATATATATATATATATTTTTTTTTTTTTTTTTTACAGGAGGGACCCCTATATGCTGTCATTCTTGCATCAGGAAAGGAAAAATACTGTTAGGTAAGTATAAAATTTTCCTCATTCCTGACACAGCATGACAGCATATTCGTATGGGTTGTACCAAATCACCAGACGATAAGGGTGGGTACTGTTGGAGTGTTTGAGGATTAGATCTATCCCCACTAATGCCTAAGATGTATTATAGTTAAGGCTGCTGGTCCATAAGAATGGACGTCCAGCGTATTTAATGTAGACCAGGTCTTAGTTTACATATTAACTCTGGAGGGACTCCTTTGGAGTTCCGCCCATGGATGCGCAATCAGTTTGGAAGAGCGGCCCTTATGTGATAGATTTGTCCTAGCCATCTAAGCCCTTTGACTGACTTGATCTGCGCTCCTGCGATTGTCTTTATTGGACAGTGCTTGTCTTCTGATGTCATTAGGCCTGACGAGCCTATCGTTTTGCTTCTTGAAGAAAGGCCAATTCTATGTATATCATCTTCAACCTAGAATCTATTTTCAATGTTTGTGTTACTTCAAACACTTTAGTTTGGATATGCCAGAAGGATGATGTTCTAACCCAGGTTGCAAAGACACCAACCTTTGTATAGTGATGGAAGAGACTAGAGCCATTTTGCCTGATAATTTCAGCAACAAGGTAGTTTATGGCTTGACACTTGGATGTCTGAGATCCTTCTAGACCTATTTGCCATACAGAATACTTATTCCGTGTTACTGGCCATGTTGGGGATGTTTTATCCTTCTGGATGGAGAGTGAGACCATGTGTTTCACACCATTTATAAGACCCCATGGGGGAAAGAATAATCTGCCCAGTTCTTTCGGCATTGGTTGCCAAGATATGCAACCGTTACTGGATCCCAGAGGGTGAGGACATGAATGATTTTCATGTATCCTTTAATGCCGTCTCTAGGCTTACTTGTATACAATTCAATCCTTACAGCAAGAAACAGAATTCCATCCTTTAAATTCTGTAGGTTTTTCTGGTATCTAATGTACTTGAAGTCTGGAGTAGGCATTCTGACCTCCATAGGATTTCAAACACTGAAAGGTGAGACCTCCACTTCTTGGTCTCCAGCATCTAGATATAACTTGTATGGATTTGGAAGATACCGTTGGCCATGCTGTATGAGGTATTGGACCTCTGGAAGGAGAATAGGATGATATTGTACCCACGTATATCATGGCCTGCAAGCCACAGGGCCATTATTGTTATCACCACTGAATGGCTGCGAATCCAGATAAGGATCCTGGAGACTGTTAGGTTTGTTCAATATACATATTGGCCAGTCTGCATGCCCAGCTGGCTGTGATTAGTTTCTCTGCTTCCTCTTGGAAGCCACCCAGGTTATTGTCAGACCAATATCTTGATAGCCTTTACTTGTTGCCGATCCCTTGATTGGCTTGTTGGTTTGGAGACTATCCATTTGTCATCCAATGGACTTTGTAACTTACGCCATCTGGCAGTAAGTTCTAGAAACCCTACCTAACGGGCTGGTAGACCTGACTCAGAGATACCTCTGACAGAAGTTGACTAGTTCTGCATTTATTCTTGACAGCGAAGATAGGCCTTCCCCACTTTTGCTGAGTCTTTGCAGCATAGTTGAGGCTCTTTTTGTTGCGTTTCGGAAAGACTTCAGTCTGCGACCACTGCAACTCTGACTTTTGGACACCTTGTCCTTCATCGGCATGAATACCCGACGAGTAACAACTTGCGATGATTGATATGCCTAATAGCTGATACGCTGAAAGATTAGTTAGCTTAGCTACCTCCTCAAAAGGGGACTTTTTTCCTCTGTGGATTTACTGTTCCTGGTGCAGGAAGTAATTCTTTCCTTACTACGAAAAACCAGTTAATACAGTTGTCAACCTTCTCTTGGGCCCTTTGGACCACCTGGGTTACTACAGGTTACTTTATGCCTCCTGCAACCACGGGAGGCAACCAATGGAAAAGAGCTATTTGTTCAAGTGAGACACTTATACTGTTGCTTTCTCTGAGGGTAACTTTATTGTATTTTTTCAGAGATTCAGAACTGCTTCCTGATAGGTCATTGCTGTAATGAGACTAGTTCAGAAGAAAGAGGGGGAACAAAAAATGTCCCAAACACTCTCACCTATCTGTAGCATATGGGTACGGCTACCATTACAATTGCAGTTTACATAGCACAGGTCTATTATCATGTAACAAGATGTCGAGACAAGTGTTTTATATTTATGAATTGTTCAGGTCTTATTTATTGAAATGTATTACTATATTATACCATAACTACTATGCACAATATGTTGAGACATTTGTTTTATCATGAGTTATTTAGAATTTAATTATCTAATGAGATCTAATATTATATTATTGTATTTATTATTTCTTACCAGCTTACGTGTGTATGTACACCTTTTGTAATAAATAATTATGTTATACAGTGATTGGTTCATCTGACTGAGTTATGTGCTTCATATAAAGTCCCACCATTTTTTCCTCTTTTGCTCAATATATCAGGGATGGAGGTATATGTTACTATTACCTCATATAAAGTCCCAACCCATTTTAGCTCTAGGCTTTGTTTTTCTCATATTTTCGGGGATGGAAGCACATAACTCAACCATTATTTACTTTGATTATAATCTGTGACCTACAGTATGTATGCCTAGACGTTTCTTTTTCTCCTACAGGGACCAGCTCTGTTAGATGGGGTCAGGCTCTGTATCGTTGTCCCCGGGAGCTGCAACCCACACCAGGCCCCCCCCTCTTCCCCTCAATGGGGGCGGGCGCTCGCTGCGGGCGATGCCACGCCACGCCCACATGCCGAGCGGGCGACATCACTATGATGCCGCACCGCTGACATGTTTGTCCATCTGCGTACTCCACGAGGGAATCTGAGCGCCAAACGCCAAGCACACCTTGCAGCTCGGGCGGTGGCGCTGCTTCTCCCTCATTACGCAGCGTGACCATTGGTCCACGACTGGTATATGTATCACACATGCACCCTGCTTACACTTTAACTCGACCTACTGGCTAACACACTGCTGCACTTCTGGATTTTACATGTTTAAATACCCTAACAGGTATTTGGTCTTTCATCTTCTCACTACTTATTTCACCTATTTACAAATTTACCTCACGCCATACCTTCGGTCTAATTTCAAACTACTCTTTAATTCTCACTTTCATGGAAATTTTCCCTTTATACACATATTTGGGTGTCTCATTTCTAGTACACTAGTTGTGGTATTAGTTTACTGTTATTCTATTGATTTGTTTACAGATACCTTTGGTAATTACTTATAATATGAACCATGTACACTATTAAACACTAATACCTCAGCTGCAATCTGGTTACCTTTTTCTCATCTTGGTTGCTGGTTTCCAAGCTGTGCCTCTGGTGTTACTGTCTCAGCTCCCGGGGACAACATCTCCTACAGTGCCTTCTACCATTAATACTACCATCAGCCGTACCCATATGCTACAGATAGGTGAGAGTGTTTGGGACATTTTATGTTCCCCCTCTTTCTTCTTTGTGTTACATTCTTTTTTATTAGCTTATATATTTTCTTCTGGCATTTTCCATTATAGATACCCCAAAACTATGCATCTGCTCCTGACGAGTGGTAATGTAACCACGAAACGTGTAGAGCTTTCTTATGTTGCTACGCAAGCAGCGCAAGTTAATAGTCATCTGACAATTAGCACTAGTAGGTTAGCCTACCTTAGACACATGTACCGTCAAGGATCATACCACAACCAAACATCAATACACAGTGAGCCCAGTCTGCAGGGCCAGGCCCTGCGTTAATAGAAAAAAGGCTCAACATCACCTGTTATCAGTCCAAGCATTAGCAATAATGCAGATACAGACTTCAACCTGTGAAACTTTAGTAAACAGAGTGGCCCTATAGACAGCCAGTAAGATTTGCATGTGTGATATATGCTTTTCAGAAATGCAAACTAACAGCATACCTGCAGACAACAAGTCAAGCCTGTAGGACCAGGCTTTGCACCGTTTAATAGGAAGGTTTCAGCACAGCACAGCACACCTGCTATCAGCATAGCAGTATTGCAGACACAAGCCACAACCTTTCAGAGATGAAAGCTTAACAACATACTTGCAGCAGTAACTGAATATTATTGATTTGTGCACCAGGTGGTGCCTTACCACCTGCATGCTTCAAGTCCAAACAGAAAGTCCAATGAATGTCCATCCATGGCGTCATGATAAAGCAGCAATCCCTAGAGACCAGATACCTGCACCCCTCTCCAGGATCCTAGTGGGGTGAGGTCTCCCCCATATAGACGTTAATGTCAGCCTTTACAGCGGGGAGCTTCGTCACAGGAGAGGCTCGAACCTGTCCGGCTTGGTCAGAAGTGTCTGACAGGTGAGGGAAAAATTTTAAATCCTGCTCTTTCAGCAGCAGCATAACCGGCTGTTAGCAGTGAGGGAAAAAAAAGAGAATACTGGAGGTAGGGAGGAGACCTAATCTTATAATATAACCGGTCCTGTGACAGGGCAGGGGGCAGAGCCTACCCATACGTTTATGCTGTCATGCTGTGTCAGGAAAGTAACTGAAAACTAAAAAAAAAATAAAAAAGGGGATTTGTCTAAGACATGCCAATCTGGGAAATCCGTTCCATGAAAAGAACACACATAAAACATAAAAAAATTTAAACAAACAATTTTATTGGTCCAAAAAAAAAAAAACCACAGGACTTGGAAAAGAAGCAAGGAAAGCAGAATACACACATGTATGTTAATTTGAGACACTAACAGAATAGGTTTGACCCTTTTGCAGTGTAAATTAACAGGAGTTAAAAGGAGTGCACCCACAAATGGACATCTATTAAGGATTAAAACAACATTAGGCATAACATCTTGAGAAAGAATTTTAAAAATAAGGCAGCACAGACAGTTAAATCAAAGTGAACAACGTAAAAACAACAAAAATTGCCAACATAAAAAAGATTTCATGGTAAAATAACCACCACCCAAAAAAAAAAACAGCAAACCAAAGTAACAAATAAATTGCATAAAAACACATCTGTTTTGCAACAACATAATAAACAAAATACAAATCGAAAATACATGTGTTAGAAACTCAATAAAGACTAGGGTGACCACATTTCCAAACTGCCATTCAGGGACACCCCCCCCCCCCCCCCCGCGCCGCCCAAAAAGGATGGTTTTTGATACTTTTTTTTGCCAATTTTTGGGGGGACAGCAGGATGGAGGGGGACACGGAGGAAGAACGGAGGGGGGCAGCAGGACGGAGGGGGACAGCAGCAGAATGGAGGGGGACACGGAGGAAGAATGGAGGGGGAAAGCAGATTTCAATTTACAAATACTGTACTGGTGACCCCACAATAGGGATAAAACTTTTTCGCAGAAGAGAGTTTAATAAGACTCGTGGCCACTCATTACAATTAGAAGAAAAGAGGTTTAACCTTAAACTACGTAGAGGGTTCTTTACTGTAAGAGCGGCAAGGATGTGGAATTCCCTTCCACAGGCGGTGGTCTCAGCGGGGAGCATTGATAGCTTCAAGAAACTATTAGATAATCACCTGAATGACCGCAACATACAGGGATATGCAATGTAATACTGACACATAATCACACACATAGGTTGGACTTGATGGACTTGTGTCTTTTTTCAACCTCACCTACTATGTAACTATGTATGTAACTATGTAACTATGTAGCAGGACAGAGGGGGACAGCAGCAAAACGGAGGGGGACAGCAGCAGAATGGAGGGGGACACAGAGGAAGAACGGAGGGGGACAGCAGCAGAACGGAGGGGGACAGCAGCAGAACGGAGGGGGACACGGAGGAAGAACGGAGGGGGACACGGAGGAAGAACGGAGGGGGACAGCAGCAGAACGGAGGGGGGCACGGAGGAAGAACGGAGGGGGACACGGAGGAAGAACGGAGGGGGACACGGAGGAAGAACGGAGGGGGACACGGAGGAAGAACGGAGGGGGACAGCAGCAGAACGGAGGGGGACGCGGAGGAAGAACGGAGGGGGACACGGAGGAAGAACGGAGGGGGACACGGAGGAAGAACGGAGGGGGACACAGAAGAAGAACGGAGGGGGACACAGAGGAAGAACGGAGGGGGACACAGAGGAAGAACGGAGGGGGACACAGAGGAAGAACGGAGGGGGACACAGAGGAAGAATGGAGGGGGACACCTAGGAAGAATGGAGAGGGACACAGAAGAAGAACGGAGGGGGACATAGAGGAAGAACGGAGGGGGACACAGAGGAAGAACAGAGGGGGACACAGAGGAAGAACAGAGGGGGACACAGAGGAAGAACAGAGGGGGACATGGAGGAAGAATGGAGGGGGACAGCAGCAGAATGGAGGGGGACAGCAGCAGAATGGAGGGGGACACGGAGGAAGAACAGAGGGGGACACAGAGGAAGAACGGAGGGGGACACAGAGGAAGAACGGAGGGGGACATGGAGGAAAGATGGAGGGGGAGAGCAGCAGAACTGAGAGGAAGTGTGGGAGACAGCAGCAGATCTGAGGGGGTTGGGGGACAGCAGCAGAACTGAGAGGGAGTGTGGCTGTGTGGGGGACAGCAGCAGAACTGAGGGGGGTGGGGGTCTGGGGACAGCAGCAGATTTGAGAGGGAGTGTGTGTGCATTGCTCACTAGGTAGTGTGGAAGTTACACTAACCTGAAGTACTCTGGGGCCTGGCGGGCGGACCTCGTGGGCGGGAGGGAGGACTCGGATCAATCAGGAGGATGGACGACACTCTCAGGACGGGCAGCTCGGAGGGTTGCGCTTGCTGGCTGGCAGTGGCAATCAATGTTCGGCTGCTGGAGTAGCTGTAGTCGGCTCGGCGGCTCCGGGAGGCACTGTCCACCACTGACTGGGGCTGGGCAGTGCGCACAGGGCAGGCTAGTAAGTGGACTCCGACTCACTGACACTGGCAGGCTGGCAGCTGCTCTCTCTCTCAGAGGCGCGCTGCTCAGCCGTAGAGTGAGTCTAGACGAGTGCGCCGTCGCCGCCGTGCCGTGCGGGTGCCCAGTGCCCACTGCACTGACTCCAGTCCCACGTGACTGACGGTGCCAGCTGACGTCACTGGTTGCTAGACGCGGGGCGGGCGGCCCTAGCCTAGCAACCAGTTAAGGCACTTGTGTATACTGATATAATAAGGGTGGCAGTCAGACTCGGAGACAGAATCGGCGGCGGTGTGTTTTTTTTTCATTCCGGGACACTGTATTGTCCCGGAATGAAGGTACCCGGGACACGGGACAAATATCTAAAATAAGGGACAATCCCGGGCAAACCGGGACACGTGGCCACCCTAATAAAGACACCCAAATGTACTCTCTTGCCGGCCCCCCCACACACACAATCTTGGCTCTTTTCAGGGCAAAGTAAAGAATGCTATCTGCAAGCTTTATATAACATAGGTTTGTGTGCTAATGAGGCAATTGCAAACACATGGACAGTCCATGAAACATACAAAATGCAAGTTCACCCAATGTAGAGAGAACTTAAAAGTGAGTACACCTGTTAAGGATGTCCTTAAATTACTAACCCAAAAAACACACCCTGAGCATGCCTAGAAACATCCAAGTAATGTTCACACACAAAAAGCACCACCAAAAAAAAAACAAAGTCCCTGAGCATGCCCAGACCAACCCAAATGCAGTTAGCACAAAATAAGCCACCCCCCTGTCCAAAATTAAGCACATCATCCAGCATGCACCAAAATTACAGATGGGACAAAACATCCCCCAGTTCAGGGGGGCAACTAAAGAGCCTAACATGTGCAATAGTTATACAACAAATACTATTGCAGTCTAAGGGAACTGACTTGGCAATTCTACTAGTCCCCACTTGGCTGGCTTATCTTCTAGTTATTGGCCTTAAAATGGGTATGGGGCCCAGGTCCCACCCTAAGGGACATATATCAATGTCACCAATTGGACAACCCCAAAAACGAAACAAGGAGAAATGCCTTTAAATATGCCAAATTGCTTAAGGGCCAGTTCACACCAATGCAGTCCACTGCCTATTTTATGCATAAAAAATGCATGGAAATTTGGTTATATGGTTTTCAATGGCATAGTTCACACCAGTGCTTGCAGTTCCAGTGCGTTCCAGTTTCAGAAAAGAAAGTAGAACATGCTGCATTTTTTTGCACTGGACTGTACTGGAAAGCTGTAAAACGCATCAAAAACGCACTGGAGCACACTTGTCCTTATTTAAGGTTAAGAAAAAAGAGGGGGGAAAAAAAGCACTGGACTGCATCAAAAATGCACCAAAAACGCACTGGAATGCATCAAAAACGTGCATGCAGAAAAGCACCTGGAAAGCGTCCGGGCTGCGTTTCTATGGTGTGAACTAGCCCTAAGGGCCCTAAGGGCCAGATCACACTATAGAAACGCAGTCTGGATGCATTACAGGTGCTTCTCTGCATGCATGTTTTTGATGCGTTCCAGTGCATTTTTGGTGCGTTTTTGATGCAGTCCAGTGCTTGTTTCCCCCCTCTTTTTTCATAAGCTTAAATAAGGACAAGTGTGTTGCAGTGCGTTTTTGGTGCATTTAGGTGCATTCCAGTGCGTTTTTGATGCATTTTACAGCTTTCCAGTACAGTCCAGTGCAAAAAAATGCAGCATGTTCTACTTTTTTTTCTGAAACTGGAACGCATTGGAACTGCATGTGGTGTGAACTGGCCCTTAAGGAATAAAAGTTATTTAAAAATACTCACGGCTATAATGAAATGTCGGTCCGGCAATACACATAAAAGTTCATTGATAAAAACAGCATTAAGAAAAAAAACAAAATTAAGAACAAAAAAATGTGTGGGGTTCCCCCGAAATTCCATACCAGGCCCTTCAGGTCTGGTATGGATTTTATGGGGAACCTCGTGCCAAAATTAAAAAAAAAAAATGGCATGGGGGTCCCCTCAAAATCCATACCAGGCCCTTCAGGTCTGGCATGGATTTTAAGGGGAACCCCGCGCCAAAATTAAAAAAAAAATGGCGTGGGGTCCCCCTAAAAATACATACCAGACCCTTATCTGAGCTAGCAACCTGGCAGGCCGCAGGAAAAGAGGGGGGTATGAGAGAGCACCCCCCCCGAACCGTACCAGATCACATGCCCTCAACATTGGGAGGGTGCTTTGGGGTCTCCCCCAAAGCACCTTGTCCCCATGTTGATGAGGACAAGGGCCTCGTCCCCACAACCCTTGCCCGGTGGTTGTGGGGGTCTGCGGGAGGGGGGCTTATCGGAATCTGGATGCCCCCTTTAACAAGGGGACCCCCAGATCCCGGCCCCCCCCTGTGTGAAATGGTAAGGGGGTACTTACCCTACCATTTCACAAAAAAAGTGTCAAAAATGTTAAAAATGACAAGAGACAGTTTTTGACAATTCCTTTAAATGCTTCTTCTTTTCATCTTCATTCTTCTTTCTTCTATCTTCCTTCGGTTTCTTCCTTCATCTTCTTCTTCTTCTGGTTCTTCTGGTTCTTCCTCCGGTGTTCTCGTCTGGCATCTTCCTCCACGGCGTCTTCTTCCCTTCTTCTTCTCGGGCCGCTCCGCATCCATGGGAGGCTCCCGCTGTGTGACGCTTCTCGTCTGACGGTTCTTAAATAACGGAGGGCGGGGCCACCCAGTGACCCCGCCCCCCTCTGACATGCGGGGACTTCCCCGAGGCTTTCCCTATGACGGCAGAGTGGGCAGACAGGGAAGTCCCCGTGTGTCAGGGGGGGGCGGGGTCACTGGGTGGCCGAAGACGAGAAGCGTCACACAGTGGGAGCCTCCCATGGATGCCGAGCGGCCCGAGAAGAAGAAGGGAAGAAGACGCCACAGAGGAAGATGCCAGACGAGAATGCCGGAGGAAGAACCAGAAGAACCAGAAGAAGAAGAAGATGAAGGAAGAAACCGAAGGAAGATAGAACATAGAAGATAGAAGAAAGAAGATAGAAGATGGAAAGAAGAAGCATTTATATAAGGGAATTGTCAAAAACTGTCTCTTGTCATTTTTAACATTTTTTACACTTTTTTTGTGAAATGGTAGGGGTACCCCCTTACCATTTCACACAGGGGGCGGGCCGGGATCTGGGGGACCCCTTGTTAAAGGGGGCTTCCAGATTCCGATAAGCCCCCCTCCCGTAGACCCCCACAACCACCGGGCAAGGGTTGTGGGGATGAGGCCCTTGTCCTCATCAACATGGGGACAAGGTGCTTTGCGGGGGACCCAAAAGCACCCTCCCAATGTTGAGGGCATGTGGCCTGGTACTGTTCAGGAGGGGGGGCGCTCTCTCGTCCCCCCCTCTTTTCCTGCGGCCTGCCAGGTTGCGTGCTCGGATAAGGGCCTGGTATGGATTTTTAGGGGGACCCCACGCCATTTTTTTTCTTCTGAATTTTGTTTTTTTTCTTAACGCTGTTTTTATCAATGAACCTTTATATGTTTTGCCGGACCAACATTTCATTACAGCCGCGAAGTGAACCAGCGTAAAAAAAAAAAAAAAAAGTCTAGAGGTGCGCCCGTTCAACCTATGCAAATGCATTTACGTTGCTTGACATTTACTAAGATTTTGCACACTGAACCAAAGCATTTGAACAGGCGCAAATGCAGTTTGAGCATGCGCAGTGTATAAATTCACCTCCCAAAGCTCTAAATATATTTGCCGGCGCTGCTGGCTTGTCAGAAAAAGACACTTTCTCATTCTATTTTGGCCATATTTGTTACTTGGACAGTTAGTACTACACTTTCCCACATCACCCCACATCACCCCCATAATATTGGCACTTCCAGCTTGTTTAAATTTTAAGTTAAAGATGCCGTGCACCATGTCTATAGTGGCGTACCGATCACCTCTTCCCCTGCGCCGGGAAGAGAATAGTAAATGGGGGATCGCGCTGTGTTACCGGCGCAAATGCTTTGTAAATACGAAAATGTCATTTGCGCATCGGCGTGCACCGCAAGTCATGGCGCAAATGCTTCGTAAATCAGCCCCACTATACCCACCTCTTTTGTGGTCAGATTTATGGATGAATTCCCCAAAACATGTAGTGCAAGGGCCTGCCTGAATACTTTCAAATGGTACTGTTTAAAGATTTTGTATCCTATTATTATCTTGATTGGTAATATCAGAATGTAAAAACGTGCTAAAATGTGTACAGTGTGTATTTATATCTTTGTATTATGACACTTTTTACCTGTCCAGTGGGCTGCCAATAGTGTAAAGTAGGGAGGGGCTGGCCAAAGTAATACACATTATTTAGGCATTCACCTCTCAATAAAGTGGAGAGGGTTACCTGTCTAAAACATCTCCCCCCTAAAATGTTTAAAATGGCCCATGAGAGGGGGGGGGGGAATCTGATAGGTGGACCTTATACCTTTGTCTTTAAATACTCCCTACAATAAATGTTATACTGATGTTGGCCAAGAATGTTTGTGTCTAATCTGCTTTCAATGTTTATGTGCAAAATGATTAATTTTTTGTTCTTGTTTGACTCCACAGTTTCCTTCCAACCCACAGGAATGGCAGACTGTGGCCTCCCACTTTGCCCAGCGGTGGGACTTTCCTAACTGCGTAGGGGCAATTGATGGGAAACATGTCCACATAGTCCCACCACCCAACTTGGGGTCATACTATTATAATTACAAGGGGTTCAATAGTATTGTGATGTTGGCGGTGGTGTCAGCTACTTACGAGTTCCTGTATGTGGATGTAGGGAAGAATGGCCGGATGTCAGATGGTGGAGTCATCGCCCAGACGGAGTTCTACAGGCGTCTCCAGAATGGCAGCTTGGGCTTGCCACCTCCAGAAGACGGAAGGACTCCCATTCGTCTTCATTGCGGATGAAGCGTTTGTGCTGGGGTACCATCTTATGCAGCCATTCCCTATGAGGACCCTCACCCCGGACCAGAGGGTTTTTAATTAACGGCTGGCCAGAGCCAGAAGAGTGGTGGAGAATACGTTTGGAATAATGGCCAGCCGGTTCCGCCTATTTCTTACACCCATACACATTGCGGAATATAAACTCAATCACATCATCCTGTGTTGCTGTGTTCTCCACAACTTTTAAGGAGAAATTCTTGGAACTATGCTGCCTCAGTTGGGCCTGAGGCCGGAATTAATATTAATGAACCAACCCCGACGGCGCTTGAAGCTGGCCGTCCTGGCTTGCCCCCCCAGAGTGCCCGCTAGGTCCGTATAAGATACATGGAATACTTTGCGGGTAGGAGCGCCATCGATATGCCAGACAATGTCTGAGACATTTTTTAAATAAAAATATATTTTAAACTGAACAAATATTTGCTTTGATTTCCTGCTTGGCTTTCTTTTAGCTGTCTCCTTGGTTATCTTTTATTAATGATCTAATTTTTTGGCCTTTTTCTTCAACAGTGCAAACGAAATTTCATTGACACATGAGGTGACAATCTCTTCTTCGACTAACTATTAATTATTATGTTGTGGGTCTGCTACACACACCTTGTTTTTTTTTGTGAATGTATGTAATGCATTACTGACAAAAATAATAATAATTTTCAACACCATGCCCTAAATTTTGTGGAGTCCTGAAAATGGTGTGATTGTGTAAAATTAGAAAGCACTGTTGGGTGTTATTTACTAAAGGAAAATACACTTTGCACTACAAGTGCACTTGAGACTGCACTGAAACGGCACTTCTAGTGCAAAGTGGATTTGCCTTTAGTAAATAACCCCCATTGCCACTGAAAACACCAACTTTACTACAAAAAATGCTTTTGAGCATTGAAAGAAGAAGCCACACATTGTTGATTATCAATCTTTTTAATCAAAGCACAATCACATGTGCATTTCTAAAAGGTTTTTGGAGCAAATGTTTGTTGTATAACAATTTTTTGGGTCACATTAAAATAATTAGAAATTGCCTTTTAAGGTAAAACAGGCATGTTTAAAACCATAAAGTTAAGTGAAAGTAAACCTTCACTTTAACCATAAAGTAAAGTGAAGCCAATATCAGACATGAGTATTTATAAACTGTGTTTGATATTGCGTTCAGCAGATGGGGTGATGTCACCCCTGGAAAAGCCAAATTTTGAAGATGCACACAAATTGCCTAATGTCAACATGAGCTAGCTGCCATCATGGGGGATCAATGGACGTGTTTTGTGGGTGCAACCCCTTCCTCTCAGCTACTTTATTATTGAGGAAGGGGTTGCACCCACAAAACGCGTACATTGATCTCCCGTGATGGCAGATAGCACATGTTGACACACTATGTGCATCTTCAAAATGTGGCTTTTCTATAATATGTCAAAAAATTGTCATAAAAATAACAATAATAAAGCTGCAATAAGTTAGGTATTTCTGGGTGTTTTAAATTCTCCCTAAAACATCAATGATGTTCTTCATTTTGTTTTTTACATCATTGATGTTTGCTTGATGTTTTCCAAATCCCTATTACACCCCATTATCTCCCCGATGAGGATCTGGGCACTTTCACTGGTGAAGTAACATTCCTCTTCCACAACATCACGATCACCTAAAATATGAAAAAAAAACACACCATGTATTATAAATATGCAGGCATCCATCTCTTACCTGAGGCTGTGGTCGCAGACACTCACCTGTTGTGGTGACAATTTCGATAACGTCTCCCTCCTCCTTCTCTGGTTGGGTTTGGGGGATTTCCACTTCTTCCTGAGGTGGGGGGACCGTGGTCTCCTCTGATGAGTGGTGTCCTCCGAGTCTTTTCTCCCCTATGTGAACAAAAATAAGTATACTTAGCACACAGATATTTGATGGCAGAAATAGGAATATGAAACATTGCTTGGAAGCGGGGTACAATTGTCTTTTTGGCAGAGTTGCAAGATGAAGAAATATTTTTGTCCTTTGTCAAGCTTGAATACTTACCTGTTTTGTACAAGCTTCACAGATGGAGTCACCCCTATAGTATTCACTGGAGCACCTGTGTGGGCCCCCTAATAAAAAGGGTGTTCTGGTGTCCCACACTAGTGCTCCAGCATCCAGATGTGTAAACAGCTGCTGAGTGTCCTCTCCTCAAACAGAATCTAGTTTGCATTTCATTCTAGTTACTAACCCATCTAGACATCAAACTTATTTTAAGAGAAGTAGGCCAGAAAAAATGTATTGAACTGCATCTGGACAAAACATGGTGTTTTATTGGCCGAACAAACAATGTTTCCTACGAACGAATAATGTGTCCATGAACATGAAATTTGCCATTTTAAACTGTACAACAATAAAGAAAAGCACATGGAGCAGCACGAACGTAAGAAAAATAAAGAATAGGAACACAGGACAACTACTTACTTTTTTGCAGCACTCTCCTGATCCTTCTATACTGATCGTGCTCCCTTAATTTGAGGTCCGACCACCGCTTCCTCAGTTGATCCTTGGATTGCCGTACCCCAAAATTCCTGTGCAGACTCTTCACAACTTTCGCCATGATCTTGGCCTTTCTGACATTGGGGTTGGGGTAAGGTCCATACTTCCCATCATAGTCGGTCCTCCTCAATATGTCGATTATCTCCACAAAGGCCATATTTGATGCCTTAAATCTCCTCCGGGATCCTGACGTTTCTGGCTCTGGCCTTTCCTCCTCCTCCTCGTTGCTGCTATTAGCATGCACCTGTTGTATCTCCGCCATGTGCTCTTCCCCACTGCACCGAACGAGAAGGGGTGGGAAATAGACTAGTAAGGAGGTCAGGGGCGGGCGGAGTTTCATGCATGCGCAGTGTATATAAAGCGTAACACGCGTGCATCGTACGTACAATCTGTGAGTGGAGGAAGGAGTATCGGAAGCGCCGATCATGATAACGAAGGTAACATTTACTCTTGGGCCTATACTGCTTATAGATTGAGGCCTATATTGGGACAAGATTAGGAGACTTTAGCCTGACATTAGGGTTTGTCTTGTGTATTGCAGATAAAATGAATGGTTTCAATGACCATAACTTCCTCCCCCTGTTCATAGATAAATACAGGGAGTTGCCCTGTCTGTGGCATGTCAAACACCCGCAATATAATCATCAACAAAAGAGGCAGGCAGCGCTGGAGAAACTGCTGGAGTTGGTGAAGCCGGTGACCCCACAGCAACTATCCCCTATTTAAAAGCCAAAATTGGTGGCCTGAGGAGCACTTATCTTAGGGAGCGCAAGAAGGTCTAGGATTCCCAGAGATCAGGAGCTGCAGTAGATGACGTTTATGTCCCCAGGCTGTGGTACTATGAGAGAGTTTGTTTTCTGTCAGACCAGACTGAAGTCAGGGAATCCCTCTCAACCCTTCCTTCTACTCTTCTTTCCACCCTATCTTCCACCCCAGCTGAGGCTTTCGATGTCAAATCTGGGACTTCCAGCCAGGAAGAAGTGGAGGAGCCCAGCTTGAGTCAGGTATAGCATTGTTCTACAGATTTCTGGTCAATAAATAAATGATGTTTACTAGATATTATTATTGATCACTAATTTGCAGATTTAATAAAGTGTTTTACATATCAATAGACAGTAGTGGGCAAAAATAATTGGGACAAGAATGAAAAATGCTGGGCTCAGAATGATAGTCTGTTATATTTGTTAACATTCAATTTGCAACAGTCATGAGGTAAAAATTGTGTGTGATTGATGAAGTCAAAACTAAAACTATGTCCCTTTTTCATACACAGGAAGACCTCAGCCAGGAGGAGGCTGTGGAATGTGGCACACAGGAGGAGGCGGGGTTAGTGGCAGCCAGGAGGAAGCGGGGGTAGGTGTCTGCCAGGAGGAGGCCAGGCCCAGTAGGAGCCTCACAGAATTGCAGGTCCCTCCCCTCCGCCTTCCAAACAAAAGACCCAGGAAGGGGAGTAACGTGGAGGAGTCAGCGCTCAGGCTGATTCAGGAGGCTTCTGCGTCCCCCAGAGCCACCCCCACTCGTGAAGAGGCCTTTGCCTGCATGGCTGCCACAAAACTGCAGGACATGCAGGAGGGCCAGCGCCTCATGTGTGAGGACATCCTTTATAAAACATTAACTAAGGGTGTGAGGGGCGAAATCAAAATTTCTGCTGTTTCTCCAGCGTTGCCTCCCTCTTTCTTTGGTTATAACCCCTTAAAAAAATTTTGGTTTGTTTTACTATACTCCCTTATGTGTGTTTTCCTTCAAAAAGGACAGTTTGTTTGTGAGAAGGCAGGTACATTTCAAAAATACAATGTGAAATTAACAAGAGACACCAACACCAATCAACCTCCTTGAGATTAAATAATACAAGATAATAATCGTGTTGTGGTAACTTGACACACAAAACACACCCAAAACTATTCTGGAATATACACAAAATAACAGGAAATCAGGATTTCAAAAAATAAAAACCAAAAAAACAAAATCTAAAAACATCCAAAAATGTAATTATTTTCGGGAGATGTGACAAATAAAAATATTATATTCATGAAATCACGATAAATAATAAAGAAAGAAGTTTGTAAGAACCCTGTGTGAATATGAGCAGCAAAACAACTTCATTCTTCTAGCATTATAAAGAAGAAGAGAGTGCGCTGCATTAAACAATTTAAAACATTGCAGCGTGACGAAAGTGCTATATCCATTACGAACGCTAATTTTACCAGACCGAGCAGTTCCGTCTCGGAATTTATTCTGAGCATGCGTGGCACTTTGTGCGTCGGAATTGTCCACACATGGTCGGAATTGACGCAAACGGATTTTGTTGTCGGAAAATTTTATAGCCTGCTCTCAAACTTTGTGTGTCGGAAATTCCGATGGAAAAAGTCCAATGGACCCCACACACGGTTGGAATTTCCAACAACAAGCTCCGATCACACGTTTTCCGTCGGAAAATCCGACCGTGTGTACAGGGCATTAGAGTTGCGTGTCACTTAAAACATTGTTTATGTGTCGTTTTTCTCCCTCCTTCCTCTTCTTCTCTATGCCGGATGTTTTGCATTGTGAGTGTGTGTATGCCAATTCTTATCATTTAGGACTGGTTCAGGCCAATTGTTGCAGCCTTTCGGATATACATAAACTCGTGGATTTTGATAGCTGTATGTATAGATGAGCGTGTTCATTGTGTACAGTTTAGTTCAACATATTTAATGCTGGATGCACACGTTCATCTGTATATTTCTAGCCCGATTTGTATCAGAGCTGTGTGTTACTTGAAATATTGTTCGTTTACCGTTTTTTCTCTTCCTTTCCATTCCTTCTCGATGCCCGATGTTTTGTAATGTTGGTGTATGTATGCCGGCTCATATCGTTTAGGACTGGATTAGGCTAATTGTTGCAGTCTTTTGAACACACATACACTTGTGGATTTTGATGGCTGTGTGTATAGATGAACGTGTTCATTGTATACAGTTTAGTTTGGTTTAACACATTCAGTGCAGTAAGCACACGTTCACCTGTATACTTCTAGCCCGATGTACCTCAGATTTGTCTATTGTGTTCTGTGGGTTGGAATGGCCATATATATGGGGGTTTTTTCCTTCTTATTTTATTTAGTCTCCGACTTAGTACTCTGTTTATACGGAATACATGTCTGGTTTAGGCTTTATATATATGCAGGAAGGGTTCTGCTCTAATTTTATATGATCACTTTTCTCTCTAGTTCTTGGGCATTTCTGAAGAAAAGGTTCACTATAATATGATTGTCTTCATTAATGGTACATTGTAAGAGTTTTAGGTAATTATTTGGGTGGATATATATATTCAGCTCATTTAAATCAAGATATGAGGGAATAAGTGGTCATTAGTGCACATTATAAATCTTGTGCTTATTAATTGGTTCATGGATTTTATGATAAAATGTGTTTTATTGTAATACGTTTTCTTTTACATATTTTAATAATGATGTTTTATTGGAATGAAAATTTACTAGATATATGGTGCTGGGTTGTTGAGATGAGGTTACCCCGCATTCACCGTCTATACATTCAGCCATATACAGTAAGATTAGGCATATACAGTAAGATTAGGTCTTTATGTCAACATCGATAGTTTGGTTGTATGCAACGGGAGACTATTTTTTGCCTCCCATTGTTTCCAAACATTTATACTAGCAGATGACTAATTCTTATGTTCATGTATATAACTTTGCCTTGTTAGTGTCACTAGTTTATGAACACATTCTAATATTGTTTTTCATTATTAACACATTTATAAGGAATATCTTTATTGTTATATACACTATATAATTTATGTAAATGAGAGGTGTCTTTATACTAATGATAGGATTCATATTCGGCGTCCATAGTCGCCGAATGTATGACTCGGCCCGCCCCCCGGGTCATTGGATTTGATCGACAGCAGTGGGAGCCAATGGCTGCGCTGCTATCAATCTATCCAATCAAGAGCCGAGAATCCTGGGCAGAGGGACAGTGAGTCCCCGCCGGGTGAAGTTCCAGGGCTCAGGTAAGTAAAACGGGGGGCTGGGGGGGCGGTCACTGCCAGGTCTTTTTTCACCTTAATGCATAGGATGCATTAAGGTGAAAAAACACAAGGGTTTACAACCCCTTTAAGTGAACTTTGTAAACTGGATTTGTTTTTAAAAGCAATTGTTTAACCACTTCAGCTCCGGAAGGATTTACCCCCTTAAAGTGGAACTTTTTTAATAATGCTTAGAGTGAAACAATAAAAGTGTAATATTCCTTTAAATTTCGTACCTGGGGGGTGTCTATAGTATGCCTGTAAAGGGGTGCATGTTTCCCATGTTTAGAACAGTCTGACAGCAAAATGACATTTCAGAGGAAAAAAAGTCATTTAAAACTACTCGCGGCTATTAATGAATTGCCGGTCCGATAATACACATAAAAATTCATTGATAAAAACGGCATGGGAATTCCCCACAAGGGAACCCCGAACCAAAATTGAAAAAAAAAAAAAAAAAGGCGTGGGGGATCCCCCTAAATTCCATACCAGGCCCTTCAGGTCTGGTATGGATATTAAGGGGAACCCCATGCCAAAAATTTTTAAAAAAATGGCGTGGGGTCCCCCTCAAAATCTATACCAGACCCTTCAGGTCTGGTATGGATTTTAAGGGGAACCCCGTGCCAAAATGAAAAAAAAAAAATGACGTGGGGTCCCCCCAAAAATCCATAACAGACCCTTATCCGAGAACGCAACCTGGCAGGCCGCAGGAAAAGAGGGGGGGGACGAGAGAGCGCCCCCCTCCTGAACCATACCAGGCCAAATGCCCTCAACATTGGGAGGGTGCTTTGGGGTAGCCCCCAAAACACCTTGTCCCCATGTTGATGGGGACAAGGGCCTCATCCCCACAACCCTTGCCCGTTGGTTGTGGGGTCTGCGGGCGGGGGGGGCTTATCGTAATCTGGAAGCCCCCCTTCAACAATGGGACCCCCAGATCCCAGCCCTCCCCCCTGTGTGAAATGGTAAGGGGGTACAAAAGTACCCCTACCATTTCACAAAAAAAGTGTCAAAAATGTTAAACATGATAAGAGACAGTTTTTGACAATTCCTTTATTTAAATGCTTCTTTCTTCTATCTTCCTTTGGTTTCTTCCTCCATCTTCTTCTTCTGGTTCTTCCTCCGGTGTTCTCTTCCAGCATCTTCCTCCACGGCGCCGGTGTCTTCTTCCCTTCTTCTCCTTTGAGAGAATTCCCCGTGATGTCAGAGGGGGGCGGGATCACCGGGTGGCCCCGCCCTCCGTTATTTAAGAAACGTCAGAAGACGAGAAGCTCACACAGCGGGAGCCTCCCTCCATGCCATCATGGATGCGGAGCGGCCGAGGAGAAGAAGGGAAGAAGACGCCGGTGCCGCGGAGGAAGATGCCAGACGAGAACACCGGAGGAAGAACCAGAAGAAGATGGAGGAACAAACCGAAGGAAGATAGAAGATAGAAGAAAGAAGATAGAAGAAAGAAGAAGCATTTAAATAAAGGAATTGTCAAAAACTGTCTCTTGTCATTTTTGACACTTTTTTTGTGAAATGGTAGGGGTACTTTTGTACAGGGGGGAGGGCCGGGATCTGGGGGTCCCCTTGTCAAAGGGGGCTCCCAGATTCTGATAAGCCCCCCGCCCGCAGACCCCCACAACCACCGGGCAAGGGTTGTGGGGATGAGGCCATTGTCCCCATCAACATGGGGACAAGGTGTTTTGGGGGCTACCCCAAAGCAGCCTCCCAATGTTGAGGGCATGTGGCCTGGTACGGTTCAGCTGGGGGGGGGCACTCTCTCGTCCCCCCTCTTTTCCCGTGGCCTGCCAGGTTGCGTGCTCGGATAAGGGTCTGGTATGGATTTTTGGGGGGCCCCACGCCATTTTTTTTTCATTTTGGCGTGGGGTTCCCCTTAAAATCCATACCAGACCTGAAGGGTCTGGTATAGATTTTGAGGGGGACCCCACGCCATTTTTAAAAAAATTTTGGCCGGGGTTCCCCTTAATATCCATACCAGACCTGAAGGGCCTGGGTATGGAATTTAGGGGGACCCCCACGCCATTTTTTTTTTTAATTTTGGTTCGGGGTTTCCCTGTGGGGAATTCCCATGCCGTTTTTATCAATGAAATTTTATGTGTATTGTCGGACCGGCAATTCATTAATAGCCGCGAGTACTTTTAAATGACTTTTTTTCCTTTGAAATGTCATTTTGCCGTCAGACTGTTCTAAACACGGGAAATATGCGCCTCTTTACAGGCATACTATAGACACCCACCAGGTACGAAATTTAAAGGAATATTACACTTTTATTGTTTCACTTTAAGCATTATTAAAATCACTGCTCCCGAAAAAACAGCCATTTTTAAATTTTTTTTGCATTGATACATGTCCCCTGGGGCAGGACCCGGGTCCCCAAGCACTTTTTATGACAATAACTTGCATATTAACCTTTAAAATTAGCACTTTTCATTATTCATGTTCGTGTCCCATAGACTTTAATGGTGTTCGCACAAATTTTTTGTCTGTTCGCATGTTCTGCTGCGAACCGAACAGGGGGGATGTTCGGCCCATCCCTAGTTATCATTGAGAATCATGGGGTACAACTTGTCAAGTAACTCGGAGGTCCAAAGTCGCCCAACTGTGAAACAAGTCATATATATTTTAAAAGAAAGGAGCTCTCATTTATACTTGCATTTACATCAGCAGAACAAATGCAGGAAGTGATGTGTGCACATGGGCCAGAAGCAAATGTGTGGGGATGCCAGACAAATCAATGAACCCCACCCACACCAAATCCAACTACCACATCCACCCCCCCGCATTGATTAAGCACAAGTACATATCATACCCTTATCCGGAAAATGAGCAGCACCTCCTCTTTGCTAAAGAGGGACCTCGCCATGTCCACCTAGATGGAGATCTTGACCAGCACAGGGACTTCCAGGTGATTACAATGACTTATTTCTGGGTCAGAAGGACAAACCACACTCTTTTGATCGCTGCTGCGAATATTTGATCGCAACCACTATTAGTTATTATGTTATTATTGTTATTTGCAGATATGCAAATTTGTATTTCTACTTATGATATTTAAAGGCGTTCGATAAGAAATGGTGTCCCTGGGTTAGCAGCAGGTGAATGACAAAAAACAAAAGGCCCAGTTTGAGCCCTGGTTCACACTGACAGAGGGAGGAAATAGTTCAGCTGAAATCACACACTTTCATTCCAGCATGTCAGTCCCGACTGCAGGGGGAATTTCAGAGACATCTGTGCAGGTTTCTACACTGATATCAATACAAATTGCACCCCAAAGTTGCACCAATTAAAACAGTGCAATTGCCACCGCTTTGACATGTCAAATCGCACCAATGTGAACTAAAGCTGACACATACAACACTGCCTATCCACCAGCTGAATTCATTACCTGCAATTCTCCACAGCTGTTATATATAAAGATTCCACCTTTATCATTAACTTGCAGGTGTGCAGAAGCCTAGGCTTACATTGGAGCGATTTGAGAGATCAAATCGCATGACTATTGGCAGCAATGGCACTGTTCCAATCGATGCCACATTTTTTTTTGTGGCGCCGCACCAATTTGCTAAAGTAGTTCCTGCACTACTTTTGCCGATTTCAGGTGCAACTTCAATAGACATTTGTGTATGAAGCCACACGGATGTCTATCAAGTTGCAACTGAAATCACACTGACCTTGCTACTTTGAAATCGCGCTACTTCAAGTGAAGTAGCGCGATTTCAAAGTAGCATCAATGTGAACCAGGGCAAAGAGATTCGTTTTTTGGTGCACAAATGCATATTGAAATAAAATATAAGAGATATTGCAAAACCACCACCCACAAAAACTAAAGAGAAAGAAAAGTAGAAGAAAAAAAACACCACAACAAAGCTCAATAATGTACTTTTATTTTACCAGCAGAAAAACAAAACAAAAAAAAATTACTTGCTTCAAAAAAAATTGGACAGGATATATGGTGCTACATTTAGCAATGGGATTTTAAGGGCCTTGCTCATAGGAGCTTACAATCTAAAATTTGACAAAACCTTAGAGTGGACACAGCTTTAATTTCAGTGTATAACAGGCAACACATCACATTTTTATCTGCAAGATTATAGAAACATACTTAACAGTCATTCTTACAAAGCATTCCAACATAATATTAAAAGACTTATTCAAAACACCCACCACCAGCCCACAATCCACACATACATACATTGGTGACCATGTTCTGCTGGAAGCTGCATTTCGGTGTACACGATTATACGAGATCAAAAAGAGTAGGTCAGCAGATACTTCCAAGCGATGTTTGCATGATCAGACAGGAACTATACACGCACAACATTGACAGCATGGCCACATAAACCCACTTTTGATTGAGAAACTGCACAAGAATTTCATCCAATCTCATTCCTTCTCCCCCACAAATCACAGCAAAAAACCTGACCTTCTCAGGCCAAACGAACCCCCCTACTGCAGGCCTTTATATAAAAGAGGTTGTATTGTTAGCACACTGACACACCCAATATAAGTACACGCCCACCAGTATCTTTCAATCTGTCTCTTCATATATGTCTAAAGTGATTGCACCTGATGAGCAGGAACACATAATAGTATTCACACCTGTGTTAGCCCTTGGCTATGTGCATCAAATCTCCAACTACAGGAAAAAGATCAAAGTCCATTTGCATCCACATAAACAAAGCAACAGCTTTCTAAGCATATGTACCTATGCAGTGTAAACCCTAAAATTTGAAAAGTCCAAGTCCCTGGGCATGATTAGTGCTAACAAACATTAACATCAGTCCCTGGCTTCCAATCTAATCTCCAAAATTAACTTTCCTGTCGCATCATGGCAGCATACAGGTTGGGTTGTGACTCCGCCCCCACAACCTGATAGGACCACATAGCTATAAATTAATAAGTAGACACCCGTCCCAGTATTCTCTTATTTTTCCTCACCTGTCAGGACTGCAACGGATCAGCACCCCCTTACCGCTTCGCCCCAGCCAGGTTCTAGCCTCTCCTGGGTGGAAGTCCTTCTTGTACAGCCTCTAAACGAGCTAAATGGAAGGAGCCCCACTCTGGTGGTCTCAGGGGCACGCTCTCTTCTCACTCTGCTGTCTGACCACGATATAAGCCTTAAACAGGCTTCATGTGCAGCAGCCCACATAAAGCCTTAAACAGGCTTGCTGGAGGAATGGCCATGGAATCTTCGGTTTGGCCTCATGAAATAAGCCTTAAACAGGCTTAGTTGTGTGCAGCGGTCTCCCCCCCCTTTCCCCCTTCTTTTACCCGTCCTACCAGCTGTTTCTGCCTGTCTGCTGGGCTCTGTTGTCCTCCATCCTGCCCTCCGTGGGTGCCGAGCGTCCTCGGCGTTCTCGCGCATGCGCAGTGTGTCGTTTCGGGTGCTCCTATGCCTGTACCAGCTTTCAAGATGGCGCAGAGTGTCCCGCGGCGCTACTGCGCATGCGCGAGCGTCCGACACCGATGGCGGCGATTTTAAAAGCCCAGCATCAGCTGTGATTGCTGCTGCTGGATGACTGCACTGAGACAGTTCGTTTCTCCCTGTAAGACCCTCTACAAAAGGTATGTGGCTACCCTTTATTCAGCTATTAGCCTAGGAATCTTGCTCCCTCTGCATAGCTCTTCTTGTTTTACCTGCAGGTTTCCAGTCCACTCCTCACCATGGAGTCCGCTGCCCCAGTAGATCACCGCCAGCCTAATAGGTAAGGGGGGGGAAGACAAGGGTAAGTAGTGAAGATCGAAAAAGAGAGCACTACTAATGCTGCCTAAATTGGTCAGCCCTACCAGGTCCTCAAGAACGTCTGCTTCAAGACAAAGAGAGTCCTCGCACAGGAGAAGTCGCTCCAGACACAGACGGAGCCGTTCCTACCATAGGAGAAGCCGCTCGAGAGGAAGCCGCAGAAGAAGCCGCTCTGGGTCGCATTCTAGACATGGTCGATCCCGCCATAGAAGGTCGTCTTCACGCAGACCTCGTTCAGCTGCACGCCATTCCCGACCTGCCTGGAACGCATGCTGGATTTGCGGCGCGGCGGCTCTCCCGGATAAATTGGCCTGCCAAAAATGCCTGGAGGAGGCCACAAGAGAAAGAGCCTCGGAAACTCCGCTGGGGCCTTAGCCCCCAGGCCTCGATACCAGGCGTGGATTTCTCCACCACTACCTATCCAGCCCGGGCCAGCACATCAAGGGAGCAAGACTCTCCGTCTGATAATGAAGGTCTGGAGGTATCGGCGGGATTGGATTTCTCTCTGATAGAACCGTTTGTCAAATCGGTTAAAGAGGCGATAGGATGGGAGGAACCCCAGGAAGCTCAACCGAAGCAAAGGAAGTATTTTCCTCATCTTAAAAAGGATCCAGAAGCTTTCCCGTTCATAGACGAACTGGAGGACCTAATTAAAGAAGAATGGCAAAGGCCAGAAAAAAAGTCTAGTCTGAATAACAGACTTCTAAAACTATACCCACTCAAGGAGCCTAAAGTGAACCCTCTGGTGTCTCCTCCGGTAGTAGACGCATCCTTAATGCGCCTAGCCAGGCACGTTACCCTCCCGTTAGAAGACGCGGTAACATTCAGGGATGTGCTCGACAGGAAGATCGACACGGATCTCAAGCGGGCTTACCTGTCGGCAGGAGGTGCCTGCAGGCCTGCGATAGCACTCGCAGCAGTAGGAAGGGCCATCTCGAGTTGGTCTACAAGCACAGAGAAGCTTGTATTGGAGGGTGCAGACCAAGAAAAAATAGTGAAAGCGTTACAAGAGCTAAGCTTGACAGGTGACTTTGTGGCAGAGGCTTCGGTCGATACCATCAGGTCTGCGTCAAAATCTATGCTGGCCTCAGTAACGGCCAGAAGAGCACTATGGCTGAAACCCTGGACGGCGGACCCAGCCTCCAAGTCTAATTGGTGCCGTATCCCGTTCGACGGAGAAAATCTCTTCGGAACAAAATTGGACACAGCCATCTCCAAGGTAACGGTGGCAAGTCTGGTCTCATCCCCTCGGACAGGAGGCCCAAGCAGCAGAGACCTCCTCCCTTTAAGCGAAACCTCCCAGAGAGGTATAGGGACGCGAAAGCGTACAGACCGGGGAAGGAGTACCGAAGGAGCTGGAAGAACCCTCAATCCTCGTTTATGAAATTCCAGAAACCTAAGACTCCTGCTTCCAGCGACCAGAAGCCTTTTTGAAGGTGCGCCCATCCGGCCAGCGGTAGTGGGAGCAAGACTCTCCAGTTTCAAGCTGGTCTGGGCGGAGACCATAAGGGATACCTGGACTCTGGCCACTGTCAGTTTCGGCCACAGGTGGTCCTTCAAAAACCGACCTCCAAGGGATCAATTCTGTCCAACCCGTATTCCTCCATCTCGGGAAAAAAGGTTGTGTCTACTGAACTACATTCAGGATCTTCTCCAAAAACGAGCAATAATAGAGGTCCTGCCAGCACAACGAGGCAGGGGATTCTATTCTCCTCTATTTCTCATCAAGAAGAAGTCAGGGGACTTTCGACCGGTCCTAGACCTAAAGAACCTCAACAAGTCCATCAGTGTGGAGTCATTCAGGATGGAAAGCTTGCAGTCTATCCTCCAGGCCATAAATCTGGGAGACTGGATGCTCTCCATAGATCTCCAGGACGCCTACCTGCACATTCCAATCCACGTGACATTCCAGAAATTTCTGCGATTCTCGGTGGGTCAGAGGCACTTCCAGTTTCGAAGCCTTCCTTTCGGGATCTCAACAGCCCCAAGAACGTTCACGAAGGTCTTACTGCCAGCAATAGCTTATTTGAGGGAGAAAGGTCTAAGGGTCCACCATTACGTGGACGACATCCTCCTCCTCTCAAGCAGCCAGGAATCACTCGTGCAGCATCGCGAGATCTTAGTTTCCACCCTAATGAATCTGGGATGGATAATAAACTGGCAAAAGAGCAACATCCAACCTACCCAAAGGATGGTCTTCCTGGGGGCCGAACTAGACACCCGAGCAAATACAGTGGAACTGCCAGGGGAGAAGTTGTCCCTACTAATTCAGAAGGTAAAGGATGCTATTCTGGCACCATGCCTTCCAGCCAGAGCATACCTCAGCCTCCTGGGTTCCCTATCAGCAACCATTCCAATGGTCAGATGGGCGCAATGGAACACCAGACCCCTGCAAGCCTCCTTCTTGCGCCAGTGGGACGGCTGGTCCATGTCCCAATCGATTCACATCTCGGAGGAAGCCAGTCTATCTCTACAGTGGTGGACACACCGCTACAACCTCAGGAGATGCAAGCAGATAGTCATCCCCCACCAGGAGGTGGTAACTTCGGACACCAGTCTGGAGGGATGGGGGGCACATTACCTACACTATGCGGCTCAGGGCCGCTGGCACTTCAAAACCAAGGATGTGGTCTCAAACGTTCTAGAGATGAAGGCAGCTTTCCAAGCCCTTTTGGCATTCAGCTCACTTCTGAGAGGGAAACAAGTTCTCATTCAGATGGACAACCGAGTGGCTGTAGCCTACATTAACAGGCAGGGGGGTACCAGAAGCATCTCCATGATGCAGGAGGTTGGTCCGGTGATGCGGTGGGCCCAACTGAACCTGCGGGATCTGAGGGCGGCCTATATTCTGGGTGTTCAGAACCTTCTGGCAGATTCTCTCAGCAGAACATTCGTTTCCAACAACGAGTGGTGTCTAAGCCCCCAAGCATTTGCCCTCATATGCCAGACATGGGGTCATCCGGACATAGACCTCGCAGCAATGCCAGCAAACAGGAAATGTCAGAGGTTTCTGTCAAGGAACACCTTCCCCTCAGCGGAGGGAATGGATTGTCTCCAGCACTCCTGGAACTTTTGCCTAGGCTACATTTTCCCTCCAACTCCTCTTGTAGTCAAGTTCCTTCTGAGGCTCAAATATTCAACGGCCCTAGTACTGGCTGTGATTCCCTTCTGGCCACGGAGGCCTTGGTTCACCAACCTCCTGCAGCTGAGCACAGCGGCTCCACTTCCACTCCCGGTGACAACGGATTTACTAACCCAAGGCCAGTTGCTCCATCCGAATCCGGAGAAATTACACCTAACGGCCTGGAGATTGAAAGGTCTAGGTTCCTAGACCAAGGCTGCTCTCAAAAGGTAGTCGATACCCTGCTCCAGGCTAGAAAATTCTCCACAAATAACACCTACGGAAGAATCTGGGGAAAGTTCTCTTCCTTTCCCCATGAACAAGGTTGGGACCCTTCTTCCCCATCAGCAGTGCAAGTGCTCGAGTTCCTCCAGTCAGGTCTGGACAAAGGCCTTAGGTCCAGCACCCTAAAGGTCCTAGTTTCTGCCATCTCCGCTTTGACAGGAGTTAAATGGGCACTTAATCCTCTGATGGTTCAATTTCAAAGAGCCTGTCTGAAGCTAAGGCCCCCTAGAAAGCCTTCATTCCCGACATGGGATCTATCAACCGTCCTAGAGGTCTTATCCGGAGAGCCATTCTTCCCACTTGAAGACATCTCCCTTTGGGACCTGACACTAAAAGTATCATTTCTAATTGCCATCACATCGGCGAAGAGGGTCTCAGAAATGCAAGCCTTGCTAATCAAGGAACCGTATCTGATGGTTTACCCAGACAGACTAACCCTGAAGCCTTCAGATAGATTCATCCCAAAAGTCTCCTCTTCATTCCACTTTAACCAGGAGATTGACCTCCCGGCTTTAATCACGGATCAGGGCGTTCCTCATCCTCTAGATGTCAAGGGCAACATTCTGCAATACCTCTCTATAATCAAGCCATTCAGGAAATGCGAGAACCTTCTAGTCATCCCACATGGATTCAGGAAGGGCCAGGCAGCTTCTGCCCGTACCATCGCCTCATGGCTCGTGAAAACTATCAAGAAAGCCTACTCCTTAAGCACCTTGCAGATCCCAGAAGACTTAAGAGTGCATTCCACCAGGGCAATGGCTACTTCATGGGCAGCTTACTGTAAAGTCTCAGCGGAAACTATTTGTAGAGTGGCCACTTGGTCTTCTAGAAGCACCTTCATATCCCATTATAAAGTAGACGCTGCACGCTTAGCAGCAGTTGAATTCGGGAGGGCCGTTATACAGGCCAACTCTGTTTCTTGTCAATAAAATTTACTTTGCATTCCCACCCAGTTTGGCGAGTTACTCCCCAACGTGTATGCTGCCATGATGCGACAGGAAAACGGTAAATTGTATACGCACCTTTCCGTAATTTTCCTTTCCTGTCGCATCTTCATGGCAGCATACAATCACCCACCCTTCTAAGGTGACATATGTATATATATACAGAGAATACTGGGACGGGTGTCTACTCATGTGGTCCTATCAGGTTGCGGGGGCGGAGTCACAACCCAACGTGTATGCTGCCATGAAGATGCGATAGGAAAGGAAAATTACAGAAAGGTGAGTATACAATTTTCCGTTTTCTTACATTAGAACCTATTTCGACAGGAGACAAATAAAATGCAAGCACATCTTTGGATTGTGGTGAGAAACCCACACAGGGAGAACATATAAACTTCAACACAGGGATTAGCATGTTGGGGAATTGAACCAACATCCCAGGTGCTGCTAGACAGAACTGCTACCCACTTAACCACCAGGCAGCCCCACATATGTTCTCTGCATCTCTGTGGTGTGAACCAGCCCTAAGTCCATAGCCATGCTCAGTGTCACAAGCAATATACAATATATTGGCCTAAGTATTGGGACGCCTGCCTTTAAACGCACATGAACTATAATGGCATCCCAGTATTAGTATTGGGTTCAAAACTCATTTGGCCTACCCTTTGCAGCTATAACAGCTTCAACTCTTCTTGTCCACAAGGTTTAGGAGTGTGTCTATGGGAATGTTTGACCATTCTTCCAAGTGCATTTGTGAGGTCAGGCACTGATGTTGGACGAGAAGGCCTGACCTACAGTCTCCTCTCTAATTCATCCCCAAGGTGTTCTGTTGTGTTGAGGTCAAGACTCTGTCCAGGCCAGTCAAGTTCCTCCACCCCAAACTCCCTCATCCATGTCTTTATGGACCTTGCTTTGTGCACTGGTCCAAATGATTTGGTGGAGTGGGGATTATGATGTGAGGTTGTTTTTCAGGGGTTGGGCTTGGCGTCTTAGTTCCAGTTAAGGGAACTCTTAAGGCATCAGCATACCAAGACATTTTGGACAATTTCATGCTCCCAACTTTGTGGGAACAGTTTGACTAAGACTAAGCTGCCATTAAAGTACATGTGTGTGTAAAGGCAGGCGTCCCAATACTTTTGGCTAAATAGTGTATCTGAAAAAGACTTGCAATGGTGGTAGAACCCTCCTACACATAAATACTACATTTAGACATAGTTATAGGACCTGGGAGATGAGATAACTTCTCTACATGAAGCAACATGGTTGGGATTTGAACGCAGCAGAAGTTCTAACCTCTATAAGCCACAGAGCTGCCATGTGTGAGAACCTCCTACACATAAATACACATAAAAACACATAAATACTGCATTTCTTTGGACATAAAAGTGATGGAATTACATTACTCAAGAGTTATGCCGCGTACACACGAGCGGACTTTCTATCCTACTTGGTCCGGCACACTTTCCGACGGACTTTGTCCGCCAGGTGCGCCGGACTTTAAAACGGACGGACTTGCCCACACACGCCGGGACTTTCCGGCGGGCTAAGTCCGCCCGTCTTTCCGACGGACTTTCGCCGGAGTTCCGGCGGACTTTCAGAATGAACGGACTTGCCCACACACGGACAAGTCCGTTCATTTTGAACGTGACTCAGGTGCGACGGGACTAGAAAAGGATGTCAATCTTGCCGCTTTTATCGGCGAGATTGACACCTTACTAGCCCCGTCGCGGGGCATACCAGGCCCTTAGGTCTGGTATGGATTATAAAGGGGAACCCCGCTACGCCGAAAAAACGGCGTGGGGTCCCCCTAAAATCCATACCAGACCCCGATCCGAGCACGCAGCCTGGCCGGTCAGGAAAGGGGGTGGGGACGAGCGAGCGCCCCCCCCTCCTGAACCGTACCAGGCCGCATGCCCTCAACATGGGGGTGGGTGCTTTGGGGGAGGGGGGCGCCCTGCGCCCCCCCCCCCCCAAAGCACCTTGTCCCCATGTTGATGAGGACAAGGGCCTCTTCCCGACAACCCTGGCCGTTGGTTGTCGGGGTCTGCGGGCGGGGGCTTATCGGAATCTGGGAGCCCCCTTTAATAAGGGGGCCCCCAGATCCCGGCCCCCCACCCTATGTAAATGAGTATGGGGTACATGGTACCCCTACCCATTTACCTAGGAAAAAAGTGTAAGTAATAAAACACACTACACAGGTTTTTAAAATATTTTATTAAACAGCTCCGGGGGGGGGGATCTTCCTCCGGCTTCGGGGGTCTTCTTCCGGCTTCGGGGGTCCCTCCGCTTCATCTTCTCCCGGCGTCCGGTTGGTTCTTCTCCGCTCTCTTCTCCCGGTGTTCCTGTTCTTCGGCCGGCTCCTCTGCTGTCTTCAATTAGCTCTCTTGCCAGCAGAGGTCCGGACTTCTGGGCTTCTGGGCTTCTGGGCTTCTCTTCCCCAGATGTTGACACGACGCTCTCTCCTGCTGGACTGCTCTCCGAGGGCTGCGTTGTGACTTATATAGGCGGAGACCCCGCCCCCTTTTGATGTCACAGTCCCTGGGCATGCTGGGACTGTGACGTTTTAGGGGGCGTGGTCAACATCACCCAGTGACCACGCCCCCTAAAACGTCACAGTCCCAGCATGCCCAGGGACTGTGACATCAAAAGGGGGCGGGGTCTCCGCCTATATAAGTCACAACGCAGCCCTCGGAGAGCAGTCCAGCAGGAGAGAGCGTCGTGTCAACATCTGGGGAAGAGAAGCCCAGAAGCCCAGAAGCCCAGAAGCCCAGAAGTCCGGACCTCTGCTGGCAAGAGAGCTAATTGAAGACAGCAGAGGAGCCGGCCGAAGAACAGGAACACCGGGAGAAGAGAGCGGAGAAGAACCAACCGGACGCCGGGAGAAGATGAAGCGGAGGGACCCCCGAAGCCGGAAGAAGACCCCCGAAGCCGGAGGAAGATCCCCCCCCCCGGAGCTGTTTAATAAAATATTTTAAAAACCTGTGTAGTGTGTTTTATTACTTACACTTTTTTCCTAGGTAAATGGGTAGGGGTACCATGTACCCCATACTCATTTACATAGGGTGGGGGGCCGGGATCTGGGGGCCCCCTTATTAAAGGGGGCTCCCAGATTCCGATAAGCCCCCGCCCGCAGACCCCGACAACCAACGGCCAGGGTTGTCGGGAAGAGGCCCTTGTCCTCATCAACATGGGG
Source organism: Aquarana catesbeiana (assembly GCF_042186555.1). NCBI lineage: Eukaryota > Metazoa > Chordata > Amphibia > Anura > Ranidae > Aquarana > Aquarana catesbeiana. Next base: position 131,992,322 of record NC_133330.1, read on the forward strand.
ACAAGGTGCTTTGGGGGGGGGGGCGCAGGGCGCCCCCCTCCCCCAAAGCACCCACCCCCATGTTGAGGGCATGCGGCCTGGTACGGTTCAGGAGGGGGGGGGGCGCTCGCTCGTCCCCACCCCCTTTCCTGACCGGCCAGGCTGCGTGCTCGGATCGGGGTCTGGTATGGATTTTAGGGGGGACCCCACGCCGTTTTTTTCGGCGTAGGGGCTTCCTTTTATAATCCATACCAGACCTAAGGGCCTGGTATGCCCCGCGCTCGCCGCAATAGGAAAATGTGTTTTTCCTATTGCAGCGAGCGTGAGATGCAATACCCTGCCCTCGTGTTGTATCTGGTCCGTCGGACCAGCCTACACACGAGCGGGCTTTCCGTCGGACCAGCACACACACGAGCGGACTTTCCGCCCGAAACTGAGTCCGGCGGAAAGATTTAGAACTTTCTTCAAATCTAGGTCCGGCGGGCTTTTGGGAAAAAGTCCGCCGGAAAAGTCCGCCGGTGCCTACACACGGGCGGATTGTCCGGCACACTCTGGTCCGCCGGACCAAGTATGCCGGAAAGTCCGACCGTGTGTACGCGGCATTATTCTTCTTGATTTATTCTGTGGTATTTGGTGTTTTTTTGTGGGCGAGAGTAAAATATTACCCTCAAATTTTTGGGAATTACATTTTGCTTTCTGATGTTGGTACACATATCACATTTTTTGGGCTCAAATTATGAATATTTGTAAATAATAAAAAGCACAAAAAATTGTGATTCATTTTAAATTTGCATCAGCAATGGTATTGTTTGTGGATTATAAAGACACCTGTGTGAGTTTGGGGTAAAGATTGTTGTGAGATTGAGAGTAACAAGTGAAAGTGACAGAGAAAAATATATTTTACCAAAACATCTCACATTCTAGTATTCTTAAAATCAAAATATTTTAAGTAGAAGCAACAATGTTGCAAAGGAAAATTTATTTCACAGAAAGATACATTTCATCTCAACATTAAAAGGTTTTTTTTGTGAAAGTTAGAATTGTTCCATTAGAATCAATGGCTAATACTTCATTTGGACTAGAATAGAGCAGATTTTCATTTAAAAAAAAAAATGCTCTCTAATTAGCTCTCATTTTGGTATTTACTATAGCGCCGGCTAAAAAATACACTTGAGTTAAAATGAGAGCTATTTTCAGGTCTGAGCATGCTCAGTTGTGTTGGCACCTAGTTGTCCAAAACGGGGAATTTTTCACTTCTCAGACTTTTAAAGATATTTCAGTGTAGAAATCACTTTTTTTACACAGTTTAAAAGCAGATTATCTTTAAATAATATACCGCATATTTCAGTACCATTTAGGCAATTATATCATGCTCTAAACATTATTTCCATGTGCACTACTCCAGGTTTTAGCAGAGTAAGGGTTTGGGCGCTATTTGGTTTCAGGGAACTATAGTAAATTCGATTTTGGGAGTATTTTCTCACCAGCGCTATAGTGAATACCGTTTTTGCGCGAATTAGTGCTAATTAGCGCCGCAGCTCTATAGTAAATGACCCCCTAAGTTAACGTGGCAAATTTCAACTTAAGTGTCGTATCCACAGTACCACTCTGTAGAGATACGAAATTTCTAACTATACTAATTTATTCATCAGTTTAAGCCGATATGTATTCTTCTACATATTTTTGGTAAAAAAAAAATCGCAATAGGCGTATATTGATTAGTTTGTGCAAAAGTTATCGTGTCTACAAACTACGGGATAGATTTAGGGGCTTTTAATTTTTTTTTGTTTTTACTAGTAATGGCGGCGATCTGTGATTTTTAGCGGGACTGCAACATTGCGGCGGACAAATCTGACCACAAATGACAGTTTTTGGGGACCAGTAACATTAGTGCATTTCTATAGCACTGATCAATGTAATAATCAATGTAAAAATGACACTGGCAGGAAAGAAGTTAATACTAGGGGCGATCAAGGGGTTAAGTGGGTTCTAACTGTAGGGGGGATGGGCTTACTGAAACATGATAGAGATCACCGTTCCCGATCACTGGGAACAGTAGATCCCTGTCATGCCACTAGGTACAATGGGGAAATGCCTTGTTTACATAGGCAGTTCCCCATTCTGCCTCTCCTTGCCACGTTCGCAGGCCGCCGGCAGACATTGAGTCTGCGGGACCTGCGGGCACGCTAAGCCATTCCTGCTTTTATGGACTGACGTACAGGTACGTCAGTTTGCACAGGAGAGCCGACCTGCTGCAGTATATCTGCGTAAGCAGGTCGGCAAATGGTTAACATTTACAAATGTACATTTTTGGTGATGATGGAAGTTCATGTTTATGTTGGAAGAAGAATGCAATCCATGTCTCTAAGCACAATCTCATTGTCCTTGTTTGCCCACCTTCATGCCAACAGGACCAAGATTGAGACACACATGGATCTCCACGCAAAAAATGTTTTACGGTTTACTGCTATGTCGGCATTAAACCTCCATCTTCTTGAAAATCATATATGTTCTGGTGCAAATATTATCCACTTAACGACCGGCCAGCCGCATTGTACTGAGGATGGGTGGGTGCTGTAGGCAAAGCAATGTGCTGGTACGTCACTGCCTATTCCCAGGTTTAGGACGCATGCATGTTCAGCCCCACCTGGCTCCTGCAGTGATTGTACACAGCGTCCTGGCCAATGATTCACACCTGGGACCAGCTGACCGGCTGTGTCCAATCACAGAAATTCAACACAGAGCTCTGTACAGAGGGAGTGATCGGTCAGTGATCACTAGTATAAAGCAGCACACTGTGCACACATTACACCTAGTTAAGGAACATATTTAACCCCTTCATCGTCCTAGATGTTAAACCCTTCCCAGCCAGTGTCATGTTTTTAGCACTGATCACTGTATTGGTGTCACTGGTGATGTCAGTGGCAATTAGTCAGTTCCCCCCAGCGGCAGTTAGTGTCAGATCGCACTATCACAGTCAAACTATAAGTCGTTTATCTCCGCCATTTGTAGTATAAAACAAATAAAAAAAATAAAATTCCAGTACATATCCCAGTTTGTGGGCGTTATAACTTTCAAGCAAACCAATCAACACACACTTATTGGAATTTTTTTTGTATCAAAAACATGTAGCAGAATACATTTAGGAAAAAATTTATGAATCAAATTTTGTATTTTTTGTTGGTTATGTTTTTTAGCAGAAAGTTTTTTTTTTTTTTTATTACAGGGGTAGTTGGGTAGATTTTAAAGTTTAAAGTGTAAGTTCACCTTTACAGAAAATCTGTAAGGTGAACTTACACTGGAGTCCGGCGATCACCCACACTGACAGCTTGTATCACTGCTATACTGCTTCGGGGATTTGAAATCCGCCTTGGCTTTCTCTCCTCTTCTGGCGCCGACCAATTAGAATGGTCCTAAATGTACCTCCTGATGAGGTACGCTTTGGAGATTAAGCTGCAGGGATTTCTAGGCCCCGGACTAGTGAGGCGGCGACCAGATGTGCTCAGTGCGGGTGATCGCTCCAGGTCAGCGGGACTGGGGGGGGGGGGGGGGTGAGGAGGGAGTCCTGTGTAAGTTCACCTTACAGATTATTCTGTAAAGGTGAACTTACCCTTTAAGTCTACAAATGTGTACACTGAGAAAGTTGTATGAATTGCTTATATGTTATTTACAGTTTATTAATATGTTATTTCTATTGCAGACAAAATCTTATGCCGGTGCAGCTTTCCATGCTGGCCAGTGGGACATTATCACTGCCACCTTTGTAAAACAATTATACGCAGGGTGAATATGGAAAGGCATTTATATGCCATTTTGAAATATTTTTGTGAGGACATGATGTTCTCGGCTTTGCACAGGCACATTGCCAGGTGTTTTTTTGTCTATTGTAGGTCACAACTGTTCTGCCAAGATGGCAAAAACTGTGTATTTCAGGCTCATGAATGGAGAGACATATCTGTGACGGTGATCCACCAAAATCCACAACCACACAAAGTGGAACATGCGCCACCTGAGAAGTTTTTGCTCTTATACGCATGTAACAGTCTTTGCCTCTCCAAAGAATTTGAAAAGCACCATTTCCCTCAGGTTGTCTTCTTGAAGGAATACCTCTGCAACAGTTCCTGTACAGTAATCTAGTGAGCGGAGGTGCTCACATAAACTGTAGCTCAGTCCACTACACTGAGCCAACTGATATTGCAGACATTCCTCCAATTCACATTGGACTACATGAGTCTTCCCCTAGTTCTTCCTCTGTACATGTACTGGCACAGAAAATCTATGCTCCATACTTTCAAGTTTTTCCTGAGAAGACGAAGGCTACACTGAGGGCATTTCACAAATTTCCCATATACTTTGACTGTGGCCAGTACAGATGGCTGTGCATATGTGTGTTCTAGCAAAGATGTGGAGGACAGTGGACTTGACACTGGACAGGATGCAGCAGGTGGTGGTATCAGCACTGGAGAGGGTGCTGCGGGTGGTGGTATCAGCACTGGAGAGGGTGCTGCGGGTGGTGGTATCAGCACTGGAGAGGGTGCTGCGGGTGGTGGTATCAGCACTGGAGAGGGTGCTGCGGGTGGTGGTATCGGCACTGGAGAGGGTGCTGCGGGTGGTGGTATCGGCACTGGAGAGGGTGCTGCGGGTGGTGGTATCGGCACTGGAGAGGGTGCTGCGGGTGGTGGTATCGGCACTGGAGAGGGTGCAGTGGATGATGGGATCGGCACTGGAGAGGGTGCAGTGGATGATGGGATCGGCACTGGAGAGGGTGCAGTGGATGATGGGATCGGCACTGGAGAGGGTGCAGTGGATGATGGGATCGGCACTGGAGAGGGTGCAGTGGATGATGGGATCGGCACTGGAGAGGGTGCAGTGGATGATGGGATCGGCACTGGGGAGGGTGCAGTGGATGAGGGGATCGCCACTGGAAAGGGTGAAGAGAATGGCAATTTCGGCACTGCAGAGACTTCACACAACAATAAATGCCTTTCCATAACCACCCTGCGTATAAGTCCTCATGCACACGGACGTTTTTACAGCTGCTTTTTTGAGCTTTTTTTGCAGCTTAAAAAGGCCTGTCTATGTTAGTCTATGGCTTCATGCCCACCTAGGCGTTTTTGAGCTGCAAGTGGCATAGGCGTTTTTAAGCTGTAAAAAAAACCCAGGACCAATGGGTTCTGAAAGACGTTTTTCAGCTGTAAAAACGCTCTAACGCTGAAAAACGCTCAAAAACGTCATTCACCAACGTTTTTCAGCGTTTTTGATCCATTGAAAAAAAAAAAAAAAATTTGAAAAAAAAAAAAACGCTCAAAAATGCTAACGCGGAAAAACGCTAAAAAACACTATTGCAAAAACGCTAAAAAAAGCTGAAAAAAGTTAAAAAAAAATTGCACTGCAAAGATACTGGCGTTTTCATAACTTTTTTTAACAGCCTGTGTGCATGAGGGCTAATTGTTCTTTTACAAAGGTGGCAGTAATAATGTTCCACTGGCCGGCACAAAAGGCTGCACTGGCAAAAGATTTTGTCTGTAATAGAAATAACATAATAAACTGGAAATAAAATATAAGCAATTCATTCAACTTTCTAAGTGTGCACATTTGTAGACTTAAACCTTAAAATCTACTTAACTATCTCCTGTAAAAAAAATAAAAAAAAAAACAAACTTTCTGCTAAAAAAATAAATAAATAAATAAATAAATAAATATTGTCCTAAATATATTCTGCTACTTGTTTTTGATACAAAAAAAATTCTAATAAGAGTAAATTGATTGATTTGCTTGAAAGTTATAGCGCCTACAAACTTTGGGATATGTACTGGAATTTTTTTTGTTTTATACTACAAATGGCATAGATAAGTGACTTATAGTGGGACTGTGATAGTGCAATCTGACACTAACTTTCGCTGGGGGGAACTGACATCGCCACTGACACTAATTTCAGTGATCAGTGCTAAAAATATGACACTGGCTGGGAAGGGATTAACATCTAGGACGATGAAGGGGTTAAACATGTTCCTTAACTAGGTGTAATGTGTGCACAGTGTGCTGCTTTATACTAATGATCTCTCAATTTCTCACTCCCTCTGTACAGAGCTCTGTGTTGAATTTCAACATAGAGCCCTAGGCTGTGATTGGACACAGACGATCAGCTGGTCCCAGGTGTGAATCATTAGCGGGGACGCTGTGTACAATCACAGCGGGAGCTGGGGCTGAACATGCACGTGTCCTAAACCTGGGAGTAGGCAGAGACGTACCAGCACATCGTTTGCCTACAGCACCCCCCATCCTCAGTACAATGCGGCTGGCCGGTCGTTAAGTGGATAATATTTGTACTGGAACATATATGATTTTCAAGAAGATGGAGGTTTAATGCCGACATACCACTGAACCGTAAAACATTTTTTGCATGGAGATCCGTGTGTGTCTCAATCTTGGTCCTGCTAGTTGGCATGAAGGTGGGCAAACAAGGACAATGAGATTGTGCTTAGAGACATGGATTGCATTCTTCTTCCAACATGAACTCCCATCATCACCAAAAACGTACATTGGTAAATAATAAACAATTGCTTTTAAAAGGAGAGCACTTTAACAGAAAGTACAAAACCTACCAAAAATATCTTGTATTTCTGCAAATCCTGGGATTGATTAACAGTAACAACAGAATGGCTCAGTATGTGATACAGACTGCAGTCACTGGAGCTCCAATCTACACACAAATCACCTACAGGAAACATTTGGCTTCCACTTCCTGTAGTGGCGCTCCAGCTGCAGAGATTCACAATAAAGTTCCGGAATTTAAAAAAAAAAAAAAAAAAAAAAAAAAAAAAAAATGAGAGGAGGCCACGTGCTTCCTGTCTTTAGTGGAGCTCGACTCTGCAGCCAGACCCCTCTCGCTTGGTGAGCGGTGCGGTGGAAGAGTTGTAAGCGGAACCTGAAAGTCTAGGCTCTGCTTACGGTGAGTGCCTTTATTCCGGGACACCAGTGCAGTATGAGCGTGGGCTATAAGCGCTTCGTAGGACTTAATGGTTATAGGATACTTTAAAATGATATAGCCTATTGATTTTTGTTTCTATCATGTAGGTCCTAAGTGTTGGTGAGCTGAACTTTGAAGACACCCACGTGTAGTACAGAAAGTACGCTATTTTTGTTTTCTTATACGGACTTTGCAATCTGAATAAGATGTGGATGATGGTAAATTAAGAAAGTTTTTATTTTGCCAGAGGTTCTTGCCTGGATCATGGAGACATTAAGACGTGTATATGTTGGTGGGATTAGTCCATTGGTCACCAAAGCTGAGCTTGAAGATAGATTTGGGAAGTTTGGAAGAATCGATGACGTGGACATCATATGCAGAAAAGATGCGCAAGGTATACATTTTATTTTAATTTAAATGATGCCTTTAAGGCTTGTTTTAAAACCACTTTGCTGCTTCTTTACATTTCCAAATGAAGGGGTTACCTATAAAGAAGCAAGTATGCGATGCCTGACATTGGTCTTTTGTAGAGAACTTGTCCTCCTGTTTTTGTACAGAAACTAACATGTCAAGGACTGTCTATCTGCATTGCAAAGTTCTGCAAACCTCCACATTCCTACTTTGTTCTGTAGTGACCTAATGTAAAATTAACATGAACCTGAATACAAAGTGAAGATCAAATGTTTTGTAGCGGATATCTAGAAATGGTGCTTGTTAATAAGCAGTACCCTGAAAAATCCCCCCCCCTTTTTTTTTTTTTTTTTGTCTTGAATTCTTCCTTAAAATTAGCAGTACCCTTTATGTGCCAAAGCATTATTGCCTTGTGCCTTTTAACTGTATACCTGTAGTGTGAATCAAAATTACTGTCTCTCTGCTAGTGTTATGAGCATTTGAGTGAGATTTGGTGATGTTACTGTACATGGCTTTCCTTACTGGAGAGAACTATACCTTAGGACCTGCAGACAAGCATCTCTGTGCATCTGCTTTATCCATACTGTGTATTTGTGGTTTCTGTACGTCTTTTGCAACACAGTGGTGTAGTGGATAGCACTTTCACCTAGCAGTAAAAAGGGTTGCTGGTTTGAATCCCAACCATGACACTACCTGCCTGGAAATTGCATGTTCTCCCTGTGCCTGCCTGGGTTTCCTCGGCGCACTCTGGTTTCCTCCCACACTCCAAAGACATGCTGGTAGGTTAATTGGATCCTGTCTAAATTGTCCCTAGTATGTGTGTGTATGAATGTGAGTTAAGGACCTTTTAGATTGTAAGCTCCTTGAGGGTAGGGACTGATGTCAATGTACAATGTATATGTAAAGCGCTGCGTAAATTGACGGTGCTACGGTATACAAGTAACTGAAATAAAAATAATCCACCTAAATGTTCTCCACCAGCTATCAGATCCATAGTAATTTGGGGGGGGGAAGTGAGGGGCAGCTCCAACATGAAAAAGCAAAGTCCTCCTGTTACCAAGATGGCAACCTCCACACAGACACTGGGGTTGATTTACTAATAAGGATGATCTCTGGCGTGTTTGCACATCCTACGTGCAGAGCCCGCCAGGAAGTTGGCGCTGCGCTAATCACAGGCAATGAGACACTTCCCGATCTTTGCAGCCACGCAACGGGACAATGTCTCACTGCTTGATTAGCGCAGCGCCGACTTCCTGGCGGGCTCTGCACGTGGGCTGTGCAAACATGCAAGAGCTCATCCTTATTTACTAATAGCTAATAGACTTTCCACTTTGCAAAGGAAGTTGCGCTTTTGCAAAGTTTCCCTTAAAGTTTAGTAAAAGCCAAAAGGGGAATTTTCTTCCCTCCCTCCTCCGCACTCCATTTCCGGATGGATCGCTGCAGTGATCCGAGTGGATGTTCAGCCCCCCTGCTTCCCTCGCAGCCTTCTGGGACACAGCATAGGTCCCAGAAGACTGCGGGACCATTCATAAAGGGCAGTGTGGCCTCTGGCTGCACATTGGAAACCTAGCTTTACTGCCGATTTCCCTTTTAAGATGCCGGCGCCTGGACCTGAAGCGGATTGAAGAATCGGCTCGGGTGAGGACAGCACTAGATCCCTTGACGGGTAAGTGTCCTTATATTAAAAGTCAGCATCTGCAGTTTTTGTAGACTGGAGCTTCTCTTGAATGAACTGAAGCTCTGCTGACCCTTGCCATCCAATAATGTACATGTAAGTTTTTTTTTTTCCATTGCACACAACAGAGTATTCTTAGCAAAGTGAAATTGCAACACCTTTACTAAGTTCTGGGGAAGATTTCCTTGCAAAGTGAGCATCCATTTGCATATGTTAGAAGGCTGGCCGGAGGCTAGCTTGCATCTGTAGGAGGAGTCTGGGGGCTATAAATATCCCTCCTCCTTCGTCTATTTCCACATCGGCTCGTCTTCATGGTTGCTGGTTTACAGCTGACGTATGTCATTTCCGGGTCATAGGGCGTCCGCGTCACTTCAGTTTTTTTTTTGATTTCCAGAGGAGCAGCACGGTCGGCTGCAGGAGACTCGTGGCGGTTTATCGATCACGGTTCCGTTTGGTTTGGGGGGGCGTGCCGGTGTTCGGCTGGGGACCGGTGGAGAGTTAGGTGCCACTGCTGCAATCGTTCTGGGGGGGGGGGTTTCACAGGGTTTCTGTGGGGGTGTCCAGATTAAACAGGGGTTCAGAGATTGTTGCAGGCCCCTAGGCAGGGGGGTAGCCAGGTCCAGCTGGTTATTCTGTGCACACTGCGCTGTATCAGGCACATGACGGGGGTTGCAGCAATATGGGGGTGGTGGCAGCAAGTTGGGGTGTTGGGATCACGGCAACTCAGTACAGATTTGGACTCTTTTCTGTCGGGTGTTGTGGAACTAGGAGCATCGGAGGGAAGAGGCACTGGGCTGAGACTCTTAGTTCAGCAACATGGCTGCGCAACTCCTCATCCATCATTTGCAAGTCGGTGTTGTGCATCAGCTTCATGTTGCCGCATGCAGGCATGATTTTGGGGGGGGGGGGGGGGTGTCACATACAGGTGGGTTCTTGTCAGACTGGGTAAGGAAGAGGTGGCTGTAGGTCTTGTAGCTACTCAGCATGTAGGCTGCAATTGTGGTGGTCACAGGGGTGGTGGTGTTCTCAGATCAATTATCTGCAGCAGAGTGTATTGTATTTTTATCTACAAATCTTCCTGCTGGTTACTTTGTTTAGGGGAGGGTACTGCTGTCAGTGTTGCCATGTCTTGCACTTATGTAGGGTGGGGGTCATCTTTTCATCATTTATGTCGGATCTTTTTCATTGCATTGCACTTATGGCATTGCGGTCATGGCATGTGTCATCTGTAGTCCTGAGAGGTTGTCTGATAGTTCCATGGGGCACGGTTGTGTATAGCCTCTCAGCTGCAAAGTGTTGCACTAGGACTTGTAGTTCCACAGCAGCTCCGCACCACTGTGATACTGCTCATTGAGCCGTTCATAGTCACAAGGGTTACAGGCGCATTGCCTGGGTCCGGTCACCCCTAGCTCAAAGGGAGGGTTGTCATTCTTCACCTCATGCATTTCTAAGTTCTGTCACTTGAGCATACTGCACGTTCACAGTATTCGTTCCATCCTGACGTTCATATCTACCCACCACGGTCTGTGGGTATCGCAACCCTTAGTGGGGGCTCAACTTCCACGTCCCACGGATATAGGGCTGGCATACAGGTAGGCCCATTTTTTATCGGTTCTCATTCGGGTGCATTTTATCTGTGTTTCGTCTTTGGGTATCATGCAGGTACGACACATACACCAGCACTCGTTTCCATCTTCCTATGCATTTCCATGTCTCGTCGTACTTTTGTTCGGTTATTCCATTGTATACCCGGGTATAGTTTACTTTTCAGGATCTGTCACGTCTACAGATCCATATGGGCTGAGGTTTCGTTATTGATTGTTGGACCACAATCTTCTCGCCCTTATACCATACGATGCACGTTCATTTCATTACACCTGTACAACTACCCACCGTGGTCTGTGGGTACATCAGTCCTAAGTGTTTATTTTTAATTACCTGTCTTTGCGCTGCAGGTTACTCGGGCTCACTTACTGCATACACTAGTGTGGTGGTTGTCAGTGGGTTCATATTCACGCGCGGTTGGTCTTGTTATTACTGCACCTACGTCCTTATACTTAGGTAAGCACGGAAGGGTGTTTTTCATGTTCTGATTTGTCACTTTCTCGAGTTTTGTGTTTCCTTAGATTTGGGCTTGTCGCACGTTTCGAAAGGCGACTAGTTCGCATTCATCCCTCCAACCCACGTTGGGAGTTCAGAGCATGATGGCACCCCCATCATTAAGGAGTTGGACTATACCTAAGCTCACAGCGGAGCTTCGTTACAGGGGTTTCCTTTCCTGGGCACAGCCCGAAAGGCAGTACTCTTCAATTTGTTCTCAAATCTGTCTCAGCCACTCCCTTCCACCAGCATAGTACATGTTTCTGGGCATACTTCTTTAATTTAGATTCATGCAGTGCTAAATGTGTTCTGCACGTCCATGTTAGTTGCTAGACAGAATGGAGGTGATTGAAGCCTGCTCGGCTAGAACTGAGGTATCAGCTGCACCCCCAGCTCCTGCTTTTCCTAGCACTCTGGTGGGTATGTTGGTATCTAAGGATGAGCTCCGGCCTGTTCACACAGCCCACGTGCAGAGCCCGCCAGGAAGTCGGCGCTGCGCTAATCGCAGGCAGTGAGACGTTTCCCGATCTCTGCAGCCGCGCACGGGACAATGTCTCACGTGGGCTGTGTGAACACGCTGGAGCTCATCCTTATTGGTATCCCTTTAGTCCACCTGTCTTGTCAAGCCTTCTGGTATGTCATGACTAAGCCAAGGATGTTTCATGGTTAGGGCCTTGTTTAGAAGACCACTCATCCCTGGTCTTCAGACCGTTCTTGCTGGAGGTATTGCCAGTAGGCCTTCACATGGGCCTCATCGCTATCCTGTCGGAATCTTACATATGTAGTAACTTGACTTCAGACAGTCATGCTTTCATTGTCTGAGTTACTGGAGGCAGGATTTTCCAAGGGGTTTACGTTTGGTCTGTTTTTTTTTCACCATTGTTCTGAATGTGGAGGGGCGGCCCACCGGAGTGGTCAGTGGCAAGTTTTTCCTAATATCATTTGATTACGTCTGCCCTTATTCCCACGGATGTTTTTTCATTGAAGTACTTATCCGTGGATCTGGCGATCTAGCACTTTCTACAGTTAGGCGGGGGTATTTGGCTATCCAAAGCTGATATTAACAATGCTTTGAAGCTATTTCTTATCTGTCCTGCCCTCGGGTATGGCATGGTAAATGGCGCAAATGTTGTTTCAGCCCTCGGTTAAACTTTGGGCCAAAAGCAGTCCTTGCTTTTGGCATCTTTGCCAAGCACTCCATTGGATCTTGGGTAGCTGCAAGGGGGCCAGGGGATAATTTTATCCAGTTGATTCTCTGTGGTTAGAAGTCCCTGGTCACTGCCCAGGGATCTGCAGTCTCACAGGGTCTTCACATTTTGGGCATCACTCTCGGTTCTAATCTCACGATTGCAAGGTTGTTTGGGATACTGGTCAGATAAGTCAAACCATTCATCTGATGTCTGATTCCCCAGTCTGTTCAAAAGGGGGGCTTACACTGTCTTGGGAATATGGAATCGTGCCATGAGAATTATTTCTCAGGATAGAGCTTTGTTCCAGGTTACTGGCCCTCCTTCCCCCTGCATAAGGACTCTAACTCGGCTGTCAAGTTACAAGCAGAGGTACGACCCAACTTTATCATGTGGGACCAGTTCCTGTGTGTCTGGAATGGCATTTCCATGTTCATGTTTCCATGAACCAACGAGCAGGTCTGTTGGGGTGACGCTGCTAAATCAGTTGGTTTTTAGACATCTTTGGAAGTGAATGGTTGGCCCCCAGAAGTTGGTCTGCCCGAGTTTGCAAATAATTCGTCATTGTTCGTTATTTGCCCAATAATGGCAGTAACAGTCTCACATGGGGACCGGTTGGTCAGGGAGCTAAATGTTTCTCACTGATGGGTTGGCCACAGCCAAATTTACTAATTAGGTAGATCAGGGTTCCTTCTCATCATGTCCTTCATGCGTAGGTTGACATGGTCAGGTCTTAATGGGAGAGTTCATCAGTACGAATCACAATGGCGCAGCCAATGCATTATCTTGACTGAATCTTCCAAATTTCTTGCAGCACCGAGCTGGTGGGCAAACCACCTCCTCCTCCTTACTCCCTGCTGGTTATGGATTAGTCACTTTCAGGACACAAGGGATCGATCTGGCTAATGGTTTATTATCCAGTAATGCTCTGAAGGCTTATACCAAGGGTTGGAAGATTTTCTCAGGTGCATGGCTCTGGCTTTCGCTGCATTTTGCCACAGCGAGTTGGCCTTATCCGCCAACACTATCAAGTATATCTATCAGGTTTCCAGCATTTCAGGCCTCCTGCAAACTTCTGACAGTCCATCCATTTTTTGTGGCTCACTCTTACTCCAATAACAAGAATAGTCAGCTAGGCCAGGGGTTCGTAGTAAAGTTCACAGAACTACAGTAACTGGTGTCCGATTGATGGGTTTGATCTTCTCTGCAATCATTTTGCAGTGGCTCCTCTGATCAGCCCTTGCTCTCTTTTCCCACGCATCCTCTCACTACAAGCAGTTTGTTCTCATGTTCGGTTTACTCGTAAAAATCCAAACCATTTTATTGGACATTTGTTTAAGATCGGGGAAGCTTTTGCAGGTTCCAAACAGGGGATCCCTTCTTATATCAAGTACATGGGGTGCTGGAGTTCCTCCTGTAATAGCAGGTTCATACCAGAACCCTATACTGTAGTCATCCGGGCAGTAACTACTTTTCTAGACGTATTGTTACCTGCCCTTCATCAAAGCTTTCATATCACACCTACTTTTGTGTCTTTTTTTTGTTTGCCCTCTTTTAGGCATACTGACCAGCTAGGCCAAGGCATACCTCAGGTCTTGGTAGTTAGGATTATCGCATTTCTAAGTGAAGACTCTGACTACAAATACAGTAGTAAATCAACCATACTATGCAGAACAAGACATTAGTCATTTAAAGTATAAATGAATGAATGAGTGACTTGTATAGCGCTACCTATGCGAACTGAATCGCCTCAGGGTACTTTTGCTGCCGGGGGCCATCTGCGGTGTATCGCTATCCTTTGCCCCATGGGGTCCCGACACTCTTACAAACACATGCAAATATTTGGCCAATTTTTTTCGACAGAATCTAATTAACCTACCAGCATGTCTTTTTTGGAGTTTTAGTTTTGCATAGAGTGGAGAAGGAATGGCTTTTATTGCTGTCTGTGCCACCATTGGGTAGACTCACCCACACTATTTGTCCTGTTAAACTTTTATCATTGAATGTGAAAGCAAAAGCGAGCCCAAATTTTGGGTTGTCCCCCCCCCCCCAAAAAAAGAGGGGAAATCTTCCAATGGTGACACTAATTCTGATGACCTAGGGGTTCCCAAGGAATTCCCTTTGCCGGAATTTCCTCTGACTCCCTGTCCTATAGCCAAACGGGAAGTGAAGGGGAATCTTTGCAATGGGACAAAGAGGGCGAAAAAAAATTTGACAAGGGGTTACAACCCTTCCTTGGGGGGGGGATGATTTGCCTATATAGTTCTACTTTTTAGTAATGGGGAAAATATTAGCAACAGGGAGCCTGCAGGCAATACTTTTTGACTTGTACATTGCTCTCGGTCTGCCCTGTTGGACACAGCTTTCCCAGTAACCCTAAATGAAGTATTTTAAAAGCTTACTTATGCAAGGCAGTTCCAGAGTCACAAGCATTCGACTTACAAACGATTCATACTTACAAACGCAGTGAGACCACAGAGAGAGAGGGAAATTCACTCCTTTAATAGTCCTAATGGGAAAAGGGTGTCTCCACTGAAGATTTATCACCAATCGTTTCCACAACAACCCACAATTTTCAAAATCTAATTGTCAGGGGGACAGAAAGTAAGATGAAATCTTCTGAACAGGGGCACAGACAGCAAAACAAACGTTACAGGGGTGTTAACCCTTTCCTATGTTATCCAAAAAAAAAATATAAATTTTTTTTTTGGCTATAGTTACTTTTAAGTGTACCTGTTCCGACTTGCATACAAATTCAACTTAACCTCCCTGGCGGTATTCCCGAGTGTGGCTCGGGGTTAAAATTCAGTACCATTAGCGGTAACCCCGAGCCACACTCGGGATCGCATTGCAGGATCCTGGGGCGGCTTTACTTACCTTGTCCCCGGGATCCTGCGATGTCACCCGCAGTGTCCGAGGGCTCCGTCCTCCTCCGAAGCCTCTCCGTGCCAGGCTCTGTTCCCTGCGAGCGGCGCGACGCACGGGGGCGGAGCCTGGCGGCAAATTAAAAAAAAAGTAAAAATCATAACACATACAGTACTGTAATCTTACAGATTACAGTACTGTATGAAATGATTTCACATCCCTTTTGTCCCCAGTGCTTTGGCCCATGCCCTGCATGCAGTTTTACATGATATACACTGTTCTTTCTGCCTGGAAACTGGAGATTGTCCATAGCAACCAAAAAGTGTCCCTTTACGTCAAAAGTGGCTTTAGACCAGCTAGAAAACAGCGATAGTAAATTAGAACACTTGCAGAATTGAGCGATAGTGAATTGTGGGGATATTTATTTTATTACTATTTTTTTTTTTATTTGAATTATTTATTTTTATTATATTATAATTTATGTTTTTGTGTTTCAAACTTTATCATACCCGGGATATCTACTAGACTCTGGTTTGGACAGATTTAAGTGTGTTATTGTTAAGATTTACAGACCTACAATATAAAACGCCAAATTTCCATGCAAAATAATGGTACCGCTTTCAGCACCTAAAATCCAAAATAATCATACCGCCAGGGAGATTAAGAACAAACCTACAGACTCTATCTTGTTTGTAACCTGGGGACTGCCTGTAGTGTCTTTTTTCCTTTTTCATATACACTTTATGGACTTGCAATGTGCCTCTGAGCTTGCCAGCAAACTTAACTAGAAGTCTCCGTTCCTTAGCACAAGCCCTTCTTGCACTGCATAGTCCTTAACTCTTCTGGTAGTCTTATTACTGTCTGTGCTGCTCAAGCTTCTTCACCCCTCTTCTCCCCACATAACCTGGTAGCAGCCCTAGGGAGGGCAGCAAAGGAAAATGCCTATAGAGTGTTACTTGAGAGACAGGGCTGTTGACCTCAGATCCAGGATGGCAGTATCCAGTAGTAGTCTTAGGGCTTTTTGATGTCTACACGAGAAGCATTTATAGCCACTTGCCGACCGCCCCATAGCAGTTTTACTGCTACAGGGCAGCCGCGCTGCGCAGGTGTGTCTGTGTATACGTGATCCTGCACTTCTGGGTATTGGGCGTGAGTGCGCGTCACCAGCGGCTCACTCCTGCTGTGATTGTGAGTAAGGAAGGCCTGATTCTGTGTTCATGCAAAGCAGGAAGGCAGGTCTATGCCTTACTCCAGTAAAAGCACCTCCCTCACTACAGTAAAACATCAGCTAGGCACACAGTTAACCCTTTGATCGTCCCTTATAACCCCTTTCCAGCCAGTGTCATTAGTACAGTGACGGTGCATATTTTTATCTCTGATCACAGTAATGTCACTGATCCCCCAAAAAAGTGTCAGTATCCAATTTGTCCGCCGCAATATCGCAGTCCCATTATGTCGCTGATCGCTGCCATCACTAGTAGGAGAAACAAAAAAAAATTCCATAAATATATCCCATAGTTTTGTTGACGCTATAACTTTAACTTTTAAGCTAATCAATATATGCTTCTTGGGATTTTTTTTTTTTTTTACCAAAAATATGTAGCTGAATACACCTTGGCCTAAATTGATGAAGAAATTCAAAATTTTTTTTTTTTTTTTCAAAATTTGTTTTTTTGTTTATAGTGCAAAAATAACGCAGAGGTGATCAAATACCAACAAAAGAAATACATTCGAGAGAAAGCAAATGCATCAAAAATAAATAGTAAAAAGACAAACCATATATCTTGCAATTCCTTCCTGTAATATCTCCCTCTGTTAATTAAATAGGGGAAAAAAGGGGAGTTGTTAGGGAAGCCACCACCCTCCATTTCCTCTTCCTCCAAAAATGTGGCTCATAGATTCACTTAAAGTGCCCAGCAATGAATTGTCTACTCCTTTGGGTGTAACTCCTCCTTAGTATGTATAGCATTGCAGTATTCTCTGTCTTAACCACTTAAGGACCTTTCTGAGATTTCTGATTTACAAGTTAAAAAAAGTTTTTCTTTGATAGAAAATTACTTAGAACTAAACGTTATTATACTTTTTTTTTTTTTCTCTCCTAACAACCTAGAGAATAAAATAGAGTACGTTGCAATACTTTTGCGGTCTTACAAGCGCGCTTTTTTTGGAAAAAATATACTTTTTTGAATTAAAAAATAAGGCGAGTAAAGTTAGCCCAATCCCTTCTTTTTTTTTTTTTTTTTTTTTATATTGTGAAAAAATGTTACGTCGAATAAATTGATACCCAACATGTCACGCTTCAAAATTGCACCCGCTCGTGGAATGGTGACAAACTTTTACCCTTCATAGGCGACATTTAAAAAATTTTACAGATTGCGTGTTTTGAGTTACAGAAGAGTTCTAATGCTAGAATTATTGCTCTATCGATCATGGCGATACCTCTCATGTGTGGTTTGACCAGTTTTCGTGTGCAGGTGCTACTCACGGATGCGTTCGCTTCTGTACGCAAGCTCGGCGGGACACTTTTATTCCTTTTATTTCTATTACAAGGAATGTAAACATCCCTTGTAATAGAAAAAAAACATGACAGGACCTCTTGTATATGAGATCTGGGGTCAAAAAGACCTCAGATCTCATATTTACACTAAAATGCAATAAACTTTTTTTTTTTTGTCATTTTGGGGGGGAAAAAAATGGCCCTTTTAAGAGCTATGGGCGGAAGTGATGTTTTGATGTCGCTTCCGCCCTGCAATGGTATAGAGACGGGTGGGGGCCCATCTTCCCCCTCACTTGTCTCCATGCTACTGACGTGAGAAGATCCGATCGCCTCCGCCGCTACCGACTGCTCTGGTAAGTGGCGGAGGGCACCGGAGCACGGTGGCGGGCCCTCTCCCACTGCCGATTAAAAGTAATCTCAAGTCTGCTGCGAAGACCACTATTATCGGAAACCGGACCTCTGGTCAAAGAAGAGGCTACCAGGGTTATGGCAGCTAGCTGCTGCCACAACAAAGATATCCCTCTTCAAAGTTAGGACGTATATCTGCGTGCGGCGGTCCGGAAGTGGTTAATCACTGGATGTGCATATGTCGTCCTGGAGTTTAAGTGGTTAAATCTGAATAATGGCTGCAGCCATCATTCAAATATCATAATCTTTTTTTTCTTTTTCCTTTTTTTCTTTTCTTTTCTTTTCTTCCAAAAAAAAAAATAGATTTTTACATGTAGGAGAGGAGTGCCAGAATAGGCCTGGTATGGAAGTGGTTAAGATTGGAAGAGGTCTGCTATAATAGTGTCCACTACATAATAAAGGTCCGAGAAAAAGTGGGGGGGTTCAAGTTGGACATAATGGCTGCATAGGAAAGGCATGTTTCAAAATGTGTCCAACTGAACCAGATTTTATGCAATCTTGAAACCTATCTGATCTTTTCTTGTTTAGTATATACAATTTCCTACATCTCCTAAACAAAGGACACCTGAAAAGACCATTACCTCACATTGGGTGGTTGGGTCGATGTCCAGGGATTAGGATTCACACTTCTAGCTACATTTTGATAAGGTGTTTCTCCAGAGCAGTGTCTAGAACTTGCATATGTGTGTAGGAGAAAAATTTCAGATATATGCTCTTTGACCTCACCTATGATAGTTGAGCTTGTCAGAAGGCTTGTCTCCAAAGATTGGTTCGTAGGACATGACCAGAAAATATGAAGGAGAGATCTTTTTTTTTGCAGTGGAGTACCACCAGCACAGGTTTGTGGCAGGTGATGTATCATCAGACTCTGTATATCTTGATGATGTCTGACTACTAAAGCTGCACAATTAATCGTTAAAAAAATCATCTCGATTCACCCCCTCTGACGATCTGTCCTGCTGAGTTTGCCGATTCTTTCATATAAACAAGTGGAGAGATTATCTGCTCACTCACCTGTCAAAAGAAAGCATCTGGGCAGTCTGCCAAGTTTAGATAGATATAGATATATCTATATCTATATCTATATCTATATCTATATCTATATCTATATCATCTCTAAGCAGAGACCGTAGGGAATAAAATGGCAATTGCTGCAATATTTTATGTCACCCAGTATTTGCCCAGCGGTCTTTCAAATGCAATTTTTTGGGAAAAAATACACTTCAATAAATAAAAAAAAAAAAAAACGAAACCGTAAAGTTAGCACAATTTTTTTTTTTTTTTTTATAATGTGAAAGATGTTACGCCGAGAGAATCGTGATCTATCCTCTAAGCAAAAAAATTGTGATTCTCATTTTAGCCAGAATCGTGCAGCTCTACTGACTACTCTCAGAAAAGGTTCAAGTGACAATAAAAATAATTGACGAGAGGAGGTCATCCCTGTCGGGTGCCATTGTAAATACAGATTATATTTGGTTAACCTTAAAGTGGTTGTAAAGGCTAAAGTTTTTTTTTTTTTTTACCTTTTTTATTGCATTCTCTGCATTAAGGTAACCTTTCACGTTTAGCTAATTCTCCAAAACTTGCCTAATCTCACTTTGGAGTGGAGCAGTGAACGTGTGAATTGTGGAGTTCCGGTTGGCATCCTGGCAGTTAGTGGCTTCAGCAGCTGTTCCGCGGTGGTTGGCTCTGCTCCAGTGGTGTACAGTCTTTCCGCTTGCCGATTTTTACACTTTGAATCTTCCTCCTTTACATCTCTCTTCCCCTTGCCTCAGGGCTCCTGTTGTCTTTATATGAATATAAGAAGAGCGGAGAGGATGATTTGGGTGATATTTGGAGACAAAATTGGTGATGTAGCTTGGGGCAGAGTTGTGAATGGCTTTGTATGTTGTGGTTAGTATTTTGAATTTAATTTGCTGGGTGATTGGGAGCCAGTGTAGGGATTGGAGGAGAGGGTTGGCAAACACTGAGCGGTTGGTAAGGTGGATAAGTCTGGCAGAAGCATTCATGATAGACTAAAGAGGGGATAGCCTATGGAGAGGCAGGCCAATGAGGGGGGAGTTGCAATAGTCAAGGCGAGCGATGACAAGGGAGTGAATGAGGAGCTTGGTGGTTTCATTTGTTAAAGGGCAACTTAGGGGTGTACTCACTTTTGTTGCTAGTGGTTTAGACATGAATGGCTGTGTGTTATTATTGAGGGGACAGCAAATTTACACTGTCATACAAGCTGTACACTCACTACTTTACATTGTAGCAAAGTGTCATTTCTTTAGTGTAGTCACATGAAAAGATATAATAAGCTCTTACAGGGGGCTGCACATACAGGGGTTCTTCCAAAGAAGTGGCGTTCTTAAAATAAGTGGCACTTCTGCTCTTGCACCATCCATCTGAACATTTTCTTCTCTCTTCACAGGTAATCTGCGTTTATATTCCCATGTCCTGCAAACTGAAAATTGACTGACCGCTTACATTTTTTGGTAATCTGCGTTTATATTCCCATGTCCTGCAAACTGAAAATTGACTGACCGCTTACATACATTTTTGGTAATCTTTATATTCCCATGTCCTGCAAACTGAAAATTGACTGACCGCTTACATACATTTTTGGTAATCTGCGTTTATATTCCCATGTCCTGCAAACTGAAAATTGACTGACCGCTTATATACATTTTTGGTAATCTGTTTGTCACCGCTGTCTCAACTACATCTGTAGCCATGCTCACATTATTTCAATGTTTATTTAGCCATTAAGTCTTACCTAAATTATGGGTTTCCTTATCTTTACAATTTTGGCCTTTTAGTCCCCTTGCAGTTTGATTGTGGTGTGAAAGTTATGCCCTGCTTGCTGTGTTCCTAATATGCCCTCCTAATTGATTAATTGCCAGATTCCGTCCACACCCAACACATTATATAACAAGGCTTTCTTTACGGGGGAGCACATACAGGGGGCTGCACATACAGGGGTTCTTCCAAAGAAGTGGCGTTCCTAAAATAAGTGGCACTTCTGCTCTTGCACTTCAGCGATTTGCACAAAGCAAACCATTGCAGGTGATCTCATTTTCATATTATCTCTCCTTCTCTGAAACATGCACTCTTTACCTCTCCTCCTCTTCACAATTGCAGCCTCTCTCCTCAAGCTCTCTTTTCTACATCCCTCTGCTCCACCACACAATCTGTACATATCACCCTCACTTCTCCCCTCCCCCTATTACTGCACTCATCACCTCTTTCTAACTCTAAGCCCACTTGCTAACAACCCCCCCCAGGATACTGAAGCATATCCCCTCATACAAATCATATTCTCATATTACCTCCTTTACTCTTCTGCTTCTCCTAATCGCTGGAGATATTTCCCCAAACCCTGGGCCTCCCTTATTTAACTGTACCCAACACACCCATCACCCTACATCCTCTGGCAGTAGTCCCAATCTACACAATTTAGTCTCCATTCCTCTTCTTCCCAACACCAGCCTCCCTCTCTCCTGCGCCCTCTGGAACACCCGCTCTGTCTGCAACAAACTCACTGCTGTTCATGACCTCTTTGTCACTAATTCCTTCAATCTACATGCTCTCACCGAAACCTGGCTCCACGAATATGACACCCCTTCTCTTGCTTCCCTCTCCCAGGGTGGCCTTCACTGGACTCACTCCCCTAGGCCTAATGGACGCAAGGGAGGTGGAGTGGGATTCCTCCTATCCCCCCAGAGCACCTTCCAGGTTATTCACCCTCCTCCCTCTTTTTCCCTCTCATCATTCGAAGCCCACTGTATACGTCTATTCTCTCCTACTTCCCTAAGAATTGCTGTGATTTACCGGCCCCCTGGACCATTATCAACTTTCCTTGATGAGTTTTCTGCCTGGCTACCCTACTTTCTCTCTTCGGATATTCCAACAATCCTTCTCGGTGATTTCAACATCCCTGCTAATACAAACACTCCTGCTACTTCTAAACTTATTAGTCTAACCTCTTCATTTGACCTGAAGCAATGGGTACAGGCTTCTACTCACTCTGATGGCAATACCCTTGACCTTGTATTCTCCTACCTATGCACTCCATGCAACTTCTCAAACAATCCTTTTCCTCTCTCCGACCACCATCTTATTAGTTTCTCTCTCCCCCTGTCTTCCACCACCTTTCCCTCCAATCGCCTAACCATCACCCGTAGAAACTTTCGTAACTTCAACTCCTCTCTCCTCTATTCTGCTACTGACCACCTCTATGACAAAATCTCTCCCCTGTCCTGCCCCAACCAAGCCACGTCCATCTACAATAAATCTCTGTCCACCACCCTGGACAAGCTCGCTCCCCTCACTACATGCAGAATCAGGCCTCGACCTCTACAACCCTGGCAGACAGATGACACCAAAAGTCTCAAACGTAGTCGTGCTCTTGAGCGTCTGTGGCACAAGACTAAGTCTCTCAAAGACTTCAATACAAATCTGCCCTCCAAAAATACTATTCTTTCCTCCACGCTGCCAAGCAAACCTATTTTACAACTCTTATTAACACCTTCTCATCCAATCCCCGTAAACTCTTCTCTACCTTCAACTCTCTACTTTGTTCTCCACCCACTGACTCACTCACTGCCCAGGAGATTGCTAACCACTTCAAAAACAAGATTGATACAATCCGTGATGAAATCTCCATTCTACAGGTATCTCCCCCAGCTAAGACCCCATGTCAACAGGTACAACGGACACGCCCCCTATTCAAATCTGCTACTACAGATGAAGTTGCTAAACTCCTTTCTATCGCCCACCTAACCACCTGTCCCCTGGACCCTATTCCCTCTCAAATGCTACGGTCACCCTCTGACCCCATCCTACACTCTCTAACCCACATCTTCAATCTCTCCCTCACCTCTGGCATCTTCCCCGACGCTCTAAGACATGCACTGGTCACCCCCATACTCAAAAAGCCGTCCTTGGACCCTACCAATCTTAACAACCTACGCCCTATCTCCTTGCTCCCCTTTTCCTCTAAACTCCTTGAATGCCTGGTTTACAACCGAGTGACCACCTCATTAAAAACAACCTTCTTGATCCCCTTCAATCTGGATTCCGCTCTCAACACTCCACAGAAACTGCTCTTTTAAAACTCACAAATGACCTACTAACTGCAAAAACCCATGGACACTATTCTGTACTCCTACTTCTGGATCTTTCAGCTGCCTTTGACACGGTTGACCACCCCCTCCTCCTCAAACTTTACTCCCTCGGTCTCCGTGACTGTGCTCTTCAGTGGCTCTCATCCTACCTATCCCAACGCACCTTCAGTGTCACTTACAATTCTACTTCCTCCACTCCTCTTCCCTTCTCTGTCGGGGTCCCCCAAGGTTCTGTTCTTGGACCTCTTTTATTTTCAATCTACACCTCTTCCCTGGGTCAGCTGATAGCCTCTCACGGCTTTCAATATCATTTCTATGCTGATGACACGCAAATCTATCTCTCCACCCCTCAACTCACTCCATCAGTCTCTTCACGCATCACTAACTTACTAACCGACATATCTGTATGGATGTCACACCACTTCCTCAAACTCAACTTGTCCAAAACTGAGCTTATAATCTTTCCTCCCCCACGTGCCTCTTCCCTTGACTTCTCTGTCAAGAGCAATGGCACAACCATCCACCCGTCCCCACATGTCAGGGTGCTAGGTGTTATCCTGGATTCTGAACTCTCCTTTCAGCCCCACATCCAATCACTTTCCAAAGCTTGCTGCCTCAACCTCCGCAACATCTCTAAACTACGTCCCTTTCTAACCAACGAAACCACAAAGCTCCTGATTCACTCCCTGGTTATCTCTCGCCTTGACTACTGCAACTCACTCCTAATTGGCTTACCTTTAAACAGACTATCCCCCCTGCAGTCCATCATGAATGCTGCTGCCAGACTTATCCACCTTACAAACCGCTCAGTGTCTGCTACCCCTCTCTGCCAATCCCTCCATTGGCTGCCACTCGCCCAATGAATTAAATTCAAAATACTAACAATAAGTTACAAAGCCATCCACAACTCTGCCCCCAGCTACATCACTAACCTAGTCTCAAAATACCAACCTAATCGCCATCTCCGTTCCTCCCAAGACCTCCTGCTCTCTAGCTCCCTCATCACCTCCTCCCATATCCGCCTCCGGGACTTCTCCCGAGCCTCGCCCATCCTCTGGAATTCCCTACCCCAATCTGTCAGACTGTCTCCAAATTTATCCACTTTTAGGCGATCCCTGAAAACTTTCCTCTTCAGAGAAGCCTATCCTGCCTCCATCTAACAACTGCACTATTTTCTCCATTAGCTCATCCCCCACAGCTATTACCCTTTTGTATAACTATAACCCTCCCTCCTAGATTGTAAGCTCTAACGAGCAGGGCCCTCTGACTCCTCCTGTATTGAATTGTATTGTACTTGTATTGTCTGCCCTAATGTTGTAAAGCGCTGCGTAAACTGTCGGCGCTATATAAATCCTGTATTATAATAATAATATGCCGGTGATGACTTGGAGGAAGGAGCAGGAGCTGGTGCCAAAGTTAGTGTAAGCACTGCACCGCCCACTCTCTCGACAGGCTCCATTGGGGGAAACTCAGTCCTGGTATCAACTGCAGCCTCTATGGAGCTGGTCAAGCCCCCCCAGTTAGCTCCCACTTGGATGTGCCTCTGGATACAGTTAAACAGCCTGAATTTGCAGCTCGCTCTTTAGTCTCTGATTTTAAAGCCTGCTCCATCTCCATTAGTACTCCCATCAGCCGTGAGTAACAACATTGTGGCTCCTAATTATAGTGGTGGGAGCGAGTTGGCTGGGGGGACCCCTGAACCTACCCTGTGGAATGTCTACTTATTGCTCACCCGTCAAGTGTAGGCAGTGCGGGATCATATAGTAAAACTGATTCACCCAGATCAAACAGACTTTATGAAAGGCTGAGAGGCTAGAGCTAACACTATTCGAGCCCTGCATGTATTGCACTGGATGCATAATGGACCAAATCAGACCCCAAGTGTAGTAATTTCAATGGATGTTGAAAAAGTGTTCAATAGGGTAGGGAGGGAGTTTATGGTCGGAGTTTTGAGGGAGATGGGCCTGAGAGAATGGATGATGGGTTGGGTGATGGCACTATATGCGGATCCCAGGGCAAGGGTTAAAGTTAATGGTAGATTATCAGAATATTTTGAGATATGGAATGGGACTAGGCAGGGGTGTCCACTATCCCCATTATTATTCACTATGGTGCTGGAGCCTTTTCTGCATACGGTTAGGGGAAATGGGAAGATCAGAGGCCTCTGTATTGGATCAGTGGAACACAAGATCTCAGCTTGCGTGGATGATTTAGTGTTATATCTTTCCTCTCAAAAATCCCTGACCAAATTGATGTTAGAAATAAGTAAGTTTGGTTTTGTATCCAATTTTAAAATAAACATTTAAGAAATGGGTGCTGATGTCGAGCCATGTGCCTTCAAGGATTACAGCCACTCTGCAACAATCCTTTCCCTTTGTTTGGCATTTTGATACTATATCCTATTTGGGGATTCATATCTCTCCGGATGCAAAATGCCTATATGATCTTAATTATCTTACTCTTAGGGCAAGAATCTTAAACAGGGGCTTGGTGTCAGTTGAGGGAGATGGGTCCTAGCTGGAACAATGCTGGGGGTCCTTCCCACCTCCCATACCACTTGATCGGATACCCATGTATTAATTTCAAAATATAATGCTAATGTGCGAGACAGGGACTCCACACGCTGAATGAATCTATTTTGGATGATAAATGCCATGTTCGTTCCATACTACCAACATGCAGGACAAATCGTTAAACCTATTGGAGCATGGTCTGATATAATGATTGACTTGATAGTCAATGAGCACACACAGTTCAAGTCAATCCTTGAATATGCATAATGTGTTTTGGAGAAATAACTGAAATGTCTGTCTCGCTCATTCAGCACCCCCCAACTGTCTACCAAATGCAGAGAGCGAAGGTGCTGATTGATATGCCTTAAAGCTCTGTAGGACAAAAAAAAGGTTTTCCCTGAAGAGGCATCAAACTTTAACCCAAAGTGATATTAAAATCCCCTCCCACAACCAAAAAACCTTCCCTAAACTTCCCCAGAATATCCAAAGTTTTCCACAGAAATTTAACAGTGATTATTGGGGGCATATAGTAGCAAGGTGTAACGCTGGCCCTGGATCTTAACCTTAACAAAGAAAACGACCCACAGGGTCTACTCGTATTTCTGTAGGTACCAAGGGACATGATTTATGGATAGCTATTAGTAACTCCTCTAGCCCTTGGAACTTGTGATGGTGCATGGAACCATTGATTATATGGAAAAAGAGGCATACAAGGGGCCGACCCTGCCACAAAGTGCATCTCCTGCAGAAACACTATCTCTGTCTTCATGTGGCGCAGTTCATACCAGAGACTGCCCCTCTTACCAGATGAACAAAGCCCTCACATTATGATGCAATCTTTATTCTACCTGTCATTATCTCAATACATATAGTTCTATGGGTCTATTTTTTTTTATTCTGGTGTTGCGCTCGGTCCATTGTTTGTTCCAACCCTCCTGGGTTCTTTCCCCTTGGGTGCATCTGATGAGAGGAAAGGGGGGGGGGATCCCACAAACCCCAACAAAAGACTTTCATGACAAATAACATGATATACCACTGTGTGTGGAACACCCCCTAGGGGGAAGACTAGTCCGGGCAGGGGTGTACCACCCGTGTCCGGAGTCCATTTCTCTTCTGCCCCTTGGTAGAATACAAACTCCCTTGTCTAGGGACCGACCTATTGGGGGGAGAATTTATTAAAAACGTGAACAGCACACCTCCTGCTCCCCAGGCTTCCATTTATATTCCTATACCATTATTTCACAATGCTTCAGCATTTTGCATCAGGGCTTCAAAAAGTAGAGGGTGGGGGGGGGGGAGGAATCCCTCTTTCCTCTCCCCATCCATATCTTCACAATCTATATAACCCCTTCTTCACATTCTTACTCTAGGCAGTTAACTCCTTTCCTATTGACCTCACACTCTCTATTCAGGTATGTCCTTCTAGGGCTAAATTATAATCTTGTCTGTCCAAACGATTTTTCCGTCTGCCTTTAGCTGGCACCTGTTGCCATCGTAATGATGACTTTGTTATTCAGCCTCCAATCTGGAAATT
Source organism: Aquarana catesbeiana (assembly GCF_042186555.1). Classification (NCBI taxonomy): domain Eukaryota; kingdom Metazoa; phylum Chordata; class Amphibia; order Anura; family Ranidae; genus Aquarana; species Aquarana catesbeiana. The sequence continues at coordinate 132,019,569 of NC_133330.1, forward strand.
CCACCAGAGGTAGCTCCAGCACTTCTATGAAATGCTTCAGGTCATCTTTAGTTTGAAGTGTTGCTGTTTTCCCATTCCGTGTTGCTATAACCCTAAAGGGGTACCCCCAACGATATTTGACATCAACTTCCCGTAGGGCTTCCAGCAGAGGTTTAATCTTTTTTCGTTGCTTAAATGTTCTATGTGATCTGGGAACAAAGCTACTTGTGCACCCTCAAAGTCAACCGTGGGTTTATTGCGGACTGCTTTCATAATGGCTTCTTTCGTTATCTGTGCATTTTACAAATGACATCTCTTGGTGGTTCTGCATTTTGGGGGGTTGGGAGAAGAACATGGTGCACTCTGTCTATTTCAATCTTATCTGGTGCAGATGTCCCCAGAATTAACTGGAATAGACTAATCACTTTTGGAAGCAGTCCAGTGTGTTTTTATACCAGGCAAGCCCCTTATACGTATTTCTTTTCATACATCATGGGACACAGAATCGGGCTAATATTCATTACCTGCTGGATTATACTTCATCAGGTAAATTGACACTGGTAGACCAAAGGTCTTCAGACAGGACGTGATCCCCCTATATAACCCCTCCCATACAGGAAGTACTTTAGTTTTTTACCAGCGTCTACAAGGTGGATGGCACGGTTTGTTTGAGCTCTCTGAGCTCCAGGTCTCTAGTCCCACAAAAGGTTCCAAAATGAATCAAGGGATTGACCGATTGGATCCATTTGACACAGGCTTCTATGCTTTAGATAAATGGTACCTGAGCCTTGCAAAGAAGACTCAAGATCCTGCGAGGTTTTGCCTGTAATGTAGCCTCTGGGCGCTGGACCCTGTGGAGTGGAAATCCTGGACACTACAGCGCTAAGGCATTTCCTGCAGGGTGCTGTACAGGTCCAAGGGAGTGGACCCTAAACGTGAAAGGGTACCCAGTCCTTGAAGGTCCAAGTGACAGGAACCCACCATGAAGGGTGAAAATTAAGCCCTTAGTTTCTAAGTGGCCCTGCGTGGGTAAGTGAAGCCCCTTTATTTCATTATTGCGGGGTGTCCCAGTGATTGTAACAATCAAGTTAGCTGAAAGCTGGACATCTGTGTGCGGTGACCATACGAAGGTGTTTTGGGCTAGCTGTGGGTGTTTGCACAGTGTACCTTCCTTCTTCCCTTTTTTTTTTTTTTTTTTTTTGCTTGTCTGGCTGTTTTTTACCTGCATGATGGTGTGCCATTTCGCCTTGGTTCGTCGTGGCGCACGTGCATTCACGAGAGCGCCGCTGGGCTCAGCAGTTTGGAGGCCATGGTGCACGCGGCTTCGCCACACATGAGCCGTAGCCTTTATCTGAGGATGAAGATGAAGATTTGCGTCGTATGTGAATACAGTCATGCCCATTCGTCGGACTGTGCACAAGTGTGCGCACGCACAGAACGCTCCGGCGCACACCCAGCTTATTTTAAGCTGTGTAGGCAAAGCATGTGGTGCTTCCAGCAGCTGTGGGACACAGAGCAGGCTCTGAACAGACACTTGCAGTGGTTTATTTTTTCCTTACCTGGGTCACGTGAGTCACCAGGTGTTGCTTGGTAGGCTAAAGGTGCTTAGCAGGATTGTTGCATAGGGGCTTGGTGAGCCCTATTAAAGGGTCTCCCTTCTGAGGTGTTTTAAAACTACACCCAAGTACTCTTTGTGGCTATTAACTGTCTTCCAAAAAGAGTGGGACTAACACCACAGGGAAGGGCACACCTATGTCGTCAGTAGTTCCTGATGAACCTAGTCGTATCCCTAGTGTTGTATCCCCTGAACAAACAGGCTTCTGGGCAATCTGAGTCACTATGCCTGTCTGGTATTGTGCCTACAGTCAACTCTGCTGCTTCACCCTTTATCACTAAGGATGAACTGTCCTCAGCCCTAGCCGGGTTAGAGCACAGGGTGGCAGGAAGTGTGACAGATCCCCCCCCCCCCCCCCCCCGGAGTCTCCTAGTCTGAAGCAGGAATGGGTTGACGATGGGGAGGAGCTTGAAGCTCAGGATTCGGTGGAGTGCCCGGAAGATGAGTCTGCTTCTGAGCAATCTGGACAAGAAGATATCCAGTCGATGTCTGTCTGCCTCTGTCGCAGAGGCTTTTGATCCTGACTCTGACCAAAATGGTTCATTCTGCCTTTTAAGTTGCCTCTTGCAGAGGTGACTGAGCCCTCCCTGGTCCTCTTTGGGATCTCTGAGGCCTCTTCAGGTCGCACAGACTTTCCTTTTACACCCCTGTTGGAACAGGCAGTGTTTGCTGTTTGGGAATATCCTGATAGGACTTTTGTTAAGAGGTTTTCCCTTTTTTATATCCCATGGATGAAAAGTTTGTAAAAAAAAAAAAAAAAAAAAAATGGAGCATGCCAGCCGTAGATGCAGCAGTCTCTTCCTTAAACAAGAACTTAACTTGTCTGGTAGAAAAGGCACAGGGCTTGAAAGACCCTGTTGGCAAGAAATTGGAGTTATTAAGGCTTCCTTTTCTTTGGCCAGTTCAGCTATTCAGCCAGCTGTTGCAGCAATTGGTATTTGCCAGTTCATTAAGGATCAGGTCAAACGGCCTGATAGGCCTAACCAGGAGGATGATCTGCCTGAAAGTAAGTTATTCCTCGAGTGCTGTTTTTCTGTTGATGCTTTAAAGGGTTCAATACAGCAGGTTTCTTGTAGGGCTTAAGAAATGGTCAGCTGAGCTTCCTCGTAAAAAGTTATTGGCGAGTTTCCTGGGTTTTATTTTTTTTTTCCCATGGGGAACATTTATTTGATCATTTGGACAAATATATCCAAAAGATTTCCTGAGGGAAGAGTTCTCTACTTCCTGTGAAGAAAAGCACCAGACTTCCCTTGTTTAAAAACCCAGTGACTGCTTCCTCAAATGTCTCAGCGCAAGGGCAGTTCTGCCGCCAACAGGGCGCTAGGGCCAGGGGGCAAGCCCAGGGCCAGAAAAGGTCCTGCGTCCAAAATTCTTTTAAACCCAGCACTAAGCCCTCCTTTTTGAGGGGATGCCCCCACACCATTGGGTGGGGGTTAAGGCTGCTGCGCTTTGCAGGCCTTTGGAAAACAACAATTCAGAACGAGTGGGTCACCTCAATTATATCTCGCGGTTACAAGTTGGAGTTGCGGGGGGGTTTCCCCTCAGGTTTAAATCCTATCTAGATTTAGTGCTTGCTATAAAACATACTTCCTGTATCGGGGGGTATATAGGGGATCACTTCCTGTCTGAAGACCTTTTGGTCTACCAGTGGTCATTGACCTGACGAAGTATAACCCAGCAGGTAATGAATATTAGCCTGACTCTGTCCCATGATGTACTCAAAGAAAATGATTTTACAGGTATGACGAAAAAATCCTATTCTGCTTACGGTCTCTATTTTCATGATTATCCATCTGATCCAACAGAAAATTCAACACTTCTTCATGATTTTTTGGTCATATCTTGAATAGGCTGGACACCACGGAATAGGCCTCGCCTTGGCCTCGCCTAAAAACTCCTGCCCGCAGCTCCTCAGGACCGGCGCGGTGTCCAAAAAACAAACTCAATTCGAATCGTAAATCGAGGTGTTGTGTGTTTTTCTTAAGATCTCCCAGCCCTACTCCCCTACTCCTGGCTCATCTCCATTTCTTCCACTCTGTGTCCCAAGGCTCCTATATCTTCCCTTAACCCCTCCACAGCATGTTCACATGATGTTTCCACAGCAGTTATAAGTAACTGAATATCATTCTTTGTTGGGGGTGCTCTTAAATTTTCTCTTAAATCCCAATTCACTATAAATTCTGTTTGAGATATAATTGGTTCAATATTAGGGTCACAATTCAGAGTTGGCATACTGCACCTTTTCTGTAGAGGCTGTCCCTGGTTTGATCGCAAATTCTTTGCTGGTCTGTGCAAGTTCACTGCTGGGCTTTGTAGTACCACTTTTTCCTCCCAGACGCACACTTTCCACGGATTCAGCTACCGCTCCTGTTTGTTCCCCATCTGAGTCAGCAGCTTTCCAAGCTTGGGCCATGGGATCTCTACCCTCTCCTGGGAGATCCACTTTTGGGATTATAAGGCTTTGCTTAAGGGTGAATGGCCACGACCAGGTGTTGTTACCCCTTCCAAAGCCAGCCGCTCATTAGCCCTGTGCAGGGGATCATGTCTGGCCATCCTCGGTCCTCCCTTCAAGTCGGGAGCCGTGCTTCCTTCCCTCCTGGACCGGCGTCCTCTTTGCTGTACACCCGTGGTCCACGCTCTGTACAGTGAGGTAGGCTCTGGGCCAGTTTACCTGACTCTTTCCCCCGCCGAGCGGATGTGCTGCGGCATGTGGGCATGCCTCTGTCGGTCAATAGCCCGCCACGCTACCGCTGCCTGTCTTCCTGGAGCCCGGGGATCACGGCACTCTCAATCAGCGTGTCTGTTCATGCTACGCCCCCGAATCACATCGGATATGTCTCTACTAACTTTGCCCACTCTCTGCAATATTTGCCCACTCGTCTTTGCAGAACTGCTTAAGTTCGGTTACATTTGATGGTGACTTTTCATGGACTGCAGTCTTCAAGTCATTCCACAGATTTTCAATGGGGGCCAAGTCTGGGCTCTGACTAGGACATACAAGGTCATTCACCTTTTTCTCCAACCACTGTGTGGCATATTTTGCCCCATTTTTCCTTATATCCTGACAAGTGCTCCAGTCCCTGCTGTAGAGAAACGCCCCCATAACATGATATAACCACCTTCATGCTTTACTGTAGGAATGGTGGTAAATGGATGGTGAGATGTATTGGATTTCCGCCAGGCATATTGTTTGGTGTTGATGCCAAATTCAATTTTGGCCTCAGCTGTGAAACCACAAGGCTTCACTGCCAGTTTCCCTTACCTGAAATGGTGGCAGCAGCATCCGAGAGCCGATCGAAAAATTGGCTCGGGTGAGGTCACTGCTGTATGCGCGGACAGGTGTGTGTCCTAATAAGTCAGGAGCTACAGTATTCGTAGCTTCTGAATTTAAATTTTTTTTTCTGAAGAAGCCTGGAGCTCCTGTATTAGGCAATCCCTCAGGTCCTTGGTCAGTTACTCGCGAGAACCTTAGGACAGATCTGAAAAACGTACAGAACACCCAACAACAGGTCCAACTTTAGTGTGGGAACGTGCTGTGCTGGAAGACTTCTAGAAACCTGTTACCAGTAAATCTAACTCTATTATTTATTCCCCCCCCCCCCCCCTTCATCTTCCAGGCCAGCCCTTTAGAGGATAACCAAGTACTCGCCAGACTAGGAGGGGACAACCGCTTGGAGGACCTTTTTCTCCCAAAAGCCTGGTCCTGGCTGGAGATTAGGTCCAGACGAATAATGTCTGACAGAACTTTGATCAGGTTGCTGCTTTGCAAATTTGCTCCGGTGCGAACACAGTGTGCCCTTAGATCTTGCGGTGGAGAAAGCTGCATGACTATAGCATTCTAAAATGGCTGACTTAATCCATCTGGCTAAGGTGTTCTTGGATGCTTGTTTCTTTTTTGTTTGCCTGCACACAGGGCATCCGACAATCTAAATTGTCTTTAACTCTCCAGGTATGTTAACAAACCTCATCTGACATCCAGGAGGCTCATGTCTTGCGCCTTACTGATGGAAGGTGAGCTGCAGAAAGAAAATAACATTATCTTGAGACTTTTAAAAAACTGATGCCACCTTTTTTGGTATGAAACTTGGATCTGTCTGTAGAATTAGCGTCATCCATATTCCTTAGGAAAGGTTCTCTGACAGCACTTGAATCCACTACTCTTACTCTGCGGGTTGTAGTGATGGGCACCAAGAAGACAGTCTTCAATGTTAACAGGCACAGAGAGGCCTCCTGAAGGGGCTCAAATGGGGACTTTACTATACCCCTTAGCACTACTGATCAGTCCTAAGACATTTCTAAGATTTAGACTGTTTTTACCCACTGCTCTGCAGAACCTGGAAATTAGAGGGTCTTCTTGCAAAGTCTGTTCAAGATGCACAGGACAGGGCTGCTAGCTGTACCTTTTTTAAAATACGAAGAGCTAGTCCCTTTTTTTTATTTAGTTATTTTTTCTTCTCCTTGCTGTTAGAATTCTAAAATAGTTGGTGTGTCCATCCTTGATCTACCATTTTCCATGCACCAAGAATTACATTTGTTCCACATCTTTTTGTAAATGGCTCTAGTACTTGGCTTATTGGCATTCAGAAGCTTTGCTACGCCTCTGAGATCCCCTTTGACTTCAAAATGTCTGCTTCAGAAGCCAGGCCATCCAGTTGAAATGAACTGGCTTGAGGTGGCACAAAGGCCCCTGACGGATCAGATCTTCTCTGAGCAGAAGAAACCAAGGCTTGTCTTCTGAAAGGCAGAGTAGCTGTGAAAACCAAGCCCTCTTCGGCCAGTAAGGTGCAATCAAAATTAATGTATGTTCCTGCAGGAATTTGTTTAGAACTCGGAATCTGATGCACTGAGGGAAAAGCGTAACACTTCCCAAAATTCCAGGGATTTTTTAGAGCGTCGATCCTCTCCAAGGTTGGATCCTGTGGATTTAGCAAATAGAAAAGGTCCAATTTTTGCATTCCTGCGGGATGCAGACAGATCTGTCTCTGGTGTTCCCTCAACGAGCTGTCATTTCCGCTAACACTTCCAAGTGTAATTCCTGTGACATTTCCTGGCGACTGAGGAAATCCGCCACTTGATTGTGATCCTTATTTTGGTGAACCACCGACAGATAGTAAATTTATTTTATGCCCACAAGCATATCTGAATCGAAATCTTGATTAAGGATGGGCTTCTGTGCCCCCTTGTTCACATACGCTACTGTAGTTGAAGTGTCGACTAGGACATGATGCCCGCTCACCTGGTCCTGAAAATAGGATATTGATTTGCCTACTGCAATAAGCTCCCTCCAATTTGAGGATGCCTGAGCTTCTTCTTCTGGGGCCCACTCCCCTTGATCTGGCTGCCTAGATGGGCTCCCCAACCCCATCTGCTGCATCCGTCATAAGCCTCAGATCTGGAACGACCAGACCAAGCTCTGACTTAAGTGTGCATGGTTCCTCCACCACCATAACGCCCTCTTCACTGCCGCTGGAATAAGTACCTTCCTGTCGAGGTCCTCCTGCCCTTGCTCCCGCAGAAGGAAGGCTTGTAAGGAGTCTGGCCCACTGAACAGCTGGATTTGTTGACGCCATCAGGCCTAGAACTGACATAATGTCTCAGATTGACCCTGCCTGGTTGTTTTGCAGAAACCCCACTCTCCTGCTGAGATTCTGGATCTTTTCTGGAAGCACTGTCTTTTGGAATATAGCCCAGAGATAGTAACCTAGAAAACGGATTTTCTGGGTGGGACAGAGATTTGGTTTGTCTCGGTTGAGTATCCACCCCAGTGACTCCAGCCATTGCTGAGCCTGCGTGACATCCTTGGTCAGCTGTGCTTTGGTGGGGGCCACAAATAGGTGGTTGTCTAGATACAAAACTACCGTTGTGGACTTTAGCCTTAAAGGTGTGAGAGCTTCCGCCAAAACTTTTGTAAATATCCTCAACGAAGCCGACAGGCCAAAGAGGGCCCGGCTGTGGAAATGCTCTCTCCTGTCTTTCTACTGCCAATCTTTCTGAATGGGGATGTGGAGATAGGCATCCCCTAAGTCCATGGTAGCCATGAACAAACACTTTTTGGTTGAAAAATGTTTCAAGGAAGTTGACTCCATACGAAATCTTTTGTAGCACATCACTTTGTTCAAAGGTTTCAAATTCAGGATTAAGTGAGACTTCCCTGAAAGCTTGATTACGAACACGTGGGAAAATAACCCTTTGCCACTTTCTTCCTTTGGTACTAGAATGAGCACTCCTTGGTTCACCATTTCCCCCAGGAGAATAGGAAGCGCTTCAGCCTTTTTGGTATCTTTTTGAAAGTTTTGTCAAAAGGAACACCACTGGAGGGATGAAGTTGAATTCCAGAGCTTAACGCAGGGGTAGGCAACCTCGGCACTCCAGCTGTGGTGAAACTACAAATCCCATAATGCCTCTGCCTCTAGGTGTCTTGCCTGTGATTTTCAGGGTCTTGCAATGCCTCATGGGAATTGTAGTTTCACCACAGCTGGAGGACCGAGGTTGCCTACCCCTGGCTTAACCCTTGGCAACTATGGTCAATACGTACTCGTTTCTTTTTGTTTTCACCTTGTGGCCTATCCAATGCTTTTGAGGGTTTACCTTCTCTTGTGGACACTCCTTTTTGTCTACAAGATCTTTTTTGGAAAGGTTCTCCTTTCTCGGTGGGAAAGGATTTCTTCCTGTCCGCAGTTCTCTCTAAAACTGCATCCAACCCTGGCCTGAACAGAAGGTCTCCGGAAAAGGGAAGCCTGCATAACCTTATTCTGGATGCAGAATCCCTTGACCAAGTTTTAAAACTTCTCTTCTGGCTGTCACTGCCAGGGCCCCAGCCCTCGTGGAGAGTTTACTGACTCAGCGGAAGCATGAGTGATGTAACTGACCGCTATGAAGTGGATTGGTCAGGATTTAAAAATCTCTTCTGAGTGCCATTTTGACGTTGTCACGGAACGTCCCTCACTTCGCTTGAGTGCTTCCGTCAGTATACCGCTTCCTAAGTTCTGGAACACGAGTCCAATGGATCCGGCTATAGGAACCCCCAAGAACTAGACAACACCAGTCTTGGAGTACATCAGGACTAACTCTTTATTTGAGATCTCACACACATTTATACAGCAGGCTGACCCAAAGCTAACCTAATTAACATGAGCTAATTTACTACAAAATTTACCCAGACCAGATGACAGACTTGTGGGCACCGAGCTTCACACAGTAGTATAAACACAATAGCTGGAGCTAATTACAATTAACAATACAAACAACAATCTCCCCCCTCCTCAGCCTAGACTGTTCGTCTCCTAGCCAGTGGTGGTGGCTAATGTAATCCGCTCATTCAATTAACACACATTACCATAAACATCAACACAGGGTTAATAAGAACAAACAACAATGAGTTGAATACCCTTAGAACCTGTGGTAAGCCAGACTAAAATCCTTTTCTTTAAACACATTATAGCTGACATCAGGCAGGTGAGTGGAGTTGATGACACCAGCATCTCCTCACAGGATGTGTCCCAACAGTATAATTCAAATCATTCTAATATGGCATATAAAGGGTTCCCAGAGTCTGTGTGTTTTGGGGGGACATGGAGCTGAATCCAAAGTAACGCCAACCCCAGGGTCCCCAGGCATACAGCTCACAGAGAGCACCATTCCCCCAAATGCTAGGGCCCATAATCGGTGGGCAAGAGGCTGGCGTTCAGTCCCCTCCAATAGCCTCTGTCCCGGGTGAGTCTGTCACAGACGTTTTCCTGCAGCTGGGATAGCCAGAAATCCAGGATTCTTGCAACACTGGTTGTGACTAAGGCAGGTTTCAAGCTGGCCATGCTAGTCTCCCACACGCTCAAGGATTATATCTCCCCTTTTTTGTCCATGCAATCCTTTTAAAGTAGTTGTAAAATCACATGTATTAATTTTATTTGTGTTTTTAGGTCCCTGTTCAGTAGTGTATGTTGTTCCTAAAATTATAATGCTAAATACCTTCTTTGCAGTGCCCTGCTGTCATGTGACCTCCCTCTTCCCTTCCCGAGTGGGAGGGGCTGAGATTTCCCTCTGATTAATGCAAGCTAGCAGAGAGAGGTCACCTGACTGCATAGCAGGGCTTTGCAAAGAAAGTATTTAGCGTTATAATTTTAGGAAAACTCACACACTGTACTGAGCAGAAACCTAAAACGGAGCGTATCAAAGTAATACATTTTTTTTACTTCTCGAGCACTGGAGCAGCTGTAGGGAATAGAATTAATCAGGCATGAGAGGGGCAGGGAGGAGATCACACACAGGCTACGGAACTGATGGGGAGAGGGAGTGGGGGAGATGCAGAGACATTGAGATATTGAACGAGACACAAACTGCTGTAGCTTGTTGAACCTGGATGTCAGTAGGTTGACCTCTGGCCACCCCAAATGTTGGCAAATTTCCTGGAACACCTCTTGGTGTAGGGACCATTCCCCCGGGCAGATCTGCTGGCGGCTGAGATAATCTGCCTTCCAGTTCTCTACTCCCAGGATATAGACTGGCGATATAATTGTCACATGTCCCTCTGCCCAGGCCCGTTTTCAATGCCTGTCCTGAATATTTTCCTGCCTCAACCAACCATATCATTGTCTTCCATGTGAACTGACTCTGGCCTGTTTCTCGACTGCCTCTGCCTACCATCTGCATTGTTTATTCTCTATTTTTCTGCCTTTCGCGTGAACTGACCCTGGACTGTATCGACTATGCCTCTGCCTACCGTCTATTTCTGCCTTTTTACCTGCACTGACTTCGGCCTGTTGATCGTGTTTTTGCCTGCCCCTTGGATTGATCTTTAACACTGCTACACAGGGGTCTCACATATGTGAGGGGCTTCAGAATAGTGTTCTGAGTTCAGAAAAACAGTTTTTGGTTTTCTGTGTTCCCAGAACAGGGTCTGGTTGTCTGGAGGCTTCAAAGCGATTTGGGTGGGAGAAGCCTCTACCCCTGTCCCCATTTTTTCCTGACCGATGCCCTAAGCTTGATGGTACTGCCTGCTCCCTGGACAAATACTCTGGCTGTGCTGACCATACCTCTGCCTGCTGCATGTACTAACTATGGACAGTATTCCTGCCTGCTGCATGGACAATCCTTTGATCCTTTTGCTGCTGACCACATCCCTGCCTGCTATCTGGACCAATGCTTTGGCTGTGCAGACAATATCTCTACCTGTACTGACTATTCCTGCCTGCTGCCTGTATTGCTGTCGCTGTCCACATTCCTGCCTGCTGCCTGGACCGATGCTCTCCTTTGTGGGCCACTGCATTTCTAAAAGCACAGGTAGTCTTTTCTTTACCCTTTGCTCAGCAGAATGTATTTTGGTTTGTAATTGGTATGTACAGTACTTGCTATGTGTTAGAAATATGAGGGGCCTTCAACAATGTGATAGGTTGGCAGGAATTTGTGTGTAATTTATGCTCCTAGAACACCTGACAGTGCTGCTTGGATGTTGGGCCTCTGTATGTGGCCAGGCTGTGTAAAAGTCTCACACATGTGGTAACGCCATACTCAGGAGGCGTAGCAGAATGTATTTTGGGGTGTCATTTTTGCTATATACATGTTATGTGTTGGAAATATCTTATAAATGGACAACATTGTATAAAAAAAAAAGAAAAAAAAAAGAAAAAGTTTTCATTTTTTTCTAAAGTTTCCAAAAACTTCTGGAAAAAAAGAACCGTTCAAAAGACTCATTATGCCTCATAGATTAATCGTTGGGGTGTTGGCTTTCCAAAATGGGGTCATTTTGTGGGCGTTTCCATTGACCTGGTGCTCCAGGGCCTTCAAAAGTGTGATAGGTTGTCATCAAATGAGATGTGCCATTTATGCTCGTAGAACGCCTGACGGTGCTGCTTGGATGTTAGACCTCTGTATGTGGCCAGGCTGTGTAAAAGTCTCACACATGTGGTATCACTATACTCAGGAGGAGTAGCAGAATGTATTTTGGGGTGTCATTGCAAGCATGCATGTGCTGTGTGAGAGGAATAACTTGTTATGACAATTTTGTGCAAAAAAAAAAAAAACAACCTTTCCCAAGAAATGTGGGAAAAAATTACAACTTTAAAAAACTCACCATGCCTCTTACTGAAAACCTTTGAATGTCTGCTTTCCAAAAAGGGGTAATTTGGGGGGTATTTGTACTTTCCTGGCTTGTTAGGGTCTCAAGAAATGAGGTAGGCCTTCAGTACATCAGGTGTGATCAGATGTGATCATTTTTCAATGATTTGCACCATAGCTTGAAGACTATAACTTTCACAGAGACCAAATTAATATACACTAATTTGGGTTATTTTTGCTATAGATATGTAGCAGTATACATTTTGGCCCAAATTTATGAAGAAAAATGACTTATTTGCAAAATTTTACAATAGAAATTAAAAAAAGTGTGTTTTTTCAAAAATGTCTCTTTTCGCTTATATTGCAAAAAATAAAAAACCCAGCGGTGATTAAATACCACCAAAAGAAAGCTCTGTGAGAAAAAAATGATAAAAATTTGGTTTGGGTGTACAGTGTAGCATGACTGAGTAATTGTCATTCAAAATGTGAGAGCGCTGAAAGCTAAAAATTGGTCTGGGAAGGAAGGGTTTATAAAAGCCCTGTATTTAACTGGTTAAGGGTTATGGTCAGTGATAAAGCTGTTTTAGGAAAATCGCAACAACCTGTGTTTTTAGATGGATTATGGGCAAACTGTTCCAATTTAGCAACTGCTTCCTTAGTTTTGTTTTTTACTATCTTTGTTTGGCTGTGAGGTGGAGACATGCTGTGACATTGATGTATCTATCCTCCTTCTTCCCTTTTTTTTTTTTTTTTTTTTCATAGTTCTCGGTCTGGTCTCCAGCTGTAAGCTGATCATCAACTGTCTTCCCCAGGTCACTCACAGCCACATACCCTTTTAACTTGGATAACAAAACCAAAACCAGAAAAGTTTTTTTTTTTTTTTTTTTTTTTTTCTCCACTTATCTGATCCCCTGGAGTTCATAGGCAGGGAAGTAGACAAGGAGAGCAGACTGGATTCCTCATTGCAGGAATAAGCCGTGCAGTAAGAGCCAGTCTCGGGAAGCAAAACGAGCCACGAGTCTGGTATGGGGTGATATCAGCCAGACCACCGAGATCCTCCAAATCAGTATAGGCTCAATCCAGCCGGAAACCTCCAACTGAGGCCGGCAAACGTCAGCAGAAGCCAGCCATGGAGCTTAGAGAAAGCTGAGAGGCACCAGGGGAGCCTAGAGCCGCTTGTCACTGCAACCCGCCTCAGCATTGATGGTCTCTCGGGACACCACTTCTCCTATCTTTTGCCGGCCGCTATGCACTAGTCTTGGACCCCTTAACAGGACATTCTGGTCTTTTTTAGGATGGAGGAGCCCAGGTGAGCTATGCATGCTCGCTCACATTGGCATCAGGCCACGCCCCGTCAAAATTTTGGATAATTATTGCCAGATCGGTCGAAGACCCCATTACACTTTGGAACTCATAAGGTATATATTTTAGAGGGTTAATTATACAATTATCTGCAAGAATAAAAAGGCAACGGACAAAGCATACTACACCTAGTAACGTTCATGCCTCGAAGTCCAATATTCTAAGTATATTCTATATATAGCCATTGATACATATCTTAAATTGTCCTTACAAACCAGACTACCTTACCCTTGGTCTGATAAGCAACTGCAATATCTTGGGATCCAACTGACCTTCCCATTCACCGCTCTCTACAAGATTAACTTTATCCCACTTCTCTCTAATATTCAGGAGATGACTAGACTCAAAAAATATTTTATGTCCTGGTCTGGACGTCTTGCAGCATATAAGATGCTGCTGCTACCAAAAATAATTGACTTCTTTTAGGGCACTTCTGATCCCTATACCCTCCTCTTTCTTTCCGAAAATGCAAAAGAAATTATCAGATTTTAACTGGGCTGGTGGCAAAGGTGAGATGTTCCCCTCAGGTTCAATGGAAAAATAGGTTGGTGGGGGTATGGGCATACCTGTCTTGAAAGATCATATGGCATCATTTCTAGATCAACTAAAGAACTGGTTTAACTACTCAGCATTGAAACCCTGGTGTCAGTTAGAATCGGCTTGGCTATGCTCAAAATCACCTTTGTCCTTACTCATGACTACTGATCTCCGATCATCTGCAGGGGAGGATGGGGCGGAGCGTCACCACATAGGCGCGTCAGGTCCGCGCCGGAGCCTCTGCCTCCCCGCACACTCGCTTGGCCCGTGACTGGAATGAAGAGACGCCGGGTTCGTAACAGAGAGAGATAGAGCTGTTTCTACCGACGAGCCGTCGCCCGCTACTTGTCTGCTCCCCCCCCCCCGCCTCTCCCGCAGCAGCGTCGGATCGAGCAGTCAATTGGAGCAGGGACCCACTGGAGTGTGTGAGGTAACGCTGACCTCCAACAAACAGGTTAGTGGAGTTGGTTGGAGGGTGACTGCAGCGGCAAGGAGGTAATCAGCAATAGGTCCTCGGGGGCGGAGGTGAAGGAGGAGGTGGTGAGAGCGCCTGTGAATCTTTGTACAGCTCCCCGAAATTGGATCAGCACAGAAGAGGCGCTGATGGCCTCAGCTCTATATATCGGTTAGTAAAGAACTATTGGTGAAAGAACTCTCTCTAGATATGTGGTACAGATGGAATTTTAAAATTTTGTGAAGATGAGAAGCGGGGGATAGCGATCGATGAATACCCTATTAATGCCGGTTTAGAGGTGACTGTTTGGAGGCCTTATTCTCTGTGGCTGAATGAAAAAACAATATTTTGTATATAAAAGCTCACCCACTGTTGTATTTAAATACCCACAACACCCCCCCTCATATGAACGCAAATATACAGGGTTTGACTTCGGGTAAACCCTTAGGATTGCCTTACTCCCCTCAGATCATCCCAGGACTGAGGAGGGTTTGAAGAAGTGTGAGGGGCTCCTCCATGTGGGTCCATGGGTATGCTGAATGGAATTGATCAAATTAAGTCTATATAACTTTGAGGAGATGGCCCTGTAGGTGTCTAGCTGCCTCCCCTTAAGAACAATTGTTTTTGGGAAATGCATGAGTGATCAACCCGAATAAAAATCGCACTATAACCGGATTCCTCCCCAGGGTCAAACCACCACCAGACTAATACCAGACTAATACCAGACTAATACCAGACTGATACCTTACGCTTGGTTAGGTGGGGATTGAAACAGATATGAGGGGGAAAGCAGCTAAAGCTGGTAAAGGTACCACGGCGGTGTTAAGCCCTGTTGGGATACAATGCTATATGTCCGCGGAATCTAGTATACTTGAAGAAACGCAGGGAATCCCTAGACTAGGGGCCCCAATGAGACCAGGAATTAACAGACAGAATGGGGCAACCGAGGAGAATAAAGGAGGAAAAATTTCAGGAAGGTAAAACTGTAAAGTCAAGGAACAGTGGGAACCTCCTACAGAGCTGCTCTGAGGCCCAAGAGGGATCACAGAGGAAGAATGGGGGTGAAGAGGAATCAGGGGGACAAAGACCAGCACAGCAGTCAACACAGGGAGGAAGTCCCACAAATTAAAGAAATGCTTGCTGAGATGTTAAAAATGGAGACTTCACTAAAAACAGATATTGCGGCAGTAAAAACAGATATTGGACATGTGCTTAGGAGGGTGGAGGAGACAGGACATATTAGAAGATCATGAGCAAAGATTATAAAGCATTAGTAAGCAATTAAGGGATCTACAAAATACAAACAGAAGCCTCCTTTATAAATTCGAAGACCAGGAGAATCGCAGCCGACGTAAAAACCTGCGAATCAAGGGCCTGCCTGAAAAATACGGGAATGAAGCCTTGATGCCAGTATTGCAGCAACTGTTTAACCCCTTATTGGGAAAGGAAATAACAGAACCACTGAAGCTATACAGAGCCCACAGGATCGCACGATACCCCCAAAACAGAGCAGAGAGCCCTAGAGAAGTGATAATAAGGTTCCATTACGTAGAAGAGAGAGCCAACATAATGGGAAAACTGCGTCAGCAGTCAGGGTTAGGTTTGGAAGGGGTGGAACTACAAGTCTACTCAACCTGTCGGCAGAGACTCTCTTAAGAAGGAGACTGTTGAAACCATTGACTGGGTTATTGAAAACATCAGATATATATTCTATCAAGGGGGGTTCCCTGCCTGCCTAATTGGGGGGAAAAAAAATGGGTGAACAGCAGTGCTGAGATTCCCAGAGGATCTGGAGGACTTCTGTAGTAGGCTGGGCGTTGTCCCCCCCCCCCCCCCCCCAACTCCCAGGTTGGGGAGAGGAGGAGGGAGGTATACCCACGGGTGGGATCCAGGAGTGCCTGTGATGTGAGCCCATTGGCGAATATGGGGGCAGGGTGGCACCAAGCTGATGGAATCCACCGGACCCATATAAAGAACAGAGGGGTCTGCCCAGCCGTCCTAGGCGACCTGTTCCAGACTAGGAGGGGGGGGGGGATAGTGGGAGGGAGGGGATTGGCTTGGAGGGGTGGCAGGTAATTGGGGGGGATGGGGTGGGTGGGAGGTTTTTTCTTTTGGGGTGGGGTTTGGGGGGTTTATGTTCTTTGGGGGCTCCCTCTCTCTTCCCAGGGTATCCCCTACTGGATTGGCCAGACGCTCTTTTTGGAGATAAAATATGGGAGTTGTAAATTTTGTCACTTATAATGTAAGAGGACTCAACACAGCAAAAAAAAATGTAAAATAAGCCAGGAATTGCAGTTCCTGGGAGCAAATGTGGTGTTCCTGCAAGAGACTTGTATCACACATGTATCAGGAGGTGGGTTGGCGACGTATCAGTTCCCAAAGTGGTTCTATGGAGACGCAGGATCAACACACTCAGGGGGAGTAGCGATTGGGTTTGACAGGACAACGAGGTTGAGGAGGAGCGGCTGGTCGATCCAGGGGGTAGGTTCCTGTTTGTGCAGGGGAAGCTGTTTGACATGTTAGTTACAGTAGCAAATATTTACTCCCCAAACAGGAACCCCGATAAATTTTTGAGGAAGGTTCTGAGGAAACTCGAGACCTTTAAAAAAGGTAAATTGATAATTGCAGGGGATTTGAACTGGAGTACGGATCCTGGGATGGACACCTCGAGGGGTGTATCAAAGCTCGGTATACAAGGAGAGGCACTAAAAAAAGTTAACAAGCCTCCAGCTAATGGATGCATGGAGGATTAGCCATCCAAAGGAACGGGACTATACCTTTTATTCTTATGCACACAAATCATTTTCAAGGATAGACCACATTTTTATAGAACACCAGCTAGTCCCTTATTTGAAGGCAGCGGAGATTAAAGCCATCACCCTATCCGACCACGCACCAGTGAAAATCCAACTTGAGATTACCGGTGTGGCTCGGATTAGAATGAACTGGAAATTGAATGATTCTTTGATCCAGGACCCGGATTCTATAGCGAAAATAGAGCAGGAATTAAGGAATTATTTTGAGATAAACGACACTGAGGAAATATCTAGGGCTACTCTTTGGGAGGCACACAAAGTTTTTATAAGAGGGATTTTGATAGGTATTGAAACAAGGAAAAAAGGGGGGAAAAGATGGCACACCTTTTATAGGGAAATTCAGGAAATAGAGCAGAGTACAAGACCCCGGGGGATCCCTGAAAAGAAAGAGTTAATGGGGGAAAGAAGAGATCTAGATAAGTTATTGGACCAGAATAGGAAATGTGCTTTTGACAATATCAATAGGGATATGTACCAGGAAGGTAATAAGTCAGGAAAGGGGCGTGGCTTGGCCAAGCAAGAAGATGGCTGCTTAACTTGAGAGCTCCCGCTGTCACCTGTCTTTAAACTTCAAAAGCGGAGAATCTTTTCAGAAAACATAGCTGCAGACAATGGGAACAGCATCTAGAACCTCATCGACATCTAGATCTCGCTCCCCGAGAAGGCACACTGAAGGAATCAGCCAGAACATCCCTGAAATGTTCCGATCCCAGAGACATAACATGGCGCCTTCCCGCCACAGCTCGCCTCAGCAATCTGACACGCAGCAGCTGAACCCTTCTCCTCTAGCTACATCTGCAGATCCAATACCTCCGGAAAACACTGGAGCCTCCGCTCAGCCTCACCTCAACATTCATGACCTTCGGACCATAGCTGCCGACATAAAGGACACCCTGTCAGCAGCCGTTGCTGACTAACATATCGACATACACAGGTTGTCTGACAGGGTTCATGAAGTTGAACAAGTGGCGGCTAAACACGATCAAGTTCTACGAAAAGCAACCAGAAGGATTGACGCGCATACACTCCAATTCAGAGAAATCCAGCGGCATGTCGAAGACCTCGACAACAGAGGACGCCGCTACAACCTGCGGATAAGAGGTATGCCCGAAACTGTCACGGCAGAACACCTCTCCCCTGCTATAACCAACTTGTTTAATGACCTATTAAGCAGACCACCTCTGACACCACTCGCCATGGAGACAATTCATAGGGCCCTCCGCCCCAAAGGCAGAGACACCGATCCCCCGAGGGATATAATCTGCTGCTTAGTTGATTTCAAACTCAAAGAAGAAATCCTTAGGCAAGCAAGGAGCCGTCAGCAGGTGCTACACGATGGGCACAATATCCAGATCTTTCAGGATCTGTCCAGTATCACACTTCAACATCGCCGTGATCTCAAACCTATACTGGATGTCCTCTGTACCAAAGGCATTCAGTATAGGTGGAAATTCCCGTTCTGCCTCTCGGCCACACATCTTGGTCGCACAGCCCTGCTAAGAGTCCCTGAAGATCTTACCTCTTTTTGCGATACACTGGACATCCCCTTCATGGATGTGCCTAATTGGTACGCAGAGTTCCGATACCCCACCGCGAGGAAACTGGTGCCACAAGAAGAATTGATGGAAACACAGGACGCGCCGTCCCACGGGCGGAGATCCCCTTCAAGCAACAGGAGAAGAAACCCTCGCCATACTACTCACCGCGGCTCGAGTCCTTCTGACTCTCCCCAGTTTCAGAGAGCCAGAAGGGAATACTGAAATTACCAGTCACAAGATTAACTTCTATGTTCAGTTTAATCCGACGGATCAGTTTAGCTTGGTTCCATAACTTTTTTTTTTTTTGCTATGTTAACTTCAGTTCTACCCATTCTACATGCTGTAACTATATCCCGCTACCACATGAGAATGGAGACTGCTTTGCTTCTAAGGCACAGCCACGACACTCAGCCGCACTGAACGTTACGCTGTTGGATGTTATCCCACAACTCCTTATTTGTCCTACGAAGCTTGCACAACTACGGACTTCAGAATGTTCATCCCCCACCAGGAGTCCCTTATCCTGACTTTAACTGAACTGAAGCTGCCCCTCCTCCCTTCACCCCGTTGCCGACTCCAGGATCTTATAAGCGGTCAGCTTGACTACTGTTGTGCTCAATCGCCTTGTGTACCGCATAAAGCTCTTTCCATATGCATCTGACTCTAAATGTCTTCGGTAGCTCATGTTACACGCTACTGTACTGGATGGGGTAAGATTTGACAGGCACGCTATCAAACACTTAGAGATGTACTACTCTTAGATGATCGCCCTACCAGACTGACACACTAACAGATAATCCTATCATTCTTCCTCTACGGATTAACTTACTTCACTGCACAAAACCCTACGGTATACCCCTCCCACTCTTCATAATTAACACACTACAATGAGGACCCTCCTGTACCCTCCCTACGTATATAATACAAAGGTGTCTTATTTTCTTCCCCACACTTTTCATTCTCCTTATACCTTATCAACTAACACTCTTGCTCCTTTAATACACCCCAAGACCTATTACGTCCCGACCATAGCGCTACTTCTTCCACTAATACACACTCAGGAGCGTCGACTAACCCCCTATGCCATTCAAAGGTACTCACTACGGGATAGCCAGTTTGCTTCACATCTCTTGTGGGGAGAGGCTTCCAGTTATGATTCACACCAACAATGGCAGCGCAGACACACCACCGTCATTTCACTATTTAAAGACGCAGTTTCAGATGGGGGAATTACACAACACCAGCACATATGATACCTGGGACGCTGAAGATCTACACCTCTGACATCACACCTTACACCTCCTGGGGGTTTATACCCTTCTCTGATCACTACATTCCTTACTCTCCCTATACTTATCAGAGAAGACACCACAACACTCTCTATAGGATCTCAGACGATCTAAATAGCCAATAGGTTGTAGAAATGGCACCTGAATCCTTACAATCTCCTGTATCAGACTATTTAATCACTTCTGATGCTAGACAACTATACAAACTATAAGCTTACCCTTGCATACGAACATCACCTGATCCAAAAATGATACAGGACTACAGAGCGAAGGGAATCTTTAGTTTTTATGGTTACTGGTTTAAGACTATACCTTCTCTAAGTTGACTTACTGTGATGGTTTCATTTTTTGTTCTTAGAGATGCAATTCTCCATACTTATACTATAATATGGTTAACGATATATGTACACTTTGATGTTTCATGTTACTGAGCTACCGAATAGATCAGATAACATACGATTTCTTAATTAAATGGAATTGCTTGTATGCTTCCTACCAGAACAAGAATATCCCTGATACACTCTGGTACACTTACGTGCAAGACGCACTCAACCTACCCACACCTTTTGTCACTTTGCTAGAGTTAATTTATGGATTTACCTCCACACAAATGCTCCCATAATGCAAACCTTATGACTTCCTACAGAAAATCCTTCTGCATTATCAATCCCCCATTCCCTAATACATACAATCTCACTGGAAAACTTTCTAGTCCTCCACGTTACTCCTACTATAAGCTCCGCCGACAGGTGGCGGCGGGTTCACTCAATACCACTCAAATTTATATTCTTGTTGACATACCTTCTGTGCAAGGCTCTCTCCAACCCCCACATAGTTCATCAGTTCAACCTTAACCCCGGTTAAGGTCAATATCCTCTGACGACACACTGTACTCTATACTCCTCTTCCTATAGAGGAGGACACTCTGCCCCCCTTCCCTCCCTCCTCTAACCCCCCCCCCCCCCTCACAGCTTAGCTATAGTACACGGACGGACACTCTCGGCTCTACTATAGCTGATCAGATCAAATAACTACCTACGTACTAATAATTTAAAATGCACGCCACTTCCCCCACATCACCGGTAGACACTCCAAACCATGGATCGCAAAGCCATAATAAACCACTAACATCCTCCCAAGTAAAATTCCGCTCATTGAATATATGTGGACTAAACACACCAGAGAAATGATCGCAATTATTACACACACTGAAGCAAAACAAAATACAGTTAGCTTTTATCCAGGAAACCCACTTTCGCTCTGATAATATCCCCAAACTCTCCAACCACGGTATACCATGCTTCCAACGATGAATCTAAAACGAAAGGGGTATCAATACTGATAGCTAAAAATTGCCCTCTAATAATCTCAGAAGTTAAAGCAGACGATAAAGGCAGATACCTGTTCCTCCAAAGGGAAACTACATAACAAGCCCATTACATTGGCGAACTTATACGCCCCTAACACAAAACAGGTACCATTCTTCCGTGAAACTCTTCAGCACCTAACTGATTTCTATTCAGGCATCCTCATTGTTGGAGGAGACTTCAATGTAGCTCTCTCTCCCGCACAAGACTCTTCCACTGGAGCATCCTCTATGCCATACAGAGCCCTTAGAACCATCAAAAAACTTCTCCAAACGTTGACATTACATGACACGTGGTGAACACTACATCCGAACGAAAGGGACTTCACGTTCTACTCACCCCATAATAAGTATACGAGAATCGATCATTTCTTTATCTCCCAAAAAGACCTACCACTCCTATCGAAAGCCACTATCGACCCTATGATTCTCTCAGATCACAATCCAGTCTCCATATCCCTGGAAATGCCGACAATTAGCTCCAAACAGATGATCTGGCGTCTGGACAACTCACTTCTGACTGATGTCGATATTACCCAAAAACTTAATACTTGCCTCGTGCACTTTTTCACAGAAAATACTACTACAGATTCAAAACAATCCAACATCTGGGCAGCTCATAAATGCGTTATAAGAGGGGAAATTATATCCCTGTCTGCACACAGAAACAAAACAAGGCGGACTCGCATAGCAGCACTTTTGGCAAAAATCCACGCCTTAGAACAAACTCATAAACTCTCACTGGCCGCCAGTTCCCTTAAAGACCTAATCAAAACCAGAGAGGAACTTCTTGAAGCATTAGGCAAATCATTCAAACGCAAATACATCCTCACCCAAAAACTGTTCTATGAACTAGGGAACAAATCAGACAAATTGTTGGCGAGAGCTTTACAATCCAAAAAAGCATCCCACACCATACACACCATTAGAGACTCGTCTGGTGCCTCCTTTGCATCTTCATGAGACATCGCCTCCCAATTTATTAAATATATTTCTTTGCTTTATAACCTTTTGTCCACCAAAGGGCAAGGAATTATTCCAGACCGACAAAGTATCCTTAGAGACTTCTTAACACATCACTGCCCTGCCACCATCTCATCAGAGGACTCCTCTAACTTAGCTCGCCCCATTAGCGCTGAGGAAATTACAGAAGTACTGAAACAACTCAAACCGGGTAAAAGCCCTGGCCCGGACGGACTGACGGTGGGTTATTACAAGACTTTTCAAGATATACTGACTCCCCAACTCGCAAAGACGTTTAATGCTCTTTCTTCCCAGACACAAACTAATAGAGACCTTCTTGAAGCACACATCACGCTTATACCCAAACCAGGAAAGGACGAAACATTAGTATCTAATTACAGACCCATTTCACTCCTGAACATAGACATTAAAATGTACGCCAAAATTCTCGCCAATCGCATACTCCCTTTTCTTCCCAAACTAATCTCATTAGATCAAGTGGGTTTTATCCCTGGCAGGGAAGCTAGGGATAATACCATTAAAGCTCTTAATATACACCATTGGCTTTCTAATTCCCCCACAAAAGGTTTTTTTTCTCTCTCTTGACGCGGAGAAGGCGTTTGACAGGGTGGCTTGGGACTATATGATTGCGGTATTACAGGCTATGGGATTCCATGCACACTTCCTCCAAATGATCTTGGCATTATATAACTCCCCTACTGCCAGAATAAGGGTCAACGGATGCCTGTCGGACGCCTTCTCCATCTCCAACGGCACTTGTCAAGGATGCCCCCTGTCTCCCCTCCTTTTTGTAATCTCTTTAGAACCCATGTTACACAAAATTAAGAATAACCCAAATATATCGGGTATTGATATTAGGCACAAACAATACAAAATGGCTGCTTACGCCGACGATATTCTCCTCTTCCTCTCTAACCCATTAATCACCATACCTAACCTCCTTAAAGATTTCAAGCTTTTTCATACACTATCCAATTTAAGAATAAACTTCACCAAATCAAAAGCCCTCAACATCACCCTCCCTCTATCGACAGTCTCTTTCTGCCAAACTAACTTCCCTTTTAGCTGGGAGAAGCATGCCCTTACCTATTTAGGTATTCAAATACCCTCTAAACTATCTGAGCTCTACGTAAGGAACTACACTCCCATCCTCCACAATATAAAGACGGACCTCGCCAAATGGTCTTCTGGACAGTTTTCTTGGTTTGGGAGAATTGCCATATTAAAAATGAACATATTACCCCGCATATTATATATTCTACAGACTGTCCCAATCATACTCCCTCTAACATTTTTTAGAAATTATAAAATAATGTGCAGGCATTTCATTTGGGCTCACAAAGCCCCCAGAATCATATGGGAACAGAATGACTCTACCCAATCTTAAAGGGGGACTAAGCCTTCCGAATATCCATAAATACCATGAAGCATGCCACATCACCAGATTGATCGACTGACACACACACACACACACACACACACACACACACACACACACACACACACACACACACACACACACACACACACACACACACACTCTAAAGACTGGCTTTCTCTCGAAGACTCAAACGCCTTAATCCCTCTCTCACATGTACCATGGTGTAGCATCACGAACACTCCTAAATTACACTCCACCCACCCTCTGATAGGACCTACCTTGGAAAGCTTCCGCAAAGTATGTCACTCGCTACAGTTAACACCCTTCCCAGGTCCAATGACCCCTCTAACCGGCAATCCTGACTTCCCACCGGGTCTATCGGAGAAAAATGTGCTCTTTGCAAACGGGAAACATTCTTTCACCAACTCTTTCACAAGGGATCTATTATCCCATTCTCCGATCTGCCCTCTAAACTCCCTGATCAACATATCCAGTTCTTTACATACCTACAATTAAGACACTTCCTAACTTCCATCAACCCCACTTCACAATGGTGTAGAAACCAAACTTCTTTTGAGGCCCTTTGTTTCTCTGCCGGCCCTCAAAGTCACTTGATCTCGACGATTTACTCTCTACTTTTCGGTCCCACTGAATACAAATCTAATCCGACCAATCAGAAATGGGAAAGCGAACTCAACCTTGACCTTACTGAAGAGGTTTGGGGGAATATACATGTACATATACATATACATAAAGGCTCAATGAATGTCACAGCATAAGAAAACAATTACAAGTTGTATTCCAGATGGTACCACACGCCCGAACGTCTACATGTATTTCACCCAACTACATCTCCGTTGTGCTGGAGATGTAATTCCGAAGTGGGCTCTCTCCTCCATATCTGGTGGGAATGTGCTCACACAAAACCATTTTGGGAAACAGTACACAAAACGATAGCCCACATTACCACCTATACCCTTGAATTTTCCCCTGATCAATACCTACTCCACCATACACTCATACCACAATCCAATTACAGAAAATCATTAACACTCCACCTGATTAACGCTGCTAAAAAAATGTGTCCCACAACGTTGGAAGAACGCTAGTCCTCCCACTATATCTGATTGGCTAAAACGGGTGGAAAAAATAGCAGAAATGGAGGACTTAATTCACCAAGCTAAAGAAATGCCCACAAAATTCCGAAACACCTGGACTTGCTGGATTCGTTTCAGAGACTCCCAGGAATATAAGTCTATGATGTTGGATTCCCAACACAGACTCCCCTCATAAACTTAATAATAGACTCTGGAATGCTTATTTTCAACAGGCTCGGAATGTCTACCATACACCTCCATCACCTTACCCTAACTCATCTACATTTACCCTGAAGGTATACCCCGCTACATACACGTGCGGTCTGAATCAGGTTCTTTCTTTGTCCTTATTCCACGTTGAGCCTACCAGGCACACTACCTTCCCTCTACACTTTGAATTCCCTACCTGACGTTAAACTAAAATCTCTGTTTATCCCTATCACCCCACCCCCTCCCCCTATAAATTACAACACTGAACCCCCAAAATCTCAACTAAATCCTGGTTACATCAATAACCCTAATTATTATGTAAATTCATTACATAACAAAACAGACCAATTCAAACGAAAACCGATCATAGGCATTTCCCTTCGTCTCCCCTCGCACAGTTTGAACCCATTAGGGGTGCGAGGGACATGAACGGTCACGCCCTGGTCTTCAATTAATCTATATATTCTCGCAGGCTTGCCTGTATTACACCCAAACACCATACATATTTAGAAAATAGTCTCAATTTCCCCCAGATCAATAGATCCCCCATGTTCTTAATAATTGTTCTCTTCCTAGAATTGACGATAATACTTCTATCTTTCTCAGGAAGTTTCTATACATAAGCATTTCCTGTATGAAACATATAGCTCACTGACCCTTCTCCAAAAGTTTTTACCCAGTTTTGTACTATGCGTAATACCTGTAAAACTTAATTCTTAATTATAATGTCATGTATTGCTATGTCATTTTCATGATACTTGTTATGTTACCTTGAATAAAATATTTGAAACAAAAAAAAAAGTCAGGAAAGTGGATGGCAAGAAGGGTCAAGGAAAAGAAAAATAGGACTTTCATATCAAAAATGAGGGATGGGGGGGTGAATTCTCCTCACCAAAGTTTGCCAAAATATTTCACTCGTATTTCAGCGCCCTCTATAAAGTAAGCTGGAAAGAGGAGGCGGAGGAAAGCAAAGAGGTAAGGGAGTACCTTCGGGGACTAGACCTTCCCAGGGCAAAGATGGAGAAGGTTGAGTACCTTGAAAGACCTATTTCTCAGGAAGAAGTAGAAAGAGCGATAAGTAATACTGCACTGGGAAAGAGCCCGGGCCCCGACGGATACTCTATAGCATACTATAAAAAATTCTCTAAGATTTTGGCGCCTAAATTGTGCAGCTATTTGAACGCTTTGGGCGAGGATGATGTGTTTCGGGAAGAGTCCCTGCTAGCCCACATTACCCTTATCCTGAAGGAAGGTAAGGACCCAGCATCCCCCGGAAGTTACAGGCCAATATCGTTATTAAACTTGGATATAAAATTTTTTGCTAAAATACTTGCAGATAGGTTGAAACTCGGGCTGCAGCAGTGGATACATAATGACCAGGTGGGGTTTGTACCCGGAAGGGAGGGGAGGGATAACTCACTGAAGTCAATTTTTTTGATGCAAGAAGTGGTAGGGGGAGATATTCCAGCAGTCCTACTTTCAATCGATGTTGAAAAAGCTTTCGATAGAGTGGATTGGGGATTTATGGTCGAAACACTGCAGCATCTGGGTATCGGAGAGAGGATGATGAGATGGATTATGTCCCTATACAGACATCCAAAGGCCAGAGTTAGAGTGAATGGAGCCCTGTCTTCTCCCCTTGAGTTATTCAATGGGACAAGACGGGGCTGCCCCTTATCTCCGATCCTATTTATATTGACTTTGGAGCCACTGTTAGCTGTGATCCGTAAGAATGCGGATATAAAGGGCATCCAGGTGGGGGGAAGAGAGTATAAAGTGGCGGCATTTGCCGATGGCCTGCTCTGTTATATCGCCTATCCGAGAACAATACCCATGGTGCTTAAGGAGTTAGAGCGTTATGGAGGACTGACAAATTTCAAAATAAATATGGGTAAGTCAGAGCTTTTAAACATATCGACTCCTATGCGAGAACAGAAGGCAATATAACCTAGGTTCCCCTTCACTTGGTGTGGGAGGGGGCTGGGGTACTTGGGCATAAAATTGACGCCGACCCCAAAGGACTTGTTTGCCGCAAACTATATTCCCTTACTCAACAAGATCAAGGATATATTAAGCAGGATGAGGTACAGAACTTTATCATGGATTGGCAGGATAAACGCGGTAAAAATGTTTGTCCTGCCAATGCTAATCTACACCTTCCATATGATCCCAATAGCTCTTCCTTATACTTTTTTTTAATAAGCTTCAGACCATTGTTTTGAGATTTATTTGGGCAAATAGGCGCCCTAGAATAGCGTACGATACTTTACTGAAGGATAAAAAACGGAGAGTTGGGAGCCCCGGACTTTAAAAAATACCATCAAGCTATTGTTATCTCGAGGGTTATTGATTGGACACATGGTAAACAGGAGAAAGGCTGGGTAAATATAGAAATTGCACAAAGCAGAGCAGATATAGAAAAAATGATATGGATCCCACCACAATTTCGAGAGTTAAGACACATGATTAATTTTTTTGACTAGGAACACATTGAATTCTTGGGATGGATGAAGTAGGAGATTTCACTGGGACTATAATTCACTCTGCCTGGGAAGGAGGAGCACTTATATTTCACAAGGTGGGCGAATAAGGACGAGTTACAATTACAGGATGTGATGAGGGGAAATAGAGTATGCACTTATACAGAAATTACATGGGTATGGGGAATAAACCACTAGATAAATGGAGATATGCTCAGATACAGCATTTACACAATCACTTCCACAGCCACTGAGGGGAAGAGATCAACTAAGAGCAATAGAAAAAGTATTAAGCACTCCCACTAGTGTGAGGTAGTATATCTAAACACTATAGAGTACTAAGGGGGGAAGCGAGTAAGGGGCTCCCCACTTTTTTGAAGAAGTGGGAAAGAGAAATAGGTTATTTGAAAGATGAGGAACACAGGTGTAAGATATTGAAAATGATACATTTAATGGCTAGGGATACTCGGACGTATGAAATGGCCTGTAAGGCGATTGCGAGATGGCATAGGACGCCCCAGCTGGTGCACAAGTATGGGCCTGAGACCTCCCCTACTTGTTGGAGGGGATGTGGGGCAGTAGGAACTTTGGTGCATCTTCGGTGGGAATGCCCCAAAATACAGTTGTATTGGGAGAAATTCGGCAAATGACGGGGGAGCAAGTTGATAAAAATCCTTGGAGGTGTCTGTTTCACGATACTGAAAAAGATGTCCCCCAATATAGTCAATCTCTAGTCCCGCACCTCCTAAATGCGGCCAAAGCGCTGATCCCGTGCCACTGGGAAGGTCTGGAAGCTCCAAGGTTAAGGGAGTGGATAATAAGGGTGGACTGGGCAAGAAGAATGGAAGAGTTAATCCATTCAACGGAGGGCTCACGGCAGAAATACTGCAGAACCTGGGCGAAATGGCTGGAATTCAGGGGCACGGAGAGATGCATAAGAATTATGGAAATTTAGAGGGGATAGAGAGAGAGAGAGGGGGGGGGGAGGAGGAAGGGAAAGGGTATGGGAAAATTTAAAAATAAATAAATAAAACAAAAAATTTAAAATTAAAAATTAATATTTTTATTAACCGCTTCAATACCGGGCCTATTCTGGCACTTCTCTACTTCATGTAAAAATCATCATTTTTTTTGCTAGAAAATTACTCAGAACCCCCAAACATTATATATGTTTTTTTTTAGCAGACAACCTAGGGAATAAAATGGCGGTCATTGCAACTTTTTATCTCACACGGTATTTGCGCAATAATTTTTCAAACGCTTTTTTTTTAAAAAAAAAAACGGTTTCATGAATTAAAAAATAACAAAACAGTAAAGTCAGCCCAATTTTTTTGTATAATGTGAAAGACGATGTTACGCCGAGTAAATAGATACCTAACATGTCACACTTTAAAATTGCGCACAATCATAGAATGGCGCCAAACTTCATTATTTTAAAAATCTCCAAAGGCGACGCTTTAAAATTTTTTACAGGTTACCAGTTTAGAGTTACAGAGGAGGTCTAGTGCTAGAATTGCTGCACACGCCCTAACGCACGCGGCGATACCTCACATGTGTGGTTTGAGCGGCGTTTACATATGTGGGCGGGACTTACATGTGCGTTCGCTTCTGAGCGCGAGCTACCGGGGACAGGGGCGTTTTTTAATTTTTTTTTTTTTTTTTTTTTTACACTTTTTTTTTTAACTTTTTTATTTTGGTTACTTTTATTCCTATTACAATAAGACCCCACACCTCTCCTCTAGGCTGAAAAGCATGAGATCGGAAAAAAAAAATTCACCAATCTCATGCTGACAGCCGCGATCGCGGCTTCAGTTATTTCCGGGTACCCGGGCGTGACGTCATAACGACGCGCCCGGGCCTCCCACGGTCATAGAGATGACTGGTGACCATCTGTTCACCAGTCATCTCTATCGTCAACATCCGGCACCGGCCGATTCATTCTCCAGGCCCCCGATGGCACGGGAGAGCCCGGAGAAGCACCGGATGGTGGCGGGAGGGGGGGGGTCCCCTCCCGTCGCCTATAAGAACGATCAAGCGGCGGCACTGCCGCTATGATCATTCTTATCGTGCACAGAAGTGGCGGCTGAAAAGAATATCTGAATGATGCATCTAGCTGCAAGCATCATTCAGATATCACCCCACAAAGTAGAGGACGTCATTTTACTATAGGCGGGTATTGAAGTGGTTAAGCAAGAAGGAAAGTGAAAAAAATAAATAATTAAATAAATTTGACCAGAATGATGCAAAAATGAGAAGGGACAAGAATGAATGGCTCGAATGAGTTAAGTCTCTCTAAAGCGCTTGCTGATGTGGAAAAAAAAGACTACTGATCTCCTTTCTAAGTAGATTAATATTGATCACCCTACTATACAACCCACTCTCCTGGTATGGCTGTACCTACGGAAATTGGAAGACTCCTCCTCTCCACATTCTGAAACTCCCATACCTTTAGCATCCCTTAAATTGGTAATCCCAGATATACCCATAGACCTCTGGTTAAGCAAAGGTATTCTTAACAGATTTATTTTTGAACAATAAATTGCTGTCATTTGCAGGTCTATCCCACAAATTCAGTTTACCGATAAAGGAATTCTTTACTTCGAATATGCTCTGTGCCACAATTATAAAGGGTACCTCATATACAATCCCAGATAAAGCATGGGAATTTTGGCACTCCCAAGACTCCAAGGTTAAAAGGTATCACTATGTTCTACAATATTCTAAATTCCAAATCTACATTTACCAAACCAAATTCTCTACACAAATGGGGAAAAAAAAAATAGGGGGAGTGTTCTCCGAGTACAAATAGTTGGGAGCAATCAAATGTAGTTATTAATATTCCAGTTGTTCCAATTACTGGGAATTAGCACAAAACTTCTTGAGATGGCAATATACTCCTTATATAGTAGCAACATTCTCTAAAGACCAATTCAAACCTCTGCTGGAGAGGATGTGGTCAGGTGGCATTTGTGACATATGCTCTGGTCCTGCCTACGTCTCTGGAGCTTATGGTCGGAGAGGAGATATTCAAACTAATCTCCAAAATCGCAGGAATCTTTATTAAACCAAATATGGAGCAAGCAATCGTCAACGTTAATATGACAACTTTCCACACTTCAGTTAGCCATGCACATACTTTTTTCACCCGTTCAATGATAATGCAGAAAAGGAAATCCAATGAAATGGCCAATATAAAGGAAATTGTCAGGTAAAAGCAGAGTTCCACCCAAAAATGGGACTTCCGCTTTTCGGAATCCCCCCCCCCCCCCCCCAGTGTCACATTTGGAACCTTTTGGGGGGGGAGCAGTTACCTGTCTAATACAGGTATTTTGTTCCCACTTCTGGGCATATATAGCTGAGCCACCTGCGGGTATCTACGCCACTTCTGGTGCCTTCTCCGCCCCCCGCTGTCTTCTGGGAGACACATAGGACCCAGAAGACAGCAGGGACCAGTGGGATTGTGAGTGGGGACGCGTGGGACGCGAGTCGCGCATGCGTAGCAGGGAACCAGGAAGTGAAGCCACAAGGCTTCACTTCCTGATTCCCTTACAGAAGATGGCGGCACCTCCACCCGAGGGACGGGTCTGCTTCGGGTGCCGACATCGTGGGTACCCTGGACAGGTAAGTGTCCTTATTTTAAAAGTCAGTAGCTGCAGTATTTGTAGCTGCTGACTTTATAAAAAAAAAAAAAAAAAAATTAGGTGGAACTCTGCTTTAACCTGTTGCCGCCCGCACACCGGCATATGAGCGGGGATATCTGAATGATGCCTGTAGCTACAGACAAATATTGCTGTTTTCAGCAGGCGATTCCCTACACCATAATAATGATCATAGCGGCTGTTCCGCCACTTGATCGCTCTTACGGGAGGTGAGAGTGGACGTCCCTTCCCTCACCGATCGTAGCGGTGAATTAGAGAACGGATCCGCTGGCCCCGGATGTTGAGCATAGAGATTTCCGACGGACCAGATGGTCGCTAGAGGCCGGGTGCGTTGTTATGACGTCACGCCCGGCCTCTGCATTCAACAAAACGGCGCCGCCTTGGCTGAGAAGCCGTGATCGGTTTATTTTTTTATTTTATTTCAGGCTTCCCAGCCTGGTGGTGAGATGTGGGGTCTTATTGACCCCATATCTCATTGTAAAGCGGACCTGTTATGTCATATTCCTATTACAAGGGATGTTTACATTCCTTGTAATAGGAATAAAAGTGATCAAAATCTTTTTTTCAAAAAAGTGTCAAACTGAAAAGTATAATTACCAAAAAAATTTTATTTTTTTAAAGCGCCCGTGTGCTTGAACGCATACGTAAGTCCCGCCCACATATGAAAACTGTGTTCTGGTTCAATATGTTTTATTACAAAAGTAGTATTAAGCATACAGTGTCAAAGGCACCTAGATCGCTCACGCAGGGACTGGAACTGGCGTATAAGAGACATAAACAACAAAAGGTGTTACAACATAAACCGAGGAGGCCAGCCTCCTAATTAACAGTCCTAGAAATCCTTACGTAATTTGGGTTGACCCCCAGAAGTGCAGGAAAGACCAGGACATAATGCATTCACTCTGCAGTAAGATCGTCTTGGGCTTCTGTTAGTAATAAAAAAAAAATGGGGCTAGGAGCCCTGGTAAGAGAAGAGGAACAGAGATAAATAGGAAAGAGAAGGGGAGAAAAAGAGAAAGGGGGAAAGCAAAAAAAGAGGGGGTGCCCGGGACCATCCAGGAAACCAGTCGATCCATGCTAGCCAGAGTAAGTTCGGGGAAGGCATATGCCAGCCAAGGCTCCCAAACTTTAAGGAACTTGGCATGCGTGTCTTTGAGTATACTAGACATTCATTGACCATCATGGATGTCAAGCGGTTTTTCACTTCCTGGAAGGGGACTGAGGTTTTTTCCATGCTTGAGCAATCTTCCGTTTGGCCGCTATGAACAGGTTGCCAATCTCTGCTGACGAGCAAACAAACCCGGTATGGGGCAGTGTAATAGTGCAAATTTGGCCTCTTTATGGACATTTAAATGGAACAGAGAAAACAACAAACCGAATACTCTGGACCAGAACCCCACTATTCGCGGGCAGGCCCACCAGGTGTGAATTGCATCCCCACAATGGCCACATCCCCGGAAGCAGCGATCGCTAGAGGTGGGGTTGGCTTGTGCAATACGTGCTGGGACCCAATACCACCGCAATAGCACTTTGTATGCTGCCTCCAAGATAGCAGTATTAAAGGAACATTTGGCTACAGAAGACCAGGCCTCGCTCCAGTCCGCCGGATCGATCCCATGTCCCAGATCCTGCTCCCACTGGGACACAGAGAGTGAGGGGGGAGATGATTGATTATTCAAAGCTGTGTAGAGGGTGGAGATAAGGCCTGGGGAACCCGGGCTGTGTAGACAGATGTGTTCAAAAGCAGATGTCTGGAAAAGGTAGGAGGAGGTACGTCGGAGCGTAGCTATCCAGTGCTGAATCTGAAGAAAACTAAAGAATTCTGCTTGGGGAGCGTCGTAGGATTAATACAGAAGTACATACATTTTTGGTAAGATCGTCATCTTTACAGAAAGGATTCGACCTTACCAGGACAGGTGTGGAAATTGCCAAGTCTGCAGAAGAGTGGTTAAGGATCTAAGTAGGGATAGTAGTTAATAGAGAAGAGTAAGTGGGGGTCAGTCGGATTCCCAGATATTTAATGTAAGTGGTTGTCCATTGAAAGGGAAGGTGGGACTGCAGGCCTGCTACCAGGTCAAGGTCTAGGGAGACATTTGGAGCTACAGATTTCTCTAAGTTGATATGAAGGCCCGAAATGGATGAGAAATGTGTCAAGAGGCGTAACAAGTTAGGGAGGGTAGTAAGGGGGTTAGTCAAGGTCAGAAGAGCGTTGTTGGCAAAAAGGCTAATCTTGAACTCATGACCTGCATAGGGGATTCCCGTCACGTTCTGGTCTGCACGAAGTGGGAGTGCTAAGGGTTCCAAAGCCAGGAGGAACAAAGCTGGGGAAAGGGGGCACCCCTGCCTCATGCCCCTATGGATAGAGAAGGGCGCTGAAAAGTGCCCTGCATATTTGACCGTAGCTGTAGGGACCGAGTATAGAGCCTGTATCCAAGTCACCAAGGCTTCCCCAAAACCCCAGCGAGAGAGTACAAATTGCAAATATTCCCATGACAAGGTGTCAAAGTCTTTATAAATATCTATCTAAGGAGAGAAGGAAGCCCTGGATCTTCCGATGATGAACAACCTTGTGGACGTTATCGCCAGCCTGCTTCCCTGGGATGAAGCCCACCTGATCTCTGTGGACCAGGCGGCCTATATATTGATTAATGCGGGCGCTCAAGATTCTACCTAGAATCTTCAGGTCGTCATTCAGAAGCGATATAGGTCAGAAAGCCTGGAAGCAAACTGTTTTAAACCATACATGTGAGGTATCGACGCAAACGTTGGAGCGAGAGCAATAATTTTATCCGTAGACCTCCTCTGTATCTCAAAACATGTAACCAGTAAAAAAATTTCAAGCGTCGCCTATGGGGATTTTTAATTACTGAATTTTGCACTTCAGTGCAAGTGCATTGGGGTGCCAATCAAAATGATCAGCACCGCAACACCCTGCAAGATTAATTGTCCACTGTGCGTATGTGTTGTGGAAATGGGAAGGGAATTTATCAAAACCGGAGCAGACAATCTGGAGCAACTATGCATGGCAACCAATTGGCTTTAACAGTATCTGTCATTTTCAAAACCTAAGGCTCTGTTCACACCTAGGCGTTCCGGATTGTGGGCGGAATCGCTGCCATTCTGCCTGCATTTCCTGAATCCACGCAAAACGCCGGACACGCTTGCGATCCCGTTACTTTCAGTGGAGCCCCAATCGTGGCACGAATTTGTCGCCCGTCAAAATTGTACAAACGGTTCCGGAACTTCTTTTTGGGCGTCAGGCATCCCACGATTGTGTGTGCGTTTTTTTTTTTTTTTTGCCGCGATTCGTTGGACGACAATCTCGGCAAAATCACACCCATGATTGGGGTGTCATTGGAAATAACAAGATCACAAGCGCTTCCCGTGGCGATTCGGGAATCTCGGGCAGAATCGCGGCGATTATGCCTGCAATCTGGAGCACCTAGATGTGAACGGAGCCTTACTGAACTATCTGAAGACAGAGGTGGATTGGAGCAGCTATGCATAGTAACCAGGTTCTTCATGACCAAATATATGGTGGTTTGTAGTGCTGCTGTGTTTTTTTTGTATTAAGTATTTATTTAGATCACTTAAACACCTGTTGAACCTTGTTTTTAGCATCATAATATCCTTAGTTTTGTTTAATTATTTCTACTCCATACTTTTATATCATTTGCTTTTTAGGAAACCCTATAAAGACCTTTGCTTACCTGAACATCAACATTTCAGATGTGGACCTGAAAAAATGTAAGTGTGTGAATCTTTAAAAATAAACCTGTCTAGTGTCTGTAGTTTTGACATTATATGGTTCCTTTTTATATTCAGCTTCTTGTACGTGTTTGCTCAAAATTCCTAGCATGCATTAGGCTGCTGGTCAACCTAAGTAATCATGTGCAATTTGTGTAACCGTTTTTGTCATGGTACTTGACACATTGTGAAAAGGGTAGGGCTGTCACTGCTGTATCAGTTAATTTCTTTGCTTAATTTCAAATGTACTTATTTTGTATTTAAAAAGGTTTACCAATTTTTTTATGTATTTATCTTGCCTTTTTGATTGTTAAAAGATAGCTTCCATAGTTTTAGCAGTGAGCTTATCTATCTTCTCAAATTAACTAAACTTTTATTCAGTGGAAATATTCTGTCTGTGTGGATTAGCAGAAATCTAGGCAGAAGGGTTTATTTTACTGTCCTTCTGGGGTTTTTTTAAAAGAAAAAAACGCACTCGCCATAAGATAACCTATCATTTAAAAACGATGAATCCGGCATTTTTGGTGGATACTCTCTATTGTGGTTCTAGAGGCAGAAGGTCTTTTTTTTTTTTTTTTTTTTTTTTTTTTTTTTTTTCTTAATGCATTAAGGTAAAAAAACCTTCTGTGTGCAGCAGCCCCCCTAATATTTTACCTGAGCCCTATCTCAATCCTGCGATGTTGCATGAGAGTCTCAGCTGTCTGGGAGTCTCCCTCCTGATTGACTGAGACAGCAGGGGCCATGGCTACATGTCTGAATGGACACAGAGCAGCGACTCCGGTTCCCCATAGCAAGCTGCTTACTGTGGAAGCACTCAGTAGGAGGGAGGGGCCAGGAGCACCGGCAAGAAGAGGAGGATCTGGGTTGCTTTGTGCAAAACTACTGCACAGAGCAGGTAAGTATAACATGTTTGTTATTTTTAAACAAAAAAAAAAAAGCAAGACTTTAAACCACAGCTAATTAACTAGTTGTCCCCATAAATCTTCATGTGTTTGGGTCTATTTACATATGCTTTCACATTGCATTAAAAAAAGCCTGATCACTTCAATGGACTGACAAATGCACTGAAAGATTTTCATGCACTATTTTTTTTTTTTTTTTTTTTTTTTACCAACACAGTAGGGTAGTGCATTGCAGGTGCATTGGGGGTGTCATACAAAATGAATAGTAGTGCATATAATAGGCATTGCTGTAAAGCAACAATGTGAATGTGGCCTTATGGAGAAGAAAAGAGGTATTCTGTAATTTGGCAAGACACCTGGGCAGGGTTGAAACAATTCCTTGCAATTTTAGTGCATCAAATACACTGTATTGTGAAACTTATGTGCTGAATGCATTTCTGCCAGAATCCACAGGTATCTTTTTGTACTTGCAAGTGTTTAACAATTTCAATACTCTGCACTTTTACTCCCTCCCTACCTATGCCAATTTTCAGCTTTCAGCGCTGTGACACTGAATGACAATTGTGCGGTCATGCAATGCTGTACCCAAATGAAAATATTGCTGGAAGCAGTGCTCTGCAGAGGAGACAGCTGACAATGGCTGGGAAATGAATGGGAAGTGATGTCACCCATAGTTACTATGGAGCTTCTGTTGTCAACTGCCTCCTCTGCACCCACCTCCACAGCAAAGCTGCTGCTGACAGCTTAGCAGTGGACCGGACCAGAGTGGCTTCAAAAAAAGGTATTTATAGCGATTTCTTCTTTACAGGGCTAGATAGGTTAGTCTTGGATCATAGATGCCTGTATATTTAGAGATTTTAGTGTTGAGGTGGACTTCTGCTTTAAGCCCTAAGATGTACATACACATGTAAGTGCATAGTTATTATTATTATTATTATTATTATTATTATTTCATTTTTTTGTTTGGAATGGTACCAGCTGATTGGAGAAAAGCCAATGTGGTACCAATATTTAAAAAAGAATCGCAATATATCCCTGGAAACTACAGGCCAGTCAGCCTAACATAAACTAAATAAAATTGCGCTAGTCTGTAAATAACTAATCGTAAACATGCTATAACACATTGAATATATTGTCAGGTCCATAAATATTGGGACATCGACACAATTCTAATCTTTTTGGCTCTATACACCACCACAATGGATTTAAGATAAAATGAACAAGGTGTGCTTTAACTGCAGACTTTCAGCTTTAATTTGAGTGTATTTACATCCATATCAGTTGAACAGTGTAGGAATTACAACAGTTTGTATATGTGCCTCCCACTTTTTAAGGGACCAAAAGTAATGGGACAATTGGCTGCTCAGCTGTTCCATGGCCAGGTGTGTTCCCTCATTATCCCATTTACAAGGAGCAGATAAAAGGTCCAGAGTTCATTTCAAGTGTGCTATTTGCATTTGGAATCTGTTGCTGTCAACTCTCAACATGCGATCCAAAGAGCTGTCACCATCAGTGAAGCAAGCCATCATTAGGCTGAACAAACAAAACAAACCCTTCAGAGAGATAGCAAAAACATTAGGTATGGCCAAATCAACTGTTTGGAACATCCTTAAAAAGAGAGAACGCACCGGTGAGCTCAGCAACACCAAAAGACCCGGAAGACCATGGAAAACAGGAGGTAGGTGTATGTGTGTTAAAGTTATCAAGAGAAGACTTCACCAGAGTGAATACAGAGGGTTCACCACAAGATGTAAACCATTGGTGAGCCTCAAAAACAGGAAGGCCAGATTAGAGTCAGATTAGAGAGAGCTCTC
Organism: Aquarana catesbeiana; assembly: GCF_042186555.1. Lineage (NCBI taxonomy): Eukaryota > Metazoa > Chordata > Amphibia > Anura > Ranidae > Aquarana > Aquarana catesbeiana. The sequence continues at coordinate 132,056,849 of NC_133330.1, forward strand.
TCTCGCGGAGAAAGAGAGAGAGCGCGAGAGTTTATTTTTTAAGTTTTTATTTTTTTCCTCATTAATGTACACACAGCACCCCATCTCTCTCGCGTGTGCCCAGGTGGCAGGGGCCTGTCTGGGCACATGAGGCGGCTGTTCTCACTGTGCACCTGTGGTGAGCCTTTTAAAAAAAAAAAAGGACACTGGAATGTTTTTTTTTTTTTTTTTTTCCTTGTTTTGTCTCACGACAGTCCAGGAGCTCTGATCCAGTGGCAAAAGAAATGTCCTTCATGTAGGGCAAAAACTACCTGAAGGATGGAAAAAGACAAGTGTGTCAAGCCAGTATTGATTCGCTAATTAAAGAAGCTTCTTCCGCTTGCAGCGATTTGATTGCATCAGTTAAAAAAAACTGGATGCTACCATTCAATCATTTCGCTCTTCTCTAGCAAACCCATCTCTGAGTCGGCCAACTACCTCACAGTCCTCACAGTCCTCACAGTCCTCTCAGGGCTCACTGATAGTCCCGACGGTGGAGACTGAGGCATCCCTTACCCAAGAGGGACATTCCCCCTCCCATTCTAGGGATGTTAAGAGACATTAGTGTTTTATGCACGAAGAGGACACCGAGTGAATTGCATCCCAGACACCCCACTGTTTTGTTGAATACACTAGAACTTGCTTTTGCACCTTCAATGACTTTTACACTGGCACTTTAACCACTTGCCGACCGCCTAACGTAGATATACGTCGGCAGAGTGGCACGGGCAGGCAGAATCACGTATATATACGTGATCTGCCTCCCGCGGGCGGGGGGTCCGATCGGACCCCCCCCCGGTGCCAGCGGCGGTCGGCATCTGACTGGGAGCGTCGGGAGGCGAGGGGGAGACCATCCGATCGTGGCCCCCCCCTCGCGATTGCTCCCAGCCAATGGGAATCCTCCTCTGCCTGTGTGTAGTTTCACACAGGCAGAGGATGTGATGTCATCTCTCCTCGGTCTGGCAGTTTCCGTCCAGCGCCGAGGAGAGAAGACATGTAAGTGCACACAACACAAACACACACAGTAGAACATGCCAGGCATACCTTACACCCCCGATCCCCCCCCCGATCGCCCCCCGATCCCCCCCCAATCACCCCCCCCCCTGTCACAAACTGACATTAGCAGTATTTTTTTTTTTTTTTTTTCTGATTACTGCATAGTGTCAGTTTGTGACAGTTACAGTGTTAGGGCAGTGAGTGTTAGGCCCCCTTTAGGTCTAGGATACCCCCCTAACCCCCCCTAATAAAGTTTTAACCCCTTGATCACCCCCTGTCACCAGTGTCACTAAGCGATCATTTTTCTGATCGCTGTATTAGTGTCGCTGGTGACGCTAGTTAGTGAGGTAAATATTTAGGTTTGCCGTCAGCGTTTTATAGCGACAGGGACCCCCATATACTACCTAATAAATGTTTTAACCCCTTGATTGCCCCCTAGTTAACCCTTTCACCACTGATCACCGTATAACTGTTACGGGTGACGCTGGTTAGTTCGTTTATTTTTTATAGTGTCAGGGCACCCGCCGTTTATTACCGAATAAAAGTTTAGCCCCCTGATCGCCCGGCGGTGATATGCGTCGCCCCAGGCAGCGTCAGATTAGCGCCAGTACCGCTAACACCCACGCACGCAGCATACGCCTCTCTTAGTGGTATAGTATCTGTACGGATCAATATCTGATCCGATCAGATCTATACTAGCGTCCCCAGCAGTTTAGGGTTCCCAAAAACGCAGTGTTAGCGGGATCAGCCCAGATACCCGCTAGCACCTGCGTTTTGGCCCTCTGCCCGGCCCACCCAAGTGCAGTATCGATCGATCACTGTCACTTACAAAACACTGAACGCATAACTGCAGCGTTCGCAGAGTCAGGCCTGATCCCTGCGATCGCTAACAGTTTTTTTGGTAGCGTTTTGGTGAACTGGCAAGCACCAGCCCCAAGCAGTGTCAGGTTAGCGCCAGTACCGCTAACACCCACGCACGAAGCATACGCCTCCCTTAGTGGTATAGTATCTGATCGGATCAATATCTGATCCGATCAGATCTATACTAGCGTCCCCAGCAGTTTAGGGTTCCCACAAACGCAGTGTTAGCGGGATCAGCCCAGATACCTGCTAGCACCTGCGTTTTGCCCCTCCGCCCGGCCCAGCCCAGCCCACCCAAGTGCAGTATCGATCGATCACTGACACTTACAAAACACTAAACGCATAACTGCAGCGTTCGCAGAGTCAGGCCTGATCCTTGCGATCGCTAACAGTTTTTTTGGTAGCGTTTTGGTGAACTGGCAAGCACCAGCGGCCTAGTACACCCCGGTCGTAGTCAAACCAGCACTGCAGTAACACTTGGTGACGTGGCGAGTCCCATAAGTGCAGTTCAAGCTGGTGAGGTGGCAAGCACAAGTAGTGTCCCGCTGCCACCAAGAAGACAAACACAGGCCCGTCGTGCCCATAGTGCCCTTCCTGCTGCATTCGCCAATCCTAATTGGGAACCCACCGCTTCTGCAGCGCCCGTACTTCCCCCATTCACATCCCCAACCAAATGCAGTTGGCTGCATGAGAGGCATTTTCTTTATGTCCTCCCGAGTACCCCTACCCAACGAACCCCCAAAAAAGATGTCGTGTCTGCAGCAAGCGCGGATATAGGCGTGACACCCTCTATTATTGTCCCTCCTGTCCTGACAATCCTGGTCTTTGCATTGGTGAATGTTTTGAACGCTACCATTCACTAGTTGAGTATTAGCGTAGGGTACAGCATTGCACAGACTAGGCACACTTTCACAGGGTCTCCCAAGATGCCATCGCATTTTGAGAGACCCGAACCTGGAACCGGTTACAGTTATAAAAGTTAGTTACAAAAAAAAGTGTAAAAAAAAAAAAAAAAAAAAAAAAACACATACAAAAATATAAAATAAAAAAAAATAGTTGTCGTTTTATTGTTCTCTCTCTCTCTATTCTCTCTCTATTGTTCTGCTCTTTTTTACTGTATTCTATTCTGCAATGTTTTATTGTTATTATGTTTTATCATGTTTGCTTTTCAGGTATGCAATTTTTTATACCTTACCGTTTACTGTGCTTTATTATTAACCATTTTTTTGTCTTCAGGTACGCCATTCACGACTTTGAGTGGTTATACCAGAATGATGCCTGCAGGTTTAGGTATCATCTTGGTATCATTCTTTTCAGCCAGCGGTCGGCTTTCATGTAAAAGCAATCCTAGCGGCTAATTAGCCTCTAGACTGCTTTTACAAGCAGTGGGAGGGAATGCCCCTCCCCCCCAACGTCTTCCGTGTTTTTCTCTGGCTCTCCTGTCTCAACAGGGAACCTGAAAATGCAGCCGGTGATTCAGCCAGCTGACCATAGAGCTGATCAGAGACCAGAGTGGCTCCAAACATCTCTATGGCCTAAGAAACCGGAAGCTACGAGCATTTTATGACTTAGATTTCGCCGGATGTAAACAGCGCCATTGGGAAATTGGGAAAGCATTTTATCACACCGATCTTGGTGTGGTCAGATGCTTTGAGGGCAGAGGAGAAATCTAGGGTCTAATAGACCCCAATTTTTGCAAAAAAGAGTACCTGTCACTACCTATTGCTATGATAGGGGATATTTACATTCCCTGAGATAACAATAAAAATGATTAAAAAAAAAAAAATGAAAGGAACAGTTTAAAAATAAGATAAAAAAATAATAATAATAAAGAAAAAAAAAAAAAAAAAAAAGCACCCCTGTCCCCCCTGCTCTCGCGCTAAGGCGAACGCAAGCGTCGGTCTGGCGTCAAATGTAAACAGCAATTGCACCATGCATGTGAGGTATCGCCGCGAAGGTCAGATCGAGGGCAGTAAGTTTAGCAGTAGACCTCCTCTGTAAATCTAAAGTGGTAACCTGTAAAGGCTTTTAAAGGCTTTTAAAAATGTATTTAGTTTGTCGCCACTGCACGTTTGTGCGCAATTTTAAAGCATGTCATGTTTGGTATCCATGTACTCGGCCTAAGATCATCTTTTTTATTTCATCAAACATTTGGGCAATATAGTGTGTTTTAGTGCATTAAAATGTAAAAAAGTGTGTTTTTTCCCCAAAAAATGCGTTTGAAAAATCGCTGCGCAAATACTGTGTGAAAAAAAAAAATGAAACACCCACCATTTTAATCTGTAGGGCATTTGCTTTAAAAAAAATATATAATGTTTGGGGGTTCAAAGTAATTTTCTTGCAAAAAAAAATTATTTTTTTATGTAAACAATAAGTGTCAGAAAGGGCTTTGTCTTCAAGTGGTTAGAAGTGTGGGTGATGTGTGACATAAGCTTCTAGATGTTGTGCATAAAATGCCAGGACAGTTCAAAACCCCCCCAAATGACCCCATTTTGGAAAGTAGACACCCCAAGCTATTTGCTGAGAGTCATGTTGAGTCCATGGAATAATTTATATTGTGACACAAGTTGCGGGAAAGAGACAATTTTTTATTTTTTTTATTTTTTTTTGCGCAAAGTTGTCACTAAATGATATATTGCTCAAACATGCCATGGGAATATGTGAAATTACACCCCAAAATACATTCTGCTGCTTCTCCTGAGTATGGGGATACCACATGTGTGAGACTTTTTGGGAGCCTAGCCGCGTACGGGACCCCGAAAACCAAGCACCGCCTTCAGGCTTTCTAAGGCCGTAAATTTTTGATTTCACTCTTCACTGCCTATCACAGTTTCGGAGGCCATGGAATGCCCAGGTGGCAAAAAAACCCCCCAAATGACCCCATTTTGGAAAGTAGACACCCCAAGCTATTTGATGAGAGGTATAGTGAGTATTTTGCAGACCTCACTTTTTGTCACAAAGTTTTGAAAATTGAAAAAAGAAAAAAAAAAAATTTTTTTTCTCGTCTTTCTTTATTTTCAAAAACAAATGAGAGCTGCAAAATACTCACCATGCCTCTCAGCAAATAGCTTGGGGTGTCTACTTTCCAAAATGGGGTCATTTGGGGGGGGGGTGCCACCTGGGCATTCCATGGCCTCCGAAACTGTGATAGGCAGTGAGGAGTAAAATCAAAAATGTACGCCCTTAGAAATCCTGAAGGCAGTGCTTGGTTTTCGGGGCCCCGTACGCGGCTAGGCTCCCAAAAAGTCCCACACATGTGGTATCCCCATACTCAGGAGAAGCAGCTAAATGTATTTTGGGGTGCAATTCCACATATGCCCATGGCCTGTGTGAGCAATATATCATTTAGTGACAACTTTGTGCAAAAAAAAAAAAAAAAAAAAAAAAAATTGTCACTTTCCCGCAACTTGTGTCAAAATATAAAACATTCCATGGACTCAACATGCCTCAAAGCAAATAGCTTGGGGTGTCTACTTTCCAAAATGGGGTCATTTGGGGGGGTTTTATGTCATCTGGGCATTTTATGGCCTTCAAAACTGTGATAGGTAGTGAGGAGTAAAATCAAAAATGTACGCCCTTAGAAATCCTGAAGGCAGTGATTGGTTTTCGGGGCCCCGTACGCGGCTAGGCTCCCAAAAAGTCCCACACATGTGGTATCCCCATACTCAGGAGAAGCAGCTAAATGTATTTTGGGGTGCAATTCCACATATGCCCATGGCCTGTGTGAGCAATATATCATTTAGTGACAACTTTTTGTAATTTTTTTTTTTTTTTGTCATTGTTCAATCACTTGGGACAAAAAAAATGAATATTCAATGGGCTCAACATGCCTCTCAGCAAATTCCTTGGGGTGTCTACTTTCCAAAATGGGGTCATTTGTGGGGGTTTTGTACTGCCCTGCCATTTTAGCACCTCAAGAAACGACATAGGCAGTCATAAATTAAAGGCTGTGTAAATTCCAGAAAATGTACCCTAGTTTGTAGACGCTATAACTTTTGCGCAAACCAATAAATATACACTTATTGACATTTTTTTTACCAAAGACATGTGGCCGAATACATTTTGGCCTAAATGTATGACTAAAATTGAGTTTATTGGATTTTTTTTAGAACAAAAAGTAGAAAATATCATTTTTTTTCAAAATTTTCGGTCTTTTTCCGTGTATAGCGCAAAAAATAAAAACGGCAGAGGTGATCAAATACTATCAAAAGAAAGCTCTATTTGTGGGAAGAAAAGGACGCAAATTTCGTTTGGGTACAGCATTGCATGACCGCGCAATTAGCAGTTAAAGCGACGCAGTGCCGAATTGTAAAAAGTGCTCTGGTCAGGAAGGGGGTAAAACCTTCCGGGGCTGAAGTGGTTAAGTTTGCTGCACTTACTGGCATGTCATTGGTCATTTGTTTCGCAGGCCAGCACAATATATTTTATATCACTATTATTGGGACATTTATTTATATTATTTGTTATCCATATTGCGTTGGATTTATGTGTTTTATTTGCGATATCTAGATCACCTTGAAGCACTGGCACTTTGTACGTTTTGCACCATTTATAAGGATATGTTTTTGATGGTTATTTCTGATTTATTCTATGTATTTTTATTTAGAATTATTCACATGATATAGTGTTTGTCCCTTTGTGCACCTACACATGATTATCTAGATTTATATGTTTTTAGTGTCAACACTTATTTATGCGATTTTACATGCAATTTTTTTTTGTCATTTAGTATATACCAACTGAAAATGATTTTTTATGCACTTTTTTTCACATACACATAATGCTGATTATTAAGACTTGAATGTTTTTAGTGTCAACACCTATTTATGCAATGTATGCGATTTATTATGTGATTTTATGTCATTTTATTAATTGACCACAGACAGAGATTTACAGCTTTCTTCTGGTTAGCGCAGCACCTCCCCCCCTATACCCCAGTACTTATTCTATGACTCTCATAGATGCTATGCTTTTCGTGTACTGCAAATTGTAAGTGATTTATCTGTCTTCACATGGTACAGTTACGAATGAAAGAAGAAAAAAAAAAAGCTTATCTCAGAAGGCTGCGCCCTGTTGTCCCTTAGGGCTCCCATACAATCACAAATTAAAGGAAAACCATAACGCATATCAGAAGGTCTGCTTCCTGTAAGGGCCAGTAATGGGGGACAACAGGGCGCAGCCTTCTGAGATATGCTATTTTCCTTTCATTGTGATTGTACAATAGTACTGTCAGTATCGGCCTCTACTAGTATCATTGCATAATGCATGGTGTTTATACTTTCTTTGATGTAATTGTATTATAGATGACCCTCCTCTCTCCCTGAAGATGGAAAATAGTGTTTCCCTTAACGTCTTTCAGGACAGCACTTGAGAGAGTGACTCCTCCCCTTGCAAGCAGGAAACGCCTCTTCCACCATACTTTAAAAGGAGGCTCCTTTCCACACATTGTCAGTTTTTGTGTTTTCCTCCGGAGGGAACACTTTGTGGGGAAGTCAGGGCTCTCGGGTGCTGTCCTGAGAGCTCAGGTTTCCTGTGTTTTTTCACCAAATGTTTTTACCTCATGAGAGCTGTTCCTCCCATTCCACAGCTGTTAGTTGCTGCTGGCTGGACTCCCTCTCCCTCTTCATTTGGGGTCAGGGTGAGTCAGACTGTCGTGGGCATCACGCCTAGGCAGCGGCAAGGCAGGCGGTTGCCGTTCAGTTTGGTTCTTTTTTTCTTCGGTCCACCGCCTGTTATTTCGCCGCCGCCATCTTGGATGGAAGTGGGGCTCCATCCGCCGGAAGTGAGGCATCTGGGAAGGGGGTGGCGCCCACGGAGCAGGCGTACGGTGTCATTTCCGCCGGAAAGCGCAGAGGGAAAGGGGAGGAACGGGGCTGGTGCTTATTTGGCGGTTTCGGACTGGCGCTATTGGAGTTTTAGCCACATAACACACACAGCAAGCGCTCCTCGATGGAATCGATGGCGGCAGCGAGTGTGACAGGCACCAGCAAGGCCTAAGTAAGGGGCAGTTGTATACTGTTCTCCTTTTACTGTGGGGTCTCTCTCTCTCTCTGTGGCAGGGACCTGTCTGGGCACATGAGGCAGCTTTAGTTCTCACTGTGCAGCTGTGGTGAGCAGCATTACAGAGAAGGACAGGTTGTCTCACTGGGATGGTCTCTTTTTGTCTCATGGCAGGCCAAGAGCTCTGATCCAGTGGCAAAAAGGAAATGCCCTTCATGTAAAGCTAAACTACCTGAAGGATGGAAGAAGACTTTGTCAAGCCTGTATTGATTCGCTAGTTAAAGAAGAAGCTTCTTCCGCTTGCAGCGACCTAAATGCATTGGTTAAAAAAGAACTTGATGCGACTATTCAATCATTTCGCTCTTCTCTAGCAAACCCATCCCTGAGTCAGCCAACTACCTCACAGTCCTCTCAGGGCTCACTTGTAATCCCGACGGTGGAAACTGAGGCATCTCCTACCCCAGAGGGACATTCCCCCTCTCAGTCTGCAGAGGAATCTGATGAGGGGGAGGAAGGAGAAAATTTACCTTCAAAATTCAAGTTGTCTTTAGAACAGGTAGATGGCCTGTTAAAAGCAATCTATACCACACTGGGTCTGGAAGAGGAAAGAAAGGAGTTATCTCTGCATGACAAAATGTATTCAGGGCTCAGCGAACACAAATTGCAATTTCCCAGTACACTCAGTTATTTCTGAGACTATTAAAGAGTGGACAGAGCCAGAGAGAAAACCTTTCTTTCCCAAAGCCTTAAAAAGGCGTTTCCCTTTTGATAATCTAGCTGCGTTTTGGAACAAAAGCCCCAAACTAGATGCCGCGTTTTCCCAAGTCTCGAGGTCAACAGATTTGGCATTCGAGGACATGGGGGTGTTATGAGATCCCATGGACAAAAGGATGGATCAGCTACTTAAAAGGGCTTGGCAATCCGTCATGGGAAATCTTAAACCTGCTATGGCGACTACTGTGGTATCCAGGAATATGGAGTTTTGGTCAGATAAACTTAAGGTCCATATTTCAGCAGACTCGCAAAACAAGAAATTTCTCTAGTCATCTTCCAGGACGGCACACCTGAGAGATGAGAGGCTCCTCCCTACAGGAAACACAATCAATCGACAGCTGTTTTAAGTCCCCACCCTTCCCCTTGATCCTCAGTTTTTGATTGTGTTTCTCCCTACACAGCGAAACCGTTTGTTTTTTTCAAATGACCCGAAGCCTGGCGCTGGTGGTCCCCCCCTGGGAGCCGGACCAAATGCCTGGGGAAGGCCTACGGCCACATCACCCTGAAAGTGAAAGAGGGCGCCGCCTGCCCGATCTCGTAGGATCTCGGAGGCAAAGCAGGATCGGGCCTGGTTAGTACCTGATGGGCCTCTGGGTCTGGCCGGATATAATTATCCTTCCTGGGGGGTTCCCCTATCCTTTCCTCAGGGGGGGCAGCAGAAACTGGAAGAGCCCCCCTGAGAGCTGAAGGCCCCTGGGTACAGTGGTGTCCCCAGAACTTCAGGGGCCTTTTTCCTGTCTCCCCCCCTTACCTGTCCGGGCGTCCGTTCAGACAGGGGTGCTGGCTGTCAGTTCTTTCCAGGGCCCCCGACTCCTGGGCCCCTGGTAGCCCGCGTGGGCTGCTGGGGAGGGCGCCGCTTGAACGACCCGCGTTCTTACCCAGGAGGGGAGGCTGAGAGTCAGCAGGAGCAGGCGCCCACATCCTCCTTTCGAGGAGGCACCAGTTCACTACGGTGGATGTCTGCCTAAACCACCTCCAGAATGGAATGAGGAACGTACGGCATTGCCCCCCCCCCAGGTGTATATACTGACTGGCAGGACACAGCCTAACCTTGCAGCTCCCTATGGGGACAGTAGTTGGGGGGGGGGGGGGCACTTTGGCGGCTATCCTCCTTGCGTGTGGACCATAAGGATGGAAAAGCAAGCCCGGTGGCTGTGGAAAAAGGGGAAGACTACAACGGTGAGTACTTTCCTTTACCTTGGGAATTTAGCTGCAAAATCCCCAATCCCAGCCTGATGGTTTCTGGGCATTTGAGATAATCTCCCCTGGGGTCTTGATTCAAATAGCCCAGAAGCTTCTGCTAAAAACACCAGCTACAGCTCCCTCTTACATCAGAGATGCTGTATGGTGGACAAGTGGTGCAGAGGAGCGAGTGTGCCTAAACCACCTCAGATGGGAAAGAGGTAGGTAAGGCATTTCTTCCCCTTCCCCCTGTATTTACTAAGTGGTGCAGTGCAGGACCTGGGGTCTGCATAACAAAATAGCCCAGAAGCTACTGCTAATACCACCAGCCACAGCTCCCTCTTACAGCAGAGACACTGTGGTTATCACAACAGTAGGTTTCCAACACTCTCCCTACATGTCCGGTTGTGGGACATTAGTAGGGATGAATAGAGCGAAGGGGGGGAGGACCTGGTAGATACAAAGAGTTCCTTACAGGCCAGGTATACCACTGAACAATTTATGGATTGTGCAATGGTTGAAGGATTCAGGAGTAAGTTCTCCTGGTCAGCAGGTGCACTAGGTTATATGGCCCTATTAGCCCAGCTGCTAGGAATCTGAAGCCATAAGCCCCAACCTCCCACTCCACCTTTACATTGTGGTTATATTGAAGTGCAGGAGGTAAGAAAAACCTTTTTGTTGGTTTGGGCTGCAGTCAACTCAGTGACAGATCTAAAGGCGATTTACCATAAATCGCTTCCTATATCCTTTAATTAAGGATTTTCTGTGCAAACATATGCAAGAGCTAGATAGATACATGATTGCTTGTTTAAGGCCTGCAGGTGGCTATTTTCCTCCAGGCTAAATTGGTGATCACCTTTTCTAGAGGCTGTCCTAAATTGGTCTCTAGGGCGGGGCTCATTGAGACTTTAGTTTCTGATCAGCCCCACCTGTGTGTGAGCTGACCAGCATTTGCTCAGTCTACGGAGGTAAGGTAGGACAACAGCTACTATAGTAAGGTGTCTAACCATTTTTAGAATTTGTTCCTTCACTGGGGGGTGAAGTGTTAGTATCTACAGCCCAGGCTATGCCTAGGGATCAAATTGCTCTGTTTGGTTATTGCATAAAGGGATTCACCAGTAGACCTCAGTAGTGAAGGTTTGTCCTTGCTGGGATATTTTGTGGCACAGCAGAAATACACATTGAGATTTGTGACATCTCTGCTCATAAGGGGTATAGTGCTGTACATCAGAAATGCACTGCACTGAAGCTTTGTTGTTTGTTATATCCTAAAGGTACTGCCTTATTTGGCTACACATCAGAAAAATACAACAGGGAAGGTGGTCTGTACTTTCTGGTCTTGTGACGCATGGCGGAAATGCACATCATTGAGTTTTGACATCTCTGCTCATATTTGTTATATTGCTGCACATCAGACATACTCAAAATTGAGTTCTGTCTGGGGTTTTTTGTGTCCTGTATTACTGCCTTATTGGTTGCTTATTAGAAAGGCAGTAGTGAAGATTGATGGTCCTGAATTGTGGGGAAATACAAATTGAACCTGTGCCAGGGGTAGTACTGGTACTGCCTTTTGGTAATAGGTGCAGCCCCGCAAAGTGGCGTTAGGCTGACAGTGCTATTAACGGCAAAGGTTGCCGATTTTAGGCATGCGATTTTACATGTTGAGTCGCATGCCAAATCCCTTCAATATGGATGTGCTATCTCTATTCAGATTGTTATATTGTTGCACATCAGATATATACAAGATTGAAGGTTGTCTGTCCCTTTATGTCTTACATTTACTGCCTTATTGGCTGCATATCAGAAGGGACACAGCAGTGGGGTTGCTTGTCCTTTTCTGATTTGTTTTTACTGCCTCAGCAGGGAGACACATTGAGGATGGTGGCGTATCTGCTCAGTATTGGTATATTACTACACATCAGACATACACAAAGATTGAAGATTGTTTGTGTCCTGTATGTTCTATATTTACTGCCTTATCGGCTGCATATCAGAAAGGCACAGCAGTGAGGGGTGTCTTTTCTGTTTCTCATTGTTCTACCTTGCTGCTTCTTAAGGATACACAGCAGGGGGTTGTTGGCTGCACGCCTCCAGGGAGATACAGCATTGGGGACCCCTCGCTTGTTCAACCTGAAAATTGCAAGTTACCTGCGACCTGTGTAATCTTGAGGTCTGTGGATCCAGAAAGCAGGGTCTGCTTGGTGGCGCCGCGACCTGGAGTTGCACAGACACAATTGGTTCCCATTGGAAGCCATAGTGTATGACTTTTCTCTTGCGTTTTTGCGGTTGCAGGTTGGGTCGCACAGGTGTGGGAGCCCTAAGTTTCCCTTCTGGTTGAGGTTTTGCTACACACAAGAATAGACATCATGGAGTTTATTGCCTTACTTTGCAATACACCAGAAAGATCGCAGCTAGGAAGGCTGTCTGTTTTTATGTGGCTGCACAGCAGAAATACTCAACATTGAAGCTTGTTGGTGCTTTCTGTTTCAGATTCCCTTACCTTACTGCACTTCGGAAAAACACAATGCTGCAGGTTGCTTGGGTTCTTTCCATGTTGGTTCTATGTGACTGCACTACAGAACTGCATAGCAGAAAAGATATTGTCTTGTTATGTTGGTTTAGCTAGCCAGTACCATATTGATCTTATAACTGTATTTGGTGGTTCATCAGAAATACGCAACATAGAAGTTTGGGTCTTTCTGTCTTATATTTATTGCCCTGTTTTGCTGTACATCAGTAAAACTCCACCGTAAACAGGACTCACGTCCTTTATGTGGATGTATGTATGTATATATATGTATATGTATATGTGTGTGTGTGTGTGTGTATATGTGTGTGTATGTATGTGTATATATATATATATATATATATATATATATATATATATATATATATATATATATATATATATATATATATATATATATATATATATATATATATATATATATATATATATATTCTCTCTATCAGTTATGACCTAGCTAGCTGCACTTCAGAAACACGCAGCATTTAGGGTCGGTTCACACTAAGGCAGCACGACTTACAGCGCGACTGCCTCAGGCGACCCAGGACACGACTCAGCGGCGACTTGCGAAACTACGTCTGTATGGAAGTCAATGCAAGTTGCCCCCAAAGTCGTACAGGAACCTTTTTTCTAAGCCGGAGCGACTTGCATCGCGCCGATTTAGAACGGCTCCATTGCACAGAACAGGACGCTACTTGTCAGGTGACTAGGTCGCCTGACAAGTCGTCCCAGTGTGAACCAAGACTGAGGGTTTGCGTGTGTCTTAATGTTTTTACAGATTGGCTGCACATCAGAAAACCAGACTGTGAGGACTGTTTGTCTACATTGAAGTTCAGATTTGGGTCTCTCCCATATTTGATATGTTGGTTTAGCTAGCCACACTCAGATACACATTATTGTCTATGCTTGTGTCCTTTTTGTCTAAATCTATTGTGCTGGGTCCACAATCTATGATCTTTTTTAATTTGTGATATTAATAATGCATGTATCACCTTTTGTATTTCAGCCCTCTTTTCCGTGGAGGGGCCTGGAGTTCTGGCGGCAGACGTCACATGTCAGAAAGCCTCAGCCCCATACATTCAGGAATGCTGGAACCATTTCCTAGGGTTGAAGCCCAGTAGGGTTATAGGACACTGGAGGAAGGCGATAAAGAATCACCCTGCTTAGTAAGAACTTGGGAAGTTCTGTTCAGAGGAGTATTATGACCTGAAGATGAAGTATAAAGATGTCCACCCGACCGAATAGGTTACGGCTCGGTGCATGGCCTTCATCTCACCCTTCTAGCAGAACTAGATGTAGCAGTATAAGTGTTATACTCCTGCTATGAGCTTTATTCTCCTGAAGTAGGCACTTTGGCGTAAGTAAAGCCACAGAGTGGGCATGCCTTAAACCCAGGGATCAAGCCTCGGTTAATCTATTACCCTTAAGTAGGCTTCCCTTTAGTCTTGGCTGATGTAAAGATAAAAATGAACAAAAAAGGTTGTCTGTTAGGGGCCCACCTTTTTCTGCAGTTTTAATTCCCTGAACAGGGTAGTGTTAGACAGGCCCTCTTAGTGATCAATTAGTGTCCTTGTCTTACAACACAGGTCTCTGATTAACCTTTAAGGGTTCTAAGTAGCACCTACAGGCACAATAGGCCAGGGTTGTTAGATGTGTGAGACAGGCAACATTGATAACCTACAAGTTTAACATGTTTTCCGATTCCATCTTTAAGAGCCCACTCCACCTAGGTCCTGCATCCGAAGCAGAGAAGGCAGGGACATCGGTGGAGTAGACATGCAGACCAGCTGCATGATCCAGCTATAATACCTTCATCAAGCATATGGAGTGGAGGTAAAACTCACTGCAGAACCAAGGTTCGCCAAGAGGGTCTTGCAGTGGTCCCACCCTAAGGTAGGCCTGAGGTACTTGATTATCCTCTCAGGTGTGCCGTCCTGGAAGATGACTAGAGAAAATTGACAGTTACTTACCGATAACTGTTTTTCTAGGATATCTTCCAGGACGGCAGGCCTACTTCCCGCCCGTTGGAGGAGGGAAAATGGTAGAACACTAGAAGGTGAGTACCTATGAGGAATGATTTCCCTTGTGAACCAGGTTCAGGAGTTACTTCTCTACAAACTGAGGATCAAGGGGAAGGGTGGGGACTTAAAACAGCTGTCGATTGATTGTGTTTCCTGTAGGGAGGAGCCTCTCATCTCTCAGGTGTGCCGTCCTGGAAGATATCCTAGAAAAACAGTTATCGGTAAGTAACTGTCAATTTTTGTATTCATTCTCGACTGTCAGCCACTGTTGCCTTTATTTCTGATGCCTCAGCGGAATCAATTAAAATGACAGCTAGATCTGCAGCCTTAGCTAACTCGGCCAGAAAGGCTCTGTGGTTGAAAATGTGGCCGCGGCATCCAAAAATAAGCTGTGTGGGATACCGTTCCTGGGAGACTTGCTTTTTGGTCCTGACTTGGATGCAGTTCTAGATAGAACAGCTGATAAAGTCTTTCCCTATCAAAAAGAAAAAACAGCCAGTTAAACGTTTTTTTTCGTTCCCAAAGGGCTCAAGAACAAACCAAACCCCAGGAGAAAAGGAAAAATTGGGCATCACAGAAGGGAAAAGGAAATGTCCTTTTCCATCCTCCTGTAGCCTCCGGTAAAACCCAATGACTTGTGCGTACCAGTGGGGGGAAGGCTTCAAAGTTTCCTCCCCCTTTGGGCCAGCATGACAGAAAATCAATATGTTTTAGACATGCTGTCCCAAGGTTACAGGATAGTTTTCGGATCACCCTCCAGAAAGATTCTTTGTAACAAACTTGCCAAGGGATCTAACAAAGGCCCTGGCTATGAAGAACCTTTTAAAGGATCTGAGGCACCACAGGGTCGTGATACCAGTATTCCCAGAAGAACAGGGTCAGGGCTTCTATTCACACATATTTCTGATAAGAAAACCATCCGGAAACTTCCGTCTTATTCTCAACCTGAAACCTCTGAACAAGTCGGTCCTATACAAAAAGTTTTTTATGGATTTTCACAGTCAGGAACATTCTGACAAAAGAATGTTTTATGGCATCAATCGATCTGAGGGATGCTTACCTTCATGTTCCTGTAGCACCTCAATCCCAGAGATTCCTGAGGTTTGCGGTGAATATGGGCAAAGAGATTATTCATCTTCAGTTCAGGGCCCTTCCCTTCGGCCTGTCGTCAGCTCCGCGTATTTTTATGAAAGTAATGGCGGAAGCTCTTGCCCCTCTTCGACTCCAGGGGATTGCGGTAATCCCATATCTGGACGACCTCCTCTTTTTTGCCCCATCCAGGGAAAAGTTGCATGGGGATCTGAACAGAGCCTGCAGTCATTTGGAGTCACTAGGGTGGATAGTGAATGTTCAAAAATAGAGTTTCATTCCAGCCCAACAAGTACTTTTTCTGGGTTACTTGGTAAATTCGATGGAACAAAAGATTTTTCTCCCAGAAGAGAAAAAGATCAAGGTTCAGAGGGTAGTGACGACACTAAAAACAAACTGTCACTTACCTGGTGATGGAGCCTGATATGCAGAGGATGGCCTCTATTGCAACTCTGACTTTGAGCCCCTAATAGAGCTGACAGGAAGCACCGAGATGCAAAGTCGCACAAGTGCCTGGCAGGATCGCTGAACCTGGATCGGAGCACTCAGCCGGGCTGTAGAGGTGTCTGTAGGAATCCCAGAGCAGTGGTAGGCAGGTAGCTGGAGCAAGTAGACAACCGGTCCCCACAGGCAGAAGTGCAGGTGCAGCAGAAGGGATGGTGGCACCCTCGAGGCTGAAGAGAAGGCAGGTACAGGCAGGCCAGGTCATACACAAATGGGCACGTCAGGAACAGAGGCTGAACTGGAAGCGGAATCAGATTACAGGCCGGGTCGTAAGCAGACTGGCAGGGTCAGACAAGCCGGGGTCGGATGCAGGCAGGAAACAAGAACGTCAGGAAGCAAGCCGGGTCACAACAGGAACGGAAGTCAGGTAAGTAATTGTAGGATACACAGGGAACGCTGTAGAGCAGACAGCACTGAGTCTGGAAACTGTCTGAGTTTAAATAGCTTGTTTGGGTGTCAAAAGCTGTCACAGGGTGCGTGTGCACCAATGGCATTCTGACAGGGGCAGAGGTAACAGGTCATCTTCTTCGGCAGCCATCTTGGGTGCTGGCATGCCCTCCGTGACACTGCCCCCCCCAAAGGGCAGCCTCTGGATGCCCAACTTGGCCCACTTATCAGGATGGAAGTTCTTAAAAACTTGAACCAAATTTCGGGCATGGATATTACCTTCAGGTTCCCAGGAGTTGTCCTCTGGCCCATACCCTTTCCATTTTATCAGGAACTGGATCTGATTTCTTCTCTTCCTGCATTCTAAGATTGTTTCCACCTCAAACTCCTCCTCCCCGTCAATAATTACATGTTCAGGCGGGCCAGAACTTCGTCCTGGGAAGGGGTCAGGAACAGCAGGTTTCAACAAGGTTATGTGGAACACAGGGTGGATTCTAAATGACTCAGGAAACTCTAATTCATATGCAACCTCATTGATCCATCTCTTCACCGGAAATGGTCCTATAAATTTAGGGCCCAGTTTCTTTGAGGGACAGGCCAGTTTCAAACTAGTAGTTGCTAGCCACACTTGGTCACCGGGTTCAAAATCAATTCTCCCCTTCTTTTCCTGTCAAAAACTTCCTTATTGTATGCCTGTGTCTTGGCCATTGTTTCCTGTAGCAGTTTGTTATTGGCGTTGAAGAAATTTATAGTTTCGGAAACAGCTGGTACAGGGGAATCTGGTGGAAACCGTAGTTTGCAAAAAAATGGAGATTGCTTTGTAGCAGAGTGTACTGAATTGTTATAAGAAAACTCGGCCAGGGGAAGCCGAAAAGCCCAATCGTCTTGAGAAAACGAGGAGAAACATCTCAAGTACTGTTCAAGGGTTTGATTAGTCCTCTGTCTGCCCATTCGTTTGTGGGTGATATGCTACTGGAACGACTTGGCGGGCTTCGGACTCCAAATCGACGCACAGCAGGGAAGATTGGTCCTGATGATTCTCTTGCCAACAATGCTGAAGGCAATAGGGGGAAAGAAACTTGATTTCTTCTGAAACCCAGTTAATGTGAGGTTTATGAGGTTTTAACCAAGGCATACCCAGAATGATTGGGAACAGAGGGGAAGCAATTGCATCTAGGCGTAGAAGCTCTTGATGGTTCTCGGCAATGGTGGTAGATAACGGGATGGTTTCGTGAGTAACCAATCCAGATTTAATGGTGGATCCATCTGCCAGATGTACAGAAAGTCTCTGAACCTTGGGTAGTAGAGGAATGTGATGTTTGGCAGCAAAAGCTAAATCTATGAAACAGCTGCAAGCTCCAGAGTCAATTATAGCGGGTGTCTGGATAGTTCCTCCTGGGAGCTGTAACAAAATGAGAAGAGAAAGATGAGCAGAGTGATTGGGTAGAGATGGAGAAGCGGATGTAATTGAGAGGCACTTGTGGATTTTGACCGGGCAAGACTTCACATAATGTCCTGATCCTCCACAGTACAGGCAAAGATTTAGCTGGCGTCTGCGCTGGCATTCTTCAGTAGTCAGAGAAGGGCGGAGGAGACCAAGCTTCATGGGTTCAGATGCGTCTGAAGCGGATGCGGCAGGTGAAGTGGGACTGAAAGAACCAGACACTCGTGGAAGCATCCATGCTGGACGGGACTGGTCGGTGGCTCGTTCCGACCTACTTTCCCTTAAGCGACGGTCAATCTGGATTGACAAATTTATAAGTGTCTCCAAGGTGGAGGGGACACCTGTTCGTGCTAGCTCGTCCTTGAGATTATCAGAAAGGCCCATGCAGAACTGGTAACGCAGGGCAGCATCGTTCCAGGTGGTGTCGGAACTACAATGCCTGAATTCTGAAACCTAGTCCTCCATGGCCCTGTGACCCTGCTGAAGCGTGTGAAGGGCAGCTTCCGCAGTAGCGGCTTGCTGGTGGTCTTCATATAATTGAGCCATGGCTCCAAAAAAGAGGCTAAGGCCGTCAGATGTGGCCTTTTGTTCAAGGAGCCGGTGAGCCCAGGCCTGTGGTTCCCCCTGAAGCAAGGAAATGACAAACCCGACCTTGGTGGCTTCCAGGGAGAAGGTTCGTGGTTGTAGCGAAAAATAGTTTGCATGCGTTGCGGAAGACTCTGAACTCGTTGTGTTCTCCGTGGAACTTTTCAGGAGTTGGGACTCTGGGTTCAGGTGGTAGCATAACGACTGCGGGAGCTGCTGGCATCCCAGAAGTGGAAGGTGCTTGAGCAGGAGCAGAGGCAGACAAGGTCTGTATTTGGCCTTCCAGCTGGGTATAACCGTTTTGTAAGTCCTTTACAGCTTGTGTTAATCCGGCTAGGTGTTGGCAGAGTTGCTCCATAGGAGAGGGTCCTTGCACAGGCTCAGACATGGCTGTTTGCTACTTTCACGTACCTGGTGATGGAGCCTGATATGCAGAGGACAGCCTCTCTTACAACTCTGACTTGGAGCCCCTGATAGAGCTGACAGGAAGCACCAAGATGCAGAGTTGCACGAGTGCCTGGCAGGATCGCTGAACCTGGAGCTGGATCGGAGCACTCGGCCGGGCTGTAGAGGTGTCTGTAGGAATCCCAGAGCAGTGGTAGGCAGGTAGCTGGAGCAAGTAGACAACCGGTTCCCACAGGCAGAAGTGCAGGTGCAGCAGAAGGGATGGTGGCACCCTCGATGCTGAAGAGAAGGCAGGTACAGGCAGGCCGGGTCATACACAAACGTGCTCGTCAGGAACAGGGGCTGAAGCGGAATCAGATTACAAGCCGGGTCGTAAGCAGATTGGCAGCGAAGTGACAGAAGGAGCAGGCAGGTGCGGAGTAGAGGTCAAGCCGGGGTCGGATGCAGGCAGGAAACAGGAACGTCCGGAAGCAAGCCAGGTCCCAAACAGGAACGGAAGTCATGTAAGTAATTGCAGGATACACAGGGAACGCTGAAGAGCAGACAGCACCGAGTCTGGAAACTGATTGAGTTTAAGTAGCCTGTTTGGGCGTCAAAAGCTGTCACAGGGTGCGTGTGCACCAATGGCATTCTGACAGGGGCAGAGGTAACAGGTCATCATCTTCGGCAGCCATCTTGGGTGCTGGCATGCCCTTCCTGACAGGCAGAGGTAACAGGTCGTCTTCTTCGGCAGCCATCTTGGGTGCTGGCATGCCCTTCCTGACAGGCAGAGGTATGTATTGTATCTTATTACTTGCCCCTGTCTTAAACAATATATAGGTCGCACTACTAGGACATTTTCGATTAGGGTGGGGGAGCACATCGCCCTAATTAAAAGCAGAGACCCCAAACACACGGTCCCGAGACATTACAAGGAATTCCACGGTGGGAATCCAGAGGGATCGCAGTTTGTCATTATCGACAAATATACACCACCCTGGAGAGGGGGTGCTAAAACAAGGAGTATCCCGCCTCGAAATGTTCTGGGCATATGAGTTGCAGACTTTTGCCCCTTTAGGGCTCAATGTAGAGATAGACGTTAATGCTTTCCTGGATGAATCGTAAGGGACACAATGTATATTCTTATATGTTAATATTTTTATGTTGTACAATTTTGCAATCTCGGATTTGCTTATATATGGGTAAGATCTGTATTGCCTTTTGAAGGTTATAAATTATGGAGGTTACGGATGTAAAGTGTGTAGACTCATGTGAATCCAGCCCATTGAATTCGTTTCATCGATTATGACACATGGGTTTACACACATGCAACTTTCGCACCCCTCTATTCATGCAAATTTTACATATGACCTGGCTAGATCAGGGCGCTCACATAACTATTATGTTGCCCTCATCGGGTGCATGATACGGGATGAAACGCATGCTTCCGGTTCTTCATTTAGGAACTGGAACGCAAGCCATCCTTATTGAAGCCACCTCCAACTTATTGTTTCTCCGGGAGCTTCCGGCTAACCACCAGTGGAATGCAAGCGGTGAGATCTACATGAGTATTTCCGCTTCCGCGCCTTGACGTCACAGCGTCACATCGCGAGATCAGCTAAGACCCGTCGCCACACATTGGCGGTGACGAACTAATGCTTACAAATTATATACACAAGCAAATATTTTATTTTAAGCTCAATATTACTTTCTACACTCTCTTTTAACATGATAATGGTACGATAATGGCATTTAACATTAGACACATGGGGAACATTTGGCCTTAGTTTTGATGGGTGGAACGCACAACACACCCACCAAAGTGAGGCCTGAAACGCACGCGGGTCCGCCATTTTGGACAACCCGGAAGTGCAAATTCTTGGAATTGAACGGGCTGGAGTCACATCAGGATGAACACAGTTCCTATATTAGGGAGTCGGGCTGCAGTGGAGGGTACCCCAGGACGAAGTCTACTCAGACGAAACGCGTCGGGAGGACTCCACTGCCGCCCCCTTTTTATGTACAAGCGCTTTTTTATCATCTACATCATGTAAGTGTATTTCTTTAATTTTTAATAAATACGGTTTCTACGGTATTACACTATGTGGTCCTTTCTGTACCCTTTATGAACCATACGCGGGGAGATTCATTATTATATTTGGAGAAGATACGTCTTCAGAAAAACCCCCCTTGATGTCTTCAGGTTACCAAGGTCTTCTCAGTATTGCCAGGGAGCAATAAAAGCCGGTTTGACCCTCACAGTATACACTGTTTTGGGTTCAAACCCTCCGGTAAGCCCCCATCTGTACCATCTGAGTGTACTGCATGTTTGTGAAGACACTGTGGTGTAATATTTGAAGCTGGTCCATATATGCACTATTTAATTTAGTTATGTGGGACTTTTTTTGATTGACTGCACACCATCATCTCTAAAGACTTTATGTTGTATGCTGGTGAAGGTGCTCCTTACTTCACCTTTGGGTGGTGACCCATTTAGTTTTTAACTCACTGACTGTTCATTTTAATCATTTTTGCTTCCATTTGAGTTTTCTCAATGTGAATCATTTATGTGTGTTTAGCTATATTACGTATAAGGCATAGGTTTCTTAACCTATTAGTTTTAAAGGTGCCCTGTTGACTTAGCGCTACACTTTTTTGTTTATATTAAGAGGTAACAGGTCGTCTTCTTCGGCAGCCATCTTGGGTGCTGGCATGCCCTTCCTGACACAAACCAGCTGATTTCAGTCTGAAGGGTTATGTCGGTTCTGGGGACATTAACCTCTTCTATGCCAGCCATCCAATGGGCAAGGCTGCGTTTCAGGCCTCTCCAGAGGTTCCTTCTGAGTACATGGAACCACAGGACAGAGTCTAGATACGAAGATAAAGATCCCCACCAGAGTCAAACGTTCACTGTGGTGGTGGAAAAGGCATGTAGTTCTACAAAGAGGTCTTCTTTGGTCTTTTCTGACCAGAAAAGTGGTCACAACAGACGCCAGTTTGCAGGGATGGGGGGCCCACATGGGTCAGGCCTTAGCACAGGAAACATGGTCCCAGGTCGAGGCCGAAAAATCCTCAAATTGGAGAGAGCTAAAAGTGGTCGCCCAAGCATTAGCTTTCTTCTTTCAAAGCCTCATAGGTTGCCATGTCCAGGTTTTGTCGGACAATGCCACTACCATAGCCTACATGAACAAACAGGGAGGCACAAGAAGCAGGTCTCTTCACTTACTGTCAGATTCTGGAGTGGGCGGAAAACCACTTACTAGCACTATCCGCAGTCCATCTCAAAGGCACGTTAAAGGAAGTAGCGGATTATCTGAGCCGACAGTGCAGGAATCAGAGTGGAGTCTGAACAAGGAGGTGTTTGCATTGATCACCAGAACTTGGGGCCTTCTGCAGGTAGATCTGTTTGCTTCAAGACAAAACACGCAGCTCCCGCAATTTTTCTCCCTTCAGAGACAACAGCTCTCAGGGGATAGATGCTCTGGCGCATCCGTGGAATTTTCACCTAGGATTTGCTTTTCCTCCATTCCGGTTAATTCCACTAGTGTTGAGAAAGATACTAAAAGAGAGAGTATCAATAATTTTGATTACTCCATATTGGCCAAAGAGCTTGGTTTTCCACGTTTCTACAGTTGGCAATCAAACCATATTGGCATCTTCCGCTCAGTCAGGATTTGTTGATTCAGGGGCCAGTACATCATCCAGATGTAGGCAGGTTAAAGCTCACTGCCTGGTATCTGAGGAGAGGAGCAAAGGCTTTTCAGAAAAGTTAATAACTACGTTGCTTTCTAGTAGGAAAAGTAACCAGGGGTATTTACGCCAAAGTATGGAAAGTCTGTTTCTTTCTGTCATTCAGAACATAGGGAGGTTAAAGACCTAGTTTCTGTGCTAGAATTTTTGCAAAAAGGTGCAGACAAAGATCTTGCGGTCAGCACTCTTAAAGTGCAGGTGGCCGCCTTGGGAGTTTATCTGGGGAGTTCATTATCTTCAGAAACTCTGATCATGAGATTTTTCAAAGCACTTTCCAGGTCAAGACCGGTCCCGGTAAGACATTTTCCAAATTGGGATCTCTCGGTGGCTCTGCAAGCTCTTGTAAAAGAACCATTTGAGCCTTTACAGACCATTTCCCTAAAGAATTTAACTTTGAAAACTTTTTTCTGGTCGCAATTACTTCAGCAAGAAGGATTAGTGAACTGCACGCCCTATCAGTAAAGGAGCCTTTTTGTCACTTTTTCCAGATAGGGTTGTCCTTAAGGTAGACCCAGGGTTTTTGTCAAAAGTGGCAAGTTTTAGTAACAGGTCTCAGGAGATTATTCTCCCAATTTTTTGTGCTAACCCTTCGGGTAAAAAGGAAGAGCAGTTCCACAACTTGGACGTAAGACGTATCCTTTTACATTATTTGGAAGTAACAGGAGGTTTTAGAGCTTCAGATTCATTATTTCTTTTTTTCTGGAAACAAAAAAGGCCACCAAGCATCAAAAGGATCATTGGCTAGATGGCTTAAGACAGCTATTTCTGTAGCCTACTCTCAGATGGGTTTATCTCCCCCGCTGGGAATTAGGGCTCATTCAACGAGGGCCCAGGCCACTACATGGGCAGAAAGAGCTGGTGCCCCCCCAAATCAGATTTGTAAGGCGGCTACGTGGTCAAGTTACTTAACGTTTGTCCGTCATTACAGACTGGATCTCCTGTCAGCAGGGGATCAGGCTTTTAGCAGAAAGGTTCTGCAGGCTGTGGTCCCTCCCTAGGGGGGGGGTAAGTCTCTATTATCCTCTCAAGTGCTGTCCTGAAAGACGCTAAGGGAAAATTCAAGTTAGACTTACCGGTAACTTGTTTTCCAAGAGTCTTTCAGGACAGCACTTGAAAGAGTGACTCCTCCCCTTGCAAACAGGAAACACCTCTTCCATCAAACTTTAAAAGGAGGCTCCTTTCCACACATTGTCAGTAGTAGAGAACCTCTGGCCCCAAACTGGAACACATAATCGAGATATGATTAGTCACAGTGTGTATGTGTATGTATATGTGTGTATATATGTATGTGTATATGTATGTGTATATATATATATATATATATATATATATATATATATATATATATATATATATATATATATATATATATATATATATACACTGTGACTAATCATATCTCGATTATGTGTTCCAGTTTGGGGCCAGAGGTTCTCTACTACTGACAATGTGTGGAAAGGAGCCTCCTTTTAAAGTTTGATGGAAGAGGTGTTTCCTGTTTGCAAGGGGAGGAGTCACTCTTTCAAGTGCTGTCCTGAAAGACTCTTGGAAAACAAGTTACCGGTAAGTCTAACTTGAATTTTCGGAAATGTCAGGATCTACCTTTTGGACCACCTTGACTGACTAGGCCATATATGCTTGATGGCCTGTCTGGTGCTCCAGAGAGTAGTAGGGTACTTGTATCTTGGATTGTACATCTATGTAATGTTGTTATAATATTTTGTACCTTACATTTCTACGTTGACCTCTTGGTCATTTTTTTTTGTTTTTTATATCAACCAGTTGCCGACCAGCAGCTGCAGTTATACTGCGGCAAGGTGGCCCGGCTGCGCGAATCGCCGTACTGGTACATTGGTTCGTGCACTTGCGGGCCGCCGCGGGAACTCGCCCATGGGTCAGGCGGACTCTGTCTGCCGGCCACCAACGAGCACCGGAAAGACACTCTCTCTACTCCAAGTCAGTCTGTCCCCCTGACAGTTAGAAAGCACCTCCCTAGGTAACACTTAACCCTTTGATCACCCTTCCCTGCCAGTGTCATTTATACAGTGATCAGTGCATTTTTATAGCACTGATCACTGTATTGTGTCACTGGTCACTAAAAAGTATAAATAAGGGAAAAAAACTGCACTTGGAAGGAAAGAACAAGCTGCGGTATAAGTGTGGCACACCTAAAATAAAATCAAAAAGGCAAAAAAACGCGCTATAAGGTGATGTGAACAATAATCCAACTATGAAGTCCCATACATAAGTGAATAGTCCAATTAGTGATCCAAAGGAAAAAAAAGTAGGTATAACTTCGATGGATAACGTGAACTTCATCCAAAAGGAAAACAGTGATGAAAGACACAATTCACGGAACACTCCAATAGGTATTGTGCTTACCAGAAGTAAGCCAAAAAGGGGCGAGTGGCTTAAACCCAGCCTGGGCCTTTTAGATGAACAATCCAGATGAAGCAGGATGAATGCCCTCGTCCCGTGGATGCACAGATTATGATCCGAAAAATATATGACAAAAATATAGCGTAATACTGTTGACATAAAAAACACTCCAAACCAAAAAAATGTGACACTCAACTAACAATAAATCATATGTGATCATATAAAATCCTGTGCAAATAACCAGGGCAGTGTAGTGAGTATCATGCAAACTGAAAATGGATAGGCGAAAGCTACCACGACAGCCAAAATCTGCTTACCAGATATAAATGGATAGTCATTGTATAACAATCACCCCAAGGATATGTGAAGGAAATTACACCAAGTGCTGAAGGTTAATGATGCTAACTGCTTACCAGATGACAGACCATTGTGAGCAGATTTAATAAAGCCAGGAAACAAACACCAAGTGAGCAAACACTGATATTAACGAACCTTAGGGAATGTCCACTTACCAGATATGCAAACAAAAGAGGGCAGATATATTGAGGTGCAGGCAGGACTCCATACAGGAACGGTGTAAACACGTCTTGACCACTCAATCCAAACTCAGCGAAGCATATATGATGAAAGAGCCAATAGTGTAATAATTTATTGGCAGCTGATCTGAAAGTTAACCAATTAATGATCTGCTGTCACCAGCGGGTACCAGAGCGTTTTTTGCGATTCGGCACTGCGTCGCTTTAACTGACAATTGCGCAGGCGTGCGACGTGGCTCCCAAACAAAATTGACGTCCTTTTTTCCCCACAAATAGAGCTTTCTTTTGGTGGTATTTGATCTCCTCTGCGATTTTTTTTTTTTTTTTTTTTTTTTTTTTAATTGCGCTGACATACACTGACCAGAAGGAGACAGACTTCATGTGTCCAGGTCCTGCAGCAGCAGCTCAGCCACGGTGCTGGTGTGTGAGGAAGCCAGAGTAGAGGAGGAGAGCCGCCCGAGCGCCAATTGATGTTGCACGGTGGCCAAATTGTAAGTCCCAGAAGTCCCAGCACGCAAAGCTGACCCTTCCTTGACGGAAGCCAAATGAGGATCCACAGGCTAAGCAGGTCTCGAGTCTCCACAGGCTGGTCTCTTGATTGCATGGAGGGGGTCGGCCGGTTATCGCACTGAACGGCAGGATGGGTAAGAACTTTGTGTCTTGAACTGACCTATACCTGCCGCGGTACTGCTATACACTTTATCTCCCATGCTCAGATTGTTCAGTTGAACAGAGCTGCATATTGTGGAAATACTGAGGCAGTTATTCGCCTATCATAGGAGCCAGCTCCAAGTACAGGACTGTATACATCCCATGCTTGGTACCCCTGGGCATTTTGGGTGCCAAAGACTGCATGTCCATTCAAATTCTACACAGGGATCACATGTGAATGCTGAAGCAATGATGCCGTTGAAACTACCCTTGCTGTAGCCTATACATTCTATTGAAATTATATCGCTGTGGTCCACTTATCCTAGTCCCAGCCGGGACCAAGTGCACCGGCCTCAACCCTGGTCAGGGGCTTACACCGTGTGTACCCTGTCATATATGGACATATCAGGCATCCACATTTATGTTCTATCACCGCACTATTAGGACTCGGACTTTCTATTGCCCATTTAGCGGCTGCATCTAGTATACGTGTATTAAACACGTCCAGTCACAGGTGTCACTAAGTACCATTAGCCCACACCCCTGCACTTGGTGTTCTTCCCAGTGTGTGGAATCTGAGCCAGCAGTTCACAAGAAATTATCCATTTATCAGCACACCATTGTTTGGTCTCCCTGGGGTACTTGGGGTCTGGATAGGGAATTTAGGGTAAGGTGGGTCGACCCACCACTGTCTATTTTTAAATACAACGTTGTTTTTTGCTTTTTTATTTTTCATGGTCTCTTGATATTGTCGAGGAACAGATCCCACCTGTGTAGACTAGACCTGCAGATGTGGGATCCCTTACTATTGTTTTTATACGGAATTTCAATAGTTTTTTTGTACACTTTTGATCTATATACGTGGTAGCTTCTCCTTCTGTTGGCTTTCTTGGGACCAACCTGGTCCCTCCTCTTTTTTTCTTAGGGAGAGATGGTGAACAGCAGGATAAACCAGGATTGTACCAATCTATAGAAAATTAGTTCTCTAGTGGACAAGTATGAACATGATTTGAGTTTAAAGAAACTCTTAAGTCTAAGATTGCTCATTACCATTAATTTTAGTATTTCTTTTCCTAGGTATATCTGTTCTGAACAAAACAAAGTGGAAAGGAGGAATATTACAAATTGAAAAAGCTAAGGAAAGCTTCTTACACAGGTAAACAATTCCTACAAAGGACTATGGTCTAAATTGGCTCCAAACTAAATGCTAAAAAGATTTTAAGAAAACACTGAACCTTGAACCTTGACTTCCAGACACTGGAATCTGGAGGCACTGGAGATGCCACTATACTTCACTGCTGCCTCTTGAAAAAAACGGGATATTCAATCTCGTGAGGATGTGCACCTGCACTTTGGTTGTGTACATATCTTTACAGTAGGCAGTACAGTAGTTAATTCTTTATTGTCTAGTAGAGCTGTGGGTGCCAAAGTTATTCAACACTACCCACTTTGATCCCTGAAGCTGGCTGCTATGTCACTACAGGGCACAATCATGATACAGCAGATAGCCAGAAAAAAGCCACATTATCTGATCATGTCATGAATTATCTTGCTGTCCATTGGTCAGGCAAGCATACAATTTGTTTGGTAAAGGCTTGCTCTGTATGGGTTTTTTTTTTTTTTTTTTTTTTTTTTTTTTTTTTCTTTGAGGCAGGGTAACTTTCTTCAAGATGCCATTCAGCCTAGTTTCTAATGCCCAGTACAAAGGACAATGTGTGTGTGTTTGTGTTTCCAGGCATTTGGTAAATTTCGTTTAAACATTTGTTTGGTTAGGTTGTCCACTGGAGCTGTAAAAGCACCACACATGGATCTTTACACAGTAATACATCAAATAATGTGTAATATAATAATGATCAAATAGGCTCTAGTCCTAGAATATGGTTATGCGTACAAAACCTTCAAATATGAAGCATACCCCCATACATTCTTCAGCCACAGAAGCAAGATTTAGGAACAACTTTTAGGAGTTTAATGAATATTGTTGGCTTTGAAAACGCACTAAGAACCAGTGCACCAGCACTTTTTAAGCTAATTTTTAAATTGAAACATTTTATTTATGACCAGGTCGTGCAAGAAGGGATTGCTGCCATTTTGAAACATAAGTGGAAATTGAGTTCCAGGCCAAGATGAATGGCTTGTATAGAAAAGAGATTAACCTGGGGTAGTGGAAGTTTGTATTGGACAATTTTTCTTTTCTATTCTTTCATGCATTTTCCTTTTTACCATGGCTATTTCAGTTACATATAAGCAATGTGCAAAGTTTTGACATATTTAGTAACTGATCATAAGTAAGCTCTTAGTTGATCTGACTAAAATCTGGTTGTCATAGTTTACAGAATTTATCACTGAATTACTGAGTAAGCACAATAGTTTTGGTCTTTTTGGTTTATCCAGGCTTTCAAAAGAGAGACAAGAAGCCAAGGAGGAAGGAGCCAATGCGCCATGTTTACAAAATGACATAGTACTGTCTTTAGAGAAAGCTGGCGTCACAGACTTCCTGATGAAATTTGCTGTACCAGGCACTGAAGTACCAAACCACAAGGCAAGTAATCAACCAGTTGATACAGTTATAAAAAGTAAAATATTCCAGCACAAAAAGATAATACAGATCAAAACAGCTGCTGAACACTTTAGTCAAATTTACAAAAAAAATCCCAGATAATGTAAGATAATATACAAGTGATACTCGAAAAATTTGAATATCGTGCAAAAATTCATATATTTCACTTATGCAACTTAAAAGGTGAAACTAATATTAGATGGACTCATTACATGCAAAGCAAGATAGTTCAAGCCGTTATTTGTCCTAATTGTGATGATTATGGCTTACAGCTCATGAAAACCCCCTATCCACAATCTCAGAAAATTAGAATATTACATGCAATCAATAAAACAAGGATTGTACATAGAACAATATCGGACCTCTGAAAAGTATAAGCATGCATATGTGCTCAGTACTTGGTTTGGGCCCCTTTTGCAGCAATTACTGCCTCAATGTGGCATGGCATGGAAGCTATCAGCCTGTGGCGCTGCTGAGGTGTTATTGAAGACCAGAATGCTTCAATAGCGGCCTTCAGCTGTTCTGCATTGTTCGGTCTCATGTCTCATCTTTCACTTGGCAATGCCCCGTAGATTCTCTATGGGGTTCAGGTCAGGCGAGTTTGCAGGCCAATCAAGCACAGTAATCCCACATCATTGAACCAGGTTTTGGTGCTTTTGGCAGTGTGGGCAGGTGCCAAGTCCTAAGTCCTGCTGGAAAATGAAGTCAGCATCCCCATAGAGCTCGTCTGCGGAAGGAAGCATGACGTGCTCCAAAATCTCCTGGTAGACGGCTGCATTGACCCTGGACTTAATGAAGCAGTGGACCATCACCAGCAGATGACATGGCTCCCCAAATCAACACAGACTGTGGAAACGTCACACTTAAATTCAAGCATCTTGCAGTGTGTGCCTCTCCATTCTTCCTCCATACTCTGGGTCCATGGTTTCCAAATGAGATGCAAAATTTGCTCTCATCAGAAAAGAGGACTTTGGACCACTGAGCAACAGACAAGGTCTGTTTTTCTTTAGCCCAGCTAAGACGCTTCTGACGTTTGTTGTTCAGGAGTGGCTTGACAAGAGGAATACGACATTTGAAGCCCATGTCCAGGATCTGTCTGTGTGTGGTGGCTCTTGATGCACTGACTCCAGCCTTGATGCACTGACTCCAGCCTCAGTCCACTTCTTGTGAAAGTCGCTTTTGAATGGCCTTTTCCTGACATTCCTCTCCAGGCTGCGGTCATCCCTGCTGCTTGTGCACCTTTTTCTTCTACACTTTCCCTTCTACATAACTTTCTATTAATGTGCTTTGATACAGCACTTTGGGAACATCCAACTTCTTTTGCAATTACCTTTTGAGGCTTTCCCTCCTTATGGAGGGTGTCAATGATGGTTTTCTGCACAACTGTCAGGTCAGCAGCCTTTCCCATGATTGTGATTCCTACTGAACCAGACTGAGAGACCATTTAAAGGCTCAGGAACCCTTTGCAGGTGTTATGGCTTAATTAGCTGATTAGAATGGAACACTTTGAGGCTGGGTTCACACTGGTGCGACACAACAGCTGTCCTACTTTGGATCCGACTTTGCCCTGCGACTAGAAGCCGACATGCGTCCGACTTTCAATGAACGGGGATCTGACTTGGATGCCCGCCAATACCAGGCACTGTTTGGTATGAATCTTGAGGGGGAACTCACGCCAAATTTTAAATAAAAAACCGGCATGGGTTCCCCCTTCAATAGCATACCAGGCTCTTGGGTCTGGTATGGATCTTAAGGGGAAACCCCCTACTCCTAAACGGTGTGGGGTCCCCCCAAATCCATACCAGACCCTTATCCGAGCACGCAGCCCGGCCGGTCAGGAAAGGGGGTGGGGACGAGCGAGCGCAAACCACCCCCCCCCCCCCAAACCATACCAGGCCGCATGCCCTCAACATGGTGGGGTGGGTGGTTTTGGGCAGGAGGGAGCCTTTGGGCCCTCTCCACCCCAAAGTACCTGGTCCCCATGTTGATGAGGACAAGGGCCTCTTCCCGACAACCCTGGCTGTTGTTTGTCATTGTCTGCGGGCGGGGGGCTTATCGGAGTCCGGGAGCCCCCTTTTTAATAAGGGGGCCCCCCACCCTATGTGAATGAGTATGGGGTACATTGTACCCCTACCCATTCACCTAGGAAAAAGTGTCAATAAAAAAAAAAACACACTAGACAGGTTTTTAAAGTAATTTATTAGGCAGCTCCAGGGGTCTTCTTCCGACTTCGAGGGTCTTCCTTTTTCTCCGCGCTCTCCAGCCGCCTCCTTTTCCGCGCTCTCCGGTTCTTCTCCTGCTCTCCGGTATCTTCTGCCGGGCTCCTCCGCTATCTTCTGCTCTTTTGCCGACTCTTTTGCTAGCGGTGGCCCAGTCTTCGCAGTCTTCTTCCCTCTTCTCTTCTTCCGATGTTGGCACAATGCTCTCTCCCACTGTAATGCCGTATGCGCGGTCCGCAATGACTTTTATATAGGGATGGGGCGTGGTCACTGGGTGATGTCACCCGGTGACCTTGCCCCTTATTACGTCAGTCCCGGGGCATGATGGGACTGTGACGTAATAAGGGGCGGGGTCACCAGGTGACATTACCCAGTGACCACGCCCCATCCCTATATAAGTCCTTGCGGACCGCGCATACGGCATTACAGTGGGAGAGAGCGTCGTGTCAACATCGGATGAAGAGAAGATTGAAGAAGACGGCGAAGACCGGGCCACCGCTGGCAAAAGAGCAGAAGATAGCGGAGGAGCCCGGCAGAAGATACCGGAGAGCGCGGAGAAGGAAGAAGACCCCCGAAGTTGGAAGACCCCCGGAGCTGCCTAATAAATTACTTTAAAACCTGTCTAGTGTGTTGTGTTTTTTTTTTTTTTTTTTTTTTTTTTAATCAACACTTTTTTTTTTTTCCCTAGGTGAATGGGTAGGGGTACGATGTACCTAATACTCATTCACATAGGGTGGGGGGCCGGGATCTGGGGGACTCCCTTATTAAGGGGGGCTCCCGGATTCCGATAAGCCCCCCGCCCGCAGACCCCGACAACCAACGGCCAGGGTTGCCGGGGAAGAGGCCCTTGTCCTCATCAACATGGGGTCCAGGTGCTTTGGGGTGGGGGGGCCCCAAGGGCTGCCCCCTGCCCCAAAGAACCCACCCCCCATGTGCTCGTACCCACCCCCATTCCTGGCCGGGCTGCTTGCTCGGATAAGGGTCTGGTATGGATTTTGGGGGGGACCCCCACGCCGTTTTTTCGGCGTGGGGGGTTCCCATTAAAATCCATACCGGACCCAAGGGCCTGGTATGCTCTTGGAGGGGGAACCCATGCCGGTTTTTTATTTAAAATTTGGTGCGGAGTTCACCCTCAAGATCATCTGAGCACAAGTGGCATGCAAAAGTCGGATCATGCGAGACGGCGATCCGACTTTGATCCGACTTCAATGATTGTCAATGGGCTGAAGTAGGATCAAAGTCAGACCAAAGTAGTACAGGGAGCATTTCTAAAGTTGGAGCGACTTGTGTCGGACCAGTTAGGACGGCTCCCATAGGGAAACATTGAATTTCACACGTCATGCGACATGAGCTCCCAATGTCGGAGCGATTGTCGGACCAATGTGAACCCAGCCTGAGCCTAGAATATTGCACCTTTTCACAATATTCTAATTTTTTGAGATTGTGGATTTGGGGATTTCATGAGCTGTAGGCCATATTAATCACAATTATGACAAATCACGGCTTGAACTATCCTGCTTTGCATGTAATGAGTCTATCTCATATATTAGTTTCACCTTTTAAGTTGCATTAGTGAAATTAACTTTTTTCCGATATTCAAATTTTTCGAGTATTGCCTGTAGTGCAGCGCTAAAGTAACATCAAATAAGTAAGAAAAATTTATTGAAAAAGTTCATAAGCAGTAATGAGAATTTGCAAATCAATTTCCCAATAGTGACAATGTGCATTCATGAAGATTAGAAACTCCGTGCCAAAAAGTGTGACCTCCAACTCAAGACACTCTGTGCTGCTCACCTCCACACCTGGGACCCCTAAATCAACAAAGGGTCATAAAAGCTTTCCCTGAAGGGAAAAATCCTGGAGGATATCAATACTCCGCTTCTGAATGCAAATCACACGGATCACCACACAGGCTCATAGGTAGGGGATCGCAGCATCAAATCATCAGTGTCCCGATATATACAATAAAACAGGAAACATCTAGTGCTCTCTGCTAGCATATATTTAATAAAATAAGAGTCACACTTGCATAAAAGGCCATTACGTGCTGGCCAACAAGCACTGTTACATAAAATCACATGGAATCGGCATAGGAGATGGCTGTGGGTGACTTTGCTCCCTTTTTGAAAAGGGAGCGACGTCACCCGCGGCCATCTTCTATGCTGATTCCATGTGATTTTTATGTACTGGATTTGCATATTCTCATGACTGCTTATGAACTTTTTCAATAAATTTTTCTTATTTGATGTTAATTTAATGCTGCACTATATTATTTTACAGTTGATACCGTTACTAAACTAACAGCAGTTTAATGGTGTAATAATTACAGGAACTGCTACAAATGATCATTTTATAGATAATATCCAGATAGAGATACTGTGACTTTGCCGATTTATTGTGTAAAGGACCCTTCACCACTGATAACCTCTACAGATATCCCCCCAAAAGTTCTTTCCCTGTAGCAGCTGCCACTGAAATACCTGATGTCATATAATTGAGCAGTGACGACATGTGACAGGCCTCGGATGTGGGGATTGACCACTAGGCCCTAACACTGCATCATAGGGGGGATTTTTGAATCTTGAGCTCTTTGCCTCCCCCTACAGGGCAGTACTTAGTGAAAGTACAGATACAGTACTGTGTTTTTTTTTTTTTTTTTTTTTTTAAAAGGCGGTGTGTATGTATGTCTTTTGAAGGGCTCATTTATAATGGCGGCAAGGACTCCATGCTCGGATCGCTTTTCAGAGGTATCTGACAAGTAGCGAAGAGCCGTAATGTTGCCTCCTCACTGCCTTTTTGAACTGTTTGAACGCAGCATAACCGTGCCACAACTTCGTCCAGTGCCAGTCTCATTCACCCGGAGGTATACTTCCAACAGCGGTCACAGCATGTGTACGTCCCTGGCTGTTGCCACTGCAGCTAAAGGGGGAGCAGTTGGGTGGTATAGTGCTGCTCCCCCTTTAGTTGCAGTGGCAACAGCCAGCTTGGTTTTGCTATCTCCCTACCTCACATGTGAATGAGTCCTTGGTTCACATTTCTGTGGCTGCCTGTAGGGCAGTCCTTTCATTTCTGTGGGCTTCCCTACCCACAGAAACTTAGGAAAATAACTCCCTGACCCTTTTCTTTTTTTTTTTTTTTTTTAACTTTCAGCTGCACC
The DNA here is from genome assembly GCF_042186555.1 of Aquarana catesbeiana. Taxonomy (NCBI): domain Eukaryota; kingdom Metazoa; phylum Chordata; class Amphibia; order Anura; family Ranidae; genus Aquarana; species Aquarana catesbeiana. The sequence goes on from NC_133330.1 coordinate 132,090,873, forward strand.
GAAAACACACTGTCAACCATTATTAAGAAATGACACCCCTGTGCATCTGAGAAGGAGCAGTATGTTTGCATGTCAGGAACAGGTGTAATTTTGCGCGTCTTACAGAAATGCAGTAATGTGAACCAAGTCTTAGACTGGGGTAGTACAAGACTGAAAACACTTTTCAAGGGTGCCACGTTTGAAAATTTTGAGAGACATTGCTCTAACTAGTTCATCCAAATGCTTTACTGTGAGCTCCATGAATGTTGTTACCTTGACTTGCTGTCAGTTTTATAGCTGAGGTCTGGACCTGCAAGTATTTTGATGCTGATGAGAAGCTGTGTAGCAGAACTGTTGCAACATTTGTGGCTCTCTAAGCCAGTGTTTCTCAACTCCAGCCCTCAAGGCGCCCCAACAGGTCATGTTTGCAGGCTATTCATTATTTTGCACAGGTGATTTGATCAGTTTCACTGCCTTTAATTACTCGCTGGTCATCTCTTGACTACTGCAACTCCCTTTAGATTATAGAAATTTGCATGTGTTCATCATACATGGGATGTTTATGCATATATCTCTTATATAGGCTGCTATCGCTCAACAAAAGTGACAGATCTTCTGATCTATAGAGGAAATTATAGATACACTTCTGTTGTTAAAACATCTATTTGGTCCGTGGTTTGTTCGCACCTATACTGGTTTTTAAATTTTGCACTTGTGGTGAATGACGTAGTGATGGGTGTTCAGGTGTGGATGGTTTTAATTGTTAATTGTTGTCAATAGTTTGGCTATTTAAAGCACGTATCCTGACCCAGCACGCATGCTCTGAGGAAACCTGGGAACAGGTGAAACGCGTAAACATCCTGCCACTACGTGAGTAGTGGCTGGGACCTCTGGAACCACCCCTGTATATCTCCACCTTTTGGATTGACCATAACCGCTAATTCAACAGAGATCCTCTCTTCCCACTGTCCTCCGAAAGTGGCTTGTTACATCATCGATGATATAGCCTCTGGACACTGCCTAGTTGGCTGATTTTGAACCTTGCGACCTACCGTATACTTCATCTGGAGGAACCAATACCGCAGGGAGTGCACGGTTCCCAACGCGGTTTTGTGATTAGCAAGGAGACGGCAGCAGCACGAGACATATGTGGATTGAGAGTCAACTAGATCAAGACTCCTAAACGGTGAGCGATCAATATATGTTACTATATGGAAAACATCAGTGGACTCTAATCCGACAGGTCACAAATCGCTGACTCCCGTATTTAACAGTGATACATTGTATGGATGTCGGTTCACAACTGATATATCTAGGTCGATCCTACGGGTGGACTTCTCGCCTATTAATGCAGACCTAATACAGACAGTCGTTCTGATCATAAGCCCATGGACTTTTAGTCTATTTTCAAAGCATCTGAGCAGCTTTGGCTAAAATTCATCCAATTGACCCGGGTCTAAGACTATTGTCTGTATGTGTATGCAAGACGAGTAATTGAGAGAAGTGTGTGTATAAGGCACGGTGGCCACCCATGTTCCCTGTAAGACGTCTGTCTTATTTTTATCATTGGCTGGAGGGGGGAATAGTCTTTTTTCAATTGTAGTTACTTTGTAGTTAAATTGTTTATATATGTAATTTTATACTTAAGGGTTTTTTCAATAAAGATAATCAACACAATATATCAGTGGGTCCTCATTGAAGAACTGCTGTCTGGAACCTTTTTTCCAATATTTTTTTGTACAGTGTTTCATATCCAAGCTGTGTCACAGTGGGAGATACCCGCTCTGTGTGATCTGACCGACTGGTCGCTTCTGGCAGAAACGATGCGGCCGTTTCTACCAGAAGCGATCAGCCAGTAAACTGTTGGCCCAGTCCGCTTCTGCTTCACACTCGCCCTCAGCTAATTTCCACTTGCCAGATGTGAGCAGGCGAGTGAAAATTTTGAGGGCTGCGTTATGCAATCTCTGATTGTACAATCTCTGTTAAATGTCCTTTTTATATTTACCAAACCTGTGCTATAAGAGAATCCACCTGAACAATCCATTCAATATATATCAAAATCGACACACCTTTTCATTACTTAGCTGATGGTTAGCTCTAAAGGTGATTGTGTAAAAAGTGGGTGGAAAAAAAAGAGGTGGTATAATGAGGGAGATGTGGTCCAGCAGGGAAGCACTCCCTATTCTGTGATGCACTAAGACAGTGTATGTTGGAGATTAAGGATGAGCTCTGGCGTGTTTGCACAGCCCACGTGCAGAGCCCGCCAGGAAGTCGGCACTGCGCTAATCACAAGCAGTGAAACATTGTCTCAATGCGCGGCTGCAGAGATTGGGAAATGTCTCACTGCCTGTGATCAGCGCAGTCCCGACTTCCTGTCGGGCTCTACATGTGGGCTGTGCGAACACGCTGGAGCTCATCCTTAATAGAGATGATCTACAGGATTTGAAGGAAGGAGAAAGCATTTTTTTAACCACTTGGTGTCGAGCGATGTACCCATATATTGCTTGACTGCATAGTTATACTGTGATGCCTGTGGAGCACTTTCTTGTAAAGTTTTTGTCAGCCAGGGGAGCACTTTCTTGTAAAAGCAATCCTAGCGGCTGCCTTTCTAGGCTCTCCCAGGATTGCAGCCAGTGGTCCCAACGGCTGACCATAGAGCTGATCAGGGACTGGAATGACCCTGATCCTTTGGTCTAAAACTATAAGCGACGAGTATTTTGTCACTTCTGGTTTTGCCGGTTGTAAACAAACCATTAGTGATTTGTGAAAAGCATTGGATCATACCGATCTTGGTAAGATCCGAAGCTTTTAAGGGCAGAGGTGACATCTGGGGTCTTCTCTGTAAAAAGGACCCATCCTTACTATCGCAAGGAATGTTTACATTCCTTATGAGAACAATAAAAGTGATCAAAAAAATAAAAATAAAAGTGCAGTATAAAAAAATTGAACTTTAAGACCAAGCCTTTTTTGACACTTTGTTTATGTAAAAATCTATTTTTTTGCTGGAAAATTTCTTTTATATATTTGTTTTTAAAGCAGAGGCCCTAGAGAATGAATTGCGGGTTTTGCAATTTTTTTTTATGTCTCACAAAATTTGCGGAGCTGTTTTACAAACGCAATCTTTTGGAAAAAATACACTTTAATGAATTGTAATGCAAAAAAAAAAACAATATAAAATACCCAATTGTTTGGTAAAACATAAGTGATGATGTCATGCCAAGTAAATAGACGCCAAACTTGTCGCTCTTTAAAATTAGGCACGCCCTTGCAACTGTGACAAACTACGTGAATTTTGCTATCCATAGGCGACGCTTTAAAAGCCTTTACAGGTTACCACTTTAGATTTACACAGGTCATCTGGTGCTGGAATAACTGCCAATGATCTGATGTTCACGGTGATACCTCATGTGTGGGACGATTGCTGTTTGCATGCGTACAAGACCAATGCATGCGTTCGCCTTTGCACACGGGGACGGGGGGAACGTTAATTTTTTTTTTATTATTAGTATTTATGTATTTTGTCTATTTTTGCACTGCTGCTTTCATTTTTTTAATTGTTTAAAAATCTTTTATTGCTGTAACTGCTCAAACATGTGTGCAAAGGCCCGCATCTTATGTAAACAGCGATTGCACTAACTCTAAAGTGGTAACCTGTAAAGGTTTTAAAGCTTTATCTATAGATATGATGATGTAGTTTGCAGCTGTTTCATGTCTGTGCGCAATTTTAAAGCATGACATCTTTGGTATCTGTTTACTTGGCGTACCATTTTTTTTTTTCCACCAAACAATTGGGTATTGTGTACATTAAAGTGTATTGTATGCATTTGAAATATGCATTTGAAAAACTGCTGCACAAATACCATTTGACATAAATAATTGCCACACCCATCATTTTATTCTTTAGGGCCTCTGCCTTAGAACCACCAAATATTGAATTTTTTTTTTTAAAGTAATTTTCTAGCAAAAAAATACTGAACATGTATGCAGGATGTGTTGGAAATTGACCTCGTGGTTAAAAAAAATTATAAAGAAACGCAAAAACTGGTAAGTGACAGATGAGCACTTTGGGATGGCTGGGGCAGAAAGGACATTGGACAATGCTTCTGTTTATTATGAAAAGTAAAATTCTACCCAATAAGGTGAACTTAGCCTTTTAAGTGTTACTGCGTAATTGTCATTCAAATTGCAAGAGCACGGAAAGCTGAAAATTTGGTCTGGGAAGGTTGGGGTGAGTGCCCAGTATTGAGGTAGTTAAAGATTCTGCTGACAGAAAATTTGACATGCTTTTACAGGCTCGGTCTACTCTCGCAGGCCCAACTCTGCAACCTGCTATTGTTACAATTTGTTTGCGAGACTGCAGCTAATTGTGCTAAGATTCTGTTGATAGTTCATTGCCCTTTCTTCCAGGATCTAACTCTGGCATAGCACTTCAAGACTGCCATACTATTTTTTTTTTTTTTTTTTATGTCCTAGAGCAGGGGTAGGCAACCTCGGCCCTCCAGCTGTGGTCAAACTACAAGTCCCGTGAGACATTGCAAGACTCACAATCACAGGCATGACTCCTAGAGGCAGAGGCATGATGGGATTTGTAGTTTCACCACAGCTGGAGTGCCCAGGTTGCCTACCCCTGCCCTAGAGTCCTAGAAGTCATGATACAGCTCTCCATTCTATTTATATGCGCCAAATCCTAGGACTTAAAGGCTGAACCGCTAAAGCTGCTTGCAAATGTAACCTCACACATATGTCCTTTGAAGGAAGACGTCTGGTGAAGCACTTGACAAATTCATCAAAGCTGTCAGTGGGGAAAAGTGTTTTTTCCACATTGGAAGGTTCCTGAACTACCTTCCTTGGACACTTTTTTACCTCCTCAAAAAGTGCCTCAGTGCTCCCCACAGTCTTAATCTTCAAAGCCAAAAGTCAATCCTTCCTTTCAGTGGAAGACTTGAAACTAATGAATTACCAAGTCCACCCCAATCCCTCTTCATAATGATGGGGCGCCCTCATTCCTAAGAGTGGAGGGGGGCGTCTGTTACAGTTTACCTTTCTCTGGGTCACAAATGCCCCAGACCTATGAGTTTAATCTGTGGTTTCAAAGGGGTACAAAATGGAGGTCAGAACCCCTACTCCTCTTTTTCTTTTATATCAGAAAATAATGAAGCTCTTACAGAGCATGTTTCTAGCAAAGCTTCGCCAGTGTCCAGTCACCTGAAGGTACCAGCCTATAACTCCAGGTCTATGAATATCCTGCCTGTGTCCTCTTGCTCTCTAATATGTGGAATTTACAAGCAAGTCAAAATTTCTCTTTTCTTTAAGCAGAAGTATGCATGGTGCTTATGTAAACTTTGTGGATTCCACAGTAAATCTCCTTGTCATAACTAATGTCTTGCATTATGTGGTTTTACAGAAATGTTCACTTAATGAAGTTCTTTACTAATGTGGTTCTTTTGTTTCTGACTCTGTAGTACTTTTTTTCATACGATATCTAGAAAAATCTGGTGCATTAAAGTTTATAAAGTGTTTTTTTTTTTCTTGTTTTAGAATTGGGTGGTGAGCAAGTTTGGAAGAGTCCTACCTGTTTTACATTTAAATGGAAAAAATCAAAGCAAAATATCCTTTTCTTACCAAACTGCAATTTACTTCTTTGCCAGGTGCAGATTTTCACTGAATTTTAGTGGGTAATGTTTTGAAGAATAAGTATATGAGCTTTTACAAAATCGAAAAGGTTTGCAATAACATTTTGGCTTTTATGAAGTGAAGCTACTAAAATATCATACTTTGGCTTTCCATCCTCAAGATCATTTAATGGATATTGGCAGATTAAAGGAGAAGTTCACTTTTTAAATAAAACCTCATAAATGCGCACTTTTTTTGCTGGTAAAAAAAAATAAAAAAATTTATTTTTTTTTCTTAGGAGCCTGTAAAGCATTCTAAGCACAGTTACTGAAGTCAGAACTGTGAAAGAATGACACAGCTGTGTGGGTGGAGAGCTGCGCTGTTTTTGAATTGTGATAGCGTGTGCGGGGAGAGGATCCCCTTCCCGCTGTCACAATGGGGGATGGGGGGGGGAGGCAGTTGCTTTAGTAATGTGTTACACCCTGAATATAGGTGTAACCATTTACTAAAGGTGAACACATCCTTTAACCCTTTCGCAGCTGTCTTTGCATTGTTTTGCACACATTTACCTCTTCTGTGAGGACCTATTGCAAAATGATGGCCGCGCGGGAGCTAGGGAATGCTCTACCACATCACATATTGCTAATCTCAGGGATGACTAGGTGTTCTGCAGTCTGATCCATTACAAATCAATGCCCAAGTTGCAGAGTACTATGAGTGCCTATATACCTCCGAGGGTTGATTTCGCCTCGGACAGACTGAAGACATCCTAGGCCAAGTAGAATTCCCAGTGCTGTCTACAACAGCATGTAAGACTAGACACCCCTAGCATGATTAAAGAGATGCAAATAGCCTTAACGTCACTCCAATCAGCCAAGACCCCGGGCCCTGACGGGCTACCGGTGAAATTCTATAAAACCAGCAGTGAGCTTCTTATTCCCCAATTCCATGAACTTCTGCTGAAAATGCTGGAAGAGGGTTGCCTTCCACCCTCCAAGTCCGAGGCAGTCATTGTGGTGGAGCCTAAGCCTGGTAAGATCCCTGAGCTATGTGCATCGTATCGCCCAATATCGCTACTTAATATTGATACCAAAGTGGTCACCAAAATACTGGCGAACAATCTTAACTCAGTTATCCTATCCCTGATACATGGAGACCAAACGGGCTTTATGCCGGGCAAACTGCGCCTCTATACTAATACCTCTCAGGCAACTAATACTAGGTCCCAAGGAGTCTTGGCCTCAATAGATGCAGAAAAGGCCTTCGACTCAGTAGAGTGGGAGTTTCTTTGGCAGACCCTTGAGAGATTTGGATTTGGACCCAAATTTATCTCCTGGATAAAATTGTTTTATAGAGACCCTACAGCTAGAGTTGGGACCAATGGTATTCTCTCACCAAAAATCTCTTTACATAGGGAGACCAGGCAGGGCTGCCCTCTGTCCCCAGGGCTATTTGCTCTAGCTATAGACCCCCTGGCTAATCTAATTAGATCCTCAGATGCAATTAAGGGATTAACAGTAGGACCGCTGACAGAGAAACACTATACCCGGACAGCGCCCTCCTATACCCCTGACGCATCTGATTCTCTGGCGGCAGCCTTGGGGGTTATAAATCAGTTTGGGTCTTTTTTGGGTATCCAGATCAACTGGACCAAGTCGCTCCTTTTCCCGTAATCCCAGTTGCTCCCCCTTTAGCAGCCCATATTCCTCTGACTTGGGGATCTAAGTTTATGTACTTGGGAATTGAAGTCCAAAAGGATCATTATACCTGTCCAACGTCTAGCCAGTCCTCCAGCAGCTCACCTCTAGATGTCAGACATGGAAGTCCCTAACCCCTTTTGCCGGTTAGGACTAACCTTCTTAAAATGAAATTTCTTCCAAAATTCCTCCTATGTATTTCGTAATACTCCAGTCCCCATTCCCAGTTCCTTCTTCAAGAAACTGGACTGTATAGTGGGCAGTTTCATCTGGACAGGGTCCACCTCTAGAGTTGCTAGGGCTGCCCTACAACTAACTTTCTCCTGGGGGATTGGCACGCCCATGTTTTAAGCAATACTATTGGGCGGCAGTTATGGTAACCGTGCGTTGGTGAAATATCCAATCGCACTCACATCCCACAGTGAACTTAGAGGCGGCTATCCTTGGGTCATACTCTGTAACAAGAAGTAACAAAACTAATAATCTTAATATTTATTGAAAAAAGTTTATCATATCACAATGTTCAAAGAGGATAAAAATATGAAAAACAATAGTTTGTACAATAGGCCCTTGTGCGTCTACGCGTTTCGCTGTAAGGCTTCTTCAGGATACGATCAAGGTTCAGAAATGTAACAAAAAAGAGCGAATCTCACTATCTGAAATGAGATACAGGGTATATTCCAATTAAAATCAAAAGTATTACATATATCATATTACATTAAAAAGCATATGCTAAACTATCCAGGAGAGACCAAAAGAAACAGGACACCAACAAAATAGATACCTTCAATGGATTATTTTGTTGGTGTCCATGAACTATGTATGTGTAATACTTTTGATTTTAATTGGAATATATCTCATTTCAGATAGTGAGATTCTCTTTTTTCGCTCTTTTTTTTTTTTTTCTCTTTTTTTGTTACATCTCGGAACCTTGATCGTGTCCTGAAGAAGCCTTGCGGCGAAACGCGTTGACGCACAAGTGCCTATTGTACAACCTATCATTTTTCATGTTTTTTATCCTCTTTGAACATTGTGATATATGATAAACTTTTTTCAATAAATATTAAGAATATTATTTTTATTACTTCGCCATTGTTTCCATGCCTCAAAGTCTGATTTTTGGTTACTATATTGGTATCCTCTCCTGTTTCCCTGAATTTACGGATGTGGCATTAGGAGTGCTTCCCCTTCTCATTTTCCGAGTCCAAGAGCTCACCCCGATATGACTATTCCAATGCGCACAACAGTTAAGGGTTGGGAACAGATGTCTGCAAGGCTTAGTGAGATCAACACAAGATCTCCATACACACCACTGTAGGAAAATCCCAAATTGCAACAGCTTCAGTCTACGAGATTAAAATTATACAGCACATTATGCCTGAGGGTAGACTACTATCCTTCAACTGCCTGTGGAACACCTTTTGATCTCCCGTAGATGATGGTTTTTCTATTACCTGTAGTTACGTCATGCTATACGATCGCAATTCCCTGATAAGATGAGCATAGTCTCATGTGGTGGAGCGTTTCCTTATTTCCAATAGTGCAGATAGAATCCTCTCTGCTTTATCTTTGGATATCTAGTGAAGACTCTGGAAGAGGGATTAAATTGTTTCAAAGATGGAAGGAGGATATACCTTTCCTTGCTGATGAAGACTGGGAGGAGGGTATCCAACAATACATCCCGTTGAAGATTTCGGCTAAGGATGGGTTTATCCAACTAAAATTTCTACTATACTCCTCAAAAACTCTCAAGAATATAGATAGATGCCCCAAATGTGCTAATGAACTGGGTACATTCTCGAATGTTGTATGGTCATGTCCTCTAATCCAACAGTTTTGGACAGAAGTGGTAAAGACAAACTCTGTAGGAAATCTAAATGTAAGCATGGACCCTGCTATCCTTCCTTTAGGCACCCGTGATACGGTTACGTCTAATACCCATAAACAGTTGTTTATATTTTATGCCTCATTCTATGCCAGAAAGACTATCCTAACTACATGGAAGCAGCCTGAACTTTCCACGGCTTCGCAATGGTGATCTATAATTGACTCAATCCTACCACTTTATAAACATACATATGTGAGCCTTAAAGGGGTTGTAAACCCTTTAAGGTGTTTTTTCACCTTAATGCATCCTATGGTTTATTTATATGACCTGAAAGGGACAATTGTGTACAGATACTACTTTAAAATTCTGAAAATGAACAGTGCGTGTGACTTTACTGTGTGATGTTCTGGAAAGTTAGGCAATGTCCAGCTGTCTGTTAAATAGCAGGCTGTTGCTACGTTTGCAGGATGATATATATATATATATATATATATATATATATATATATATATATATATATATATATATATATATATATATATATATATATATATATAATTTTTTTTTTTTTTTTGAAGCTCCAAGAAGCTTCTCTCTCTGAACCTGCTTAAAATTCTTGCAATTGATACTGCCTTGTGATGGCCTGAACCGAACACTGCTCTGTTGGAACAAACGGTTAAACTGATATGAGATGCAGAAACTCCAATAGATCTTTCTTCCTTGGTGACCGACTCCTCATGACTGCCCTCAAAAGTTGTGCAAACTGAAGGATTCTTGGCCCATTTAAATGTTATTGCCGATATAGCCCACACTCGTGAGCTATGTGTGGATAGGCTAAGGCCTGGAGGAAGTATAGAACAGCTGACACTGGAAGGGCAGTAGGATCAATGTCTCGCCCTACCAAGAAAAAGCAAACTTGTTCCAGAATTAGGCCTAGATGTTGTAAGTAGAATGTCTTCTCGCACACAACAAAGTAGAGATCACTCTGGAATGAAACTGGAGCAGCCGGAGTTGCCCATCCTCCCCCTTTTAGTGCCCCTGCTTGCGTAGACCCACTCTTTGTGCTCTGGGAAGCTTGTACTAAAATCCGCTTGGAGGTAAACTGCTTCCGGAATTTTGCTGGTGATCTTCCACCCCAGGCGTTTTGGGTTTCACCTCTCTCAATAGCATATTGCTGCGAGTGTCACCCTGGAGCTGAATATAGGCAACTGCTGCCCTGTTGCTAAACTGCAAGGAAACTGCAACTGGTCCTCCTTGACTGTGTGTAGTAAGGCCAAAGTGCTAAAAGGGCTGTTTGAACCCCCAGCGTGTTCAAGATTACCCTCCTTGGCTGAGAATCTCTGCTTGCCTTGACCGAAAGTCCCTTGCAGTGCATCTTCCTGGCTGTCTTGCAGACAACATGATTTGTAACAACTCTCCAGTCTAAAGGTCCTAACAGACCGAGACTTCCTCAAGGTTTTTCCATCACTGCGGACCACTACTCATACTGAGTAACACATATTAACTGTGTTCGATCCTGTTTCCTCCCTTGCACTAAAAATTCTAGTTGAAATTTGCGCAGGTGCCCATGCACCCCAGGAATCATCTATATGCATGATGATGTGCCCAGATGACTGAGGCACTGAGAAGCTATCAAACAAGCGGAAGTATTCTGTTCCTGACTGTCGCCACTTCCTCTGAGGGAAATAAAACTGAGGAACTAGCAGAGCACCCCCAGGTACACCAACTATTGGGATGGAGAAAGTTGGCTTTGCTTTCCCTCTAAGGTGTGAGGATAGGATAGGCATCCTGGCGATCCAGCAACAGCCTCCAGCAATGTGGTTATACTGTTTAATGGAATCCATCTTAAAGATCCTAAAGAGGGCCCAAAAGGGTTCGACCTCTTCCAATTTGCAACTGGACACTAACATCCCCTGCAAACTCCAAACAGGATTGGGTAGAAAACCTGCAATCCCTCTTGAGTCTGAGGTTTCTGTAAGCATTGTAGCAGCCCAACCGCTGTTGTGGACTTGGAAGCCCAGTGGGAGAGAAATGGTCTGGAGGAGGAGCAGTGAGGAATCTCCCGAAGTGACCATGAGTGCCTAATTCCTTCATCCAAGGCTCTGTACAACATGCTGTCCAGAAACCGTGAAGCGTGCCTTCTAGGTCTTACCTTAAGAGTCTGGGCATGCACTTGTGTGACTGGCTCACTGATTTTCCCAGAAGTCTGCACTAAGATGCAAGTCAGATTTTTGGCATCCACTGCTACGAAAATGTCATTTTTGGCAAGACACTCTCAATAGGAAATCATGGCTAAAGGGATGCAGACCCTGCCACTTTCCTCAGTCATGCAGGTGCAGCAGCTGGTTGATTATTAAACTATTCCCATTAGACTCACCCAGTACATGGGCTGGTTATTGCTGGTCTGCCGGCACCTGCAGATGCTACAGTATGTAGGAGCAGGTTGACCTTTAGCTTGTTCAGGGTATACAGTTTTGGCAGCCTGTTTATACTGGCATTTTTCTCGAACCCCCTCCATTCTTCCCCACTTTCGTTTCTAGGAAGCAATACGCAGCCCAGGGTCAAGTGCCAGGGGTTAGACAAACTAGGAGGGACTTCCTGGTCAGCCTCCATATTTTGAGTAGCAGACCGCTGCATCTGTAATATATGTAGGACCCAGGCCTCCTTCAGTCCAATGAGAACCTCCAGAGCCATGAGCTGTCAACATCCCTCCACATAGAGTGGGTCATAAGGCATAGTAGGTGCAGTGCAAAGTAGATTCATGGGCGCCTAGGGTGTGCCACCTGTCCAGGATTCACCCAGACAGTTGGGGTTTTGAATCGTGTGTCAGGGTTTCAGCACACCTGAAACCTGAACACATTACCCAGACCAGGCTGTGGCTCCCCAAGTAACAAATCTGTTGCCGCTGTAGGTGGCTGTTTGGCATCACTGAAAGATGATGATGTCGACTAGCGTGCTCTGTGCCCTACATTACTACTCTACTACTCTCCTTGGGGCATCCAAATGTCTGTACAACACCAACCCGGCAGACTTCTGTAGGTGGACAGCCATGCAGGGAAAAGCATCCAGTAAGATGCCACATCTGCACGGACAAGAACGCGGTCTCCTGTGGCAACAGTCTCCAACAGTTTCCAATATAAGTGTAACAGTTGCTTCAGGTAATTAAGGTGAGTTCAAAACAATCTTGTGCCACTCTTATCAATAATAGACATTTGGCATTACCTGTTAGCTGCATACTCCTCCAGGCAGTGTCTACTCACCAGCCTCCTGGGCATAGATACTGCGCCACAGGCCCTACAGGACTCTTGCTGGGGCTCTGGGGAAGAGGAGCAAAGACGTCTTCCTTGGAACTTTTCTCCTGAGTGAGCGCCATCCGGGCTATGCTTCTCTGAAGGACGTCTGCTTTGCCTTGGCCCGGCCCTTTTGAGAGCGTGGGCATGCGGGGCTGAAGCAAATCAAAGCAATCTGCAGGAAAGGGCACTTTTTTCCTGAAAACTTACCGATACGGTGGTCCCCACCCTAGTTGTTGAAGGTCTTTGAGCAGTAACTGACTCTTGATCTGTGGAGAAATGGGACGGCCAGCTGAGGTGAGGATAGCTGAAAAGCGACAGAAGGAGTAGTAGTAGTAGTTTTAGGAGAAAGGATTCCAACTTTCCTTTTTTTTATTTATCTACATATACCTACATGTATATACAAACCTCTACATATGTACACACACACTCTCACACACTGCAGAGGGTCTGTCTGGGGCGGGTTAAGAAAGGGTTAATTGAAGAGGGCAGGAACTTCCCCTTCAGGCCTGCTTACTGTCAGCTGAGCTGAAGATGTCAGAGAGGAGTTGTGTGTTTGGAGAGAGAGAGAGAGACACACAGCAGCATGCTGTGCGAGAGGATCCATTTCTGGGGTGAGCAAAACTATACCAGAGACTGTAGCTCTGACTAGCGCCATGTACTTTGTCTATATATCAGCCTGTTGGCTAAAGAGACTGAACTTTTCCCATCTCTGCACCTGTGTGACCAGACAAGCCTGTTTCTTCTGTTTGTCTTGCTGAATAAAGCCATTTTTATTTTACTGAACTGTCTGAACCGGTCTTTCACCCCTCTGATCCCCTACAATACATACATGTATTTACAGTGGGGACGAAAAGTATTCAGACCCCCTTAAATTTTTCACTGTTATATTGGAGCCATTTGCTAAAATCATTTAGGTTCATTTTTTTTCCTCATTAATGTACACACAGCACCCCATATTGACAGAAAAACACAGGATTGTTTATATTTTTGCAGATTTATTAAAAAAGAAAAACTGAAATATCACATGGTCCTAAGTATTCAGACCCTTTGCTCAGTATTTAGTAGAAGCACCCCTTTGATCTAATACAGCCATGAGTCTTTTTGGGAAAGATGTAACAAGTTTTTCACACCTGGATTTGGGGATCCTCTGCCATTCCTCCTTGCAGATCCTCTCCAGTTCTGTCAGGTTGGATGGTAAACGGTGGACAGCCATTTTTAGGTCTCTCCAGAGATGCTCAATTGGGTTTAAGTCAGGGCTCTGGCTGGGCCATTCAAGAGCAGTCACAGAGTTGTTGTGAAGCCACTCCTTCGTTATTTTAGCTGTGTAAACCTTTGGCCCAGTCTGAGGTCCTGAGCACTCTGGAGAGGGCTTTCGTTCAGGATATCCCTGTACTTGGCCGCATTCATCTTTCCCTCAATTGCAACCAGTCGTCCTGTCCCTGCAGCTGAAAAACACCCCCACAGCATGATGCTGCCACCACCATGCTTCACTGTTGGGACTGTATTGGACAGGTGATGAGCAGTGCCTGGTTTTCTCCACACATTCCGCTTAGAATTAAGGCCAAAAAGTTCTATCTTCGTCTCATCAGACCAGAGAATCTTATTTCTCACCACTCTCTTGGAGTCCTTCAGGTGTTTTTTTTTTTTTTTTTTTTGCAAACTCCATGCGGGCTCTTGCACCGAGGAGAGGCTTCTGTCGGGCCACTCTGCCATAAAGCCCTGACTGGTGGAGGGCTGCAGTGATGGTGGACTTTCTACAACTTTCTCCCATCTCTCGACTGCATCTCTGGAGCTCAGCCACAGTCCTCTTTGGGTTCTTCTTTACCTCTCTCACCAAGGCTCTTCTCCCTCGATAGCTCAGTTTGGCCGGACGGCCAGCTCTAGGAAGGGTTCTGGTCGTCCCAAACGTCTTCCATTTAAAGATTATGGAGGCCACTGTGCTCTTGGGAACCTTAAGTGCAGCAGAAATTTTTTGTAACCTTGGCCAGATCTGTGCCTTGCCACAATTCTGTCTGAGCTCTTCAGGCAGTTCCTTTGACCTCATGATTCTCATTTGCTCTGACGTGCACTGTGAGCTGTAAGGTCTTATATAGACAGGTGTGTGGCTTTCCTATTCAAGTCCAATAAGTATAATCAAACACAGCTGGACTCGAAGGTGTAGAACCATCTCAAGGATTATCAGAAGAAATGGACAGCACTTGAGTTAAATATATATGTCACAGCAAAGGGTCTGAATACTTAGGACCATGTGATATTTCAGTTTTTCTTTTTTAATCTGCAAAAATGTCAAGGATTCTGTGTTTTTCTGTCAATATGGGGTGCTGTGTGTACATTGAGGAAAAAAGTCAAAAAAAAGAAATGCTTTGGGTTTAGGTGAAGTTTTGAGCATAGTTGATAGGGAGTAAAAGATGTACCCGTATATAGATCTCCAATGAAAGTTAGACCTTAAGCCCAGTGCTCTAAAGAAGCATTTGAAATTGGGAGATTCAACGCTGTTATGGGAAGATGGAGAATTCCCGTGGGAGTGCCCTTGGCTTTTTGGATGAAGGCTCTCCAGACTCTGATGGTGGCTGTGACAGTGTCTAATAAGTAGCGAGAGTGTTGCCACTGTAGGACAAGAGCACTTTAAATTAATTTGGGTGAGGTTGCCATGACCGTACGCTCTATTTGTAGCCAGGTCGTTTGTTGTGGCAGGTTCCACTAATATTTTGTTTGGTCCAGTGGCGGTGCGTCCATTAGGGGCACACAGGCGCCTCTCCCTCTCTCCAGCCACCCCCCTTTATGACTGATGGATAGATTCATGCATAGCATGAATCTATCCATGGCTGTCGCCGCCACAACCTATTCAGGTGTCCGGCCCCTTTTCGGACACCGGGCGCCTGAATTACGGCGACGGGGGTGTATTTTTGAAGCACCTGATTAGAGTCGTAGGCATTTGCGCTCCCCCAAAAATTTGGAGCACCAGTGGCCACTGGCTTGGTCTAAGATCACTGCTCTGTAGTAGGTTGTGATGTCCAGGACCCCAAGACCTGCATATTTGGTTTGGTGTACAGAGAGTAGAGTGTTTGACTCGTGGGCAACTACTCTTCCAGATTAAGGTATTCAACGTAGCCTGGATTTTAGCAATTTTTGCTTTTTGCGAGGATGGGGACCAAAAAAATGTACAGTATGTGGGGAAAAAAAAACATTTTAATGAGCGCCAATCGACCCACCCAACAGGCAGTACTGAGTGCTGCAGGCTGTGTGAAATCTGAGAGTTTAGTGAGAAGCAATTGATAATTTATATGGCAGAGTTGCAAAGAAGGTTAAACAAGATAAATTCCCAAGTATTGGAGGGAAAAAGGTGTTTCAGTGATAGCAGATTTAGTAGATCCGGGGAGGCAGCATTGAGGATTTAGTTTGGCTTACTTTATAGAAGGAGACGCTGCTAAATTGATCTAGCAATTTCTGAAGCTCTGGAAGGGAGCCAAGGAGCTTCATAGGGTAAACAATGACATCATCTGCATAAAGACCTATCTTATGCGTGATGTTGCCAACTTGTATTCCTGTAATTGGTGGATTGGTACAGATGGCTTGGGTGAGGGGTTCCATCACTAGTGCGAATATCAAGGGGGGTAGTGGGCAACCTTGTCTGGTCCCATTAGTAATGGTGAAAGAATCTGATGTCATTCTCAAGGTTGACACTCTTGCACTAGGGTTGGTATGTAGGCTGAGGATCGAATTAAGTATGTTGCCACAGAGAAGCCAAGTTTTTAAAGTACAGCTTTGAGGAATAACCAGTGAACGTGATCAAACGCCTTTTCTGCATCAAAAGATAGGAGCAGAGAAGGTGTTTCGATGTTGCTCAGCCCATTGCAGAAGGTTAATTAAATGTCTAGTTCCGTCTGACGCTTGTCTGCTGGCTACGAAATTAATTTGGTCCATGTGTGCCAAAGGGATTAGCGTTGAGTCAGGTGGCAAGAAGTTTAGCTAATATTTTGGTGTCGGTATTAAGAAGGGAAATGGGCCTGAAGTTGGCTGTGGTGTTAATTGCTTTTCCCTGCTTGGGAATAGTCACCACAAGAGCTTCTATTGATTCCCTGGGTATAGTGCTGGTGGAAACTGGTTAAATGCTGCACAAAAGTGTGGGGGGGTGGGGGTGGTGGACACTCTTTGTAGTATTCATTCCCGAATACATGAGGGTTGGGGGCCTTGTGTAAGGAAAGAGAAGATACGACTTTTTAAATTGTACTGTGAACGGAGATGAAAGGCTTTTAAGATTTTCAGGGGGTACTGTTGGTAGGTCTAAGGATTGAAGGAATTGTTGAATGTCAGCCGGTTGGGAGGGGGGAGGGCATGCACTGCAGGAGGTTAGGTTGTAAAGCTCAGAGTAAAATTAAGCAAATTGGTTTGCAATATCCTTTGGGTTGGTGGGGTTTTTTTTTTTTGCCTGAATCACTGATGAGGTAGGGGATTCTAGATTGCGCTAGTTTCTGTTTGTACTGTCTAGCTAGGAAAGAACCAGGCCTGTTGCCCAGGTGAGGAGTAACAGCTTAATATAGTAATCAAAACTGAGTCTGACTGTCTCCAAAGTTCTGCCTGGTTTTTCTCAAGTGTGAGGCTACTTGTGGTGAAGGGTTAGTCTGATTAAGACGTTCTAAGGTCTTTAGTTGTAGTAGTAGCTGGGTAATTTTGGCGTTGCGTACCTTCTAGTGAGCTCCTATTTTGATAAGCAGACCTGAGAGCTTTGTGAGCTTTCCACAGGGTGTATGGAGAGCTCTGAGCTAGCATTTTCTGGGAAAAAAGTCTCAATCGCAGAGGCGATCAGCTTCTCATAAGGGGGATGGAAAAGCAGGTACCTATTTAGCCTGCAATTTTATTCTGAGGAGATGTTGGGAGAAGCAAATAGATTCATGGTGATTGGAGCATGATCGGACCGGGTAATCGTGCCAACTTTGGTCTCTGATATTGTTTGTAGGGTAGAGGAGTCAGTAAGGAACAAATTGATTCTCAAGTCATGGTGGCATCTCGAGAGAGCCAAAAACCTTTTTCTTTGAAGTAAAGTGCATCTCTTGAAGACAAAGTATGTCAGAATGCTTCTCTCTATAGCATATTGCGTTTGAAAGGGGAATTGAGAATGTTGGCATTTGGTGAGGCGATAGTCATGGCGGGTTTAAAACAATTGGCCTGTAGATGCATGTCAAGAATACACCCATTAAAACCAGTTTCCGCATATCACAGTGGCAGTAGAGATGCAGCATAAAACATTCCTGACAATGCAAGATATCAATGTGAAAGACCTCATCAGATATAAACAGAAAAGTTTTTAAATAATGAAGATAAAATATCAGTAGGTGTGCATAGCACCCTATACATATGGAAGTGGCAACTAAGAAAGCCGTAGAAACGGTATTCCTCCCGGTCTGCCCCTAGAGACGAGCCGTGGTGGTGCATCTTTCATCTGGTGGGTAATGAAATGAGACGGAGTGTTGTAATGCCTGGCAGAGATTAAGGACAGGAGGCACGCAGACCTCCATATTAGGATTGTTGGATGGTGTACCATGGTTTAAAGCGAAGTTGCAGTGGCCGGCTTTGTGGGGGAGCGTTGATGAGGTCCCATTAATCAGGCTCTTGATTCCATCCTTTAAAGAGAAGAAAGTAGTGGATTGATCTTGGTACGTGACCATCAGCTTGACAGGGAAACCCCATTTATAAGGATGTGGCATTCCCTGAGTATGGTGGTAACAGGAGCAAAGTCTTTCCTTCTTTTGACAGTAGCTGCAGACAGGTTGGTATAGAGAGCGATGCTCGCATATGGACTTGGTAGTCGGGTGAAGACCTAGCGGCTTTGAACAACTGGTCTTTAACCTGATAGACATGTATGCGGGCTAATACATCATGGAGGACCTCTGCTGGCAGGTGTGGAGGTTTGAGGATCCTATCTGCACGATCGATTACAAGATCTGCAGTGGTGAGGTGTGGGAGGAGTTTGAGGATCAGATGTTGAAGGTATGTTGTCAGATCGAAGGGTTTGACTGACTCCAGGATTCCCCTAAATTTGATGTTATTACAGCGCAATCTATCTTCAAGATCGGCCAGTTTGGTCCGAATAGCGAGTATCTCCTGAATTTGGTCATATGTAATTGCCATATTGTTATAAGCTTGGTTTGCTCTCCAATTCATCTGTGCGGTCTTCCACGTGATCCATCCTAATTGGGAAATGGAAGAGCACAATTCCTTCTGCATCTCCCTTTGCAGAGAAATCAACATCAGCTTGAGTGCATTCTCTGATGCTGGTTTATCGCCTGCGGGGAATAATGACCATCTTGAGCTACCTTAGCTTGTTTGGCAGCACCGCAAAAGATGCTTCTTGTACTGAGGGTCTTTGTCAGGAGACTCAGTAGGTGAGGGTGCAGACCTCTTACCTCTGTCAGCAGCTGCTTGTAAAGATGAGTCTGAGAGGAGCCGCCGCATCCACTTCATCCATGCTGTCAGGGTCTGTGTGAAGAGGGGCCGCTTTTCCTGGCTGCAGCTCAGTGTCCCCATTGGCACCATCTTGGAGTGCCTGTTATGGCGAGACGGGGAAAAATTCTGAGGCGCGGTGGGCCGAATGATCTCCACCCTCATCCTGGAGTTGCCAGCTGGGTCCATCAGGTGAACCATCCCCTCTGGGTCTGAAAAGGATGCTGGAAAGTCGCGGTGTGCCGCTGTTTATCTCCGTGGGCAGAGGAGCTGGTGAATCAGGCAGCCATCTAGTTACGCTCCAGGCCATGCCTCAATTTTTTCGGATAGATGTAAACCTAGCCTAAAAGTAGGGGGTAAAGCCGCCTGAATTTCTCAAATTGTCCCAATTTTACAGTACATACTTTTGCAGGTCATTGACTCGGAAGAAGCTAGATCGGCATCATGACAGAAGCAGGAAATTTTTAGAAAAGTCAGCAATGACAAATTTCTTTCATGACAGGTTTACATTAAATTTTTGGCTATGGCAAGTTAGTACAGCCTAGTTAGTGTCTGTATATATACATGTAGGTGTCTAGAATTGTTTCTAAACTAAAATATACTTGGAAATGGGTTGATTGTTGCTGCTCATGTTATGTATATGTTCGTATACATATTTCAGATTATTCCTTAACTTGCCTCAACATCATGAAATATGACCCATCAAAATATTGTCATAACATTAAAAAAATAGATGACACTTTTAAACTTGTACCTGTTTCCCAGTTAACTTGGCAGCTAGGAGGAGAAGATGATGAAATCGGTAGAAAACGCAGAGGGGTGTTTCCAAACCTAATGTCTCCTCAAAAAAAGAAGGCCGTAATTCCACCTATAAGTGGTGGCTACAATGATGCACAAATGGATCAAAGAATTCCTTTAGCATCTATACAAACCGCTGAAAGGCAGTCTAATACAAAAGAAAAACGTAGGCATTTACAAAACAGCAGCATCAACAGCATGACTGATGAATATGACACTGAGGAGGAGCTCCAATCTGTTCTTAAAAGAGAGGCTGCAACAAGAACTGTTAAATATGCTGAAGATTGTTATATAGAGGATGACTCTTCTGAGCTCAGTTACGCAGCATACTGGACAAAACAGAACGCTATACCAAAGATGAATTCCACATTTCATGGACTAGATGACAGTGAATATGAATCTGCTAATACTGATGAAATAATCACTGTTGCAAAAACACTCCAGAAAAGGTGTGATCATTTTAAAACAAAAGCTGAAACTGTAAAAGTTGATGAGTTCAATCAAATAAAAATACAGAAGTGTAAAGAGGGGTCCACATTTTCACATGGAACAAATGATAAATGCAAATCCATGAATATTGAGATGAATAATTCAGAATCGGACAGTGAAACTGGTGCTTCTGAAAACGACAGCAGCAGTTTTTATTCGGATGAAGAATATAAAGCTATGATGCAGAACTGCTTAAAACTGGGTTTGACAATCGGAGATTTGGAAACACTGGTAAAAGAAGCTAATGAATTTAAGAATAATGCTGATGATAAAACTGAGAATGATGGTGAATGTGACAATGATGATATAAATTCAAAAGACGGTTATGGTGTTGCTGAGAATCCACTGGCTTCAGGATCTAAAATACCTACTTTAGAGAAGAAACAAAATGCTAGACTGGTATCGGCAGGCATTAAGAAAAAATTGAATACTGAAAACCTACAAAGAGTGTTGGAATCAGGCAGCCAGGGTAACTGTGATGAATCCGACAGCAGCGATTCTGATTTTGAGAAGCATTATGAGCCCATAAATATAAACGACCATAGAGAGAATGTTAAAACTAAAGCACTAAAACGAAAATCGCCTCTAGCATTGCAGTGTCTAGTGAACCATGAACTGAAAAAAAGAGCTCAAGGTAAAAAAGGAGAAACCAACAAAGACTGGTACCCAGGATTTGAAAATATAAAGGCAAAGAGAGGCCTAGAACCAGATGATATAGTAGCTTCTATTTTAGAAGGTGACGGTATCAGTGATCAGCAATCATTTCCAAAAAAGAAGATAAATACTCCAGTGAAACCTCCAGCATTTAAAGGCCTGAGTTCAGTATCGGCTTCAGCTGCAAAAGCAAATTCAGTGTTTGGTTCATCTACAATTTCCAGTGTTGAGAATGCAGCTGTTACAGAAATCAGCAACGTCCTAAAGCAAAGTAGTTACGGTAGTAAACAAACAAAGCAAGCAGAAAGACCAGAACCATCCAGAGATTCCAAATTGGTATTTCTTGAAGCCAAGTCAAAAATTAGAAGTAGCAGCAGTGATAGTGAGAAGTGCAACAGTGGCTTATGCTGTAACTCTTCATCATTTGCTAAACACAGTATCTCTCAGATTGATGCAGCAAAGGAAAAGACGACTCTAGAAGTCAAACAGAAGCAAGATAACCAGAAGCGCTTGGTAGCAATGATGGCGCGCAGAAAAGAGCTTGAACTGCAGAAACAAATCATTCAAGGTGCTCTGCTGGAACTGGTAAGCAATTTCATTTAATCAAGATAGGAAATGCCCCTCCCTACCAAAAAAATGCAATAAAAATTTATGTTGTATATGTTGCTGCTAACCCACTGTCACGTGTTCCCACATCCACTGAAATAGTATATGTAAATAGTGCAGTGCAAAAAAACAATCAATATATACGATAAATCGATTGAACTTTTCTTGGTGGAAACATAAGCAAAGAAAAGGCGCCTCTAAGTGTAGAAGTAAAACAGTTTAATATCCCCAGCAGGATTAAAAACACTTACAAATTCAGAAGGCAAAAACGGCACATCATGACAAATGGTGGAATAGTGGGTTCTTCAGCATCGGAAGGGGTCACAGCGGAAAGGAATCCCCAGGCTGTTATTTGTGTGGTAACACTGAGTCCAGTCAGGATCAGCAGTGGAGTATCCAGGACGCTGAATCCGCTGGCGACAGTGATGTAGTCTGGGAACAGGACGAGAGGACCCGGAAATGATGTCAGCACTGAGGGACCACAAACGGATGTGGTCATAAGAAAGGGATGCGTTTCGGAACTCTATCTGGTTCCTTTATCAACCTATCATGTAAATAAGTGCAAAAACAAATGAAATAGCGATAGATATAATCAAGCAATCTAAACAAATATTAATGTTTACTACTAGTACCTTCAATAAAAGTAATTTATATATCACCAGAAAGTGTCTGTGTGGTATTTCAAGTGTCCATATATCACCCGCAAGTAAAGGAATAATTGGCAGTATTCTCACAATATTTGATTTCATCCAAATCTGAAATCTGTGCACGTTGCCTCCTTTCCCCAATTCCTGTCCACCACCTGCTGTGTGTGTGTGTGTGTGTGTGTGTGTGTATATGTGTATATGTGTATATATATATATATATATATATATATATATATATATATATATATATATAATATGTGTGTGTGTGTGTATATGTATGTATATATATATATATATATATATATATATATATATATATATATATATATATATATATATATATATATACACACAGTGGCTTGCGAAAGTATTCGGCCCCCTTGAACTTTTCAACCTTTTGCCACATTTCAGGCTTCAAACATAAAGATATAAAATTTAAATTTTTTGTGAAGAATCACCAACAAGTGGGACACAATTGTGAAGTGGAACGAAATCTATTGGATATTTTAAACTTTTTTAGCAATTAAAAAACTGAAAAGTGGTGCGTGCAAAATTATTCGGCCCCTTTACTTTCAGTGCAGCAAACTCACTCCAGAAGTTCAGCGAGGATCTCTGAATGATCCAATGTTGTCCTAAATGACTGATGGTGATAAATAGAATCCACCTGTGTGTAATCAAGTCTCTGTATAAATGCACCTGCTCTGTGATAGTCTCAGGGTTCTGTTGAAAGCGCAGAGAGCATCATGAAGACCAAGGAACACACCAGGCAGGTCCGTAATACTGTTGTGGAGAAGTTTAAAGCCGGATTTGGATACAAAAAGATTTCCCAAGCTTTAAACATCCCAAGGAGCACTGTGCAAGCGATCATTTTGAAATGGAAGGAGTATCAGACCACTGCAAATCTACCAAGACCTGGCTGTCCCTCTAAACTTTCAGCTCAGACAAGGAGAAGACTGATCAGAGATGCAGCCAAGAGGCCCATGATCACTCTGGATGAACTGCAGAGAACTACAGCTGAGGTGGGAGAGTCTGTCCATAGGACAACAATCGTACACTGCACAAATCTGGTCTTTATGGAAGAGTGGCAAGAAGAAAGCCATTTCTCAAAGATATCCATAAAAAGTCTCGTCTAAAGTTTGCCACAAGCCACCTGGGAGACACACCAAACATGTGGAAGAAGGTGCTCTGGTCCGATGAAACCAAAATCGAACTTTTTGGCCACAATGCAAAATGATATGTTTGGCGTAAAAGCAACACAGCTCATCACACTCAACACACCATCCCCACTGTCAAACATGGTGGTGGCAGCATCATGGTTTGGGCCTGCTTTTCTTCAGCAGGGACAGGGAAGATGGTTAAAATTGAGAGGAAGATGGATGCAGCCAAATACAGGACCATTCTGGATGAAAACCTGTTGGAGTCTGCAAAAGACCTGAAACTGGGACGGAGATTTATCTTCCAACAAGACAATGATCCCAAACATACAGCAAAATCTACAAAGGAATGGTTCACAAATAAACGTATCCAGGTGTTAGAATGGCCAAGTCAAAGTCCAGACCTGAATCCAATCGAGAATCTGTGGAAAGAGCTCAAAACTGCTGTTCACAAATGCTCTCCATTCAACCTCACTGAGCTCGAGCTGTTTTGCAAGGAAGAATGGGCAAGAATTTCAGTCTCTCGATGTGCAAAACTGATAGAGACATACCCCAAGCGACTTGCAGCTGTAATCGGAGCAAAAGGTGGCTCTACAAAGTATTAACGCAAGGGGGCTGAATAATTTTGCACGCCCCACTTTTCATTTTTTTATTAGTTAAAAAAGTTTCAAAAATCCAAAAGATTTCGTTCCACTTCACAATTGTGTCCCACTTGTTGGTGATTCTTCACAAAAAATAAAAATGTTATATCTTTATGTTTGAAGCCTGAAATGTGGCAAAAGGTTGAAAAGTTCAAGGGGGCCGAATACTTTTGCAAGCCACTGTGTGTATATATGTATATGTATATATATATATATATATATATATATATATATATATATATATATATATATATATATATATATATATATATATATATATGATCCCTACACAGTGGTAAGGTTATTGCACTTTGTCCTTATCTTAGGGCTGGCATTCCATCCAGGAATTCACCAGATTTATCAAAGTGGGGCTTTCTGGTCAGCTCTCCCTCCAGCAGCAGTCGCTCCAAAAGAATAAAACAGCCTTTTATAGTTTATATTGTTTTCTGCACTATCCCTTTATTTAAAAAAAACACAAACAAAAACCTTGTAAAACATCTCACAAAATGAGTGCACTTCCATCCATTGCACTCAGATTATTGCCTTCTTTAACAGTATAGTGTTAACCCTCTTAAGGATCAGCATTGATATCAGCGTATGCGTGTACATCAACTTCCAGTTTCGGACAGGATGACGTCGCATGGCCCCGTTACTGATGAGTTTCGTCACATGACTCGTGACTTCATCAAAGCAAAAAGGAGCCATGATGCTAAGGATGTAATTTATACCCATGCCTTATTTACTATGCAACTTTGGTAAACTGCGCCATTTTGGAGAAACAATGAACAAACACACAAGGTTGCATTGTGCACCATATTGGAGACCAATTTATAATATATACAGGTGCCATTTTTAAAGACCAGCTCAAACGAATAAACACTCCAGTCTCTGATAGCCGGGAAATATAAAACACTATGCTTTCAGTTAATAGGCAATAACTAATTCAAACAGAATGGGGCTAATGCATTAAAAATGTAATATGTAACACACAAAGCATGCCAATGCTTTTGATTTATTGTAAAAAAAAAAAAAAAAAAAAAAAAAAAAAAAACTGGTGTTGGTTATTACAATACTAACAAAGCACCTTAAAATTAAAAAATGCAATATGAATTTTTTATATTAAAATATTTTTAATAAGTAGTTTTAAATGCCTATTTAAATGTTACATTTAATACATATTTAGCTCAGACAGGTTACATTTAGTTTAAATTTCTTAAAAGTAATAAAAATCTGAAATTTATATAAACTGGAAAAAAACTAGGAAATTAAATAAACCAACGTTCATCTAGTGGCTAAAATGCTAATGGTACCTATAATCCTTTTTATATACCGACCTCTAGTGGTAAATTAATATTTTTCCTTGTAAGTACTAAACTGTATGTATGTGTGTGTGTGTGTGTGTGTGTGTATGTATATGTGTGTGTGTGTGTGTGTGTGTGTGTGTATATATATATATATGTATGTATGTATGTATATATATATATATATATATATATATATATATATATATATATATATATATATATATATATATATATATATATATATATATATATATATATATATATATATATATAGTGTGTGTGTGTGTATATTATACACACACATACATATATATATTAAAATGTATAGTGTGTATATGTATATATAAAATGTATAGTGTGTGCAATAAAGCAATTTAGGTTGAAATCTGTTTGGTACTAATGTCTTCATCTCGTAGAACCACTTTTTCTCTTTGCTTCATCGACTTAATTTTATTGGGCCCTCTACAGTGACTTTTATATTTTTTGATGCCTTAAAACATTAGTCATGCATCAAAGAAAAACAAGATGGATCTACAAGGTTTGGCACCTGTATATATTATAAATCCGATGCGATCTTGTGTGTGACCAGTTACCAGCTTGCATTTAAAGTAACCCCATTCTGTTAGTTTTATTTGACTTCGCTATTGCCAGCTGATATTGAGTTGCCTGAAAGCATAGTGTGTTCTTTTTCCTGGCTATCAGAGATGGGAGTGTTTATTAGTTTGAGTTGGTCTTTAAAATAGCGCCTGGATATATTATAAATTGGTCTCCAATATAGCGCCTTATGCGACCTCATATGTTTGTTCTGGTGGTAGTTCTCTAAAATTCTGCCGATTTACTAGGTTGCGTGTGACAAAACGCATTTGATGAGGCCACATGAAGTCAGTCAACAACTAGAAGTAAGCTGATCCTTAAGGGGCAACACAATATACTGTTAAAGAAGACAATCTGTGTACACTGGATGAAAGTGCACTTATTTTGTTAGAGCTTTTACAGTGTTTTTTTTAAATGGATGGTTTATATTGATTTCTGCACTAATGGCTGTATTATTCTTTTGGAGTGACTGCTGCTGGAGGGAGAGCTGACCGGAGAGGAAAGACTGCAGACCCCACCTATTGATAAAATCTGGTGAATTTCTGATTGGAATATCAGCCCTGATATAAGGGCAAAGTGTATATTGACCTTATCACAGTGTAGGTCATATATATAGCAGGTGGTCGCAGAAACAAAATGGTGAAAGGAGATATTGTGCATGGATTTGGATTGAATCAAATATTGGCAGAACAACACTGGCAATTTTTCCTTTGATTATTTGCACTTGTGGGTGATATATGGTCACTTGAAAAACCTCATGGACACTTTCTGGTAATATATAAATTTCCTTTATTGAAGGCACTAGTAGTAAAATGCCATAATCGTTTAGGTCAATTGATAACTACTTTTCCATTTGTTTTTGCACTTGTTTCTTAGTGGAAGAAGTACTTCGTTTTTACACAGTTATATTTGTAAAAGTTTCATTGACTGGATATATTGATTTTGGTGCGCAGCACTATTTACATATACTACATCCTTATTTATCCACTTGCTGACATTTACAAATATTTTATTTGGAAGATCAGATTACAACCAAGATACTATAGAAGTACCAACAGATATAAGACAAAGTATATCGTGTACATAAAAAATATACAAAAATATGAGAATATAAATGGAAACTGCTTACAACTAACTTGCTAGTAGCTGGTATTAAAATAGGATAATGGAGAATGAGCCTGGTTATCAGACAGAAAAATCAATAAATCGCAACTATACCAGGTAGAACACTAATCAGTAAAAGCATGATCAAGGGAACCTTCTATGCATTACAAGAAGGGAGTGTCCCAGTTATCCCATTTCTTATAGATATGCGTGAGGTCAAAGTGTGGCGAATACGGTCCAAGAGTTTGATTGTTTTCATTCTGGCTAACACCTGTGACCCAATGAATGGAGACAAAATGTGCAGCCTTTCACAAGAGGTAGGGTAGGGATGTCGGGTATTGAAATGGGAAAAAAAGCACATTTGGAGTAATAGGGCATTCCGCAATTTTGGTGTATTTCGTAGCAGCGTGTTGCCATAGTGGTTGGAGGTGCTTTCAGCTGCAAAAAATATGGAAATGGGAACCACAGTTTGGGGCGGCCACGAAAACAAGATGGAGAAACTGAGTGGAGCTTAACTGGTGTCATATACCATCTGGTATGCAGTTTTAATACGCGTTTCACGGACTGAGATTGATCGGATGCTCTTTAGCATGTTACTGAGCATATCTTCCAATTCAGGAGGTGGAAAGGTGAGACCTGACTTAGCTTTCCATTGGGTCATCAGTTTGGTTTTGTCCGTGAGAAAGCCTTCATTAGGGTAACAGTAAATACCTGATATAATACCCCTCCCCTAGATGAGGATTCACAGATATGTTTAAACTATACAGTAGTATACAGCATCTGGGATGTTAGTGAGCAGCTGCTAAAATGTATAATTTTTTTTTTTTTTATTTTGATATATCTCAAAAGCTCAGATGAAGGTATGTTACATTCTAAATGAAGCTGTGTGAAGGCCTTAAAGTGGGTATCCGATTTGAAAGACTTTAATGTTAACATCCCTTGCGATAACAATACAGTACAACGGGTCCTCTTTATGAAGAGATCTTGGGTCTAAAAGACCCCACATCTCTCTTCTACCCTTAAAAGCAAAAGATCAAAAAATTTTTGATCTTTTGCTTTAAAAAAAAAAAAAAAAAAAAAAAAGCCTGGTTTACGTGTGGCTGGAACCGGAAGTGACATCATGACATTGCTCCGGTCCTCCTAGGGCATAGAGATGAGCACAGGTAATCACCTCCAGCGCAGGATTATTTGTTTTTTGGGCTTCCCAGTCAGCCAGATAAGCCTAAAAACGCTTCTAAAAGGGACCCATCTGCGAATCC
Source organism: Aquarana catesbeiana (assembly GCF_042186555.1). NCBI lineage: Eukaryota > Metazoa > Chordata > Amphibia > Anura > Ranidae > Aquarana > Aquarana catesbeiana. Next base: position 132,118,974 of record NC_133330.1, read on the forward strand.
GCTGCTCAGACCACTTTTGAGAGGGACCGGCACCTGAAGGAAAAAAATTATACTGGGAGTTATGGCATCTAGCTGCAACCATAACTCCGGTATTAAACGTCAAAGTACTGACGGATTTTTCCAGTTGGGCAGTCGGCAAGTGGTTAGTTATCATACATCACATGACAAAGGAGAGTTAATTCCAAGACTGTTGGGTTATGTTCCACCTCCAGATGATTAGACATCTCTGCTGAGAGAGCCTTTGTTTTAATGCACAGATTTCTGCTTAACCACTTCTATACCAGACCTTTTAATGGAACTTTTTGTTTACAAGTTTAAATTAGTATTTTTTGCTAGAAAATTACTCAAAACCCCCAAACATTATTTATTTTTTTTAGCGGAGACTCTAGGGCATAAAATGGCGGTCATTGCAACTTTCAAACGTGTTTTTTTTGGGAAAAAATGTTATGAATTAACAAAAAACAAAACCATAAAGTTAGCCCAATTTTGTTGTATAATGTGAAAGATATTACACTTTAAAAGTGCGCATTCTCTTGGAATGGCACCAAAGTTCGGTACTTACAAATCTTCATAGTCGACGCTTTAAATTTTTTTTTTACAGGTTACCAGTTTAGACAGGAGGTCTTGGGCTAGAATTATTGCTCTTGCTCTAACGCATGCAGCGATACCTCATGAAGTAACTGATGCAATAATATACAATCTAATATATCCTATGTAACTATTGCGTTTATGTATCAATTTGTCTTGGCCCTATAATTGCTAATCTATAAGTCTGATAAGCACAATGATATAACAAACACATCTGCATAGTAAACAAGTTACATTTATTTCCTTGAAAACAGGACACTAACATAAAAGTATTAAAAGGTATTACCATGTTACATAGCTTACAATCAGAACACAATATACTAAACAGCAGATATCTACAACATATAACAACAATCAAACATATAATGCAAAAATATCAAAGATACTTATCACACATGGTTTCATTGGCTGGTTCTGGATGATAGAAGGGGTCTGGGCCACATGGAGTTTAGGCCTAAGCCATCAGTCAGAGCAAAGTCCCAAGATGGCAGAGACAACCTCATGGTAAGACTTTCCAGCGAAACAAAGAGACTCTCTGCAACAATCCTTTTTATAAACTCACTCATCACTCATTCAAACTCCCCCCATTACCAGTCCCATTTGTTTTGGACCAATCAGTGTTCACATGACAATCCTCCTTATATTACTGACTGTCCTGCCATACTTGGCCTCTGGGGGCAGTATTGCAGTCCATGCGCCCTGGGCCGTCTTTGTAATCAATCACTTTGAAGCTTTTAACACACCAGGTGGGCTGGAGATGAGCCCTTTTGCTATGCAGATTCTGTTTGGGGCCACATTCCGCTGTACCTTTTTAAAACTGGGACTGCAAGTGTCAGCATGGCTGGTCTTGGAAATAAGGAAACATGTACAACATCCAGAAATATGATAGTAATTCATGCTGAATTCCAACATATGCTGCTTTGTGCCTAAAGGGCGCATATCACCCTTCTTCAGACATGACTCCTATTGAACAGTCCATAACAGTCTTAACGCGTGTCGCTCCCCAACATATGTTTCCAAACCAGTGCCTATGGAACAGTCTTTAACTGTCTTACTGTGTTGCGCTTTTTCAACATGTGCTTCAGAAACGGCTCCTATGGAACAGTCCATAATGATCTTACCATGTTGAGCTTCCCAACACGTGATACTTTGCCACTGAGTGACACACCACCATCATTCTTCAGCGACGGCTTCCATGTCACCATTCTGTATCTTCTCCTTTCTGATATCTTCAGGACGGGGTGCAGTACCAGCAAGGGGTGTCCATTCACTCACCATTCACCAACACACATTCAGAGCAACATATCAACCAGCTTTCTGACAGAGTCTCGAGGAGGGTCTTATTCACCCATATTACCAACCTACAATACACATAGGTCACACTATACCATAACATTAAATCAACCCATCAGGGGCATGGCTTGATCATGGCGCTGTGAGGCTGCTTATATGGGAGCTCTGTGCAATGTTCGGGTGGAGAGCCTTCCCCAGTGTGCAGACCTCGCTGAATGTTCATGTTCGCGGCAGTCAGAGATCCAGGGACACCCGCAGGAATTCAGCAACTCAGACCCACGCCCTGGCTCCCAAGATGGTGCCACCGCACACCAACACAGCCGGCACCACCTCGCAAAAGAGAACACACAGGGGGATATCCAGCACGATACAGGAGGCACAGCAACCCCCAGACCGACCTGATTCCCCATTTTTTTTTTTTTTTTTTTCACCGGACATCCCGGGAGCAGATTTGTCCCTGACTTCACAGGGAGTTGACATGCAGGGACAGCCATCCATAGACACATGGAGGGACATCATCTCACTCCTCCCAACCAAGCAGGACATCACTGAGTCTGCAGCAACAATAGTGAGTACCCTCTCCAGAGAGATGCATGATCTTAAAGGATAGATACAGTAGACTCGCGGGTGACTGTATTTGAGACCTCCTCAAATGCCTTTGAATCCAGAATGATGGCATTAGAGGAGTCAGTCTAATTACAAGTGTCACCTGATTATGTTACAGCTCTCTGTAGATGATGGGGAAAACCGCAGCTGCAGAAATAAGACTGCGCGGCCTACCAGAAGCCACCTCTGGGGGGACCTCAGAGCCACGGTCACGGCTATCTTTAACCGGCTGGATAAACCGCCTACGGCAGAGCTGGAATTAGACTGGGTACACAGAGTGCAGGGGCCCATAGGAGAGGATGCACTTTCCCCCAGAGACGTACTGGCTAGGGTCCATTTTTACACAGTTAAGGAGGAAATAATGAGGCAAGCTTGGGTTAAAGGCCCGGTGGACTTTGACGGTGCAGCCGTGCACTTATTTCCGGATCTCTTACGATTTACACTCAGGATGAGGGGCATGTTGCGCCCATTGCTAGACGCCATTAGGAATGCAGGAGCCACATACAGATGGGGTCACCCTTTCCATCTTGCAATGCTCAAAGGAGGCGGCTCCTTCATCCTGCGATGGCCAGATCAGCTCTCAGATCTATTCACCTTTCTGGAATCTCTGGCAATACCCATCCCCGACTGGCTGGATTTCCCTATCACATTTGGCAACACTCGTCCGGCTTCACCGAGACCACAAAGATGCGGCAGGCGAAGGCAGCGTTCCAGACCAAGAGCTGATTCCAGGGACACACCGATTTTCACCTGAACTATAACTGAGAATGGCATATTAGTTGTCTTTTGAGATGGGCCAATCCCAAGTTTCGATACTCCCAGAGCTGGACAGTTTATTGGTACCCTTTATACTCCCTGAGTAGGACGTGGTTTGGCATACCAAATAGACGGCCTACACAGCTTTGAACCCTTAGAACACCTGATTTATGTGGTTCTTATTATATAGACGGAGGGTGTGAATTGTTCGGTTCAATTCCGGAGCTAGACGGGGACGGGCCTGCGACGCCCCCCCTCAGTCACTATTTCCCAGGTGTTTTGCTTTGTGATTTTTCCTGGCATGTGACCGGTGCGTGTGGTGGGTAGTCCTCGGAAGGTTCTGGCATATGGAGTATACTGTTTTAAGTTTTTTTATATATATTAAGTTGTGTTCCAGTTTTTTTACATTCTAACCAATAGTAAATGCATGTGATTTATATCAGAAGGGTCAAGTCACCGCTCAGTTTCCGTCCTGAGCCAATACCCCAGTTCATGTGTGCCGACACCTTAATGCTATCCTCATCTGAGGTCTCAGTCGAGTGTTCCCCCAGTTTGGGTTCTCACCCGATAGCGCGTCTCCCATTGCTTTACAGCCAGTCAGTCTCCCACTCCTTGCCTATAGGCTGCGCATATTTGCGCGAAAACTTGTATAGCAACACTAGAGCACCCGTTATACTTTCTTTCTCTCCCCCTCTTTGGTGCTTGACTCTTCCTCACTACACTTTTCTGACCCTCCCCCCCCTTTTTTTTTTTTTTTTTTTGTGCACAATGACATCTGCTGTGGGGACTCCCTCACGTCCCTCTGCAGACGGGGGTTAAATTTACTTTCTTAAATGTTCGAGGCTTAGCTACATCGGAGAAATGCTCCAGACTCCTTTCTGATCTTAAAAAAAAATCCCACAGCCACGTGGCGTTCCTGCAGGAGACCCACTTTAAGCAGCCAGTGGTCCCTAGGCTTTATAATCGCGACTTTCCCAATGCATATCATGCACCATCTCCTTTGTCAAAGTCCAAAGGAGTCAGTATTCTGATCACTAAATCGGTCCCATGGACCCTCCTGGAGGAACGGGCAGACCCACTGGGCCGATACTTGCTCTTGAAAGGGAAAATTAGAAATACAACAGTGACCCTGGTAAATGTCTATTTCCCGAACTCATCTCATCTTACCTTTTATGAGATCTCTAGTTCCAATTATATTGGAATACCGGGAGGGTGCCTTCCTACTAGGTGGGGATTTTAATCACGCACAGGAGCCCTTACTCGATGTTTCGAGAGGGGTGTCGCACCTTACTTTCTCTTACCTCAAAAAACTTAAAGCAGAGCTGTTTAATCTGGATTTGGTTGATCCATGGAGAATTATGCATCCAGAAGATAGGGACTAAACCTCTTCTTATCTCTGCATTAGACATATCCCAGGATTGACTTCTTTCTGATTCAGCTTAAAAACTTGCCTCTAGTTGCCTCCTCCCAGTTTGACTACATATCCTTTTCTGACCATGTACCTATTCATGTGACTTTAAGTTGGGATACTGAACCCCGTTCCCCCCCCCCCCCCCCCCGACATGGAAACTAAATGAATCTCTGCTGCAAATCCCCGAAGTACGCAGTGAGGTAGAAAAGACTCTCGCAAATTACTTCTCTGAAAATGTCGACCCATCGTTGAGCCCAATGACTGTATGGGAGGCACATAAATGTGTGTTGCGGGGCAAGTTGATCGGGATTGGGGCTTTAAAGAAATGAGAGAACTAGGAAGATCGATTTATTTTCTCACGTGCGCTCTCTCGAGCTACTACACAAGCATTCATTAGCCGAAGCCCATCTCAAGGCCTTACTGAAGGCCAGAGGGGAATCGAAAGACTTGCTCTATCAAAAAAATCCCAAAGTCTAGCCTGGGCGAGATGCTCCCTATTTGAATTTTCAAATAAAGCGGGCTCGATGCTAGCTAGAGCCCTACGTGGCCCGAGAAAGCGCACCTTCATCCCTCATATCACAACTAGACAGGGGACCAAAGTACATACCTCCAAGGTTATAGCAGAAGAATTTTGTGAGTACTACCGGCAGTTGTATAATCTGCACCCAGAAGACTCCACTGAGGCCTTAACGGCCAAGACAGTCAGCTAGTGAATACGTCAGGGCCTCTGATATGCCCACATTACCGGATGAAGTTCGAGACTCCTTGGAGTCTGAGATTACAGCTGAGGAATTTCACGTAGCCTTGGCTCAAACAAAACCACGGAAGGCACCAGGGCCCGATGGCTTCACTCTGACTTATTATCAATCCTTTGTGACTTCTTTTACACCACAATTCTTGGCGGCCTACAACACGCTGAAAGGAGATGGCCCCATGTCAGTGGATTCGCTGAGGGCATATATATCCCTGATACCCAAAGAAGGGAAGGACCTGTCCCAGTGTGGAAATTGCCGCCCAATTGCAATCCTCGACATAGACCTAAAACTCTTTTCAAAAATACTGTCAAACTGACTCATACGGCATATTCCAAAATTAATACATTTAGATCAGGTAGGTTTCGTACCGATGAGAGAAGCAAGAGACAATACCGCTAGGGTTTTTAATCTTTTCCACATGTTTCGTCTTACTGGAAGGCCGTTTCTCTTGCTCTCAACGAATGCAGAAAAGGCCTTTGACAGGGTGGCCTGGCATTTTATGCGGGCTGCCCTGGATCACATCGGACTTGCCCCCAATATGCTCAGTTGGATTTCATCCCTCTACTCCAAACCGTCGGCAGTACGGGTAAATGAGTGGCGCTCAGTTTTTCACAATAGCGAACCGGACGAGACAGGGTTGCCCCCTGTCCCCACTTATTTTCATTCTGACCCTTGAGCCGTTTTTGTGCTACATTAGGGTAGACCCAAATATCACGGGGGTGCGGAAATCCTCAGGACATCACAAAATCGCGGCTTACGCGGACGACTTGATTTTCTTTGTATCTAATCCGCATGTCTTGCTCCCCAATATTCTAGCAGCCCTACGGAGATATGGAGAACTGTCAAACTTTAAGGTCAACTGTGCCAAGTCCGCAGTGCTAAATATAACGGTCCCCAATTCAGAGGTTCACAGTATGCGCACGTCTTTTGCGTTTCATTGGGCGGATAAATCAATACGATATTTGGGTATCGACATCACACCGGACTTGGCACACTTGTACGCCTCTAATTATATACCCCTGCTGCATAGACTAAAAACTGACCTCCGCAACTGGCACACCCTGACCTTGACGTGGTTTGGGCAGTGCAACACCCTGAAGATGGTCTTACCAAGGATTTTGTATATACTCCAAACCATACCGATTCGGGTGCCTTTGACATATTTCAAACAGCTCCGCACAATAATTAGGGACTTCATTTGGGCGCATAAGTCCCCTAGTACGAAAATGCAAATATTGTCTAGACCAAAGAAGGGGGCATAGGCCTCCCCGATCTCCTAAAATATTACAGGGCGGTGCATCTTTCGAGGATCGTGGACTGGCACTGTAATAAGGAATTCAAACAGTGGGTAGGGATGGAGATTGAGGATGCCTCCATTCCTCCTTTTGACCTCTCCGTGGCTCACTTCCCCTCCACCAGAAGACATCAGGAACCATCCCCTGATAGGTGCCACCCTTTTGGTAGCTAGGTCAACTTTTCACGGTACGGGTCTTTCACCGCTGCCCTCTCCTATGACATCTGTAGTAGGCAATCCTGATTTCATACCGGGTCTCACCAGCAGAAGGATGAGACAATACCGCTTGATGGATGTTTGGCCCCAGGGGGTGCGTCCCCCTCGCCGTCAACCATTTCTAGCCTCATAGACCCACCGTTAGATGGTCTCAGTACCTATCAACTCCGACACTACTTGCAGTCTATACAGAAGACATCATATACTCCACGAGACCTCACCCCCTTTGAATCATTATGCAGCACAGGAGAACCTTCACGACATACACTTTCTCTGATATACAATTACTTGACCACCCAGACTGAGGGGCCGACTCTGACATTTGTTCACCAAAAGGATTTAGGGGTCCAGTTTTCACTGCAGCAAGTAGATACAATTCTAACTTTGGCACATAACCTCCATCACGAACCAATACCAGGAAACCGGGAACAAAATTGTGTCTCGATGATATAGAGTTCCCTACATACTCCATAAGGTAAATGGAGCCATTCCGGATAAGTGCTGGAGGTGCAATGCGGAAGTTGGCACTATTATCCACATTTTTTGGGCCTGTCCGGTACTGGGATCGTTCTGGGAGGAGGTAACCACTACCATTAAAAGCTTAACTTCTGTAGAATTGAAAGGTAATGCGGCTGCGTGCCTGTTACACCTGACAGAGAGACCCATTCGGAAATACAAAAAGACTCTGACAATACAACTTCTCAACGCAGCAAGGGCATGTATCCCCGCGCTGTGGAGGCAGCCTCAACCACCAACCAGGGTTTTATGGTATTCTAAAGTCAATTGTATACTCTGCATGGTGGAATTGACCCCTACCCTCCATAATACGGAGGAACAAATCCGAGACAAGTGGAGGCCCTGGAGATACTTCACAGGCACAAATACATACCTACGGGAGGTGGCTAAATCTATAACATCAGGGAAATAAGTAACTAATGTAATGAGCTTGATATTGGGATCCTGCCTATCTCCCCTTCCCCCCCTCTACCCTCCCGCCTTTCTTCCTTTTTTCCAAACTACGCTTAGACACCTCAGCCGCTGTTATGGCTGTTTTATAATTGTAGTGATCATACGAAACAGAATATGCAATCTATGTTAAGGTGACGATACATGATTCACTCATTTGAACAATCAACCCTTTATGGTTTGGTTAACTTGGTAAATGTTCAGGGAGGCACCATGGGCCTCCTGGTTTTCATATGCATACAGGATATCATATAGACAAAGTAATTTTTGACCTGTTAACAATATTATTTTTAAGTCATGTCTTCTAACCCATGGAATATGTCGACTAATGTATACGTGTAAAAGAAAAAGATGTGACTTGTATATCAAGGAACTTTTGCCTTATATAAAGAATAAAAAAATAACAACCCATATATAGAGATAGAGATATAATTATATATAGATAGAGATATCTCTATATCCCATCCAATTACGCATTCCGCTCCCAACCTCCTATAACCCTTTATTGTAAATACGGATTGGGATTAGGCAGGCTTGCTCACAATGGCCTCTCCTACCGCACTTTTGGCCTGTCAGCGGTATTGCAGGGTTCTGACTTGGCAGCAAAATCTCTAACTTGTACGCAGAGACCCTACCGTCAATTCATCCCCCAGCTTACATAGATAAATGGGAGACCCTTCTGTATAAATATCGAGTCTAACAACATATAAACCTGAAACAGCGACACAAACCACACAATTCCATCCCTGTGCCTGGATTTCAGAGACCATGCCCAAGGTATACCATGCACCTCTACCTATGGTTAGGTTCAAGGAACCCTCTAGTTCCATGACTAACGTTACATCGGTATTCTGTAGGACAACGAAACAAACTCGTCTGTGTCCCAAATAATACCCAGGTGCTTCCTTCCCAGCACTGATCTCTTCATCCAGAACATAGTGCAATATCTTCCCAACATTTTTCGTTCACCACCATGTATTTACCTGGCATACAAAGGATGTCATGGTCATGCTTCCAACAGAGGGACGTATCAACCTGCCCCCAGCTTCCATCTTCTCTGATCACCTGTGGATAATTTAGCCTCAAATGCAACAAGATAGAATCCTCAGTCAGTAAGCCCATTGATGCCACCAAGTATACAGGCCAAGTCTGCACTTTTATATATGGGATCATACAGCATAACACCTTCCACAATCCATACTAGTACAGCCCATCCAGGCATTCTACCACAACTTTGGATTAGTGTAAGCAACGTGTTTTGGCAAAGTCTTACTGAGCGGTGACACTAACTCATCAGGCCACTGCCCCTCATACAGAGACTGTACAATCCGCTTAAAGCGGAAGTAAACTCATCCATAAAACAGCTTCATTTCCAGCAAGTGCTGGAAATGTAACACTCCCATTGGTTGTGCTCCTCAACCAAACTGTCAAACCATCCAATGGCTGGTGTCATAACTGATCACATGTGCAGCATCATGGCAGTTGTAGATTAAACAGAGGCAAAGATGGCAGCTTCCTTGGCTGAAAACGATAGGAGGGTTTACTTACACTTTAATGTTGGTTGATAATTCCGCCTGCCACTGCGTGCGCACCAGAGCCAGTGACAGATTTCTGTCTTATACATCACCCTCTGTACCAACCTCTCAACATGGTTGACCACAATCCGGAGCCACTTTAACCTGGGTGTTTGTGACTTTGAATGCTATCATGGATGCCACCAATCTCTCTGAGCAACAAAGCCCCGCTTAAGTTATGGCTGAAAGTTTATTCCTCAGGAGACCGATGTCCACTGCATCAACACCACCCATCCCAGCTCCTATCCCCCCAATATAGTGCTGAATACATCCCTCCTCTTTCGGGTTACTCCTCAGAAATAAGCGTCCTGCATGAACCTCATCCTGAGTCCGCATATCTCTAGGAGCAAGCCACTGGTACAATGGTGGACTTGATTCAGTGTATACTCGGCACATATAGGGCAATAGGTTTTTATCAACAACTGTGAGATGTTGCAGCGCCATGTGGTGAAGGCATACTGTACCCTGGTAGCCAGCGTTTTGTTCCCTATATCTAATGGGGCATGCTCCTGTGTGTATTCACTGGCATTAACTGTGCAGGTTTTTCAGATGAGACCACCAGGCGTATCTCCCCCATACAAGGAAATTTTCACCCCATTGATGTGTCACCTGGCACCCTCTAGTCTGGCCAACCGACACCTTATTATGTATAAGTGCAAGCCTCCTGGGTACCTGCATCATATTACTTCCGTTACGTCAATACATGTCATACATTAAAAACCTTTTCTTCTTTCAATTCCTCCCTCCAACAACAAAAAAAAAAAAAACATTTTACATTTCATGTTCTGATGGATTAGATGTGTATATTCCTTCCCCAACCTCCAACCCATCGCACATGTAATAATAGCACGTTTGCATTCAGCAGGAGAGACTCCAGCAAAAATGTTTCACAAGTCTTGTTGATAGGCACAGTTCTTCAGATTCAGCATTAGCCCTAAATTGTCCATAAGCAAAAGCAAGTATCAAACTGAATCTTTTCGTTTGTCCCTTCTCTCCTGATGTTTATCAGAACAATTTTGCATTGTGGTATGGCACAGTCAAACTGCCAACCAGATGAACATCTGTCAGCCATGTTCCAGAGACCTCTCCCATCTTGCTACACCAGGACTCTGGAAGTGAAACACAAGAGCAGAATCAAATTATTATCCACAATATCTGCTCGCTTGCTACGTTTTATTTATAGTTCCTTCCTTGGAACCCAGGAACTTGGTATTCCTGGCTTCTGCAACTCTGACCAAACTACCTAAACAGCAGTAACCTCTTTAGGCTAAACCCACTCTAAAATCGATCCCCATGGTATGATCAAAAATTTTTTAAAAAATGAACGCGAACGTTGCTTCTCAAAATTTTAAGCATTAGAAAGACAATGCATTATCTGTACTTTTCAGATCTATGCACTAACCCCCCTTTCAGGTGGACAAAGTGTAAACTTTGTAACTTTTTTTCCACCTGAATGAACATAAAACAAAGATAAAAAAAAAGGAACTTCAGAGGCTAGAATGGCTTCCTACCAACAACTCTCTTAGACTAAATGTATTCAGCTGCTAATTGGGGGCATAGCCAAAGGCCCCCCTTTCAGGTGGACTAACCTAACAATTTTCCCACCTGAACAAAACAAAAATAGAATGGATGACTAAACAAATACCAAAAAAAAATATAAAAAAATTCATAACAAAAAAAATTAAAAATCTGGCCATTATCACACAAAAACATGACAAGACATGACTGAGCACTTATTTCCTCTATTGCGTATAGGTTGTGTACCTCACAAAAGGAACAACACACACAGAAGAGGTACAGCAGCTGCACACCCCAAAAACAATTTGTGTAGCATAGGAAGGTTTCTCCAGGGGGCTTTAAAACAGCAATGCAGGCAATTCAGAAATGGATTATATAAGTATTTTATTGGAAACATGTAGGGTCAATAGCATGTTGTGACATACAGTATAATCTGGTTAGGGGATAACAAACACATTTCACATTTACAGAAAGCAAACACAAAGTTACAGCATCACATATCATTGGTCTGTTGTGACGATGTACCGACGCGTTTTGACCAACATGGTCTTCTTCAGGGATAGGTTTGCTATAAAGAGATATATATTTAGTATCTCAAAAGGAGGAGATATTCCATCATGTATTCAATTATATATATTCAAGGTATAGTTACCACTGAAAGGTGAAAAGAGAGAACTCCTGACCAGAAATTTAAAACTGTTGGCTGATTCCCAAGGGTCCATACCCCATTCGTGTCCCAAAGGAGGAAAGGATCAATCTGATGCGACTTGCAAGCAGACACCCTCAGAGGGTAAGGGAGGCCAACACCTGCAGCAAATTCCCAATGATATTAGTGCATCAAGAGGGGATTCCAAAAAGTCCTAACTTATTACAAAATGTCAAATGGATTATAATTGTTCATTAATATCTGTCTCCTTTTATGAAGATCTGGAACACCAAATGCCAAACAGATTCCATATGTTTGTTAGGTATTAAGATGGTCATATATTGTTATAGTAATTCGTTTGTATTAATTGGATACAGTGTATGTGTGTTCTGACAATAGTATGGTGTATGAAAGGGGGAAAAAAAGGTGATGTGAAGTGTATGAGAGTGGATGTTTTATGTGAGGATAGATGGGGATGAGGAATGGAGTGAGTGCAAAGTGAAATAAACAAGGTTACAAGAACACGTGAGGCTTGAGTGGTGGTGAGAGAGGTGAAGGGTTGCTGGAACCTACAGAGTATGAAGTGAGAAAGGTGTTAAGACACGCTGAAAAAAAAAAAGAGCATGTAAAAGAAAAAGCTGATGAGGTGTATAAGGGGAGGAAAGGGCCAAAAAGACAGCCCCAAGTATGAAGGAGTAAAAGTGATCTAGTGAAAGGGGTTGCAGGCACACAACCCATAAATATGTCCTGACAACATATGCCTATATATAAATGCTATAAAACATCAATTGACTAAGATGGAGTGCCTGGCTTCAACTATATAATGAGCCAGAGACTCAATAAACAGAAGCAAAGATGCAATATTAAGGTATATTTTAAAGATGGTAACCTGAAAAGGCAAATTGGGAATCAATCATAATTGTATGGAGTACTTACATGGAGCCATTTGTGTGGAAGGATTGTATGGGATCCTGTCTTGATCCACATGCAGCCTAAGGTTATTTATAGGGCTTCCTGAATTCCACTTATAGGCTGCAGGTGCCGACCACTCCCCCCACCTCCAACTGAGGAAACCCTCAGAGGGTAGGGGAGGCCAACACCTGCAGCAAATTCTCAATGATATCAATGCATCAAAAGGGGATTCCAGAAAGTCCTAACATATCAAAATGTCAAACGGATTCCAATTGTTTTTTATCAATATGTCTCCTTTATGAAGATTTTATTAAATTTACAACATTAGATGCCATATTCCATACGTTTATTGGTTATTAAGATGTTTATATATTGTTATAGTCATTTTGCATTAATTTGATGGGGTGTGTATATGTTCTGACAATAGTATGGTGTTGTGTGAAAGGAAAAAAGTGATATAATGGGTATGAGTTGAGTGGATGTATTGTGTGAAGCTGGAGGGGAAGAAAAAGATGTAGTGAGTGCAAGGTGAAATGGACAATGAGACAAGGGCATGTAAAAGCACGAGTAGTGATGTGAAAAGTGAAGGAGTGCTGAAATCTACAAAATATGAAATAGAAAAGGTAAATGACATGCTGAAAAATAAAAAATGAAAAACGTGAAAAAAAGGACAGGTGCTGATCAAAGAGCGTATGTGGGGAAGAATAGACAGACAGTCTAAGCATGATGGGGTAAAGATGATCGCTAGTGAGAAGGGTGCAAATGCACAACCCATAAATATGGTCTGACAATGTAAGCCTAAGTGTAAAAAAGACTGCGATAAAAGGTCAGTTAACTAAAATAGGATGCCTGGCTTCAAGTATATAATGAGCCAGGGACTCTATAGACAAAAGCCAAGATACAGTGTTGAAGTATATTTGAAAGATGGTAACCTGAAAAGGCAAAAGGGGAATCAACCATGTTTAAGTACTTTAAGTACTTAGAACCATTCTTGTGGAATGGCTGTAAATTCAGGAATGCATGGGATCTTGTCATGGTCCACATGCAGCCTAAAGTTATTTTTAGGGCTTCCTGAATTCCACTAATAAGCCACAGGTGCTGACCACTCCCCCCACCTCCCAAGATGTGGCATCTTGGCCGCAGGAAGAGCGGCCACAGCGTGACTGCCCCGGCGTCCCGGAAGGAAAAACACCCCAACCATCGTCCCTTCGTCCGTAATTACGTGACGTCATGGCGCTGGGCACACAGGGAAATCCCCCACATGCGTGCCCAGCAGCGCATGTCCGGAAGCGATCCAGGGCCGCCGCCAGCAAAGTGCTGCTCCCTCCAGCGGCCGAAAAGAATTTTGGCCGCCTGTTGGAGCATGGTCGGGGAACACAGGGGCCTCTGCATTCCCCCACCCTGCCGGGAAGCCACAGGGTCACATGAATAGTATGACTGACTGTCAAAGCACATACTTAACTTCTTCAATTTGTTCCTAGGCAATACACAAGATGGTTTGAAAAACGTTAGTCAGTTGTGTAAAATTTTGATTTTAAAACTGATGTAATCATCAATCATGTTGCATTTGGTCTGAGTGTTTGCTCTAATTTGTGTAAGCATGGTAGCTGCTATGTGGGCAAGAGTAACAATGTGTAATAAGAAGTATAGGTAGATGATAGAGTTGGGGGAAAAAGGAAAGAGATAAAAGGTATAGAGCAATAGGGGTCCAAGCGTTGCCATGATTAGTTTCCAGTCCATGAGTCATAATCTGTAGAGTATTGGAAGATGACCCAAGGCTGCCAGGTTTTGTTAAACTTTTCAGTTTTTCGTGAGCAGTTGCTCTTATTGCCTCTATTGTGTATAGGTTGTGTACCTCATTGAGCCATTTCTTAATTGTGGGGATTTCCAATGCCTAGCGATCACTGCTTTTGCAGCAGTGAGTAGAAATCTGGTCAGTGATCGTTTGTATGTTTTCACTGAACGATTCGAGATGTGAAGCAGGCAGCATGCTGCAGTCAGTTTGATGTTTCTTTAATCGTACATCCTGGGACACAGGGCCATAGTAATTACTATGTGGGCTATAGGCCACCTTCAGGTGCTGGACACTGGCACACCCTAAACAGGAAGTTTAGTTCCTGTTTAGGGAGTACCTCAGTTTTTTCGCCAGTGTCTAAGGTGTTGGTCACGAGTAAAGATGTGCTGTGCTGAGCTTCACTGGAGCAATCCTTGCAGGGGCTCAGTTCAAAGTGTCTTTTCAGGCCGAATTGAATGGTACCCGGGCCTCGTGGCAGAAGAAACGAGGTTTACCCGTAACACTTCTCTTTTAGAGAGCTGAACTCCGGGATCCAGTACTTTGGTATTTTGAGCCATAAAAGTTTTTACTAGCGGGGTGCTTTATGGGTCCATCCGGTTCCTGAAGGTTTGTAACGGAACCCACCGTGAAGGGTGAAGATTGGGTCTGCTGGTTTTACCACAGAAAACCCTGCGGCGGGAAAGGTAGGTGGAGTTTAATTTTTCTTGAAATGTCTCCTTTAAAAATAAATAAATAAATGGGTCATGCCTAAGAGTCACCACTGGGGGCTGTATAGCGCACGTACCTCGTCATGCTTCCTCAGAGATCACGCTGTGTCAGAATCGGCAGGCTTTTCCTCCGGCAGCTCAGACCTCCGGTAAGTTTGGGGGGATTTTCTTCCACCAAACACCCCCCACCTGGACAAAGCTCTCCCCCTCTCCCTGGAAAGGGGGAAGCCAAAACGATCAGCGATGCTGCTCCATTTTTTTTCATGGCTCCTGCACGGCGGCTTGTCACCAGGTCTCAGGCTCCCCCCCCCCCCGTTGATCCTGTCGATCGGAGGCTCGCGCGGGAAAAGCTCTATTGAAAAGAGAGGGGGCGAGATGTGCGGAAGAGGCGGGGCTTAACGCGACGTTGGCGTGCAGCAACGCTTAGCGCGGGTGTATGTGTTATAGCTCCATTTTTGCTGGCTGCAGATGTCCGAGGGACACGAGCAAAAAGGGGCATGTAAGAGGTTGGTGACACAGGCTTTTCCTTGGCACATTTACTAAAAGCATCAGGCTGAGCGTTAATAGCAGCGGCAGTTGCAGGACTATTGCTCAAGCAGTGGATACGATTTCTTCTGGTAGTACCTCTGCATTTATGCATCGGGCTATGGTCAGAAGGGGAGGTAGAAACACCCCAAAAAAAGGACTAAAAGGGTCTCCCTCAAGCTCTGAAAGTCTAAAACTCATCTCTGCAATGGCCTCCTCCCCTGGGAGGGGGTGGCTGGTTAGAGTGAGCCATCAGGGGCCATGAAATGTTTGCAACTGTTTACAACACTGCAGCCCCCTGTCTATATTACTAGAAAAAAAAAGTTTTTTTCCCTCAGCCATGATAGGATTGGAAAGGTTAGTGGCTTTAATCGCATCCCAAAATGGAATTACCCTGGACCCTCAAACTGAGGATCTGGGGGCGGGAGAAGATGTTTTCTCTCAGGGGACTCTAAAGAGACTGATGACCCCTCTTCTGAGGGGTCAAATGCGAAAGGATCAGCTTCACAATCTGAGATTGTGGGTGCAATTTCTTACTGAATTGGTCCTCTCCACTTCTTGTTTGGGTTCTCTAAAGCCTTCTCAAGCTGCGCATGCCTTTCTTGTCCATTCATTGCTGGAAAGACATGTGTATCACCCAGATGAGCATTTTTTCCCTTCCTAAAAAGTTTTTCACACTTTATCCTATGGAGGAAAAAATTTACTAAACGTGGGAGATACCAGCAATTGACGCTGCTATATCTTCTGAATAAAAGTTTGACTTGTCCGGCAGACAATGCTCAAATGCTTAGGGATCCAACGGATAAATAGTTGGAATTTCTATTAAAAAAGAAAAAGAAAACATATTGTTTTCCCTGGCAAGTTGGGTGTCCCAGCCTGTGCTGACAGTAATTGGTATATTTCAATCCTTGAGGGTACAGTTTAAACAGGCGCCCAAAGGATCCCTGTTGAGCAGGCCCAGGATCTGGCAAGCTCCTAGTAGCTTTTTGTTTGCAATAGATGCTATGAGAGATTCTATCCTTAAGGCCTCGCGCCTTTCGCTGGGCTGGAACATACAGTGGGGACGGAAAGTATTCAGACCCCCTTAAATTTTTCACTCTTTGTTATATTGCAGCCATTTGCTAAAATCATTAAGTTCATTTTTTTCCTTATTAATGTACACACAGCACCTCATATTGACAGAAAAACACAGAATTGTTGACATTTTTGCAGATTTATTAAAAAAGAAAAACTGAAATATCACATGGTCCTAAATATTCAGACCCTTTGCTCAGTATTTAGTACAAGCACCCCTTTGATCCAATACAGCCATGAGTCTTTTTGAGAAAGATGCAAGTTTTTCACACCTGGATTTGGGGATCCTCTGCCATTCCTCCTTGCAGATCCTCTCCAGTTCTGTCAGATTGGATGGTAAACGTTGGTGGACAGCCATTTTTAGGTCTCTCCAGAGATGCTCAATTGGGTTTAAGTCAGGGCTCTGGCTGGGCCATTCAAGAACAGTCACAGAGTTGTTGTGAAGCCACTCCTTCATTATTTTAGCTGTGTGCTTAGGTCATTGTCTTGTTGGAAGGTAAACCTTTGGCCCAGTCCTGAGCACTCTGGAGAGGGTTTTCGTCCAGGATATCCCTGTACTTGGCCGCATTCATCTTTCTCTCGATTGCAACCAGTCGTCCTGTCCCTGCAGCTGAAAACCACCCCCACAGCATGATGCTGCCACCACCATGCTTCACTGTTGGGACTGCATTGGACAGGTGATGAGCAATGCCTGGTTTTCTCCACACATACCGCTTAGAATTAAGGCCAAAAAGTTCTATCTTGGTCTCATCAGACCAAAGAATCTTATTTCTCACCATCTTGGAATCCTTCAGGTGTTTGCTAAAAAAAAACTCCGTGCAGGCTTTCATGTGTCTTGCACTGAGGAGAGGCTTCCGTCGGGCCACTCTACCATACAGCCCCGACTGGTGGAGGGCTGCAGTGATGGTTGACTTTCTACAACCTTCTCCCATCTCCCGACTGCATCTCTGGAGCTCAGCCACAGTGATCTTTTGGGTTCTTCTTTACCTCCCTCACCAAGGCTCTTCTCCCCCGATTGCTCAGTTTGGTCAGACGGCCAGCTCTAGGAAGGGTTCTGGTTGTCCCAAACGTCTTTCATTTAAGGATTATAGAGGCCACTGTGCTCTTAGGAACCTTAAGTGCAGCAGAAATTTTTTTGTAACCTTGGCCAGATCTGTGCCTTGCCACAATTCTGTCTGAGCTCTTCAGGCAGTTCCTTTGACCTCATGATTCTCATTTGCTCTGACGTGCACTGTGAGCTGTAAGGTCTTATATAGACAGGTGTGTGGCTTTCCTAATCAAGTCCAGTTAGTATAATCAAACACAGCTGGACTCAAATGAAGGTGTAGAACCATCTCAAGGGTGATCAGAAGAAATGGACAGCAACTGAGTTAAATATGAGTGTCACAGCAAAGGGTCTGAATACTGAGGACCATATGATATTTCAGTTTTTCTTTTTTAATAAATCTGCAAAAACGTCAACAATTCTGTATTTTTCTGTCAATATGGGGTGCTGTGTGTACATTAATGAGTAAAAAAGTGAACTTAAATGATTTTAGAAAATGGCTGCAATGTAACAAAGCGTGAAAAATTTTCTGAATACTTTCGCCCCCACTGTATGTATAGAATACTATGGTTGAAAAATTGGTCAGCCGAAGCGTCATGCAAAAAACTCCTGGCTAGTTTTCCTTTCTGTGGTAAAATGGCTGTTTGTGATATCTTGGATAATTCATCCAAAGAATTTCTAGTGGAAAGTACCCCAATTAACCACTTGAGCCCCGGACCATTATGCTGCCTAAGGACCAGAGGTCTTTTTCCAATTTGGCACTGCGTCGCTTTAACTGCTAATTGCGCGGTCATGCAATGCTGTACCCAAACGAAATTTGCGTCCTTTTCTTCCCACAAATAGAGCTTTCTTTTGATGGTATTTGATCACCTCTGCAGTTTTTATTTTTTGCGCTATAAACGGAAAAAGACCGAAAATTTTGAAAAAAAATGATATTTTCTACTTTTTGTTATAAAAAAAAATCCAATAAACTAAATTTTAGTCATACATTTAGGCCAAAATGTATTCGGCCACATATCTTTGGTAAAAAAAATGTCAATAAGCATATAAAAATTAATTGGGGGGAGAACAAGGAAGTGGGGATTATGACGGTGCCAAGAGAAACAAGATACAATACTAGAGAATAAAAAATATTGTTTATTTAACGTAATCCAATAAAATTTTTTTTAGACATAATAGTCACAACAAACGAGGTGTGCAGGAAAATTCTAAAATCAATTCTGTAGCAGAAAATAATTCACGTCCCCTGGCCAGATGTTTGTAACGGCCAGTTCTGTGAATAGGTATTCAGGTGTCCGACATGTTTCGCCGGTTTTGGCTTCTTCAAGGACAGTTGTTTGATACCTATGAGAGCTACAGTGTTTTCTATAAAGAAGAATACAATAGTCAATGGATATTTAAAAAAACAAAAAAAACAAACAGTTGATATATTTAACAAGTAAATTGATATACATATCACTATATCACTATATGTTTGCGAGCCGTCTAGGAGAAACATGACCCCCCACCCAAACATGGCCCCCAGAGGCCCTCCTACACATCATAGATGCCACAAATGCCCCAAAACCGACCGTCTGTAGATGGTATTACCTGCGATTCACCAGGGATAGATGCTACGTGCCTCCGAAGCAAAGCCCCAAAAATAGAGATCAAAATAGGTAGCTGCAGGGGACAATAAGAGGGACCTGACGGAAAATGTGCGTAGGAGAAGTTAATGCGGGTAGGGCCCAAAGAGCACACATCAATTAAAGTAATCGATTTAAAATGGACTAACATAGTCTCTAATTTTACTTACACATAAAATATTCATATATTTTATGTGTAAGTAAAATTAGAGACTATGTTAGTCCATTTTAAATCGATTACTTTAATTGATGTGTGCTCTTTGGGCCCTACCCGCATTAACTTCTCCTACGCACATTTTCCGTCAGGTCCCTCTTATTGTCCCCTGCAGCTACCTATTTTGATCTCTATTTTTGGGGCTTTGCTTCGGAGGCACGTAGCATCTATCCCTGGTGAATCGCAGGTAATACCATCTACAGACGGTCGGTTTTGGGGCATTTGTGGCATCTATGATGTGTAGGAGGGCCTCTGGGGGCCATGTTTGGGTGGGGGGTCATGTTTCTCCTAGACGGCTCGCAAACATATAGTGATATAGTGATATGTATATCAATTTACTTGTTAAATATATCAACTGTTTGTTTTTTTTTTTTTTTTAAATATCCATTGACTATTGTATTCTTCTTTATAGAAAACACTGTAGCTCTCATAGGTATCAAACAACTGTCCTTGAAGAAGCCAAAACCGGCGAAACATGTCGGACACCTGAATACCTATTCACAGAACTGGCCGTTACAAACATCTGGCCAGGGGACGTGAATTATTTTCTGCTACAGAATTGATTTTAGAATTTTCCTGCACACCTCGTTTGTTGTGACTATTATGTCTAAAAAAAATTTTATTGGATTACGTTAAATAAACAATATTTTTTATTCTCTAGTATTGTATCTTGTTTCTCTTGGCACCGTCATAATCCCCACTTCCTTGTTCTCCCCCCCAATTAATTTTTAAATTATCGGGATGAGGTGTCGTATTACATCAAGGGTCGCTCAGCCAAACCCCTAACTGTCAATAAGCATATATTTATTGGTTTGCGCAAAAGTTATAGCGTCTACAAACTAGGGTACATTTTCTGTAATTTACACAGCTTTTAGTTTATGACTGCCTATGTCATTTCTTGAGGTGCTAAAATGGTAGGGCAGTACAAAACCCCCCCAAATGACCCCATTTTGGAAAGTAGACACCCCAAGGAAATTGCTGAGAGGCATGTTGAACCCATTGAATATTTTTTTTTTTTTTGTCCCAAGTGATTGAATAATGACAAAAAAAAAAAATTTACAAAAAGTTGTCACTAAATGATATATTGCTCACACAGACCATGGGCCTATGTGGAATTGCACCCCAAAATACATTCAGCTGCTTCTCCTGAGTACGGGGATACCACATGTGTGGGACTTTTTGGGAGCTTAGCCGCGTACGGGGCCCCGAAAACCAAGCACCGCCTTCAGGATTTCTAAGGGTGTAAATTTTTGATTTCACTCTTCACTGCCTATCAGTTTCGGAGGCCATGGAAAGCCCAGGTGGCACAAAACCCCCCCAAATGACCCCATTTTGGAAAGTAGACACCCAAAGCTATTTGCTGAGAGGCATATTGAGTCCATGGAATATTTTATATTTTGACACAAGTTGCGGGAAAGTGACACTTTTTTTTTTTTTTTTTGCACAAAGTTGTCACTAAATGATATATTGCTCACACAGGCCATGGGCATATGTGGAATTGCACCCCAAAATACATTTAGCTGCTTCTCCCCACCCCAAGCTATTTGCTGAGAGGCATGGTGAGTATTTTGCAGCTCTCATTTGTTTTTGAAAATGAAGAAAGACAAGAAAAAACTTTTTTTTTTTTCAATTTTCAAAACTTTGTGACAAAAAGTGAGGTCTGCAAAATACTCACTATACCTCTCAGCAAATAGCTTTGGGTGTCTACTTTCCAAAATGGGGTCATTTGGGGGGGTTTTGTGCCACCTGGGCTTTCCATGGCCTCCGAAACTGTGATAGGCAGTGAAGAGTGAAATCAAAAATTCACGCCCTTAGAAAGCCTGAAGGCGGTGCTTGGTTTTCAGGGTCCCGTACGCGGCTAGGCTCCCAAAAAGTCTCACATGTGGTATCCCTGTACTCAGGAGAAGCAGCAGAATGTATTTTGGGGTGTCATTTCACATATTCCCATGGCATGTTTGAGCAATATATCATTTAGTGACAACTTTGTGCAAAAAAAAAAAAAAAAAAAAAAAAAAAATTTGTCTCTTTCCCGCAACTTGTGTCGCAATATAAAATATTCCATGGACTCGACATGCCTCTCAGCAAATAGCTTGGGGTGTCTACTTTCCAAAATGGGGTCATTTGGGGGGGTTTTGAACTGTCCTGGCATTTTATGCACAACATTTAGAAGCTTATGTCACACATCACCAACTCTTCTAACCACTTGGAAGACAAAGCCCTTTCTGACACTCATTGTTTACATGAAAAAGTTATTTTTTTTTGCAAAAAAATTACTTTGAACCCCCAAACATTATATATTTTTTTAAAGCAAATGCCCTACAGATTAAAATGGTGGGTGTTTCATTTTTTTTTTCACACAGTATTTGCGCAGCGATTTTTCAAACGCATTTTTTGGGGAAAAAACACACTTTTTTAAATTTTAATGCACTAAAACACACTATATTGCCCAAATGTTTGATGAAATAAAAAAGATGATCTTAGGCCGAGTACATGGATACCAAACATGACATGCTTTAAAATTGCGCACAAACGTGCAGTGGCAACAAAATAATTCCATTTTTAAAAGCCTTTAAAAGCCTTTACAGGTTACCACTTTAGATTTACAGAGGAGGTCTACTGCAAAAAATACTGCCCTCGATCTGACCTTCGCGGCGATACCTCACATGCATGGTGCAATTGCTGTTTACGTTTGACGACAGACCGCCGCTTGCGTTCGCCTTAGCGCGAGAGCAGGGGGCGACAGGGGTGCTTTTTTTTTTTTTTTTTTTTTTCTTATTTTTTTTGCTTTTTTATCTTATTTTTAAACTGTTCCTTTCATTTTTTTTTTTTTTTTTTTTAATCATTTTTATTGTTATCTCGGGGAATGTAAATATCCCCTATGATAGCAATAGGTAGTGACAGGTACTCTTTTTTTGAAAAAATTGGGGTCTATTAGACCCTAGATCTCTCCTCTGCCCTCAAAGCATCTGATGACACCAAGATCGGTGTGATAAAATGCTTCCCCAATTTCCCAATGGCGCTATTTACATCCGGCGAAATCTAAGTCATAAAATGCTTGTAGCTTCCGGTTTCTTAGGCCATAGAGATGTTTGGAGCCACTCTGGTCTCTGATCAGCTCTATGGTCAGCTGGCTGAATCACCGGCTGCATTCTCAGGTTCCCTGTTGAGACAGGAGAGCCAGAGAAAAACACGGAAGATGGTGGGGGGGGTGGGGGCTTTCCCTCCCACGGCTTGTAAAAGCAGTCTAGAGGCTAATTAGCCACTAGGATTGCTTTTACATGAAAGCCGACTGCTGGCTGAAAAGAATGATACCAAGATGATGCCTAAACCTGCAGGCATCATTCTGGTATAACCATTCAAAGTCGTGAATGGCGTACCTGAAGACAAAAAAATGGTTAACAATAAAGCACAGTAAACGGTAAAGTATAAAAAATTGCATACCTGAAAAGCAAACATGATAAAACATAATAACAATAAAACATTGCAGAATAGAATACAGTAAAAAAGAGCAGAACAAGAGAGAGAGAATAGAGAGAGAGAACAATAAAACGACAACTATTTTTTTTTATTTTATATATATTTTTTTTTTTTTTTTTACACTTTTTTTGTAACTAACTTTTATAACGGTAACCGGTTCCAGGTTCGGGTCTCTTAAAATGCGATGGCATCTTGGAAGACCCTATGAAAGTGTGCCTAGTCTGTGCAATGCTGTACACTACGCTAATACTCAACTAATGAATGGTAGCGTTCAAAACATTCCCCAATGCAAAGACCAGGATTGTCAGGACAGGAGGGACAATAATAGCGGGTGTCACTCCTATATTCGCGCTTGCTGCAGACACGACATCTTTTTTGGGGGTTCGTTGGGTAGGGGTACTCAGGAGGACATAAAGAAAATGCCTCTCATGCAGCCGACTGCATTTGGTTGGGGATGTGAATGGGGGAAGTACGGGCGCTGCAGAAGCGGTGGGTTCCCAATTAGGATTGGCGAATGCAGCAGGAAGGGCACTATGGGCACGACGGGCCTGTGTTTGTCTTCTTGGTGGCAGCGGGATACTACTTGTGCTTGCCACCTCACCAGCTTGAACTGCACTTATGGGACTCGCCACGTCACCAAGTGTTACTGCAGTGCTGGTTGGACTACGACCGGGGTGTACTAGGCCGCTGGCGCTTGCCAGTTCAATAAAAAGCTACCAAAAAAACTGTTAGCGATCGCAGGGATCAGGCCTGACTCTGCGAATGCTGCAGTTATGCGTTTAGTGTTTTGTAAGTGACAGTGATCGATCGATACTGCACTTGGGTGGGCTGGGCCGGGCGGAGGGGCAAAATGCAGGTGCTAGCAGGTATCTGGGCTGATCCCGCTAACACTGCGTTTTTGGGAACCCTAAACTGCTGGGGACGCCAGTATAGATCTGATCGGATCAGATATTGATCCGTTCAGATACTATACCACTAAGGGAGGTGTACGGTGCGTGCGTGGATGTTAGCGGTACTGGCGCTAATCTGACGCTGCTTGGGGCTGGTGCTTGCCAGTTCACCAAAATACTACCAAAAAAACTGTTAGCGATCACAGGGATCAGGCCTGACTCTGCGAACGCTGCAGTTATGCATTTAGTGTTTTGTAAGTGTCAGTGATCGATCGATACTGCACTTGGGTGGGCTGGGCTGGGCCGGGCGGAGGGGCAAAACGCAGGTGCTAGCAGGTATCTGGGCTGATCCCGCTAACACTGTGTTTTTGGGAACCCTAAACTGCTGGGGACGCTAGTATAGATCTGATCGGATCAGATATTGATCCGATCAGATACTATACCACTAAGGGAGGCATATGCTGCGTGCGTGGGTGTTAGCGGTACTGGCGCTAACCTGACGCTGCCTGGGGCGACGCATATCACCGCCGGGCGATCAGGGGGCTAAACCTTTATTCGGTAATAAACGGCGGGTGCTCTGACACTATAAAAAATAAACAAACTAACCAGCGTCACCCGTAACAGTTATACGGTGATCAGTGGTGAAAGGGTTAACTAGGGGGCCATCAAGGGGTTAAAACATTTATTCGGTAGTATATGGGGGTCCCTGTCGCTATAAAACGCTGACGGCGAACCTAAATATTTAGGTCCCTAACTAGCGTCACCAGCGACACTAATACAGCGATCAGAAAAATGATCGCTTAGCGACACTGGTGACAGGGGGGTGATCAAGGGGTTAAAACTTTATTAGGGGGGGTTAGGGGGGTATCCTAGACCTACAGGGGGGTAATACTAACTGTCCCAACACTGTAACTGTCACAAACTGACACCAATACAGTAATCAGAAAAAAAAAAAAAAAAACTGCTGGTGTCAGTTTGTGACGGGGGGGGGGGGGTGATTGGGGGGGATCGGGGGGGGGGTCAGGGTGTTTAGTGTGCCTGGCATGTTCTACTGTGTGTGTGTAGTGTTGTGCACTCACATACCTGTCTTCTCTCCTCGGGCCGGAACGGAAATTACCGAGCCGAGGAGAGATGACATCATTTCCTTTGCTGTTTAGCATACAGCAGCAAAGGAATGATGTGATTGGCCGGCGGCGATCGCGAGGGGGGGGCCACGAACGGATGGCCTCCCCCTCACCTCTGATCGCCGCTGGACAAAAGATGACCGCCTCGGGCACCGGGGGGGGGTCCGATCGGACCCCCCACCCGCGGAAGGCAAATCACGTATATGTACGTGATTTTGCCTGTCCGTGCCACCTTGCCGACGTAAATCGGCGTGAGGCGGTCGTCAGGTGGTTAAGAAAAGGAGTAAATGTATTTCATTTAACCACCGCACTATAGTCGAATGTCGGCTACAGTGCGGCTCCATAACTCTGGGAGGGCGTACACTGACGTCCTCCCAGAGTCTCGCTACCGCGCGCACACAGAACATCCATGCTCGCCGGGTTCACGGGACCGGGCGCAACACGGATCGCAGTAAAGGGCCAATGACAGCGGCCCTTTACCACGGGATCGCTCCATCCAATGACTGAGCGATCACAAATGTCAACAAACCAGGGTCAAAGAAAGTTCAAAGCTCTCCTCTCACCGATACAGCATGAGAGGAGAGATCGTGTGACAAACTGAGTCATAAATCATATATAGCAGTGCCATCTGTGCCACAACAGAGCCACATTAGTGCCACCTCTGTGCTAATCAGTGCCACCAGAGCCACACCAGTGCCACCTATGCCCATCAGTGCTCATCTGCGCCTCTGCAGTGCCAAATCAGTGCCCACCAGTGCCACCACAGTGCAATCAGTTCCACTACACAGTACAATCAGTGCCAATTGGTGCCACTACTTTGCCAATCTGTGCAACTCAGTGCCACTACAGTGCCCCATAGTGCACATCAGTACTCTGCAGTGCAGCCTCACCAGCCATCAGAAAGGCAAAAAAATATTTTACCAGTGAGGAAGCCTACCTGCGTCTAAGCATGACCGATGAGAGCAGCGGGGAGCTCTCGGAGTCTCAGTACGATTCGGATTCGGCCTATGAACCTGTGACAAGCAGTGGGTCTGATACAGCATCGGAAGAGGAACGTGTGCCCGTGAAAAAAGGCCTTCTGGCGTGGAGCAGCAGCATACTTCCAGAAGCGCAGTGCCACTGCAACAAAGGCCAAGCACCAGTAGGGTGTCATCTCAGCCCCAAAGGGATAGGGGCCATGCCAGCCTTCCCTATGCCCTTCAAAACCCCCTGTGGCTTCCCCCTAATTCCGCAGCAGCAAACATCCCCCGCCTTTCACCGCCCAGCCAGGTGTCCAGGTGAACACCGATGATTTTGCCATGCTTGATTTTTTTTCATTTGATTTTCACTGAAGACTTACTATCGTCCATTGTGGCCCAGTGCAACCTCTATGCACAGAAGTACATAGCAAGCAACCCTGGCTCTAGTTATGCCCGTCCCTTTTGAGTGGAGGGAACTTACTGTAGAGGAATTCAAATTTTTTTTTTAGGCCTAACTTTTAATATGGGACTCACAAAAAAAACAAATTGTACTCCTATTGGTCTACCAACACCATCCACCACATGCCACTCTTCTCATCCATTATGCCAAGATCAGGATACCTTATAATTATGCGGTTCCTCTGCTATGACAACACCCAGTGCCCTCCCTGAAATGACCCAGCTTTTGACAAATTATTTAAAATTCGGCCACTCCTAAATCATTTCTCTGAAAAATTCTCCCAGTTATATACCCCCCCCGAACAGAATATCTCCGTGGAGGAGTCCCTTGTAAAATTCTCAGGCAGGCTGGGCATCAAACAGTCTATCCCCAGCAAAAGGGCCCTATATGGGGTTAAAATGTACAAACTTTGTGACTGAGCAATGGGGTACATCTACTCCTTCCTGGTGTACGAAGGGAAGGACTCCCAACTGCATCCCCTTGAATACCCAGAGTATATTGGAGCCAGCGGAAGAGTTGTCTGGGAGCTTGTCTATCCATTCCTTGGAAAGGGATACCATCTTTATGTGGATAAGTTTTTATACGAGCTTGCCCCTCTTCCGCAATCTTCACCGGAGACACACCCCAGCATGTGGTACAGTAAGAGACAATAGAAAGGGCTCCCCGCAAAAACTCGTCAAATGAAAGGCTACGACGAGGGGAGACAGCGTCTTTGCGGAACCAGGAGCTATTGTCTGTCAAGTGGAGGGATAGACGAAACGTCCACATGCTCACAATGACACCTACGTGGGAGTCTCCAGAAGAAACGGCCCAATTCAGAAACCTGCTTGTATCTATGACTATATTTTGTTTATGGGGGGAGTGGACTTCAATGATCAGGTGATTGAACATTACCTTCCCACAAGAAAATCCTGTCATTGGTATAAAAAAGTGTCCATTTGTTTTTTCAGTTTGGCCATGTATAACACTTATGTTTACAAAAAATCTACTGTCCTAGCTTCACTACCAGGAACAAGTAATCTCCGCACTTTTGTACACTGAAAGCCTACCAGAAAATATTCGCTCTGGTTCTGTGAGCAGACACCATGAATGCCACTTTCCTGGGAAAATCCCCCCCCCCCCCCCCCCCGTGAAACAGGCCACGGACGTCAGAAGAAATGCCGGGTGTGCTCCAGAAGAGGAGTTGGAAGAGAGACCACGTATTATTGTCCCCAATGTCCTTCCCAACCAGACCTCTGTATAGGTGAATGTTTCCGCCGTTGGCATACTGTTCTACATTATTAGGGACGTATGGTAAACGTAATTCTCATTTCCTGTCATTTTCCTCCACACCCCTTATGCCACTGCACTGAACTGTACATACCTCTGCCTTCTCCTGAACCGAGCCTGGCCTGTTATATGACCAAGCTTCTGCCTAACGATAAACATGCCTCTGCCTTCTCCGGAACCGACCCTGGCCTGTTATGACCAAGCTTCTGCCTAACGCTAAACTGTACCTACCTCTGCCTGCTCTGGAACTGACCCTGGACTGTTTGACCATGTTTTTGCCTGCCTCTTGGACTGATCATTTACCCTGCTATGCTAGTGGGAACACAGGGGTCTCACATATGTGCTGGGCTCCAGAAATGTTTTTCTGGATGAAGAAAACTAATTTTTTAGTTTTCTCATTCCTGGATTAGGGTCTGGAGACTCGGAGGCTTCAAAGTGATTTGGGTGGGAGAAGCCTCTACCCCTGTCCCCATTCTTTCCTGGCCTGCTACTTGGACCATGTTCCTGCTTACTACCAGGACCAATATTTTGGCACTGCTGGCAGTGTCTCTACTTGCACTGACCCTGGACTGTATATGGACAGTATCCCTGCCTGTACTGACTATGGACAATATTCCTGCCTGCTGCCTGGACAATTCCTTTCACTGTCGCTGACCACGTCCCTGCCTGCTGCCTGGATCAGGGCTCTACTCCTGTGGACAACTGCACTACTAAAACCACAGATAATCTTTTGTTCACCCTTTTGCTTATCAGAATGTATTTTAGGGTGTAATTGGTATGTTCATGCTGTGTTAGAAATATGAAGGGCCTTCAAAAATGTGATAGATTGTAAGGAAATTAGGGGTGTAATCTATGCTCCTGAAAGCCTGAATGTGCTACTTCAATGTTGGGCCTCTGTATGTGGCCAGGCTGTGTAAAAGTCTCACACGTGGTATTGCCATACTCAGGA
This sequence comes from Aquarana catesbeiana, assembly GCF_042186555.1. Classification (NCBI taxonomy): domain Eukaryota; kingdom Metazoa; phylum Chordata; class Amphibia; order Anura; family Ranidae; genus Aquarana; species Aquarana catesbeiana. The sequence continues at coordinate 132,147,622 of NC_133330.1, forward strand.
GTAGTAGAATATATTTTGGGGCGTCATTTATGGAATGTACATGCCATGTGAGAGAAATAACCTGTTATGATGACAATTTGGTGGGAAAAAAAAATAAAAAAAAAAAAAATCTTTTTGTGGGAAAAAATGACAACTATAAAAAACTAACCATGCCTCTTACTAAATACCTTGGAATGTCTACTTTCCAAAAATGGGTAATTTTGTGGGTATTTGTACTTTCCTGGCTTGTTAGGATCTCAAAAAATGAGATGGGCCTCAGTACATCAGGTGTGATCAGATGTGATCAATTTTCAATGATTGGCACCATAGCTTGTAGACTCTAACTTTCACACAGACTAAATAATATCCACTAATTTGGGTTATTTTTACCAAAGATATGTTGCAGTATAAATTTTGGCCCACATTTATGAAGAAAATGTACTTTATTTGCAAGATTTTATAATAGACATGAAGAAAAATGCATTTTTTTACTAAATTTTCAGTCTTTTTTCATTTATAGCACAGAAAATAAAAAACCCAGAGGTGATCAAATACCACCAAAAGAAAGCTCTATTTGTGCGAAAAAAAGGACGAAAATTTCATATGGGCACAGTGTTATATGACTGAGTAATTCTCATTCAAAATGTGAGAGCACTGAAAGCTGAAGATTGGTCTGGTTAGGAAGGGTTTAAGTGCCCTGTGGTCAAGTGGTTAAACAAGCCCCTTCAGTGCCAGGGGCATCAGGAGGTAATCCTCAGGGTCAGCCCCAGGGACAAAAGAAGTCTTGGGGGGAGGAAACCTACAAAACAAAATACTAAAGCCTCCTTATGAGGGGGCACCCCCGCTCGCTCAAGTGGGGGGGGGACTTCTGCAGTTCTCAACGGTCTGGCAGAAAGTGTCGAGACAGGTGGGTGGCTTCTACAATAGCTCTAGGGTACAAACTGGGGTTTCAGGAGTTCCCGTCTCCTCGTTTTCATAGATCAAACGTTCCTAAGGATCGAAAAAAAAGAGAGAAGTCTCTTTCTAGCATTGGACCATCTTTTGGCAAAAAGTGGTCATGCTGGTCCCCATGAAAGAGCAGGGGTTGAGGTTTTATTTAAACCTTTTTTCACGGCAAAACCGAATAGAGATGTCAAACCCATTCTGGATCTCAAGAATCTAAACTGGTTCCTGAATATCCGCTCCTTTTTCACATGGAGTCAATCCAATCAGTTGTCTCCATCCTACAGGAAGGAGAACTTTTGACGTCAATTGACATCAAGGGTTACATACCTCCATGGGCATATTTCCCCGCTTACTCAAAATATTTACTTTTTAAGGTAGAAAATCTTTATTTTTAGTTTGTAGCTCTGCTTTTCGGTCTAGCTCCTGCACCTTGAGTGTTTACAAACGTTTTGACCCCTCCTCTAGCCAGATTAAGGGCCCAAGGTATAACGATTATAGCTTACCCAGATGATCTGCTCTTGATAGACCAGTTGGCAACCCGCTTAGACCAAAGTATGGTCACCACAGTCTACCTGGGATACCTAGGTTGGATTCTCAACCTAGAGAAACATCAGCGCCATAAAGGAACTGATTCAGGTGGTCAAAGCAAAGAATCCTTTGATTCGGCTTTGCATGAGGTTGTTGGGAAAGATGGTGGCCTTATTCGAGGCCATTCCTTATGCTCAGTTTCATTTGAAGCTGCTGCAAAACCGTATCCAATCGGCTTGGAACATGAAGGTCCAAGCTTTATATTTCCCAATGTGTCTGACTCCAAAGGTGCGCCGGAGCCTCAGTTTGTGGTTGATAATCAAAAATCTACAAAGGAGAAAATCCTTCCTACCAGTTAACCTGGAAATTGGTAACCACATACGCCAACCTTTTTTAGGTTGGGGAGCAGTCCTGGAAGAGGCAACTGTCCAAAAGAAGTGGTCCAGATTAGAATTGACCATGCCCATTAACATTCTAGAGATTCGGGCAGAGCGCTTGGCCCTGAGGGCCTGGACATTTGATTTACAGAGCTGTCCTGTCAGGATCCAATCCAACAATGCCACAGCAGTGGCCTATATCACTCACCAAGGGGGCGTAAGAAGTTGTGCGGCCCAGAGAAAGGTGGATCCTATCTTGGGCAGAAAACAATGTACCTTGCCTATCGGTAGTTTTTCATTCTAGAAATAGAAAATTGGCAGGCGGTCTATTTGAGTCTCCAGCAGTTGTTCCCAGGAGAATGGTTCCTTCCCCCCGATATCTTTCTGACAATAGGTCAAAGATGGGGGAATCCCAGAAGTAGTTCTGTTTGTGTCCAGGTTCAACAAAGATCGACAACTGTGTGTTAAGAACAAAGGATCCACTAGCATGCGGAACAGGTGCCTTGGTGTTCCTGTGGAATCTGTTTTACTTATTTATGCATTCCCTCCTTTTCTGCCTGCATCCACGACTTCGCAGGATCAAGCAGGAAGGGAAGTCTGTGATTCTTGTGGCCCCAGCATGGTCCAGAAGATCTTGGTATGCAGAGATCATAAGGATGACGGTAGGGGTCCCATGGACCCTACCACCACGTCCAGACCTTCTCTTGCAAGGTCCGGTATTCCATCTTACCTTTCAAACTCTAAATTTAACAGTTTGGCTATTGAGACCCACATTCTGAAGAAGCTTGGGCTGTCATGTTCAGTGGTATCTACCTTGGTTAATGCAATGAAGCCGGCCTCCATAATCATATATTATGGAGTCTGGAATGCATATGTCTCCTGGTATGAAACCAGGGGTTGGCACCCCAGGAAGTAGGTCATAGGTAGAATCCTTGACTTTCTGCATATGGGGTTAGAGATAAAGCTGGCCTTCAGTACTTTCAAAGGACAGGTCTCGGCCTTATCGGTATTATTTCAACGACCACCTGCTTCGCATTCTTTGGTTCGTAGCCTTATTCAGGGGGTAACGCGGCTTAATCCTCTGGTTAGGTCACCCCTGAACCCTTGGGACTTGAATTTAGTTCTGTCGGCTTTACAAAAACAGCCTCGTTTAAGCCGATACGACATATACCCTTGGTGTTTTTTGACAAGAAATCTAGTTTTTTTGGTAACCATATCTTCTACAAGAAGAGTATCAGAGTTGGCTGCTCTTTCTTGTAAAGAGCCATATTATTGTTATTCTCAAGGATAAGGTAGTATTGCGTCCTCATCCTAACTTTTTACCGAAGGTAGTATCAGGTTTTTATCTATACCAGGATATTATTCTACCTTCATTTATTTCCAGAACCCTGTTCTATGGAAGAAAAATCACTACATTCTCTTGATGTGGTGAGAGCAGTCAAAGTCTACTTAAAGGCAACTGCTCAGATTCGGAAAACGGATGTTTTTTTTGTATTGCCTGAGGATCCTAAAAGAGGACAGGCAGCATCGAAATCTACCATTTCTAAATGGATTCGACAAGTAATCGTTCAAGCTTATGGTTTAAAGAGGTAGATTCCACCCTCTCAAATCAAAGCGCACACCTCTAGGGCTGTTAGTGCTTCGTGGGCAGTGCATCACCAAGCCTCCAGGGCTCAAATCAGCAAGGCCGCAACTTAGTCTAATCCATACATTTTACCAGATTCTATGCGGTGGATGTAAAAAGACATGAGGATGTCGCCTTTGGGCGCAGTATAAGTTCTCTGATCTCATGGTGCCCTACTTTTTGTTGTCTGTCTCCCCCTCAGTTGGCATTGCTCTGGGACATCCCACATAGTAATTACTATGGCTCTGTGTCCCGTGATGTACGATTAAAGAAAATAGGATTTTTATAACAGCTTATCTGAAAAATCATTTTCTTTTGAAGTACATCACGGAACACAGAGGTCCCGCCCCTCTTTCTAGTATACACCTGTATTGCTTTGCTACAAAACTGAGGTACTTCCGGTATGGGAGGGGTTATATAGGGAGGCAACTTCCTGTTTAGGGTGTGCCAGTGTCCAGCACCTGAAGGTAGCCTATAACCCACATAGTAATTACTATGGCTCTGTGTCCCGTGATGTACTTCAAAAGAAAAGGATTTTACAGGCAAGCTGTTATAAAAATCCTATTTTCTGTTACATGTTTTATGAGTTCAGACTTTTCGCCAGAATGGTTGTATCAGGATACAATCTCACCATATGTGTAGTAATGAGCCCTTCTGCTGGATACAGCGCCAACAAAGATCCAGAGCTGTGGGGATCCATCTGTGTATCTTAATTGATGTATAGTGCCAATTAGTCAAAAGTTTGTACGATGTTTCCTGAAGGCGTGTACTGATTGCAAATTTATGTGCAAATACGCAAGCATGTAGCCATTGGTCATCGCTAAAAGAGGTGCTTAAAGCAGATTCCCAAACTCCTTGTGTTTATTTCCCTCTGAGGATCTGGAGGTCTGCAACTTGAAGCATACTGTCTCAAAGGGGGTTCATGCTCTCTTAAAGTGTTTGTGTTTTTTAGAGTTGAAGACATAACTGTTAATATGGCGATAATCCCAGTTTGTCAAGTTTAATTGTCCCCCTTCTGATTGAAGTTCCGACAATGTTTTCAGTCTGCCTTTTGTGAAACCGTTTGTGGCTATGAGGGGTCTACTTTTTTTTTCTGTATGTATCCGTGTGGGCGTTATCATTCCTGACGAAGTCTGGGTTGTAACCTAACAGGGTTAAAGGTCCGGAGGAAGTAGTTAGGTCATATATCAGATTGATCCTTTGTAGGGTCTTAAGCGTTGCTCCTACTAGGGGATATTGTTTAGTTGGACAGGATTCCCAGGGTATCCACAGAGAGTACGTCACTGGTATTGATCCTATATTGTTCTGTAGAGCCACTCAATCCTTATTTTCTGCATGACACGTCCAGTCAATTTGCGTAAGATGTGCGGCAAAATAACAATGTTTGAAGTTAGGGAATCCCAAACCTCCATTTTCTTTGGCATGTGTGAACAGTTGGATGCTAATACGGGGTTTTTCCGTTGCCCATAGAAATCTCCTGAGCATGGAGTTTAGGGCACGGAAGAAGCTCATTGCTAAAAGGATTGGGATGGTCTTGAAAAAATACAGAACTCTGGGCAGGACTGTCATCTTGATTATGGCTGCTCTACCAAACCATGAGAAATATTTTAAAGACTATTTCGCTAAGTCCCTATTTATGGATTATAATAAGGGTTTAAAGTTTATTGCATAGAGTGAGTCAAGATTTTGTGTTAGCCATATACCTAGGTCAGTGATGGCGAACCTTGGCACTGCAGATGTGTTAGAACTACATTTCCCAGGATGCTCATGCACTCTGCAGTGTAGTTGAACATCATAGGAAATGTAGTTCCATAACATCTGGGTTGCCAAGGTTCGTCATCACTGACCTAGGTATTTAAGGGTCCTTTCCTCCCACTTAAAGGTGCAATTATTTTGAATGAGTGTTCTCATATTGTCTTTTAAGGATAGGTTCAATGCTTCTGATTTCTTATAATTTATTTTGAAGTTGGAAATATAGCTGTATTGTGTAAAATATTTTGCATAAATTTGGCATAGTTATATGTGGTTGGGTTATAAAAAAAAAAAAACCAAAAAACAAAAGATAATCAGCGTAAGCTGCAGATTTGTAAGTTTTCTCTCCAACTTGGAAGCCATGTATGGATGGTGAATTATTCACTGTACGGATTAGGGGTTCTTGGGTAAGAATGAAAAACAATGGGGAAAGGGAGCATCTTTGTTGTGTTCCATTGCGCATTGAAACCGTATCAGAGCGCCATTGATTTTTATTTTTGTGGTAGGGTTTTGATAGAGGGTCGCTAGCCATGATAGCATGTGTGGTTTTAGTACAATGTGAGTACAGGTCGCAAGTAGAAAGTCCCATCATGCATGATCGAGGGCTTTCTCCACGTCTGTGGATAGTAGCATGCCTTCAAAGTCCTGTCTGTGCTTTATGGATAAGGTTTAGCGCTTTCGTCACATTGTCTCTGGCTTCTCTACCTGGCATAAAGCCTGTCTGTTCTGGGCCAATTATCTGATGCAAAAGGGGCCTCAAACGATTCGCCAATATTTTGGCGAACAGCTTCAGGTCTAGATTAAACAAAGAGATTGGTCTATAATTTGAACAGTCTAATGAATCTTTATTTGTCATGGGTATTACTGTAACGTGTGCCCTCAGGAAATCCATTGGGACATCTAGGATCTTATATAAAATTGAGGGTTTTCAAGAGGTGTGGAATCAGGAGGGTGGAAAAGTTCTTATAATAGTGTGCAGTAATCCCGTCCGGGCTTGGGCTTTTCCTTGTTTTAAGAGATTTAATGGCTTGTAGTAGTTCGTCATCTTTAAAGCGGTTGTATACCTGCACACTTTTTTTTTTTTTTTTTTTTTTTTTAAATCTGTAAGGCAAAAGGAATAATGAGCTAGTATGCACTGCATACTAGCTCATTATGAAATGCTTACCTTAGAACGAGGCGTCAGCAGCTGTTCATGCAGGGGGAGCTGACATTTCCCCTTGCCATGTCTTCCGTGTTCGCGGCTCCGGCGCTGTGAGTGGCCTGAGCCGCGATGTCCGATTTCTTTCCGGCAGTGTCTGCCAGACCTTCACAGCGCATGCGCCGCTGACGTCAGCAGCTGCATGCAAAGTGCATATCTCCTAAACCGTACAGATTTAGGTGATATTCATTTTACCTACAGGTAAGCCTTATTATAGGCTTACCTGTAGGTAAAAATATTGGGTCTTCTAATTGTTGAGTCACTGTCACTTAATGTGGGTAACCCGCTGTCTGTAAGGAATTGTTGAATTTTTTTGTGTTCGTGTTCCGTAGAGGTCTTTCGGTTTGTGTGCTTTCGGGAGATTATACAAGTCTGTATAATAGTTGTGAAATGATTGGGCTATTTTTTCAGTATCTTGCACTAGTTGAGTTCTTTTGTTTTTATGGCAGGTACATTTGTGGACAACTGTGCATCTTTTAGCGCTCGTTCGAGGAATTTCCCTGTTTTGTCTCCATGTTCGTAGTAAAATCCCTGTCTTATTCAGAGGATACTTTGTGCTTTCAAGTTTAAAATTGATTGTAATTTTTTTTTCTAAGGTCCAATAATTCAGTAGCTGTTTCCAGTGCTAGGGTTTGTTTGTTTTGCTTCTAATATGCCAATTTGAACTACCAGATCATTAACCTGGCCTGATAAACTCTCCCCTAACCACACTTTTATGGGCTTCCCAAATTGATAGTGGAAAAAGCTCTTATGTATCATTGTCAGTAAAGTAAGTTTTTATAGATACTGTTATTTTGATAACGCTTGGGTTGTCTGTTAGCAAGGACGGTGTAGCCTCCATGTGTTATTTTTAGGGCATCTAACAGGCATCTAAATTGGCGCATGATCCGAAAATTTGATATCTATTTTGGCATTTTGCAGTAGGCGCAAATCCCTCAGAGAAAGAAAAATATAATCAATACGCGTGAATTGACAAAAAGTGACTTGAGCCGAATTCGGGAAATACATGTTTGCCAACGTGATTCGTATCCATTCCAATGTCCTTTAAGGAACAGAAATCTCCCTTCTGTGTCTGCGTGTTGCTGTGATATTTCTAAGCCTCAGTTTTTGTGGAGCAATATTGATACACCCTTAGATTTAGAGATAATTTGTAGTATGGTATACAAGAGGGTATTCCCCCCCCCCCCTTCCTTCCCAATTGCCCGTGCAATAGTCATTTTTTCTTGCATCAACTGAATGGTATTTTGTTCGTTTGTATATGTGACACTATTGTATACACATTTTTTCTGTAAAGTTTATATACTGTAATGTATGTATTTTTGTTGGTATATGAATTGTCTTATAGATAAAGAGCGCTGTATACCAATTGTTATTTATGCTTGCCGATTGTCCAATAGTTGCCTGCCCTCTCAATCATCAATTCCATCAGAGTTGCCCTATGCTAGTTTCAGACTATCACTTATGTTCACCAACTTCATACCAGTAAGGGGATCGCACTAGCAATGTATCTGGTCACTCCCTTTCACTGCACCTTCTTTTCCCACTCATCCAAGTTTATTACTACACTTCCCTGCATCTATCTCACAAGTTCCCTATTTTCATTGCTGCGATCTTGTGTACAGAGACGGAGGACAGAGGCGCGCTCACCTAATTGGGCTATGTCACTGCTCAAGTGTCCGCCCCTCCCTATCCCTACACGCCTCGCTCTGTATTCTGGGGACTGTAGTTTCTTACTCTCCCCATTGCACGCTCTCTGTACTGCTCCTCCGCCCCTCATCTTTCATTGGATACAGGCAGACACATGTTCCACCCGTGTGTGCCTACTTAAACACCCCTATCACACATCAGGTTAGATCACGGACAGGTTGCCACTTCAGGGATCTCTCCTCACACAAGGTAAACTTAATTATCCCTTCATTATGTATGGTTACTATTTTTCTGAATGTGACACTGCTTTCTAAAGACTCTGCTCTCTGTATTTCTTTAGCAGTGATGAGTATTATGCTAGAGAATTTTATTATTTAAACACCTGTTACCGTCTCTTAAACTTCCCCCTTCTCAAGTGGGGGAGACTATCTGTAAACAGGACTTTGGTCTCACCTTAATATGGTCAACTAATATACTTTTTTGTCAACTAGCATTTATGATCTTTAGTGTTAAGCCCACAATGGCTATACATTATATTTTTTTCCTACATGTTTCTCCACGCTTAGCAGTCAATCCTTGTCTATTTTGATTACTTTACCAACCCAGCATGTTCCTACCTTGTTCACCACCCCATTGGGACTTCACATCTCCAAACACACATTCCTCATTCTTCTTGCACTAGTTTGCTTTCACATTTCCACACCCCCCTTCCCTTTTCTTCTACTATCCTTCTAGTACTTACTTTACTTTCTCCCTTTTGTATTCCCCCCCCCCCCCCCCCATTTTCTTCCCTCCTCCACCCCCTTCCCTTTCCCTCCCTCTCCTCTCCCCCCCCCCCCCATATTCCCCTCCCCCCACCCTTTCCTCTTCCTTTCCTCCCTACTTTTGCCCCTCCTTCTCTAACCCCCTCCCTATATGGTAATCGCAGATCCCACGGCCGTCACCTGGGTTCTCCCAGACCTAAAACTTCTCCAGTACAGAGCAAAGTCCACTTTCCTACACCTGGCTTGAGTCTACTAGCAGGTAACTATTGAATGGCAGCTCAATCAACCAACTTTGGACAACCGTTTAATGCTTTCATTTATATATGCTTTTTTGTGAATATTTTTTTAATGGCTTCTAATTGTATCCAATTTCATGCAGCCACATATCCACTTGGGTCCCTCAACATATCCCCTGAGGAAGCCCCACTGGGCGAAACATGTAGGGATTAGGGACTACAGTACCGAGTGACTGTCTATACCCAAATAGATTTTGATATGTACTGCTGTGTGTCATATCCATGTCATTAGGTCTATCCAGCATAATTTTAAATTTTTGTACATGTTAAATAAAATATGAGTTTTATTTTATACTTTGATGTCTGTTGAAACTTCCTTTCCTGGCACCCATAAAGTCCCACCAAATTATTTTTCTGACTATATCTACTAAGGGATGGTGGTGACTTGTCCTTGACACTGTCACCTATCCATTTTTAGTAATAATACATGAGGGTAATGTTTATTGTGTAGCCGTGGTATATTTCCTGTTTTAAAGTGTGACTCTTGAATAAAAACCTTGGGTTTTACCTTTTTTTGTAGTTCTCTAAGTAGTGAGACTCGTTTCTCGGGAGTATTTAGGCCTCTAACATTATGAGAGACCAAAAAAGGTTGTTTGTGACGTTTGGAGTAAGTCATGGTCTACTGAACAAACAGTCTGAATTAAGTGGTTGTCGTTAATGGGTCCCCTGGTAGAAAGAGAAAGTAATAGCAGGAAGAAAAGGGATGAAAGGAATGATAGAATATTGCCGAATGCTCTATAGACAGTCCAAATAGAGAGGTTGAAGTATAACGTCTCCTGGTATAAACCTTAAGGAGAGAATCAAGGGATTCTTGTTAAGCTATATGGCTGAATAGAATCCGTTGGTAGAGGCAGTGGGAGGTTATTACTACAGGAGCGTAGGTGATAATAAAGCCAACCTGTTGTAATATAGGGTATAAATGCCTTGCCTCCCACGGCTTTAGAAATAACGTCATTTAATATTTTTAATATTCATGTACGCCTTCCAGCCATTTGGGCAGTAACATGAACAAACAATAAAAAGCATAAGGTAGTATAGCGATAAACAAATTCACTAGTTTAAGCGTACGCCATGAGTAACTGAGTTACTGATAACTAACTGGTAACAGTCAGTCAGAAACAATCAAACCTTAGCTGTACCCAAACGTCTTTGAGATGATTTGGGTGTTAGAATAGGGCGTATTATATGGTAATACATATTGTTGAGGGTGACAACAAGAATCGCCTATTCTGCTGCAGTGCTGAGTTTGATAAAAAGGCTACTGCATGACCAATGCATGACAGGGTATAAAATAACTTTATAAATGTACCATGGTGCACTATTTGGGATATGGACTCTCAGTCCATTAAAGTCCCGGAGCTCTGATTGGATGGTAATCAAAGAGGTTCACCCATATCCCATTTGGTCGAGCAGTAGATCTTGGGGATCAACAAGTAAACCCGTATAACCTTTTATAAGTAAAAAAAGAATTGGTGCGTTAAGGATCAGACATAGGAATATATAAACAAGTGATAAATGACATTTGCGGTTACATTTTTTTTTTTTTTTCCAATGATTTTATTAAAGATTTTGCATAGTACAAACAATAAGACATTGGGCAGAATGTCATTACAGACTTGAAGAAAAAAGAAAAAAAAAACAGAATGCATTGTAAGTCTTGGAGTACAGATAAAATACAGAAGAGGTACAATCAAGTCGTAACTTATATAGCTCGATCTTTCAGCTGAGATGGTGCGTTATATTCCTCGGAAGGACTCTGTACTGTTGTGCACTGCTCATTGCTCAATGAGATCGGGTATCTAGCCACCGCACCCAAACACCCCTGTCGGGATCTAACTGTGTTTGGGTGGAGGCTTTCACTGTCCGACTGTTAGATGCAATAAACCAATCTCACGGTTGTGTGGTGCATTCTACAGAGTGGTTCAGCTATTTCGGCCCTGGCCAGGCACTACATCTGAGCATGGTGTAGCAATTGTACACAAAAATTCTGTCCGTGAGGCCCTTATTTGGGTATAGGGGGGGGGGGTGATGGGGAAAGGGGTTATGTAGGGAGGGGGGTGTATCTGTAGAGAGGTAGTCGGCTCATGCGTTGGGTAGCCGGTTCTACCCCTCAGGTCAAGCTATAGGGATGCAGAGATGAGGCTATGGTAGTCTGCTGATTCCTTAAAATGTAGCCAACATGCTCATGTTGTGTGATACTTGGAGGGGGTATCTCTTGCCTGGTGTATGAGATCCTTCATCTCAGCTATCTTACCCACTCTACGTATCCATTCGGGTATGCTGAGGGGAGAAGTAGTCCTCCAGTGGGTGGGTATGCAAAGTTTTGCCGCGTTAATCATAAGTAGGGTTAGGGACTTTTTGTATGCTCCTTGGGGAATGGAGGTGTGATGGAGTAAGTATTGAGCTGGGGTAAAGCCTGGGGTGTAGGTGGTGATTTGTGAAATGAGATGGTATATCTCTTTCCAATAAGGTTGGATGAGGGGGCATTTCCACCATATGTGTGCCAGTGATCCGTGGGCATTATTGCACCTCCAGCATAGTGGTGGGATGTTGGGATGGAATCTGTGGATTTTATCGGCGGTTCTATACCACCTTGAGAACATTTTCTAACCGTTTTCCTGTGTGGAAATGTTCAAGGAGCCTTTATGTATGTGGGTAAGGATGTGGTCCCAGTCTTCCTGAGTAAAGTCAGTCTTTAGTTCGTTTTCACGTTTTTGGCTGACAGTGTCCTCTTTAGTAGAGATTTTAGCATATAATGAGGCATAAATATCTGATATGACATGCCTTTGAGGTTCAGATCTGGTGCATAAAGCTTCAAAGGGCGTTAAATCTCTGTCCGATTGGGTAGGTTGGGTAGAATTAATCAAATGTCTGATCTGGAGGAAGTTAAAGAAAGGAATATCCGTGTCTGGAAGTTTGGAAGGGAGAGATTGAAAAGGGATCATCTTCCCTTTATCGAAAAAGGATCCTGCTCTGACTGAGTGCTTTAAGGGGTCGTCGGTAATACGAAGGACTGATATACCCAGAGGAAAGTCCGGGTTTCGATCTAATGGGGTCAGTGGACCGGGCGAGGAGGCAATTTTCATCTTATTGCAGACATTTCGGAAAATTTGTAAAGTTGGGCCGATTAGGGGATGTGATCTACTCTCCGGGGTCCCGAGGGTGCTTATCCATCGGGAATGATGGATTGGAAATAAGGAGAACGCCTCCTCAAGGCCAATCCAGGCCTTAAGTTTAGCGTGCAGGTGCCAGTCCACAATTCTGGCCAGATGGCAAGCCCAGTAGTATTTTTGTATATCTGGGAGACCAATTCCTCCCTTCAGTTTAGGTGTCACAAGTTTCTCCCAGCGTATACGCGGGTGTTTGTCAGCCCATAGAAATTTCAAGCACAATTTTTTGTAGGTGGTGAAGAAAGAAGGGGAGAGCTTGATCGGTATCGTCTGCAACAGATATAGAAGTCTGGGAAGTATGTTCATTTTCAAGATGGTTGCCCTCCCGAATCAGGAAAAAGTGCCCTTATTCCAGATTTGGAGGTCAGTTTGTATAGTCTTAAGAATGGGTAAGAAATTTCTAGAGTAAAGGTCTTCAAGTTTAGCCGGCAACTGGATACCTAAGGTGATGGCCTGCGATTCCCACCCAAAAGGGAAGTTGGCCTGGCATTGTGACGTTAAAGAGTTGGGTAAGGAAACATTAAGGGCCTTAGATTTTGTAAAGTTAATTTGGAGGTTAGAGAGGGATTTGAAGAGGGAGAAGTCTTTGAGGAGATTGGGAATTGTGATTATGGGGTCTGTGAGAAACAGAAGGCTGTCATCAGCGTATGTGGCCAGTTTATGATTCTTTGACGGTAACTCCTTTTGATAGATGCATTAGTCCTAAGCCTGTGAAGCATGGGTTCCAGAGTGAGAATGAACATAATGGGAGATAGGGGACACCCCTGTCGAGTTCCGTTCGACAAGGAGAAGGCGCCCGACAGGTGACCATTGACCCTAATTTTCGCTGTTGGGGATAAGTAAAGAGCCAGTATGTATTGGAGCATACGGTCTCGAAAACCCAATTTGCGTAGTACTTCTGTCATGTAGTCCCAGGCCACTCTGTCGAACGCCTTCTCTGCGTCGAGTGAAAGAAAAAAGCCCGGAGCGTTAGATGATGACAGCCATTGATGTACGCTGATGGCCTTCAGGGTGTTATCGCGGGGCTTGCGGCCAGGGATGAAGCCTACCTGATCCAAAGAAATCAATGTGGGGAGTAGAGGAGGTATGCGGTTCGCAAGTATTTTCGCATAAATCTTCACGTCAGCGTTGAGTGAGATAGGTCTGTAGTTTGACACCACGGTCGTGTCTTTACCCTGTTTGGGTATCATAGCAATGTGGGCCTCCAGGATGTCCGGGATATTAGTGGGAGAGTTAGGCAATGTGTTAAAAGTGGTCAAAGTGTGGGATGAGTGTTTCCTTGAAGGTTTTGTAATAGCTAATAGATAAGCCGTCCAGGCCTGGGCTTTTACCCGATTTCATTTGGTTAAGGGCTGTAATTCTCTTCCCACGTAAGTGGATTGTCTAAATTTGCAGCCTCATCGTCTGAGATGGGTTGTGGACCATAGTGGGTTAAGAAGTCCTTTATCAATTTTTCCCTGTCCTGAGTGAGGTCATTAAAGGAGTAGGTAGATTATAAAGTTTGGAGTAGACCTGTTTAAATTGATTAGCTATGTCAGTTTCAAATTTGCGTCCTGAAGGATCCACAATAGCATGGATGGTCGAGGCCACCTTTTTGTTTTGTAGGGCCCTTGCGAGTAATTTGCCTGATTTGTTACCGAATTCGTAGTAGAGTTGTTGTGTAAGGGCATATTTGCGTCTAGTTGATTTCTCGTGTTCCTCGAGAAGGTCTTCTCTGGCCATCAATAATTCTTTAAAAGTTTTTTCAGCTAGAGATTGTGCTTCTTTTCCAGAGAATGGATACGCTCTGATAGTTCAGTAATTTGTGCTTGTCTGCCTCGGACGACACATTTTGTGTGCTGCCCAAAGGGACATCGGGTGAGTATCGGAGGGGGCATTCTCTCGAAAATAGTGCTGTAGGCATGTGTGTATTCTCTCTGTGCTCTGGGTCATTGAGGAGGGAGTTGTCCAAACGCCAGACCATTGACCTCTAGGAAGTTGTGGAAAAAGTGATGGAGATGGGGTGGTGATCTGACAGGATCATGGGGTCTATGGTAGCGGTTAATAAGGAGTCCAAGTCTGAGTCAAAAAGAAGTAATCTATCCTCCTATATTTGTGATGTGGTGCGGAATAAAAGGTGAAATCCTTAGTATTGGGGTATAGTGTGCGCCACGTATCATGCAGGGTTAAGTTAGCTAGCTGTGTTTTTTGATTGCGCGCAATGCTCTAAATGTTATAGCGGAGGATCCAGAAGAGAAGTCCAGTGAAGGGGTGAGAGCCAAGTTAAAGTCAGCATTCCCCTGTAAAACGATGTGAGACTTTGTAAGGTATTGTGGAAAAAGGGTACTTGCTGTCTGTTGGGGGCCTAAAGGTTGGCCATCGTGATAGGTTTGTTCTGTAATTTGCCCCTGAGAAATATATAGCGAGCATTGGTGTCAAGCATTGTGTCCTGGACTTGAAAGAGACAGTTTTTAGAGATTAAAATGGACACTCCTTTAGATTTGGAGTCAGCGCTAGTCGCATGATAGACTGTGGTATAGAAGGAGTTATAAAGTGTGGGGATATTGTCAGATCTGAAGTGTGTTTCCTGGAGAAACACCACATCAGCCTTTGCCTTTTTTAGAAGGAGAAGCAGCTAAGACCTTTTTTCAGGAGTGTTGAGTCCCTTAATGTTTAGAGAGTATAGCCTGACCTAAGGGGGGGGGAGTCCCGTTGCCGGGAGGAGCCATAAAATAGTGGGGATTTTCCTTGTCTGAACGAAGGGCGCTGAGGTAGCAAGGGGGTCTGGGAGGGGAAGGAAGATAAAGGGTGGGAGGATCGTACTCTTAATTAGTAAACCGAGAAGGTGGGGGACCAGCCCTTTCTTCTAAGAGAAAGATGTTAGTGAGGTACAGGGTGGGGTTAGAGAGGGCCGGCACTGGGGAGGCCTACTCCAATCTACACTACTGTATGGGAGTTGAGAGAGACTAATCGGGGAAGATCGAGATGTGTGTCAGGATGACCTGTTGATATCCCCTCCAGCGGCAGGTATATGGAGGTATATTTGGGAAGCGTTCAGATTGGAAATATATAATGCTGCCAGTGGTCTAGGTGTGTAGGATGTGGGACCCAAGCAATCTATCTGCACTACATTCATAGTCAGACGGAGTGTTCATGGGGGGGGGGGGGGGAGTGGGATTTGTGTCAGCCTGTATTCTAAGCATAACAAGACAGTTAAGGAGATGCCGCCTAAGGGTATGGCGATACCTGTATGACATGTCTCAATACAACAATAACTGTAACTTATAACTGTTGGGATACTGTGGAAACCGATAAACACATGGTGAACCAAATTCAAAACCGCAACATGTATTAGTTTCAGCCAAGGCATCTGTAGGGATTACATGGGATCATGCCCATTAACTGCAGAGGCTACAAGGAGGT
This sequence comes from Aquarana catesbeiana, assembly GCF_042186555.1. Taxonomy (NCBI): domain Eukaryota; kingdom Metazoa; phylum Chordata; class Amphibia; order Anura; family Ranidae; genus Aquarana; species Aquarana catesbeiana. The sequence goes on from NC_133330.1 coordinate 132,163,304, forward strand.
TTGGCTTAGCCTTGGCTATCCTGGGATGGTAACCCGGCCATGAGGTTTTCAGTGCATAAGCAGGGCCGTCCGTTCGCTACTTGGGAGCTATGAGAGCTCCTTAGGGTGTCCAAATTCTTTTCAGTATAGTTAGTGTCAAGGGTGAGGACCCTAGATATCATCCTGAGGTGAGGGAAGAAAATCCACCCTCAGTATGCTATGTAACACTGAAAAGCCCGTGGCCTGTACTGAGTGCTGATGTTGAGTAAGGGTAAAGGTCTGTTGAAAGAGCTTTGAAGGTATACTTATACAGGCCTGCTGGAGTCCTTAAGTTGGATAGGGACATCCACACTGGGGCAGACATATTAATAGGGGATGTTCCGGGACTATACAGAGCCCGGTGTGGGGCCTCGTGCTGTACATTTAAAGTTAAAGGGGACCTCACAATGTACAAGGTTTCCTTGTTGCAGGTACATGGTGAGGTTATCGGGAGAGGAAACCAGCAGACCTGTGGTAGCTCATTTACTATTCCTGCAATCTGCATACGTATATAATAAGCCCCCTTGTGGGGGGGGGGGGGGCAAATATCACACCCTAAACTTCTGTGCCCACATTCACATCTTTTGAGATAGAGGCAAAAGTCAAGCAAAACCCCAACTATATTAAACCTGTAAACGGTAAGTAAAAGCCTGAACTCAGTTGCTGCTATTGCCTCAGGAGGTGAACATGTCTTTAGTCTATGAAGATGAGCTGGCGTTTTTATGAAGGTTTCTCCATGAAACCTCAGAACCACAGGAGCATTTATGTGTATCCACTACTGTAAAAGGCTGTGAGAAATGGCAGAGCTCCTTTTGAGCATAGGCAGTTTGTGTCGGACATAACGGACACCCTGCGGTATTGTGCAGTAAGCCAAGGGTAAAGATAAGTGAATAAAACAGAGGGCAACTTTTTTGCAGAGGCAGAATAAAAACCATGTGAGTTCAATATGAAACATCAGCGAGAGAAAAAGGAAAAGAAGAAGAAAAAAAAGAGGACAGTGACAGAAACTTATCTGTATCTGTGGCGATTCACCATTCAGTGCCCCTGAGATTGCCCGCGATTCGGCCAAAATCATGTCTGGCCCTTCTTGAACGCGGGGAGTCGGTTGGACTGACATCATCGTGGAAGCTTATGGTGGACGCATGAGGCCTAGAGCCTGAGGTGGATCTGTGTCTGCGGTACCGGGTGTTTTGGGCTTCCATCGGTTCCTCACGTTGTTGGTCTCTGCTGGGCAGTGGACGACGGCGAAATTCAGCATACCAATTTGGAACCTCCGTCAGGGGGATATCCAGGGTTTCACAAAAAGAAGGTAGTTCTTCTGGAACTCGTAGTATTGCCGTGCGGCCTTGATTAGTGGCAGAGAGGGCAAAGGGGTATTTCCATCTATAGTGGATGCCCTTAGCGCACAGAGTATCCAGCAATGGCTTTAAATATCTCTTCTGTGCTGCAGCATGATACCAGAGAGGTCTTGGTATATGTGGATGTCTGCGCCCCCTTGTGAGAGTTGGATCCTGTTTCTTGCCTTACGAAGTATGTCTTCCTTCAGCTTATAGTCAACCAAGCAGAATACCATGTCTCTGGGGGGGGTCAGTTTCTCTCCCCTTGGGCCTCAATGTGCGATGAATACGTTCCATTTCCACTACTGTCTGTGCTGGTCTGTCTAAGAGATTGTTAAACAGGCCAGTAATGGTGGCCGTAAGCTGTTCAGCCTCTATGATTCTGGCAGGTCCCCTGACCCACAAATTATGGCGCCTGCCTCTGTTATCCAGGTCTTCCACTTGACACTGGAGGTCTCTAAGTTGCAGGGTATGTGTAGCTACCTTCTGGGTCACTCTGCGGAGGACCGTTCCGTGCTGGGCTGAGACCTTTTCTAATTCTTGCACCTTGTCAGGAATGGCGCGAATATCCAGACGCAAGTCCACTATGGCTGCTGACAGGGTGTGCTGTTGTTGGAGAGCGACATGATTCCCTGGCTCAGATGTGGAGAGGGTAGGCGGTGCGCTCAGCAGTGGTGGCGCTGTATTCTCCAGCAGGCTCTGGCGGGAAGCCGCCATGTTACTCCTCTGGGTCCTGAATAGCTCGGGGAGATTCTGGCTAAGACCGCTCGGGTGTCTCCGTGGAGAGCGGGATGCGGATGAATTCCGGATGCTGTCCCCATGTTTAACAGCTGGCAGAGCGGTACAGGGCTTCCGTCAGCAGGGAGGATGATTAGCTGCAGGAGCTCGTATCTGAATCGTCCATCTTCTCCCGTGGTCAGGCCACACCCCCTTGCGGTTAATTCTTATTGCAGACAACCTAACTAATAACCACCAAAGAATAATCAAGTGTTCGCATTATGTAAAGTACTTGTTTTACGATTGATGTGGTGGATATGTCAGTCTTGTATGGTAGTTCACAGCTTTTTTTTTTTTTTTTTAAACCTGGGTATCGCCTAATCGACCCTGATCCCAGGATAGTCGAGGAGGTGAAACCGTTCGACCCAACAAGGCCAGGAGGTGAGTGGTTAATATACATTTTAGTTTGTATTGTCTTGTTTGAGGAGAGGTTCCTCCGCGTGTAAGATTTCAATGTGGATAATTTATTGGTCTGGGACCATGATATGCCTACACGTTCTGTCTCTGACTATTGGTCGGACCGGAGGTCTAATATTCAAATCATAAACCGCTATGACCATGAAATATAGCAGAGAGGTGGTTAGTTGATGAGGGAGTAAATGCAAACATATACAAGTGTGTAATCAGCCCATATGTTTAGGACTTAATTTATCGCAACCATACCGGCCCCAAGGGATGGTTGGGCATACAGCAAAAATTACAGTCTCAGGCGATGGATAGCTTCCAGTGTCCTTTCATCTGTAAGAAAAATCTGTTTAGTGTAATTCCAACTAATGTCAATTGATGGTGTACAAGGATAATATTCACTGTATGAAAAGAACTTCAGCAAGAAAGGCGAAAAGTTATAATCTGTAAAAGGCACTGTGCCACAGATAGGTAGGATTAGCCACCCAAGAATGAAATATGCAGATTAGTTAACCTATGGGAACAAATAGGTTAGTTAGGGTTGGAGCCAACGGGGCAGTGATGACAAATTCAGTCAAACGTATCATCATTTGTAGCTTGCATCTTCAGCTCTTAAAGTGGATGTAAACCCGAAAAAAATATATTTTTTAAGATTTCCTATCATTTGAGCCCAGTCTTGCCACACGGAGTTAATCCATCTCTGCGCAATCCTCTTTTATTGTTCAGTGAGAAAAATCTTGACAGAATAGGCCACGCCCTACGCGTTTCGTCATAGGGACGTCAACTGGAGCGTCTCCACGCTCCAGTTGACGTCCCTATGACGAAACGCATAGGACATGGCCTATTCTGACGCTTTTGCATCATCTCCCAGAGGATCACCAACTTAAATCTGACGCTCTCCTGTTTTGATGACGTTTGGTTGCCTATTATAAACTGCTTAAATGTGAGTACCATTCTGTCATCTGCGTTCAATAAAGAGTGTTTTATGGTTTTACGCTATGGAATCTCCTTTCTTCTCTTGTGCCTAAAACGTCACCGTGACCCAGAAACAGCCTGTGGATTGCCGCACAGTGGCATACACTGTGACTGCGCATTACCCCCGCAGGGGTTAGAGAAGCTGCCTAAAACGTCACCGTGACCCAGAAACAGCCTGTGGATTGCCGCACAGTGGCATACACTGTGACTGCGCATTACCCCCGCAGGGGTTAAAGAAGCTGGTGAGTGTCCGCATGATCACAAGACACGATCACCTGGTCACCAAGATTAATACAAATACCTGCCTTGTTTTACAAAGATATCAAGTTTTTCACTTACACTGCACTGAGCACTAGTCACGATTTAACCTATGTAATTATTCAGCAATGTTATGTTTGTCAATCACTATATGGGGTTTTTATGCGGATGGAATAGCTTTGGCTAAAGTCATTTTTTGATTTCATCCTCTGTTCCCCTTCCCCCTCCCTCAATTCAAAGGGGGCCAACCTAGCCATTATATTTGCTATATGCGATTTTGTTTATATTTTGTTTATAATTTACATGCGATTTTACATGTGGGATCTGGCTACACACGATTTACAAAGTATTTTTTAAACTAGGACAACGTTACACCTACACACTCCAAAGGGGGTCACTTTGCTGTTTTATGTTTTGGTTTTATTTCCGTTGAATTTTTTATTTGCAATTTTGGTTTATGCGACTTTACATATGGGATTTGGCTACACACAATTTACCAAGTATTTCAATAAATTAGGACAGCGTCACACCCACACACTAACCCTTCACTTCTAGCTGAATTGTTGGCGTGCTGACTTATCAGCACATGTAAACACAGACAATTCTACATAAAATGGAAGATGTACAAAAGACAAATATGACTTCAACATGGCTGAACTACTTTTCAAGTACTATATATCCCTTACAATTAAAGTAATTGAATCAAAAAGTACCTTAGACTGTGATCACAAGAGGGAAACAAATCAAACAGAGATTTCTTTACATTAGTCATTTTTACAGTGTCTGTCGTGGATCCAGGTGACTTTTCCTTCAAGTTTTGCAAAAACTGTACATGAAATAGATGCTGTATTGAGTCTCCAAACATTTCCTTATATATAAATGTCTCTTAACCTCCCCGGCGGTATTCCCGAGTCTGGCTCGGGGTGGATTTTTCATACCAAAAGCGGTATCCCGAGCCAGACTCGGGCTTGCATCGCAGGATCCAGGAAGAGTTTACTTACCTTGTCCCCTGGATCCTGCGACGTCTCTCTGCTGTGATCGGCGAGCCGCTGTGTCTCGCTCGATTCACAGTGCCGAGCTCCGTTCCCTGCGAGCGTTGCGACGCACGGGGATGGAGTTCGGCGGTAAATTCAAAAGTGAAACACACAGTACAGATACAGTACTGTAATCTGTAAGAATACTGTATCAAATAATGACACATCCCCTTTGTCCCTAGTGGTCTGCCCAGTGTCCTGCATGCAGTTTTATATATATATATAAAACTGTTCTTTCTGCCAGGAAACTGGAGATTGTCCATAGAAACCAAAACTGTCTCTTTACATCAAAAGTGGTTTTAGACCAGCTAGAAAAAAGCGATAATAAATTAGAATCACTCGCAGAATTGAGCGATAGTGATTTGTGAGGAGATCCGTCATCAAACACTAAAAGTAACAAAAGCTACAATTCTGCAACTGAGCAAATTTCAGTGTTTTTGATTTGATTACATTATTATATAATTTTTATTATTATTATTTGTTATAATTATTTATAGTTATTTATTATATTATAATTTTTTATTTCGTTTTTCAAACTTTATCATACCCGGGATGTCTACTAGACTCTGGTTTGGACAGATTTAAGTGAATTATTCCTAAGAATTACAGGCCTACAATATAAAACGCCAAATTTCTGTGCAAAATAATTGTACCGCTTTCAGCACCTAAAATCTGAAATAATCATACCGCCAGGAGGTTAACAATCCACAAGTCACCTGCCTTCCAAACTTTTAGGATCTGGAATTGGGGAGAAAACACATAAATGAGTTTGTCAAAAACCTTAAAAGATCAGCAACATTCTCTGTGAGATCCGAATGGAGGACTTCAGCTGCTGAGATAAAATATAAGCAAGTGAGTAACAAGCTCCCAAACCAAATCCCATAGGGAGAGAGTCCAACATCCCCCTTAGGGGCTTGATAAAATATAAGAAAACATTTAGGCAAAAGTTTTCTAGTTTCTTACTCTTTGTCCGCTACATTGCAGACAGTAGGGAGTGTAAAAATAAAACCTCAAAACTTCTAGTAAGGACTCTCCTATAAAAATGATTTCCTCTGTTACTCTCTGTACTTTCTGCACTCTATTTACAAACTACTTCTAACGCTTTTTACTGTGGCCTTTGCAGTAGCATTTGCCACTGGACATCCAAAAAACATGTCCATACAGACAAAATGCATACTCGTAAGATCCTAACTTGGGCATCTGGATATATCTTTTTTGTAATCTCTGGAAGGGATGTTCAGCTTTTGGTAACAGGTAAAACAAGAAGTGGTATGTTATAAAAACAACTGTGGAGAACCCTGGCTTTATCCCATGCTCATTTACTAAGGCAGCCATAACTGATCACCTTTTCCAAAGTCCTGTTTCATAAGAAGTTGCCCCCTGTGGACAACTTGTTCTTCTCGTTCTGGGGTCCTTAAAGTTGAATTATTAATCCCAGCTATACTGGGCCAGAACTAGGGTGGAATCTGTGAGTTGCACAGACCCATTAAGTGTCCGGGGCTGTAAATGCAGCATCCTTAGTCACCTGGTCTGCTTCCATGTGTGAAAGTTAATATGGCTACCTCAGCAAGAACCTGGAAGGCTGAAAACGGCCAATCAAATTAACTTGGCATGCTTTATTGGTTTACCTGCCAAGGTAAAAAACAAACTTCTGGCCCTTCAAATGGAACCCAAAGCTCTATATATCTTGACTATCTATATAAATATACATTCTTTTTAGAGCTCACAGGCTTTGCTAAAACATGGAGTTCTGCTTCTTGAGCTGGGGAAAAAGGATCCAATGACTTTGAATACAGAGTATCCTTCTGGGTGATAAACTGTATACTCAAATCTACAAAAAAATTAATATCTGGGTCTTCAGGGAGTGTGTCCTGCACTGGGCTCACAACAGCTGATTCCTACATCATCAATTTAACATATGTGTCTTCCTTTGTCTCCAGCCTCCTCCAATAGAGGCAATGAGGTGGCTGGATTCAAATGTACGCATTTTTCATTGTTAGATTTGTACATAAACAAACTCCTATTTTAAACCTTTTTGTAGACAAACATTTAGTTAGCTGTATATTTGTTGCGCAGAATGTCGGACCACTAAAAACTTAAATGTTTGACCAAAATGTCTATAACTTTGTCTAATAGCACCTTTGCATAAAGCTACAGCTCTGATATGTCGGGATGAACCCTTCATTACTGGGTACAGCTTGCATAAATATATTACAATGGCTTGTTTTCTATCATGCTGTTTGTGTAAGAACTCCAGTTTCATGTTTCAAAAGACAACTTTTTCCTGGCAATATTATAATAAATAACAATACCCTGTGGTCATGCAGAGATGTCCATAAATCCAAAATATTCTTCTGCTTATACCACTGCACTTACAAGGAAAAGGGGCACATCATTTCACAATCCACACATTCTGCTTTGGATTTCAAAAATAAACATAAATAACAAAAGGACCAACAATCTGTATGATGGACCAGAAAGCATCAAAAAACTATAAAGCAACTGGCTGCAGGTAGCATCTATCCTAACAGGGTATGTGGACTTGATGTGATGGGTCTGTTATATTTTTCTTTGAAATGTTTTTATTGATTTTTATATGTAGTACAGATTATAAGCACAGATACATTCACAGATAGTGTATCGATGACATTAATATCCATTATATCAACTAGAATCTCTATTAAGGAGTGATAAGACACAACAAAAAGAAAAGGCAACCATTTAAAACACCTTCTTAAAAATTTAGCTTTTTTGTTTGTTACCCATGAGGGCCTATATCAATGCCCAGACCGCCAGGAGGCCCATGGCTTCCCCCGGACTAGAAAACATGGACCGGACTAGGAGTCCCGCACAACCTTCCCCAATGGGATCTTCCTGAAGGCGCGTGCTGAGACTCCCCCCAATCTGTCTCCATACCCCTAAGGGCAGTCGCAGGGGGAAAAAATAGGCTAAAGCCATATTTTTCTCCATGTCACCATACAACTATAGGGTTGGCGAAGAACTAATAGCTAAGGAGGAGCAAGGGCCTCCTGGCTGTCCTGGGGGAAATATTAATGACTGTGAACAAACCTCCTCTAGGGGAGGAATACCATTCCCAATGTGCTACCGAAATGGAAGGGACGAGGAAGTCCCAGAAGAGAAGGAAAGAAAACGTGAGAAATGAAGAGGGAGAGGAAGAAGGGGGACAAAAGCAGAGTTGGGTCAAGGAGAGGGAGAGGTTAATATTGTTTGTTTCTGTCAATCCCGGGATGAACGAAATGTTGTGGAGTGAGGCCCAAGGTTCCCAGATGGACCTGAATCTTTCCACTTTATCGTTGAGTTTTGCTACTAAGTGCTCCTGAGACATAATCCAAGAAATTTTTCTGATACAGCTCTTATATGAAACAGTGTTTTTTTTCCAACATTTAGCTATGGTGCTCTTAGCTCCTAAAAGGATAAAATAAGATAGTGTGTGTGCGTTTTTAGGTAAACCAGGGACGGGGTGATTAAGAAGAGCTATGTGTATGTTGGGGGCCACTGTGGTGTGAAGTAAGTTACTGATAATTCTAAAGATTCTCTGCCAAAATGTTCTGATATGCGGGCAGGTCCACCATACGTGAATCATTGATCCCTCGAGCGAACACCCTCTATAGCAAAGAGGGGAAGTACCCGGAAAGATCAACGCCAGTCTGGAAGGAACATAGTACCATCTTGAAATAACCTTAAGGCTAGCTTCTATGAGAGAGATATTGTAGATACCTTTTATAAGAGCGCGTCCAGGAACTGGACCATTCTGCAGGTGTCCAGATTCGGCCTGTGTCCTCCTCCCAGGTCTTGGCGTAAGCTGGTACGTCCGACTTAGACAGGAGTTCCGTGTAAATCAGTGAAATGCCGCCTTTCCGGTCCTGTGTATTGGAGCACCAATGTTCATAAGGAGTTAAAAGTGGAGATTTTACACCATATGGATTGTAAAAAGTGAGATAATTGGGTGAATCTAAATGTTTCGGAGTCCGGCATGTCGAGATTGGTCTTACAGAAAGACAAGAATAGGGGGCCCGATGGGGTAAGGAAGTGACCGATCCGGTAAAGGCCTTTTATCCGTCCACCATCTAAATGCTTGTATGTTAACTCCCGGGGGGAAGTCGGAATTATTGAAAATATGTGATAGGGGTTTTAATGGAGAGGTCAGTGTGGCTTGTCTAAAGAGTTTAGTGCTTAGTGAAACAGGGTGGGAGCCAGTATTGCTGGTCTAATTTTTGGGTCACACCACAGGAGATAGTCAAGTGTGTTGTGAGAAGTAGCCCTTCTTTCCATAGAAAGCCAGTCGGGTTTTGGACCTTTGGAGAAGACCATTGAAATCTGAGCTATTTTCGCAGCCTGGTAGTAACCCCAGAGATCTGGTAGACCCAGATTGCCCTGAGATTTAAGGCGAGTGAGGATATTGGACGGACATCTATATCCCTTCTTCCCCCAGACAAAGCGTGTAATCTCCGATTGGAATCCGTTTAAGAAGTTTCTCGGGAGCGGAATAGATATAGGAGGCGTGGGAGGAGTGTCATTTTCACTGCATGTACCCTTCCCAGCCAGGACAGACCACACCTAGACCACCTATCAAGATCTCCCCTACATTGGTTAATCATGGGGGGGTAATTAGCTTTAAAGAGATTGCTGATGTCTGCTGTGAGGTTAATACCTAAATAACGGATGTTCACAGGAGCCCAGGGGAAGTCAAAGTTACTGGTGAGTTGTGAGAGAATGTCCGAAGGGACCGTGACATTAAGCGCAATAGATTTGTTCGTATTAACCGTTAGGCCTGATAGGGCACTCAAATCTTTTAGAACTTTGTATAATCCCGGGATGGAGATCAGGGGAGTGGTAATATACAGCATAAGGTCATCCGCATAAAGTGCGCATTTATGTTCCTGATCTCCGCACCGTTCCCCTTTTGATGTCTGGGCTTGATCTGATCGCTATGGCCAAGGTTTCCATTGCTATGGCAAATAGGAGGGGGGACAGTGGACACCCCTGCCTGGTACCCCTGCCTATAGGGAATGAGGTCGAGTATCTGCCTAACAGACGGACTTGTGCTGTCGGGGAAGAATATAGAGAGTGCATTAGATTCAGGAAGCACGGACCAAATCCCCATTTACTCAGGATACCAAACAGGTATGTCCAATCAATGGAATCAAAGGCCTTATGTAGGTCAATTGATAACAGAAAACCTTTTTGAGGGGGACTACCATCCCATTGGGATTGTAGAAGGAAGATAATGTCAATGGTCCGTCTAATCAGGTCTGACCCTTGTCGGCCCGGGTTAAAGCCAACCTGGTCCTTGTGTATATATGTAGAGATGAAGCTTGCCACCCTATTTGCCACCAGTTTAGTTAGGATCTTGATATCATTGTTAATTAATGAAATTGGGTGATAATTTCCAACTTCACTTGGGTCTTTCCCTGGTTTGGGAATCATTGAGATAAAAGCTGCGTTTAGATCCGAACCTAATGGGGAACCCCCTCTAAGGAAGTTATAAATTTTGAAAGATGTGGAGCTAGTGTAGGTGCAAATTTCTTGTAATACCCCGTGGAGAATCCATCCGGACCCGGTGCAGAGCCCAATTTTAGAGATTTGATTGTGTCTAGAATCTCTGCCTGGGAGAAAGGACTCTCCAGTAGGTCACTATGTTCCTTAGACAAGGAGGGCAGTGAGAGGGAGTCGAAAAAGTCCTGTGTAGGTTTACCTGGATGAGGGGACCGTGGTTTGTAAAGATCCTCGTAAAATTGGAGGAACGTTTCCATAATCTTAATGGGGTTCTGAGAAAGGTCCCCGGAATGTAGCCTCACTTTCGGAAAAGCTAAGGTTCTAGGTTTGGGGCTGAGTTTAACCGCTAATTTCGAGCCTATCTTGTCCTTTTGAGAGTAAAATTTTGCCTCCGACCATCTGAGGTGTTTTTCAGCTGTGGTAGTGAGATTCAAGTTCAGTAATGCTTGGGCTTTATCCAGTTTATCTAATGAGTCCTGGGAAGGATTTATTTTATGGGCCCGTGAGAGAGATTTAAAGTCTGCAGATAGTTTAAGAAGATCCGCTTTATGTTCCGCCCTAATCTTGGCCGACAGTTGGATTAACTTCCCCCTGACTACTGTTTTGTGTGCAGCCCACACCGTCTCGAGAGAGACATCGTCAGTTGAGTTAATAAGGAAATATTCCTTAATGGAGCCTTCAATTATAGCACATTGTATGGGATCGCCATTTGGGGGGCTCTGTGCGACCCGAGGAATGCTGAGTGATCAAAGTGACCATTGAGTGGTCTGATAGGGAGGTGTCTTCTATTTTGGAGTTTGCCACTAGGGGAATCGTAGAGGGCCTGGTGAAGATGTGGTCTATCCTGGCATAGGAGCCGTGAGGTGCTGAGTAGTGCGTGTAATCTTTAGAGTGAGGGTGAAATTCCCTCCAGATGTCTATGAACCCACTCTCATGAAGGAGTTTTGCTAATTTTGCGCTTTGTCCGGAAGGGCGTTTAGGTTTAGGAATACCGGAACCCGTTTTGTCCATAGTGAAGTCAAAAGCAGTGTTGGAGTCACCGCCAAGGAAGATTGTGCCCTTAAGGTGCGGTTGTATTTTATGCAGGAGGGAGTCAAAGTTTTCTAACCCTTATTGGGTGAGTAGTAGGATACAAACGTATAAACCTCTCCGTCAGTTATCCCTGATACTAAAATGAAACGTCCCTGGGGGTCCAACACTGTTTCCGAGACCGAAATATTAATGTGTTTGGCAAAACAAATTGCTACGCCCTTTGTTTTATTATGTGTAGAGGCGAGAAAAAATTGGGGGAAGTGCTGGTGAAGGAAATTGGGTTGGTAAGAAGTGGGAAAGTGGGTTTCTTGGAGGAGTAGGACATCTGTATGCATGGGCTGATATTGTTGGAAAAGTTTCCTGCGTTTAATGGGTGAGTTGAGTCCCTGTACGTTGTGTGATGTGATTTTAAGTGTAGGCTTCTTTGTATTAGCGCTAGCCATTACAAAGGTGTGGGGGAACCGTTCTCCGATTAAAAGCCTTACCTTGCCGGGAGGAGAGTAGAGCTCTAGAGGACCTGGGAATGAGGACTGCCGTCGTGTTGGGACCTGGGAGGAGAGACCGAGGCCGAACCCGGAATCTGAAAGCTTTCGGCTGGATAGGGAAGGGGGAGGAGAGAAAAGAGATGAAAGAGAAAAGGGGAGAGAACACAAGAGTTACATCATTATTCACTAGCCAAAACATATGAAAAAGAGAATAACATTGTGTAGAGCTTTGGGGGTTCCTGGACCCCCCCAAAAACCCAGGGTAGGATGGAGCCCATCCTGACCCTGCATCCTGAGAGGACTGGAGCCCCACCCTTGGGGCATCCGGGTAAGGAACCAGTGCTGGTAACTGCACTTCTGGTTCCTAATAGAGGTGCACTGTATCCGCCACTGCCCTGCCACCTGTGTAACATAACTAAAAGGAAGACTGCAGTCAAGGAGGCAGACTTCTTTATAATTGTCAGAACGACCCCGAGAACTTAACTAAAAAAACCCATAAAATTACAAAGGCAGAACTGCATCCGAGAATGAGTTGTCTCATCTGCCCTTCCCCCGAGGGGTTCCTTCAACCTCCCCAAAGCCCAGGGGAGAAAGGCAGATCGAGGTGAGGAGAGACCCGGAACACCATTAAAGAGAAAAATAATGTCCTCCGCTCAGCAGCCATTACATTTGGATCTGTAATTCAACTTTAGGAGGTATTTGTCCAGCAATAGTAGTAAGTATAATCTATTATCCCTTCTTTAAACTGAGAAACATAAAAAAAAATAATTATAATTTGAATGGCAGTTAATGAAAAAGGGATGCAAAGTAACAAATCTCAAGAAGATATCCTGAGTTACGCAGGAGGGCTCGGAAATTGTGCAGTGTTGAGGGTTTTCGGGCTGTCCCCCAGCCCCAGATGGGCCGGACCAGGGGGTATCCTCAGTGAGGCTTCCACAAAAGGGTTGGGAAGAAGACGACCCTAACTGAGGTACGTTCAAAAAAGCCAGTGGGCCCATAAAGGGAGAGACATAAGTAGCGTAAGGCAATCAACTACGGACCGTAGATGGTATAGGGAAAGTTCCGGATCAGGGCCCTGATCCAAAGGGGGTCAGTGCCTCAGGTCGTTTGGAACTTTGTTTTAGCCAAGAAGGCTGAAGCGGGCTTGCTGGAGGTGGACGTTTCGTGGTAGTAGGGGTATTCCTGCCTTGCTGTGGGTGTGGTAATTCTTGTGAAATCAGGCCCAAGTGCAGCAAGAGGCGTTCTCCGTCCGCCAGGGTTGAGAAGCCATAGTTCTTGTTTTTGTAAGCAAAGTTCAGGCGGAGGGGGAACGACCAGCGATATGTGATCTCCCGCTCTATCAGTTATTGGATCAGTGGTTTGAGAGCCTGCCTCTTCTGCACCGTGTATGGCGATAAATCCACAAAAATCTGAATCCTGTGGCCTAGTAGTTTGAGATCTTCTGTTCCTCTCGATCTTCTCATCACCTCCTCTTTAACTGAATAAATGTGGGGCTTTACGATTATGTCGCGAGGGAGTCCATCTTAGCGGGGTGGTTGCAGGGCTCTGTGCGCTCTGTCGAGCTCCAAACGGTGTTCCGCTATGTCAGGAATTAGGTCTCTCAGCAATTTTAACTGCAGCTTGAGTGTCCTTCTCTGCTTCTGGGAGGCCTCTGATGCGGAAATTGTAACGTCTCGATATATTTTCGAGATCGTCGATTTTGGCAAAAGCAATTTCCAGTTGGTCCTGCATGTCTTGCATTTTGGCTGAGTTTTGGTTAAAACGGGAAACAGCCTGGCCAGCTTTCCTTTCAATAGTGTCCATCCCCTGTCCCAGTTGTTGCAGATCAGCATGTATGGAGGACATTATTTGTGCTGCTTTCAGGGTCAGGCTTTTAGATAATAAGTGGGAAAAAGCTTCCATCATGGAAGGGAAGTCTGTGGGAACAGGGGAGGCTGCCAGAGGCTCAGACACAGACAGCACCAGGCCTGTATGGGGGTCCATTGAGGGAGTAGAGGGGTAGCAGGCATCCATACGGCCCAGCAGAGACTCAGTGGAGGAGGGTGAGGTGATCTGAGGCAGGGGGGGAAAGTCTGTACCTGGAGAAAGTGAGTGCTGCAGGTCCTGATCCGCAATTGAATCCTCTGTGTCTCCTGTGTTGAGGGAGCCTCGTGGGGCTGCCGCCATTTTAGCATAATTGACCGGGATGGCCGCCGCGGTCATCTGGCTTGCGAGGCTTCTCCTGGCTTGCGCCGTGTCGCTGGGTACGTTCCCGAGGGTCTCCCCCACTCGGACAACTCGTTGGGGTGTGCGGGGGTCCGTTCTGAGGGCTCAGATGGTGATTTGTGGGCAGCGGTGGAGCGGAGCTCTAGAAGCCGGTGGCCATCTTAGCCGCTGCCGCGCATGCGCCCCCGGGTCTGTTATAGTTTAAATTTTATTTATTAATACTCTCACATCATGGACCGCACATCAAGTTATTATAAAGAACCTTTAAAATTTCATTTTTGTAGAAAAACTTCTTGTGTATCCCATCCATCTTGGCTTTGTTAAATATTATGGCAGCTGTATTCCAAATAACAACCTCATCTTAATCTTTTTTTTTTTTTTTCCTCTCAATAAGGGTTATTGTATAAATGTAAAATTACAAAATTGTTATCTTAATCTAAACTAATCCCATTCATTACAAATTTCCCCAATAACCTGGATTTCATTTTCAACCAAAGGTTTGTCTAAACCAGTTTCAATATATCTACAGTATATTAATAAAATTGTTAAACTCCTATTAGAAATGAATACTCATTATTACTTAATCTTACTTAATTTCCCTTTTTTAAATGCACTGTTTCCACTATCAAAGGCTATTCAATTTGTGTAATACACGGTTAAATGTAACCTTCATTTTACCATGTTTGGAAAACAGATTCAAGATAATTGTGATCACATTGTTTATCATTAGATTTGTTAACCCGGCACATTTTGTTTTAAATGTTTTGTCTAAAAAACTGGAATTGGCATGGTGTCCTGTCCTTCCAGCTTATCACTGACCTCTCATCCCAGCCACATTCTTTCATGAGAGCACAGAGGGAGTCACATCTGCGTATATGACACACACAAGGGATAGAACTAAAGCTCCCAGCATTCACACATACACAAATATATCTCTCTTAAATCGCTCACTTATCCCATTTGTACACTTCACATGCATATCATTCTCTCGCTTTCTTTAATTTTGTTCAGATATCCTTTATATCTAGCTTCTATGATCAGTTGGGCAGCCAGAGTGCCCATCCCATCTTCCCTCTCTGACAACATATAAAGTATTCTGTTTTACCTCTCATTTCTCTGTTTCTGACTCTAATAGTTGTAGTGTCTGACCCCAAATTCATCCCACAACTTAACATGAAAATGTCCCTTTCTGTCTAGTGTTATTGTCACCCTTGATCCATCCTGCTCACATAGATAGCTGTTTCTCTAACCGTTTACTCGGCATGATTCTTAGTCCCAGTAACCCATTGTGGATCCCTGTCTACTCTAACCATTAATCTAGGGGCTCAGTATAGGCAGAACGGCACCTTCAGTTCATATATAGCGCTCCTCCTGCACTGGGCATTTTTGAGGGTCTCTTACCCTTCATTCCCTTACTAAATTTAATGCCCATAATGACTGGCCAGTCTTCTCTACGTGTGCCTAAACTCTCTTGCCTCTAAACTACTTAACTAGCAGATGTACTACATATACCTGTGAACAGCCCTATTCTTCCCTTTCTTATCTATAACACTCCGATGGACAATAGACAGTGACAACATAACATATAACCACCAATCAATACAGTTCGATTAAGGGGAGTAAAATAGATACCCTTTGTCCCAAAAATGCCTTACCGGAAGTCTGACAACTCAAATGTAAGCAAAAGGCTTACCTCAGCCGGCTGATTATCAGAAATTCCCGGATCGTCTCAAGCTCCTTGTTTCGGATACTCAGGGTCAGCTGGAAACCCCTCCTGGCTGGCTTGCCATGCTGACTTGGTTAAATTGATGATAGGCAACTCCTATCCTCATATTGATTAGTGGTTCCAAATTAATAACTACTGCAGTAGGGAACAGACACAAAAGATACGCTCCGCATCTTTCCAAATAACTGTTCTGCTTTATTATGACGCAATTGAAGGTTTTTATACACATGATTATGTAGGTATCACATTAATTTTAATTGTACGTTTATGGTAACAAGGGGCGTTACACAGGCAGACTAATTCTAATCAGGACTCAAAAGAATGTAAACATGTACTGAAAACATTAGTGCTGTGTGCACAGTGAGGGCAGTGTGCAATACATACAAAATAGAATACAATTATATACAGAACTTACAAATTTCCATTACAGTCTCCTCTCTTTTGAAAAGCGCCAGCGGTAGGGTATCCCTTTTTCTTTCAGAATGGCCAACAGAGGGCATAAAGCTGGCCTGTTCTGGAGTGTGATGTGTGAAAGCTCCTGAAATAGGGAGATATTGTGTTCATTGAAGAGGATTTGGTCAATCCTTCTGGCCTTATTAAGAATCTCCTCCTTTAAAGGGATGCTGTGCAGGCAGCAAACAATGTCTCTTGGAGGGGCTGTATCAACATGATGGAGATTCAGGGCCCTGTGTGCCTGCACAAAGTCTCTTGGTGTCTTTAGAGTGATTGAGAAGTTCAATAAAAACAGCCTGGAGAGCTTGTTTAATCTGGGATGGCTCCACCGTTTCAGGGATCCCCTAACCCTGATGTTCTGCCTCCTTCCTCTGTTACCAAGGTCCTCCAAATGCCTGTTAATGAGAATTAAATGAGTTGCGTGGGATGAGACCGCCGTCTCTAAACGCTCCACTGCTCTATCCCTTTTGGCATCTGCTCTCTCTGTGTGGGATATACGGTCAGACAGGGCTAGAAGATCAGCTGTGATCAGTGATGGCAGGGGAGAAGGTATTTTTTATATCTGCTGCTATCTGTGTAATTTCTGACAGTTGGAGAGGATGGTCTGTGTATGCAGGCTCCCTTACCATGTCCTCAGAAGCCGAAAGGGAGTCTTTACTGTGTTCAGACCGGTGAGTCTGAGTCCCAAAAAGTTTGAGTATGCTGTGGGAACCTGGAGTGGAGAGTGATTAGCGCTGACTGGGGCCTGTCCCGCTTGCCCGTTACTGATGCTGAGAGGCTGGAAGGGGTTGTTTTCTGCTGTGGGTGGGCAGAGCTCTGTTAGCATTCATTCGCGTCGAGCTCCAGGCTTAACCCCAGTGAAATAATAATTGATCCCTGATCAACCAGCAAGATTTCTGGCTCCCAGGTGTCTTCTATACAGGTAACGAGCTGGGATTAGGAGCACTCTTAAAGGGAGTTCTCCTAATCTCAGCTTGTTACCTGTATAAAAGACACCTGTCCACAGAAGCAAGGAATCCATAAAATTCCAATTTCTCTACCATGGCCAAGACCAAAGAGCTGTCCAAGGATGTCAGGGACAAGATTGTAGACCCACACAAGGCTCGAATGGGCTACAAGACCATCGCCAAGTAGCTTGGTGAGAGAGTGACAACAGTTGGTGCGATTATTCTCAAATGGAAATAATACAAAATAACTGACAATCTCCCTCGGTCTAGGACTCCATGCATGATCCTGCTGCTTTCTCCTGTGGTCACATGACGCAATCTACTTTTTCAGTTCTTACTAAGAGATCAGAACAAGCATAACACTTGTGATGCAGCCTGCAGACAACACTGCAGTAAGCTCCCTTTCTTTTCCTGTGGCCACACAGAGCCAATTGTGGTCATCTATGTTGAAGAATTGTTTGTAAAAAAAAAAAAAAAAAAAAAAGCCAGACTCTTAAGAGCTGCACTCTGAGCATAACACACTCTGTAATCTGCCTTATGAGTAAGGAATGTGAGTAATCCAAGGAAGCTAGCAGGAGGAGAGAAAGTCTCCATCAATCCATCCCTGATACCGTCCCACATGATGAGGAGGTTGCTGACAAGCTTCTTTGATCTGTATGAGAATATAGATCGGACTGGAAGGTGAACGGTCATCTGCACATTAGGATGAAGCACATGGTGGATGTTCAACACTGTTTGGATATAGCGGTTCACATATGGGACTTGAAGTGGATAAACATGTTTTATTGACTTTTTTTGCACTAAACACTTAAATTTTGAATTGTATGCATATAATTAGACTTTCCTGGCTCAGCCTCATGCCAGCACAACCTCTGGTCAACCCCGCCCCTTGACCCTGTATAGGACACCTCTGTATAGATAGATGAGACAGGCCTGGTGCAGGTGTTCTTATTCTGTACGTGCTCCGGACATTCATGTTGTACTGCCTGCTGTGAGTCGCTGCGGTAGAAGGTATTTTGTTGAGGGTAAATCTCTGATGGGGGCCTTCCCGATGCCGGAGTAAGGCGCCGGTGGAAGATCAGGGTCGGAGTATATTCCCTTCTTTTTCTCTCCCAGAAGGTATCGGGGAAAATGGCGTCCTGTCTTAGATTTAAAAACCTGAACTCCTCTCTGAAGCCTTAGCCATTCTGGATGGAGTCTCTCAAGACTATTTCAGCTGTAATTCGTCGGGGGGACTGGCTGGTCTCATTGGACCTTGAAAATGCATATTTCCATATCCCAGTGGCTAATGTTCAACGCTTTCTAAGATTTTTCTACGCGGGCAACCACTTTCAATTCAGGTGCCTTCCCTTTGGCCTTAACTCGGCTCCAAGGACTTTTACAAAAGTTCTAGTAATGGTAATTGCCTATCTTCGACAAGAATAAGAATATTCCATTACTTGACTGATGTCCTGATTCTTGCTCATTCTAAATATCTTTTGCTGCGGCACCGAGATCAAGTTCTTTCCAGCTAATGCAGTTCGGTTGGATGATAAATATGGCAAAAAGCCAGCTCACTCTGTGCCAAACCCTAGTTTATTTGGGCATGTCTTTCGCTCCAATACAAAGTGTTTCTTCCACAGGACAAGATAACTTGCGTTTCAGCAGAAACCTTAAAGATGGGAGCCTCTCCTATGATGACGGTACATAGAGGGATGAGTTTTTTTTAGGGAGCCTGTATCCAGGCAGTCCCATGGGCACAATGGCACACGAAGATTCCAATTCAGTCTTCTCAGTCAATGGAGTCCGGGTTTCGCTGCATCACAAGATACACATTCCGGTCTTCGCAGCGATCTGCAGTGATGGAGCAGAAGAGACAACCTAGCCTGGTCAGGTCCCCTGTTCATCAAATCTGCTGGAACCGCAGCAGCCAGGGAAGCTCTGAAGACTTTTCTTCCCATCATTCAAGGCAAGAGGGTCAAACTGTGCTAATGGACAACAAGACGGCGGTTTCTTATGTCAGGAAGCAGGGAGGAACAAGAAGTCTACGCCTGCTCCAGATAGCATCGGAGATCTTCAGGTTTGCTGCAAATCACCACCTAGATCTCGCAGCGGCATATTTCCCAGTGGTGCAGAACACCTTGGCGGATTGCCTGAGTTGCAACTTCACCAACAACACAAAGTGGAGGTTGAACCCGAAATATCTCATGGAGATATTCAATCGTGGATACCCGAGGTGGACCTTATAGCAAACCGGACAATTGTCAAGTTCCTCGGTTTTTCTCCAGGTTCTTCTGCTCTGGCACAGGATGCTCTCTCTAAGGAATGGAATATCAGTCGGGTATACGTATTCCCTCCGACAGCTTTAATCCTCTGGTCATTACTGAAGATTATGGAAGAGAAGGTCTTGGCAATAGTTGCTCCGTTCTGGCCGAGGAGGCCATGGATCTCCCTCTATCACCTGGCGATATGCCCACCAGTCAAATATTGCCTCAAAATCTGGACCTTCTCCTTCAGCACGTCCAGTTTCACCCCAATCCAGCCTGCCTAGCCTTGATTTTGAAAGGGACAGGCTGAATAGTCTAAATCTGTCTGAGTCAGTGGTGTCAACCCTACTTACAGCAAGAAAACTTTCTATTAAAGTCACCTATCACTGAGTTTGGAGGGGATTTGAGACCTTTTCTACTCAACAGGGGATTTCGTTCCAGACCCCCTCAGTGGCAAATGTGCTATAATTTCTTCTTGATGCAGGCCTCGGTTACAATACCCTTAAAGTACAGGTTTCAGCGTTGGCAGTATTAACTGATGTCCCTTGAGCTAAAGATCAACTTGTTATCAGGTTCCTCAAAGCGGCCATCAAGATAGGTGGTCCGGAAGTAGTAAACTGAACACAAATATTTCAGAATTACTGTATCATGTAGGAATCTTCAGAAAAAGGAACTAACTTTTTATTACTATAATAGATTCCCATCATGGTTCCAACATGATGCATGACTTCAACAGGCCTGAAAAGTGTTTTTGCTGCTGACTGTCATTTGTACTCTGTGTCTGGTGCATCTCGCTGCAGTGTCCAACAATTGTCAGCCAGCATTGATGGAATCCAGTTGTCCTGATACTGTTTTTCCATTGTGGAAATGTCCTGGTGAAACCTTTAACCATGTTCGGTATTGACTGCACCCAGATTTTTTTTTTTTTTTTTTTTTTTAGAAAGAAGTCCAAGTGAGACATGTTGCACTTGATGGCCTTGTATGCTGTACAAGGTTTATCAACCAGCGGAATGAAGTTTGATAGGTGCCAAGAAATTTTTCCTTGTCAAAAGAAGTTTGAGTATACAATGTTATAAAGATACATAAAATAAGTTTACAAGGATCTATAAAGTAAGCTCATTGTTTTACAGTAGGGTTTATATAGGTAAATATCATAAAATTTCAAATATTAAACATTGGGTTCACGTAAACCTAAATTAAAGATATATATCATTTCCTTAGTTACTTTTGTAGGTATTTAAATTATTTATACCTACTATACATATTGTTTACAAGTAGAGTGTATATAGGTCAAATAAATTCTGATAATAAGCTTTAATCGTAAGGTGGATAAAAGGAAAGAGAAAGAAGAAAGGGTTGAAAGGTAGAGGTATGGTCCACAAGGTTGTCCCGCTCATCAGTTTATTATTCTTTTTAGTTCTCTTTGAAGCCTTAGAATGGGTGTCTCTGTAAGTCATTTAATCTGTTACCATGGCAACAGGACAGAGTCATTGAAGTTTGACAGGAACTGTTGTTTTATCCAAGGATGCCAAAGTTTTTCAAATTTTGGAATTTGATTTTGATCGATGGCTACCATCTTAGCATGGGACATTGTATTATTCATTCTGTGAATTGTTTCTGCTAGTACCAATGTAGGAGATTTCCATGCCTTGGCCACTGTTTGTTTTGCAGCCGTTATTAGTTGGATCATAAGTTTGAATTGAGAGAGTGTTAACCATTCCGGTTTTAGATTAAGTAAAGTTAAATATGGATCTGGTTGTATTTTTTTAAATATTTTAGATGCAATCATGAAGACTTACTTCCAGAAGGTTTGGATTACTGGGCACGTCCACCATATGTGTAAATATGTGCCTAATTCTGGGCATCCTCGAAAACAAAGAGCTGAGGTATTAGGTGAATATTTTGCCACTCTAGCGGGTACAAGGTACCAGCGAGTTAGGACTTTATAATTTGTCTCCAGTGCTAAGATGTTGGGTGAAGATGACTTAGATGTGAGCCATATGTTAGACCAGTCCGTGTCTTCTAAAGTTCGTCCCAGGTCCTCCTCCCACCTCTGAACGTAAGAGGGTCTATTAAGATTTGCTACTCCATATAATTGATTATAAAGTGATGAAATTGTACCTTTAGCAAATGGATCTTTTGTACAGATTGATTCAAAAAATGGATAATTGGGATAATGGTGTATCCCCCTTTAGGAATGGTGTATAGAAATTTTTGATTTGGAGATATCTAAATATCTCAGAGTTTGGTAGATCATATTTTTCTCTAAGCGATGGGAAAGAAAGGAATGATTTAGATGCTATGAAGTCATTTAGTGTCTGAATGCCTGATGTTGTCCAAGCTTTAAAAGAATTTGGGTAGATCCATGCCGGATAAAAGGCCGGATTTCTGATAAAAGAAAGGAGAGGATTGTGTGGAGATTGTAACTGATATTTGGTTTTTAGTTTATCCCAGAGAGATAAGAAGTGTTTAGTTATGGGATTATGAATTTTAAAGCGGTCTTTAGGATCAAACCATAATAAATTTGATATTAATAGAGGGTCATTTTCTGAAGCCTCTATAAATACCCATAATGGGATTTCCTGTTTTGCATGGTATTTGGACAGACTGGCCAAATGTGCTGCTCTGTAGTAGTTAGTAAAATTAGGGTATCCCAGGCCTCCTTTATTTTTGGGAAGATGTAGTGTGTGTATAGGTATACGTGGTTTAGAAGAGCCCCATATAAACGAAGTTGCTCTTTTTTGTACTATTCTCAAAAAATAGGAAGGAATTGGAATAGGGAGGACTCTGAATAGATAAAGCAATTTGGGTAGAATAGTCATTTTGATTGCATTAATCTTCCCTGTCCAGGATAAAGGAAGTTGCGACCATTGTTTTATTAGATTTGTGATCTGTCTTAATACAGGAGGATAATTGGTTGAGAATAAGTCCGAATGAGATGCTGTTAAATGAATTCCAAGATATGGGATTGATTTTTCTGCCCATGTGAATGGGAGTGCAGCCCTAGCCGGGATCAATTCCATGTTTGTGAGTGAAATATTAAGCACTAGGCATTTCTTAGGATTAATCATAAGGCCGGATAGGGCTGCAAATCCATCAAGAGCTGGTATTAAGTTAGGACCAGAGACCTGTGGTGATAGAAAAAGTAATATATCGTCTGCAAATATACATAATTTGTGTGTAATACCTCCTACTTCAATGCCAGTTTTATAGTTTGGTTTGTTCTGATGTATTGGGCCATGGGTTCGAGTATAATGGCAAATAATAAGGGAGATAATGGGCAACCCTGTCGGGTACCTCTTTCGATATTAAAGGCTTCAGATTTGTATCCAGCATATTTTATATAGGCTTTGGGTTTATTATATAATGCTTTGATCCATGTTAAAAAGTGGGGTCCAAAACCCCATTTTTGTAATGAATATTGCATATATTGCCAGGATACTGTGTCAAATGCCCTCTTAATATCGAGAGATAGAAAACATAAAGGGATTTTCCGTTTTTTAGCAATATGTGCCAATAACACTGCCCTGCGTATATTATCGCCTGCCTGTCTATTTGGCATGAAGCCTACTTGATCTCTATGTATTAATTTTCCTATAATGCTATTGAGGCGTTTTGCTATTGTTTTTGCTAATAATTTAATATCGAGGTTTAACAGAGAGGCCGATAATTCACACAGGAAGTATCATCAGAAAGGGGTTTTGGGATCATACAAACAATTGCCATTAGTGTTTCTTGCCAAAAAGAATGTCCATCTAGAAGTTTTTTTAAAAGTTTCAGTGAGAATGTTTTATAGTATAAAGCCGAGTAGCCGTCTGGGCCTGGTCTTTTGTTAAGTTTTAGGTCTTTTATGGCGTTAGCAACTTCATCTATAGTTATAGGCTCATCCAAACTGCTTTTTTGATTCTGAGATAACTCAGGTAAGGTTATTTTTGAGAAGAAGGATTCAGCCTCTGTAGGATTAAATTCATTGTTTGTCTTGTATAAAGTTGCGAGATGTGAGTGAAATTTATGGACTATTTTAACTGGATTACAAGTGTAAACATTTTTTGATAATTTCAAACGTATTGGTTTGAAAGATTTGTTAGTTGAATTTAATGCCTGAGCCAAATATGTACCTGGTTTGTTTGTATTCATGTAGAAATTGTGTTTGGAGCGTTTGAGGGATTTATCAACTGACTCAGTGAGAAATAGATCGTATTCCAATCTAGATTTTTCCAGATGAGATTTTGTACTCTGAGATGGATTATCTTGAAATGATATGTAGGCTGCATTAAAATTGAGTTCTAGTTTTTTTGCTAGATTTTTGCGTTCCCGTTTAAATAGTGCCATTTGTCTTTGTATTGTACCACGCAAGACAGGCTTATGAGCTTCCCACAGTGTTATTGGGGAGATGTCTGTTGTATTATTAATTGATATGTATTCCTTTAAAGCTTGTTCAATGGCCATCTGATGTAGTGGGTGTTTGAGCATTATGTCCGGTAAGTACCACGTTGGGTCATGCGCTTTTGGTATGGCTGAGGCTATATTAGTGTATACTGCATTATGGTCAGACCACGGAATCGGAATTATATCTGATGCAATAATTTCTGGTATCATTCCTATTGTTAGAAAAATATGATCTATTCTGGTGAAGGTTTGATGAGGGTGCGAGAAATAAGTGAATTTCTTTTTCATTGGGTTACTTTCTCTCCACGAGTCTACCAGATTGTATTTGGAAAGAAGTTGAGAAAAAGGTAATCTAGAGGTTATTTTGGATGGTGTAAAAGGTGATTTATCTAGAAATGGGAGGAGGACCTGGTTCGAATCCCCACACATTATCACTGTTCCTATTTTGTGTGTATTAATCACTTGTAATATATGTGAGAGGAATGGTGTAGGTTGTTTGTTAGGAGCGTAGTAGGAAATCACCGTGATTGCTGTATCCATTATATAACCCATGAGTATCAGGTATCTACCTTCTGGGTCTTTAATTTCTGATGATAAGGTGAATGGTGTGGATTGGTGAAATGCAATTAGAGTTCCCCTTTGCTTGGTACAGGCAGAAGCCGTGTAAATTTGTTGATAAAAAGGAGAAATATATTTTGGAGTAGAATCTTTGGTGAAGTGTGTTTCTTGGAGGCATACTATGTGAGCCTTCTTGTTATGGAAAGTACGGAAGGCTTTGGTCCTTTTTTGAGAGACATTTATTCCCTGAACATTCAGGGAAAGTATATTCAGTGGTGCCATGGCAACAGATCAAATAGTTTTGACTTACTTTTTGTTATGCAGAGCTGACTGCGCAGATCAACCTGTGTGGACTGAAGAGATGAATAGATAGAAAAGAAACCAGTGAATTCTGGAGTAAAGAGTAAACAAAAAACATATGAGATTAGATGATACATTGTATAAATTATTTTTTGCAAGTAATCACAATTTACCCGTTAAAGAGAATAAATATCTCTCTCAGGGGAATAAGTGCCTTCGTCACACTCCCACATAATATGGTTGGGAGAATGAGGAGGGCTAATGGAGGTACACGGATCTTCCGCTTACAGGAGAGAAGTGCTATGTCAAAAGACATCAAAATGATGTTTCATTAATTGGAGTGCAGAATATAGTTTTAGTTGAAATTATTTATTCCAGGGTGGTTGTATATGGTTAGTCTTGCCCTAGGCTAAATAATTCAGTTAGAAAGGTACTGTTAATAACTTTGGTATTGATGAAGATAGTTTGAATTATTTTGGGATTTTAACCCTTTTAGAGTAAACAATTACATATTTTATTCATATGTAACTGTTTAGATATGTTAACTCATAAAATTGAGGTTGTATTGCTTCAGATTAGAATAAACAAAAACATAATTCTAGGAACTAGTTAGGTAATAATATATTTGTTTTAAGAAAAGAAAGAAAAAGCTTCCATTACTTCTGGATTATTGAACACATTTGTCCTAAAAAGTAATAAATCTATTGTTATTACCTGATAATATATAACTGAACAAGAATTTCCTTATTTCACTTATATATTCTAAGGCTATATGAATCAGAAGTAATAAGAAATATAACTGGAATGTAACATGATCCCACACAGTGTTTGACTATCAGAATGCAGTTACATTCAGTTATAAATACAGGTTTTTTATAGAGAACCATCTCTTAATATAATAAATGAAGAGATATCAGGA
Organism: Aquarana catesbeiana; assembly: GCF_042186555.1. Lineage (NCBI taxonomy): Eukaryota > Metazoa > Chordata > Amphibia > Anura > Ranidae > Aquarana > Aquarana catesbeiana. The sequence goes on from NC_133330.1 coordinate 132,188,885, forward strand.
ATTAGGATGTCAGTCCATTGAATCTTCTTGGTCCATGGATGATGTGGCATAACGGCCTCTTTTGTGAGAATGATGATTCCCATTTTGTTCTGAAATTTTCTGAGTGCTGCCTGAAGGTGAAGATGATGCCATTCTTCTGCGTGTGGGAGAGTTGCTGCTTGTGGGTTCTGTCAGATTTAATTTTAAAAGGGTTTGTTGTAGTTCATCTGCTGATCTGCTTCTGTAAATTGTACCTTGGTAGTTAAATCTGACTGAAAAGGGGAAGCCCCATTGATACATAATGTTGTGGCGTTGCAGTTCCATTAGTTGGGGTTTCATGGATCGTCTTTTAGTAATAGTAAGTTGGGATAGGTCAGCAAAAATTTGATAATTGTGTCCTTGAAAATTAAGTTCCTTTTTTTCTCTTGCAGCAATTAGTATTTGTTCTTTCGTTCTGTAATAATGAAATTTTGTGATTATATCACGTGGGGGTCCATCTTTCTTTTTGGCTGTGAGGGCTCTGTGTACTCTGTCCAATTCTAAACGTTCAATAGGGATATCTGGCTTTAGTTCTTGTAATAGAGCAGTAATAGTAGATTGCAGGTCTGTCACAGTTTCAGGTATTCCCCTTATGCGCAAGTTTGAACGTCTGGCTCTATTTTCGTAATCTTCAAGCTTAGTTTGAAGTATTAAATTCTCTTCTTTTAATTGTTCCAATTCTGTTATATTTACTTGGGTTGTAATTTCAATTTCATCCATTTTTATTTCTAGGGCTGTGGTGCGGTTTCCCAGCTCTCTTATTTCTTTGGTTAGGCTTTTTGTTATTTGGTCTGAGGTTTGTTTTAAAGCCTTATGAAGCATCTTTTCAAATTGTAATAATAATACTGGGGATGCTGAGGAGGCTTGTGGAGAAGTTTGTGAGAGGATTTGTTCTGTATCTGACTCAAATGGAGAGTCTTGCTGTGACATTTTCTGTCTGTGAGAGCGCCCTGATGCTGTATCTTGTGAGGTGACTGGAGCTGCTTTAGTTGCAGTGAGTGCCTGTGAGCTCTTTGTGAGGTGATTTTTATTTCTGCCACGGTTTCCTCCCAGTACCATATTTCTTGCCCAAACTTTCACAGTTTGTTCCCTGGGGCAAAAAGGTTCAAATGGATACCTTTTGAGCCTGCAGGCTCCGCTTTGTCCTTCTCTTCTCTCCTCAGCGGTGCGGAGCTCTAACAATGCATGTCTGCTCCGCTAGGCTCCGCCCCTCCTACCCACCAAGAAATTTTTCAGTGACATCCTTGAATGCTTTCCAGGCGTCTTTTCTCTGGCCCCATTAACCTCTTTGAGCTGCTTGTCACTGATGTTGTATCTGTTCTGTGGACCATCAAAAATGCTTTGTTTAATCTTGGCATTGAAAACAATTGTTTCAAATAACAAAAACCTTTGCCTTGTTCATCACTTTCGCAAAATTTTTCATAATTCTGATTTTTATGTGAAGCGGAGGCAAAAAATGGTTCATGTACCACATTTTTCTGTCCTCAAAGCAAATTATTTTAGAATGGCCATTTATTTTTACAGTAATGCAACTCTTGCTAACCTGTGCAAAGAAATTTAAGTGATCTTTACGGCTTTAACACTTTCGTTGCCAAGTCCGTATGCCGTACGGACCTACAAAAGTGCCTGCAGGTGGTCAGTATGGCCCCAATTTCTCTCTCTCCTGTATGCTTATGGTCACTTCAATGACCAAAAGCTTATATCAGAATTGTTCAGCAGACTCTGCTGAACAATTCTATAACTCTGATCAGCAGATTACAACCTGCTGATCAGAGTTATTAACCCTAAATGTGACTGCCGCTCCCTTCCAACTATAACTACTTCCCCCACGCTCATTTCCCCTTCACCCCCTTCTCCCCCCAGCACTAATTACCCCCCTCCACCGACCCGCCCTCCCACAAAGGGATCCCCTACAGCTACCTTTTAGAAGCCATCATCCCTAAGCTGCCGCCAGCTTCAGGTGCTGCTTGGGGGTGTCCAGATGTGCCCCCCCTCCATTCACCTCAGCCCCAGTACTGGCCCCTGCACCCCTGATCCGTCACTGCTCTAGCGGTATCCCTCCTTCCCCTCCCGCAGCCTGCAGATGCTGGCCACTTTGATCTCCGGCAATCTGACAGGCTGGGTATCGCGATGGGGGTGAAGTTGGGACTTCGGGGGGCTTGTTAAACATGTTTACCAGGCGCCCTCCTGTAGTGCAGCGATCGCTCCTATATCCACTGACAGCTGATATATAGTAACCGTGAGTGTAGTCAGAACAAGCCATGAAATCTGGGAGCCAGAGATCAGTGTAGTCAGAGGCAGCAGACAGGATCAGGAACCAGAAGGGACGTCAGCCAGGCAAGTCTATAACAGGAACACAGCAGAGAGTCTTTAGATATGTTTGACCAAGGCAAAGGCAGTTGATGAAATGAATCAGGCAGTTTAAATAGCCAGGTGGGGCTGACTGTGGCCTTAACTGATGAGCAGGAGATGAGCAACAGGCTGTGGAATGATGAGTTCTGGCAATTGCATTGTTACATAGTAGGTGAGGTTGAAAAAAGACACAGGTCCATCAAGTCCAACCTATGTGTGATTATTTGTTAGTATTACATTGTATATCCCTGTATGTTGCGGTCGTTCAGGTGCTTATCTAATAGTTTTTTAAACTATCGATGCCCCCTCTGAAACTACCGCTTGTGAAAGGGAATTCCACATCCTTGCCGCTCTTATGCCCTGTACACACGATCGGACATTGAACGGACATTCCGACAACAAAATCCATCGGAATTTTTCCGTCGGATGTTGGCTCAAGCTTGTCTTGCATACACACGGTCGCACAAAGTTGTCGGAAAATCCGATCGTTCTGAACGCGGTGACGTAAAACACGCAAGTCGAGACTATAAACGAGGCAAAAGCCAATAGCTTTCATCTCTTAATTTATTCTGAGCATGCATGGCACTTTGTGCGTCGGATTTGTCTACACACGATCAGAATTTGAAAGGATTGGATTTTGTTGTCAGAAAATTTTATATCCTGCTCTCAAACTTTGTGTTGGAAATTCCGACAGAAAAAGTCCGATGGAGCCCACACACGATCAGAATTTCCGACAGCACAATGTAATCACGCTTTCTCCGTCGGAAAATCCAACTGTGTGTACAGGGCATTACAGTAAAGAACCCTCTATGCAGTTTAAGGTTAAACCTAATTTCTTCTCATTTTAATGAGTGGCCACGTGTCTTATTAAACTCCCTTCTGCAAAAAAGTTGTATCCCTATTGTGGGGCTACCAGTATGGGATTTGTAAAATTTTAAATCGTATCCCCTCTCAAGCGTCTCTTCTCCAGAGAGAATAAGTTCAGTGAATGCAACCTTTCTTCATAACTAATATCCTCCAGATCCTTTATTAGCTTTTTTGCCCTTCTTTTTACTCGCTCCATTTCCAGTACATCCTTCCTGGGGACTGGTGCCCAGAACTGGACAGCATACTCTAGGTGAGGCCGGACCAAAGTCTTGTAGAGTGGGAGAATTATCGCTTTATCTCTGGAGTTAATCCCCTTTTTTAATGCATGCCAATATTCTGTTTGCTTTATTAGCAGCAGCTTGGCATTGCATGCCATTGCTGAGCCCATCATCTACTAGGACCCCCAGGTCCTTTTTCCATTTTAGATTCCCCCAGAGGTTCACCCCCTAGTGAGTAGATTGCACTAATATTTTTGCCACCCAAATGCATTTTTACATTTTTCTACATTAAACCTCATTTGCCATGTATTTGTTCAGATCTTCTTTCAAGGTTTCCACATCCTGCGGAGAAGTTATTACCCTGCTTAGCTTAGTGTCTTTTAAAATTGCAGAGATTGAACAGTTTACCACATCCTCCAGGTCTTTATGGACAAATTAAACAGGATTGGTCCCGGCACAGAACCCTGGGGGTCCCCACTTCCCACCCCTGACCATTCCGAGTATTCCCCCCATTTATCACCACACTCAGAACTCACCTTTGTAGCCAGTTTTCAATCCATGTACTCACCCTGTGGTCCATGCCAATGGACCTTACTTTGTACAGTAAACATTTATGGGGAAGTGTGTCAAATGCTTTTGCAAAATCTAGATACACCACGTCTATGGGCCTTCCTTAATCTAGATGGCAGCTCACCTCCTCATAGAAGGTTAATAGATTGGTTTGGCAAGAACGATTCTTCATGAACCCATGCTGATTACTACGCCTCGTTTATAGTTGGAGCGTCTACCATCTGACCCATGACATTGTCCTGCAAGACATTTAGGAACTAGCGAGCCTTAAAGTGGATGTAAACCCCAATTTTTTTTTTATGTCATAATGTAGAGTATAAGATTTCCTATCATTTGAGCCCAGTCTTGCCACAAAGAGTTAATCCAGCTCTGAGCAATCCTCTTTTATTGTTCAGTGAGATAAAACTTGACAGAGAAAAACCCTTGCTGTGAGTGACAGATGATTTAAATATCTCGTGCACTAGCCTAAGACGTGCATTATTTTTTAATTCCCACCCCCACTCCTTTCTTCAGCAGCTCTGCAAGGATGGGCTGTTCCACACCTCAGCATGATTTGGCATGCTGAAGTCATGTGGTTACTTTCCTGTCATTTCCCTGGATGTTAGAGATCATAGCAGAAGTTCAGTGTAAGAAATACACAGGAGAAAATGCATATTGACAAGGGGAGTGTAGAGGTGGCCGGGCAGTCTACTGGCATCACGACTCCACCCACCGAGCTCCAGACAACAGACCCACCCACAGAATCTGCAGTTTTTCGGGTCTAATGACAGAGGGGAGACATTTGACAGGTAAAGATACATGCAGGAGGCCTGTCTATCCTTATAGAAAACCCCTATGGCAGTAGTTTAGAAAAGATGACATTGGGTTTACATCCACCTTAAGCCGCATACACACGAGCGGAATGTCCGACAGAAAAAGTCAGACGGAAGCTTTTTATCGTCTATTCCATTCGTGTGTGCGCCTCAGTGGACTTCTTTTTTTTTTTCAAAATTCTGACGGACCTAGAAATAGAACGTGCTAAATTTCCGACGGAACCAATTCCTAACGGGAAAACCGCTCGTCTGTATGCTATTCCGACGGACCTAAAACAGCGCTTGCTCTGAAGCAAGTACGAGACGGAAGCTATTGGCTACTGGCTATTGAACTTCCTTTTTCTAGTCCTGGCGTAAGTGTTCTACGTCACCGCATTCTGGACGGTCGGACTGTGGTCGGACTTTGGGTTGACAGTGTAGGCAAGACCGCTTGAATGGAATTCCGTTGGAGTTCCGTCGGAGAAACCTTCGGAGTTTATTCCGATGGCAAAAACGGTTGTGTGTACGCGGCATTAGAGGAATGCGTGGTTCCCTCCTCCCAGTCTATGTATAGATAATTAAAATCCCCCATTATGATAATACTTCCCATCCTTGCTGCTATTCCATATTGATAAGAGGTCCGTCACCCCCTCCTCCCTCAGGTTAGGGGGCCTATAACATACTCCAGTATTATTTTTCCCTTAGCTTCATACCCTTTTGGAGCTCTAACCATAAGGTTTCCACCTCCTCCCTAGCTCCCTTATTGATGTAATCTCTCAGATTTCTCACACTCCCCCTTTTTTACCCTCTCTATCCCTTTGATAAAGGGAATACCGTTGAATGGTTGCCAGCCAATCATGAGAGCTGTTAAACCAGGTTTCTGAAATTCCTACAAAATCAAAATCCTCCTTGTTCAACAGTATCTCTAGTTCACTCATCTTGTCCGCCAGGCTCCTGGCATTGGTAGTGCTGGTCCCTGACCTTTACCAATGTCACTTAATGGAGCGTACTTATTGGGATGCTCCAGTCCAGGATTGGCCTCCCTGGCACTTCCCCCTCTTTCCTTCCTGACTGTCACCCATCTACTTGTTTCTTGTGCCTGCACCTTTGTCTCCACCCGCCTTTGTGCTGGCCCCTGCCGGGTATGTTTCCAGCTCTCCTTTAGTATGGAGAGTCTTCTCTGTGCTGACAGTTGCTTCCCTAGATTCAGAACCTGAGCTTCCAGGGAAACAATGTGCAGTATTCACCCTCGATCAGATGATCAAGGAACACATACTTGCCGCAAGATGTACAGCGAGTCGCATCTCCACACCCGCCGGGCATCGTTCCTACTAATTTGAGGATTGGGGATTATTATACCGTGTCCAAATTACCCAACGACTAGCTTCCTGACACACTAATACTCAACAATACAATAAACGTGCCCTCGCAGACCACGTGTACTCACAATACACAGGTCCTCTGAACGCTGCTCCCTCACGCCACGCTCTCTCCAGCACTTACCTTCCACGCTAAAAAAACCTCTGCAACAGCACCACCTAGTGTATTGACCACTAGTTAATTAACTGACAGCTGAGCAACCTGAGCACAGAGAAGGAAGAACTGAGAGCCCAGCCCTGACAGTCCCTTTCTCTGTCTCAAATAGAGATATGGGGGTCTGTTTAGACCTCTGATATCTCACCCCACCCAAAAATAAAATATAAAAAGTAAAACAAAAACAAAAAAACATAGTAAGACCCCCCCCCCCCCAGGTTCGCTCGCATTCACCTCTCCATGATAACCCCCCCCCCCCCTCACGGCTTTCTCACTTTCTTCTTCCGGCCAACCAGATCCACCCTGATTGGCCAGGAGGAGAGGCCGAAAGACAATAGCGAATATTCGCTATTGTCACAAGTGGGTGGGTTCGGGGTGCAATGCTCTGCGCTCCAAGCCCAACCTTTTTCAAGCCAGTTAGAGCCTCAGGCTCTAATCATGTGGCTTGGAACAAAAAATCTCATACAAACGCATGAGTCCAGTGCTCCGGGAGGGCGCCCCTAATGGACTGGCCGCTCCTGGTAAGACCCCTTTCACATGGAGTGGACTCTGTCAAGCAGATCCACCTGCTCAGCAGGTCTACTGAACCCCGCTGAGCAGGCCGATGACAGGTCCGTGACCGCTTCGCGGTTGCAGAGCAGGCACAGGCGCTGTTCTCTATGGGGAGGTCGGATGGAAACGGTCCACCTGTCCACTTCCATATGATACCATCCGATTCGATCTGCTAGATGGATGGGGAATGGAATCTCCATCCGTCTGTTTTTAGCGGACTGTACTGGATCAGATGCAGGCGGGTGAAAACTGACACATGTCCATTTACATTAGCCCCACTATGGAGAACAATGCATGGTCCGATTAGGTCCACCTGAAAAACGGACATACTCGATCAGTCTGCTTGTGCGAAAGGGGCCCTAAGGCCTTCACACAGGGTATACAAAGCATACCTTTACGGGGACGCACAGGTGTTCCAAGCTTCTCTGTGCAGGCCGTCCCATTGATGTCATTTGGAATGCAGCACCTGCACGAACAGCCGTTGCTCCCAATTTTACATCCGTGTAGGTCTACGTGCATGTCCCTGAGCTCACACTGTTTGCGTTCCGGGTCATATACCCACACCCACATGTCGGATTGGGAAGAGCAGCTATGCCTGTGCAGCCCTTGCATTCCAATTGACATAAATGGAACTGCCTGTTTTGGAATGCATGGAATAATTATGCATTCCTGTGCGGGTAAACATGGCCCCCCATAGGCGTACACTTTAGTATGCCATATGTGAATAATGCTTTAGTAGCAATTTAGCAGGAATTTTGCTATGTTGTGTTTTATGTGCACTATTAACGATTTTAGTGTATTTTTAGAGAAAATATTGTTTTGATAAACATATGCGCAAATATCGCGTTGCCTTAAAAATCGGTAGCATCTTCTTTGTATTCTACTCTCCATGTGCTTTCAGAAAATGCATGGTTTGGAGGGTCTTTTACAAATTCTGAAAGCTGTAAGTGAAAAGGAAAACCTCCAGATTTTCTAATAAACTTTTGTGTATGTCTGACTTGCACTATTTCTCAAAAGGTGCAATTTAAAATTTACAAATATTTATTTATTAACTCAATACAGGTTAAGCTTTTATATTTAGTAGGAATTTAGCAGAAATTTTGTAAAATTTGTTGTTTGTATCTGCTAATGATTTTAGTGGTGTTTTAGCAAAAATATTGCTTTGGTAAACATTTGCGCAAATATCGTTGGGCCTTAAAAATCAGTAGCACCTTCTTTTTATTCTACTGGTCTTATGCTTTCAGAAAATTTATATGGTTTGGGGGTTCTTTTACAAATTCTGAATAACTGTAAGGGAAAAATGAAAACCTTCAGATTTTTAGAGAAATTTGTATTCTTACATTTTTGCATATGTTCGATTTTAACTATTCTGCAAAAAGGCGCAATGTAAAAATTACAAATATTTGTTATGTATTAACTCCATACAGGTTATGCTTTTATTTTTAGTTGGAATTTAGCAGGAATTTTGTCAAATTTGCTGTGTTTTTATCTAATAATGATTTTAGTGTATTTTTAGCAAAAATATTGTTTTGATAAACATTTGCACAAATACTGTGGGGTCTAAAAAATCTGTAGGACCTTCTTTTGATTCCAGAGGTCATATGCTTTCAGAAAATATATGGTTTGGGGGGTCTTTTACAAAATCTGAAAGTGAAAAATGAAAACTCAGATTTTTAGAGAAATTTTTAGGTACGTTCCATTTTCACCATTTTGCAAAAAGGCTCAATTTAAAATCTACAAATATTTGTTATTTATTAACTCCATAAAGGTTAAGCTTTTATATTTAGTAAGGATTTAGCAGGAATTTTGTAAAATTAGATGTGTTTTTATCTGCTAATAGTGGTTTTAGTGTATTTTTTGCAAATATATTGGTTTGATAAACATATGTGCAAATACCGCGGGGGTCTAAAAAATCAGCACCTTCTTTTTATTCTGGAGGTCATATGCTTTCAGAAAATTTATGGTTTTGGGGGTCTTTCACAAATTCTGAAAGCTGTAAGGGAAAAATGAACACCTTCAGATTTTTAGAGAAATTTTGTATATTTACATTTTTGCATACATTTGATTTTTACCATTTTGCAAAAAGGCACAATGTAAAAATTACAAATATTTGTTATTTATTAACTCAATACAGGTTAAGCTTTTATATTTAGTAGGAATTTTGTAAAATTTGCTGTGTCTTTATCTGCTAATCCTGATTTTAGTGGATTATTTAGCAAAAATATTGTTTTGATAAACATTTGCGGAAATATCGTGGGACCTTTAGAAATCAGTAGCACCTTCTTTTTATTCTACTGGTCATGTGCTTTCAGAAAATATATGGTTTGGGAGGGTCTTTTACAAACTTTGAAAGCTGTAAGTGAAAAATTAAAAAAGCAAAAGGAAAAATTGCAAAAATGGTCTGCCCAACTGAGTGTACAAAATGGAGCACAGGGCCTGGCAGCGAAAGGGTTAAAAGACAGGTCTTTGTACTGGTAATGGCAAACACCATTTTTGCAATTTTGAACCCAGTAGTTCTACTTTTGATTTTGACAAACCCAAGTCCCTCGTTTGATTCTGACCGTTTTATAAGAAGCTTACCAGACCTACACAGTTCAGTATCCTGAACATGGTCATCGTCCTTGTCTGTCTTGTGCATTGCAGTGTCTTTGTCTGTTTTGACAAAGACACCATTTTTTCCTAGTTGCTTCGGTACTGGAAAATTTTTGTCATGTGCCATTTGGTTTCATGGCTGAAGGCAGCTTAGGATATTTAACTGACTTTTTACTTTAAGCAGAGAAAACCGTCATTGGTGAGATAAATTTATTGGTCTAATATTGTAAACAAGAAACTCCACATCCATGCTTAAATGGGTTGTAAAGGTTTTCTTTTTTTTTTTTTTTCCAAACAAACACGTTATGCAAGAGTTTTGCACCGAGCGGCCCTGATCCTCCTCTTCTGGGGTCCCTCAGCAGCGCTCCTGGCTCCTCCTCTTCTTAAGTGCCCCCACTGAGAGCCACTTTCCATGGGGGCACTCGTGCGGGTGCGCTCCCGAGTCCTCCAGCTGCGTTTGTTGACAGACAGCAGGACTCTGCTCCTCTCCCGGCTCCGGTGTCACTGGATTTGATTGACAGCAGCTATCTATCCAATGAGGACCCGAGACAGCAGCTGGAGCTGCTGTGCTCGGCCCCATTGCTGGAACTATCAGGTAAGTAAAAGGGGGGGTCTAGGGGGCAGCTGCACTACAGAAGGTTTTTCACCTTAATGCACCTTAATGTGGAATACAAAGACACTGAATTTCAAAAGAGCCAACTTCCCTAAACTACAAACCTTGCTAGAAGGCATAAATTGGGATAAAATCTTAGGAACAAAGAACACGGAGGAGCAATGGGTTTGCTTGAAGAGCATATTAAATAAGGGCATTCGCCAATGCATCCCTTTTGGGTAATACATTTAAAAGAGCGAACAAAAGTCCTGGATGGCTTAACGCCAATGTAAAAATGCATATAAAAGCGAAGGAGAAGGCCTTGAAGGATCATCATCAGCATTCAGACTTTATAAAGAATGCAACAAGAAATGTAAGGGTGCAATAAGGACTGCTAAGATAGAACATGGAAGACACATAGCGGAGGAGAGTAAAAAAAAATCCCAAGTAATTCTTTAAGTATGTAAACAGTAAAAAAGGGAGGACAGCCCATATTGGCCCCATAAAGAATGAGGAAGGACATCTGGTTACAAAGGATGGGAAGATGGTGAAGGTATTGAATTTATTCTTCTCAGTCTTCATGAGGGAATCGGGGGGCTTCAGTAACCAAAACTGCAGTGTTTATCCTCATGACACATCACAGGAAGCACCTCCATGGTTAAGAGGACAGAATTAAAATTAGACTTGGCAAACTTGACGACAAATCACTGGGACCAGATGGCTTGCACCCGAGGGTACTTGGGGGAACTCGGTCAAGTAAGTGCCAGACCATTGTTCCTAATTTTTACTGACTGGAATGGTACCAGCTGATTGAAGAAAAACCAATGTAGCACCAATATTTAAAAAGGGCCCAAAATACATCCCTGGGAATTACAGACCAGTTAGCCTAACATCAATAGTATGTAAACTCTTGGAGGGGATGATAAGGGACTATATACAAGTATATACAGTATCATTAGCAGTAATCAGCATGGATTCATGAAGAATCGTTCTTGCCAAACCAATCTATTAACCTTCTATGAGGAGGTGAGTTGCCAGCTAGATAAAGGAAGGCCCGTAGATGTGGTGTCTCTGGATTTTGCAAAAGCATTTGACACAGTTCCCCATACTGTACAAAATATGGTCCGTTGGCATGGACCATAGGGTGAGTACATGGATTGAAAACTGGCTAAAAGGGCGAGTTCAGAGGGTGGTGATAAATGGGGAGTACTCTGAATGGGCAGGGGTGGGTAGTGGGGTCCCCCAGGGTTCTGTGCTGGGACCAATTCTATTTAATTTGTTCATAAATGACCTGGAGGATGAGGTAAATAGTTCAATCTCTGTATTTGCGGACGATGCTAAGCAGGGCAATAACTTCTCTGCAGGATGTGGAAACCTTTCAAAAAGATCTGAACAAATTAATGGATTGGGCAACTACATGGCAAATGAGGTTCAATGTAGAAAAAATGTAAAATAATGCATTTGGGTGGCAAAAATATGAATGCAATCGATACACTGGATGGAGAACCTCTGGGGGTCCTAGTAGATGATAGGCTCAGCAATGGCATGCAATGCCAAGCTGCTGCTAACAAAGCCAAAAGAATATTGGCATGCATTAACCACTTGACAACTGGGCACTTTAACCCCCCTCGTGACCAGACCAATTTTCAGCTTTCAGCGCGCTCACACTTTGAATGACAATTACTCAGTCATACAATACTGTACCCAAATGAATTTTTTGTCCTTTTTTTTTTCATACAAATATAGCTTTATTTTGGTGGTATTTGATCACCTCTGGGTTTTTTATTTTTTGTGCTATAAATGAAAAAAGACTGAAAATTTTGAAAAAAAAAACACATTTTTCTTTGTTTCTGTGATAAAATTTTGCAAATTAGTAATTTTTCTTCATAAATTTTGGCCACAATTTATAATGCTACATAACTTTGGTAAAAATAACCCAAATTAGTGGATATTATTTGGTCTTTGTGAAAGTTAGAGAGTCTACAAGTTATGGTGCAAATCATAAAAAATTGATCACACCTGATGTACTGACGGCCTATCTCATTTCTTGCGACCCGAACAAGTCAGGAAAGTATACCACGTGTGGGACTTTTTCACAGCCTGGCCACATACAGAGACCCAACATGCAGGGAACACCATCAGGTGTTCTAGGAGCATAAATTACACATCTAATTTGTTGACTACCTATTACACTTTTGAAGGCCCTGGAGAACCAGGACTATGACATGTGACACTGACGTGGCACTGATGACAAATGGCACTGATACATGGCACTGACACTGATGTGGCACTGATGACAGATGGCACTAATACATGGCACTCATGACAGATGGCACTAATACGTGGCACTAATACATGGCACTGATGACAGATGGCACTAATACGTGGCACTGATGACACGTGACACTGATGACAGATAGCACTAATGTGGCGCTGATGACAGATGGCACTGATGACACGTGGCACTGATGACAGATGGCACTAATACGTGGCACTGATGACACTGACAGATGGCACTGATACGTGGCACTGATGACACGTGACACTGATGACAGATGGCACGTGGCACTGACAGGTGGCACTTATACGTGGCACTGGGGACAGATGGCACGGACGTGACGGCAGGGGCAGATGGCAGGGGCAGATAACAGTGCTGACACTTTTTTTTTTTTCGTTTTTTTTTTTTCACTGACCGCTGCAGCGGTTCACTCTCCCTCCTCACACGCTGTCTCTGTGTGAGGAGGGAGAGCCGGCGATGAGAGAGGATCTCATATGTTTACATATGAGATCCTCTCTCATTGGCACCGCCGATCGCACTGTAAACAGCCGCTGTCATTGGTCGTTTACTGCGATCTGTGACTGGCTGTGTCCAAGGGACATGGCCAGCACAAAACTTCCCCGACGCGCACCCGCGGGAGCGCGCAACGTGGAAGTAAACAGGAGGACGTCCAGGGACGCCCTCCCGGCAATTGGAGTCCGCGCTGTAGCCGTATTTCGGCTATAACGCGGACGCCTAGTGGTTAAAAAAAGGGATCAACTCCAGAGATAAAGCAATAATTCTCCCGCTCTACAAGACTCTGGTCCTGCCGCACCTAGAGTATGCTGTCCAGTTCTGGGCACCAGTCCTCAGGAAGGATGTACTGGAAATGGAGCAAGTACAAAGAAGGGCAACAGAGCTAATAAAGGGTCTGGAGGATATTCGTTATGAGGAAAGGTTGCAAGCACTGAACTTATTCTCTCTGGAGAAGAGACGCTTGAGAGGGGATATGATTTCAATATACAAATACCATACTGGTGACCCCCCAATAGGGATAAAACTTATGCAGAAGGGAGTTTAACAAGACTCGTGGCCACTCATTGAAATTATAAGAAAAGAGGTTTAACCTTAAACTATGTGGAGGGTTCTTTACTGTAAGAGTGGCAAGGATGTGGAATTCCCTTCCACAGGTGGTGGTCTCAGCGGGGGGCATTGATAGTTTTAAGAAACTATTAGATAAGCACCTGAACGACCGCAACATACAGGGATATACAATGTAATACTGACATATAATCGCACACAGGTTGGACTTGATGGACTTGTGTCTTTTTTCAACCTCACCTACTATGTAACTATCTATGTGTTATTTATTGTAAAACCACGCATGAAGTGTTGTTTTGAACTGAGGGTATTATGTTAGCACCATGTGGCTATTTCAACCATAATGGATATTACTTGAAAGTTGCATTAATTAACTTATTTTATCGCTTTTTGAAATGTTATCTTATCAGGACTCCAAGTGTTCAAAAAAGAGCCAGCATTTTGTGTTTAATTCGGATTCCACAAGTGATGAGGAAGCAAGTACCAGTGAGAAAAACATGTTTGCTCACAACGTAAGATCTTTCTGGCAGCATTTTTTTTGTATAATTCTTAATATAGTTGTATCATTCATTCTTTATTTATTTTTTTCATATAGAATGCAAATCAAAGCACATCTAAGCTATTCAATAGCAGCGAAGAAGATTCTGATAATGACGAAAAAGAAGATAATGAAAGATTTGAAATCAAAGCTCAATATGAAGGGAGGTCTGGTATGAAGGTCAGCATATATTAGTGTAACCTTTTAGATGTTGAAGAATGTATGATAAAGTGCTGTGCCTGTATCTGCAGATATAGATAAAAAGCAATGCGAATGGCAATGAAAACTGTATTGGAAAAATAAATGTGGCATCTATTTTTGTTAGTGAGCAATCTACTAAAGCCAATTTCACTTTTTTTATCTAGCCATAGTATCCACTCTATAATTTCCTGTAAGTAATAATATTGTAACTGGGACGAGGAGTGCTAGCAAGGCTAAAAGGTTAACTCCACTTACGTGGGAAAAAAATTAGCAAAAAATATATAGCATATACAATTGTGACACAAGTCATATTGTAATTGAATGTTGTTAAAGATTACCTTTCCTTTTCAATCTGCAGTGCTGCAATCTTCTGTAAAATGCAATGCAATCTGGCTACCTGGAGGCATTCTGTACACAGCTGGTGTACAGATCACCCTCCAGATATGTAATTTCTTGCTTGTGTGATTGGCTTATTGATTTTGCCAGAAGTCTGGACTAAAACTTTATTTTGAGCATCCCCTGCAACAAAATTTGCATTTTTGGCGAGATACTCCCAAAGGGAAATCACATCGAAAGAGATACAAACCCTCATTTAGGGCCCTGCAGGTGCAGCAGCTGATTGATAATTACAAAACCACTCTCATAAAGGTTCACTTTCCACAGATCGACAAACCGCTAATTCTTCAGAACAGGAATCTACAACAAAGTTTGTTCAAATCTTGCAATGTACATAAATGTTTTTTGTTTTTTTTTCTCAACAAAAATGGGGTTACTCTTGAAGCTTTTGCTCAGTGCACAACATTGTATACAATAACCGATCAACAGGCTCCAGTGTGAATACTGCTGTGAAAGGTGTGAGCAGGTTGTCTGTCTGAAAATTTGCATCGGAGATCTGGAAAAGTGAATTGCAACACTAAGTGGAATGGACTATTTTGAAAGAAATCTTCTGCTCACTAGGTTGATGTGGAGGAGTAAGTAAGGATGATTAAGTAGGAAGATGGCTTAACTTGGTAGAAGTGGTAGGGACTCGCACCAAAGGAAGGCCAGTCGTGTTTGAGCACCAAAACAAGTTTGCCAAGTTGTGCAGGTAGCAGATTCAGAAGTGTAATCCTTAAACGTCACTGCTCCCTTAACAGCCTGAGAGCAGCCCATCTAGTAGGGATAGTGAGGGTAAATTAGAAAAAAAATCTATGTGCCTATACCAGCGCTAAACCAACTGCTTGGGGATTATTTAATATTGTGTCATAAGCACAGGTTTTTGGTAAATTATTCAGGAAGGCCTAGAGAGTTCATGGTAATTGAGGATTCCTTATTTAGAAGCACTGATGGAATAATTTGTCGCTAGGATCGCCTCCACTAAATGGTTTGTTGTCTCCCTGGTGCCAGAGTTCCGCATGTGATAGATCTGGTAGACAAATCGCTGGGAGGGGCTGGGCATGACCCTGGTTTATATTGGGACCAATGAGAAAATACATTGAACATGGGGGATCCTCAAAAATCTCTTTAAATAACTAGGTTGCAAATTGAAGGAAAGGACCGCCAAAGTTATATTCTCTGGAATGTTGCTTGTGCAATACAGGAAAGGCAGTGGATCTTGGAGGACTGAATGCATGGCTTAAGACCTGGTGCAAGAGGGATGGAATTGGGTTTCTAGGGCACCAGGCTGACTTTTCGTTGGGGTACAACCCTTATGCTAAACATTGTTTTGAAGGGGGGTATCCGTATTTGAATTGGAATTGAGGGGGGAAGGAGAATTAGAATATAACAGGGCAGACAAGTCAGATAGGGAGATTTTACCTAACTAGAGTATTGACACTGTTGGAACAATAATTTTGTGGAAATGTGTAAACCGATTACAAGATTTTTTTCATGGCACAGTTTACGGAAGCCCCAACTAGAAACGATGCTCTGCTGGACATGGTAATCTCAAACAATGTGGAGGTTATTTCTAATGTTCATATAAAAGAATAGCTGGGTAGCAGTGACCATAACATGATTTCATTTAATACAAGCACATACTGGGAAAGATACAAACAGTTCATTTTGAGTGAAAACATTTTCAAAGACTTAAGGGTGTTCACTAAGACTTAAGCCTCATACACGCGATCGGGTTTTCGGCATGGAATTGTGTGATGACAGACTGTTTGCCTAAAATCCGACCATTGGTACGCTCCTTCAGTCAATTGTTGTCCAACTTTCCGCCAACAAATGTATAGCAGGCTTTTAAATTTTTGGCGGACAACGTTCTGTTGTCAGATTTTCGTATCGTGTGTACACAAGTCCGTCACACAAATTCCAAAGTACAAACAAGCATGTTCGGAATCAATGCTCAACCAAACACGACTTTAGCAGAAGGTGCCCAAACGATGGCACTCAAGATCTGAAATTCCACGTAGTACATCACTACATTCGTGTTTGTTGGCCGAAAATTGTGTACCGTTTGTATACAAGACAAGTTCCCGACACGCCCTTCGGGACAAAAGTCTGATGCTCTGTTGGCCAACAATCCGATCGTGTGTATGAGGCTTTAGACTGGGAGGGATTATTGTCATGTAAGAACGCAGAACACAAATGGGAATGTTTCAAATCAACTGTAATCAAACCTGCTGCAAAATATATTCCTATGGATAATAAGTTTAAAAGAATAAACATAAATAATGTTGGTCATGTCCAAAGTTGAAAAACTATAAAGAATTATATGAGGGCATTTAAAAATATATAAAAATAAAGCAACAAGATCATAAACATAGAAAGTTAATTTTGTAAATCGATAGAAAACGGCTAAAAGAACCGTATTCGTAATGATTCATACGTTAAACGGTCTAGGATTATTAGTATTGTACCCCTAGGTTCCATGTTGGGACCCTTACTTTTGAATCTATTTATAAACTATATAGATTTGGGATTAAAAGTACCATTTCTGTGTTTGCGGATGACACCAAGCTATGTAGTGGAATACATCCTTACAGATGTCTACAACTTTCAAGCAGACCTTAAAGCAGTATTAAACCCAAAAGCAAGCATTTATTATATTGCAGCTTACCAATTCTTAGATGTGTTTGGCTGCATTTGTTTTCTTTTTCAGGCTTTTTCTTTCTTTCCACCTGGTTATCCAGCCAGTAAGTTTTTTTTTTTTTTTTTTTTTTTTCCCACAGAAAAAGTTCTCCTGCAAATGTAGTGTTTAGAGTGTTGAAACAATCCATTTACTACTGACAGCCGCACTTACAATGATCAGCTTTTATTTATGTAAAACCTTTATACCAAAAAGGAAAAAAAAAACTGTTGTTCTAACTGCTTGTGTAACTGCAGTGTGAGCTGGAGTTTGGCTTCAACTTGTTAGTATATATAATTCTGCTAGTACGTCTTGCAATCCCCTCCCCAAGACTGACAATTCTGCTGTCCAAAGGTGCTCCTTCATTCAGAGTGGAGGCACTTTAATTCAGAAGATGTGTTACTAGCCAGATTACCAAGTGAAAACTGAGTGGAAAAGCTGAAAAAAAAAAAAACCACGAATGCAGCCACATCTAATGATTAGTAAGCTGCAATATATTCCATTTTTGATTATGGGTTTAATACCGCTTTAATGCTCTGTTTAATTGGGTAACTATGTGGCAGATAAAGTGTAAAGTTATGCAATTTAGGGCTAAAAATATGTATGCATCATGACTTTTGGAGGAGTATAACTGGGTGGAGTCAATGGTGGAGAAGACTCTGGGTGTTCTGGTAGATGATGAACCTAATGGCATGCAATGTTAAGCGGCAGTTTCTAAAGCAAGCAAAACGCTTTCTTGTATTAAAATAGGTATAGACTCTAGGGAAAGACCTAATTACCCCAATACAAAGCATTAATAAACATATTTTAAATGTACAGTTGTTTTGGGTTCCAGTTCCCAAAAATGATATTGGGGAACTGAAGAAAGTGCAGAGAAGGGCAACCAAACTTATAAGATGAGTGGAGGACCTCGGCTATGACGAAAAATTTGCTGTAGTGACATTATTCTCTCTTGGTCCATATAATGAATTTGATGTAAAGTTATTGGCTTCATGGGCACTCTTACGCCTGGAGGAAAATAGATTTAACATCTACATATGGAAAAATTCTTTACAGTAAAAGCTGTGAAAATGTGGAATAGGCTTCCTCAATAGTTGGTTCTGGCCAGCTCAGTAGCTTGTTTAACCACTTGCCGACCGGGCCATAGCCGAATGATGGCTGCAGCGCAGTCGGCTATTTTTTAAAGGGCGTCCAGGGACGTCCTCCGGAACTTGCGCTTTCCGCACACCCCCGGGGGCGCGTGCACATGGAAGTGTCCATGATGCCCGGATCACCCGGACCCGTCGCATCACAGATCAATATAAAGAGCCGATGACAGTGGTCCTTTACCACATGATCGCCTCATTTATGCTTATCCGTGCTAAGCCGTGCCTCATCCATGCCACATCAGTGCTCAGCCGTGCCTCGTCCATGCCCAGGACCGGTGCTACCACTAGGCGGACTAGGCAACCGCCTAGCCGCTGGTTTTTCTACTCCCGCACTGTCCAAAGAGGTTGCAAGTATCCACCAGCTCTCCGCTTTGATGTGTGTCCAGCAATCCCCCCTCTCCGCTCTGAGATCATGATGACACATAAGCTACACACTTCTCCCGAGTCCGCCCCTCCAGTGTGCTCTGTCCATTCGCCTCCAGCATGTCTGCCCAGAGCAGCTTCACACTTCTGAGTCCCATCCCTCCTGTGCGCTCCATCTGTGAAGGGGAGGTGGGAGGGATTAAAAACAAGCAACGAACAGCCACACTGAAAAACTGCTGAATTAACCAGTGAGCCCCTGGAGACCATTCCAAGTGAGTGAGCTCTTTCACTGACCAGAACCTGATCCCTTCTCTCTCTCCCTGCCCCCCCTCTCTCTCCCTGCCCCACCTCTCTCTCCCTGCCCCCCCTCTCTCTCCCTGCCCCCCCTCTCTCTCCCTGCCCCCCTCCTCTCTCTCCCTGCCCCCCTCCTCTCTCTCCCTGCCCCCCTCCTCTCTCTCCCTGCCCCCCTCCTCTCTCTCTCTCGCCTCTCTCTCCCTCTCTTTTTCTCTCTCTACCTCCTTGCCAGCACTGGAAGTAGCTTTACTCCAGTCTATCTCCTGTTTTAACTCCTTCCTTCCCATCATCTGCCTATACATTGATGTATAACAGAATTACTTGGTTAACTTTATCCACTTAAAGTGGTATTAAAGCAAAGCAAAATATTATACTGCCGCTTACCAATTCTTAGATGGGTGGCTGCATTAGTTTTGTTTTTTGTTTTTAGGTCTTCTCTTTTATATTCACCGGGTCCTGCTTGTAAGTCTGTTTTTCAAAAGAACGAGCTGTCTTGCAGATGTAGCAGTTAGAAGGTTGAATCAAACCATTTAACACTGGCAAAGGGGTTGGAGTCAGGGGCGGAGCCAGAGGGGGCGGCAAAATGAGGTTTCGCCTAGGGTGTCAAAAATCCTTGCACCGGCCCTGCTGCTCAGCCGTGCCTCGTCCGTGCTACATCAGTGCTCAGCCGTGCCTCGTCCGTGCCACATCAGTGCTCAGCCGTGCCTCGTCCGTGCCACATCAGTGCTCAGCCGTGCCTCGTCCGTGCCACATCAGTGCTCAGCCGTGCCTCGTCCGTGCCACATCAGTGCTCAGCCGTGCCTCGTCCGTGCCACATCAGTGCTCAGCCGTGCCACATCAGTGCTCAACCGTGCCTCGTCCGTGCCACATCAGTGCTCAGCCGTGCCTCGTCCGTGCCACATCAGTGCTCAGCCGTGCCTCGTCCGTGCCACATCTCACACATGTGGTATCGCTATACTCAGGAGTAGCAGAATGTGTTTTGGGGTGTAATTTGTGGCATGCACAGGCTATGTGAGAGAAATAACCTGTTAATATGACAATTTTTGCAATTTTGCAAAGAATTGTGCGAAAAAAACCTACAGCTTCATAAAACTCACCATGCCTCTACTGTATACCTTGGAATGTCTACTTTCCAAAAAGGGGTTAGTTGGGGGGTATTTGTACTTTCCTGGCATGTTGGTGTCTCAAGAAATAGGCCGTCAGTACATCAGGTGTGATCAATTTTCAATGATTGACACCATAGCTTGGCCAAAATGTAAGAAGAAAAATTACTTATTTGCAAAATTTTATCACAAACGAAGAAAAATGCAATTTGTGACAACATTTTCGTGCTTTTCTCATAGTGCAAAAAATAAAAAACAGTGGTGAATGAATACCACCAAAAGAAGGCTCTATTTATGTGAAAAAAGAACTAATTTCAAATGGATACAGTGTTGCGTGACTGAGTAATTTGTCATTCAAAATTTGAGAGCACTGAAAGCTGAAAATTGGTCTGGTTAGGAAGGGGGTTTAAGTGCCCATTGGGCAAGTGGTTAAGAAAAGGGCTGGACACATTCTTGAAAGCACAAAATATAATTGGATATTAATATTTATAGGTAATAGCCTGGGATTGTTGATCCAGGGAATATCCGATTGCCTTCTGAGGGATCGGGAAGTAATTTATTTTAATTGAACCACGCTTTATTCACCTTCCTCTAAATGGGGAGTTCGGACCGCTGCCGGTCTGTGCTCTGCTTGCAGCCGGGCCGAGAAGGCTGCACTAATCGAGGTGTGGGAGGTGAGCAGAGATGACATCTCTCACCGCCCGCCCCACATTACTGGTGTTCTGCCCTCACTCTAGGATAGGCACAGTGCTGGTTTCCCGCTTTCTCAGGAGCTGTAGCGCTGGTGAGAGCCTGGGAGTGAAAGACCGGTTATTTCACTGCAAAAAAAAAAAAAAAACTTTAAAATTGGCCTTTAAAATCTTAAAGTGGCAAGCTGCATCTGGTAATCTTTATTGGCAGGCTACAGTAACATTCTGCATCTGGTGGCAAGATAGTGGAAACTGCATCTGGTGGCAGGCAAGTGTTATGCTGCATCTGGTGATAGGCAATGGTGGCAAGTGATAAGCTGCATCTGTTGGCAGGCGATCATGACGTGACAAGCTGTATCTGGTGGCAAGTGGCAGGCGACGATGGCATGAGACAAACTGCAGGCGATGGTGGCGTATGACAAGATTCATCTGGTGGCAGGCGACAGTAGCAAGTGTCACGTGTCTGGCAGGGGACGGTGGCATGTGACACGCTGCATCTGGTGGCAGGCGGCGGTGCCAAGTGACAATCTGCATCTGGTGGCAGGCGACGGTGCCAAGTGACAATCTGCATCTGGTGGCAGGCGACGATGCCAAGTGACAATCTGCATGTGGTGGCAGGCGACGGTGCCAAGTCACACTCTGCATCTGGTGGCAGGCGACGGTGCCAAGTGACACTCTGCGTCTGGTTGCAGGCGATTGTGCTTTGTGATCAGTTGCGTCTGGTGGCAAGGGTCGCTGCACGTGACAAGCTGTATCTGGTAATAATTGGTGGAAGGCTACAGTGACATTCTAAATCTGGTGTCAGGATAGTGGGACGCTGCATCTGGTGGCAGGCGACAGTGCCAAGTGACACGCTGCATCTGGTGGCAGGCGATGGTGCCAAGTGACACGCATCTGGTGGCAAGCAACGGTGCCAAGTGACAAGCAGCATGTTACAAGCTGCCTCTGGTGGCAAGTGACATGCTGCGTCTGGTGGCAGGCTATGGTGGCAAGTGACATGCTGCGTCTGGTGGCAGGCTCTGGTGGCAAGTGACATGCTGCGTCTGGTGGCAGGCTCTGGTGGCAAGTGACACGCTTAGGGCTCCCACTGATTCTGCATTATGGTGAGGTGACGCTGAGAGTTAGTAAGACCAGGTATTTCACTGCAGAAAGAAAAAAACCTTTAAAATTGGCCTTAAATTCTTAGTGACAAGCTACATCTGGTAGTCTGGTGGAAGGCTACAGTGACATTCTAAATCTGGTGTCAGGATAGCGGGAAACTGCATCTGATGGCAGGTGACAGTGCCAAGTGACACGCTGCATCTGGTGGCAGGTGACGTGGCAAGTGACAAATTGCATCTGGTGGCAGGTGATGCGGGCAAGTAACAATCTGCATCTAGTGGCAGGCGAAGGTGGTATGTGACAGGCTCCACCTGGCGGCAGGCGACTGTGGCAAGTGACACGCTGCATCTGGTGGCAGGCGACGGTGCCAAGTGACAAGCTGCATCTGGTGGCAGGCGACGGTGCCCCTTCCACCGCTTTCTCCCCCACACCCCTCTGTCCCCCCCCCCCCCATCCCCCTCCTTCCCTTCCTTTCACCATTTCTTTATACTGTTTTATTTTTACACCCTTCCCCTTGTCTCACATCAAGGGGTGAGAGGGTGGTCTAAATACCCACCTTACCTGTTGTTTTTTGCCCCTCTGCAGAGGTTTCATTTCGGATTCTAATTTATCTATTTAGATTCTATTTTTTAAATAATTTTTCCTCTGTTCTATTTAAGTTTGGTAATATCTGTTGGTCTGGTTTTGTTTTAGTGTTTGTTTCCGTTCTCTATTGGGCTTTTTCTTGTTTGTTTTACTTTTATTTTTGTTTCGTCCTGATTAGTATGTAATTGGTCAGTTGTGGCACGCCTGCACTCCGGGGCCGTCCCCTTGTAGTATTGTCCATTTGTGTGAATGGCTGAGTAACTGGAAGTGGATGTCAGCGCAAACCGCGGGTGATTCCAATTGGATTGAACCGATATTATTTAGACTGCTAGACATCCGTGCATGCGCTGAAGAAACTCGGGTCACGAGTGAAACGCGTCAACATGACGCCATCACGCCTTCTGATGTGAGGGCTCGGACTATCCACCTGTAAGACAACACCCCTGGTATAGTGTTGCTTCTCTTGGGACACTCTGTAAGCACTCGCAAGATTCCTTGATACATCCCAACTGTATGACAGCGATGGCACACGGCACTGTGTGTTCAGTGGACACAAGGCAGATTTCAGACGAATGGTGAAGTGGTGAGACATACTTAACCCATTGGGAGTTACATATATGTAGATACACCCACCTGTACCGGCCAGAATCCATTAGCCCGTCCCCAAGCTGCTATCGTCAAGTGGACAGCCTACGCATTTCCTTATACACCAGGGGGGGATACCTTTGCTTTAATTCAGTGCCTAATCTATGTGGATTGTATTATTAGGAGAATGTATATCTCGCATTTAAAGCAGGCATTTTTAACTTTCAGTGGTCATCTGACTAGAGTCAATGATATGGACTCTGTATATTAACCAATACCTAGCTTGAATTACTGAGCGGACTGCCCCGCAGTTTTGTGCTTTCCTTCAATTATGACTGAATTAGTACCTAATATAGAGAACTAGCTGTGTATGATATCTGAGAGGCCTGTCTGTCTGGCTGTGGTGGCCACCTGTGTCCCTAAGAAAATTGTCTATTTTTAGATGTATGTGGTGGAGGTTTGGTGGTATATTTATACATTGCTAGTATTATGTGGATTTTTCAATAAAGAATTTTTTATCTTTAAATACCGGTAGTCCCTCCTTGAAGGATTCTTTGGGAATTCTCCATCTTTCAGTTTTTTTTTTTTGTATGCTTAAACTTTTTTTTTTTTTTTTTTAATTAAATACCTTTTATTTATTTATTTGTTTTATTATTATTACACAAGTAACAAGAAGGAAACAAGAAATACAACTTCACAACTCCAGTAGAACTCCAAAGACATGCTGGTAGGTTAATTGGCTTCTGTCCAAAATTGGCCCTAATATATGAATGTGAGTTTGGGGACCTTGGATTGTGGGCTCCTTGAGGGTAGGGATCGTGAGTGTGTGATGTATGTGTGGAGCGATGCGTAAAATTGACGGCGCTATATGGGTACCTTAAATAAATAGGGATAATTGTAGACACGCACACTCTCTCAGGTTGAACTGGATGGAATGGTGTCTTTATTCAACCTTACTAACTATGTATGTAACTTCATAAAATATTGTGCAATGTCTTACAGTAGCTGGTGCCATTGTTATTTTACCTACCCATTCCCTCCCACCCACCCCTCACCCACCCCCCTCCCACCCACCCACCTGAGAGCGACAAGAGATAAACGGGGAGAAGAAAGGAAAAAAAAAAGTGGGGGGAGTTGGAAGGGTTGATGTCTTTATATTCGCTCCCTGCCCTCCCCCTATGGGGGACACCCCATCTCATCCAGCCAGGGTCTCTCAAACTTCCTATAGTTGCCTTGCCTAATGTACATCACTCTCTCATTCCAAACTATTGAGTTGATAGTCTCCACCCAGTTCTCCACAGTCGGGGGTTGTGTGCCTGCCATTTCTGTGCAATTAGTTTTTCTCGCCTGAAATAGGCATCTTAGTACTACTTCAGTGGTGTCATTCAAGGCTCTATCCCCCTCCGTGTCCCCCAATAGACAGGTCTTGGCCGTTGGTTCTATTATAGTCTTGAAGGTCTTATTTATTCTATCTACTATCTCCACCCAGTATCTATATAGCTTTGGGCATTTCCATATCATATGGATAAAATCCCCTGACGCCTTGCATCTTGAGCACTCATCATTTTGTCTCCAGCCAAGTTTAAACATTTTTTTGGGGGTATAGTAGACTCTGTGTATTAGGAATAAGTGTGATACCTTCTGTGAGGTTGAAATTGAGACCAGTGTTCCTCGTTTCAGAATCCTATCCCATTCTTCCGTGGTCATTGCCCCCACATCTTTCTCCTATCCCGCTCTACTCCTTGAAGGTCCTACTCCATTTATTATTCTAGCTTCCAATCTGGCATATAGCTTGGAGATTAGTCCTGTGTCTGAGTTGATTATTTTTGAGAGGGTAGGGATCTGGGTCCATTCGATTGTCTGGGCTTGAATAGCGTGTCTAATTTGAAGATATTTATAAAACAAATTATTTGATCTATTTAATTCCTGTTTTAAAAAGAATGTTTTCATAACTTTGCCCTCATATAGTTGGCTTAGCCTTGATTGATGCTCTGTCTCTCCCATTCTATAGGTCTATCTATATATCCCTTACTTCCGCTAAGTTTCTATTGTTCCATAGAGGGGCATATTCTGATACTCCTCCATACCCCAACAATGTTTTCGTCATCTGCCATACTTTGCTAATTAATTTTATATTCGGGCATCTATGGATAAATGAATATGCCTCTAATACCTCTACTAATGTGCTGTGTGGAGCCCCCGTTGTCTTCCCACTTGAGTTCCCCCCTCCAACGGTTCCACAACCCTCCTAGATGTTGAAGCTGGGATGCAAATAAGTATGACCTCGGATGTGGAACCACCATACCCCCTTCTTTAGTTGTTAACTGCATAGTTTGCGAACTAATTCTAGATTGGCCCTTTTTCCAGATGAAACCCCTGAAAAGGGATTCTATTCTCTTAAACCACTTTTGGCCTGTCCAGATTGGGGAATTATGAAAGAGATATAGTATCTGGGGTAACCATATCATCATTAAGTTGCAGCGTCCTGCTACAGATAGTGAGAGCCGGCTCCAGATGTCTCCTTTTTGCTTTAATTTGACTAATAGTGGGGCTAAGTTACCATTAAGGTACTGGTTTATATCCCTAGCAAGCCAAACACCCAGGTATTTCAGTTTTGGAGCTACTTTTAGGTTGGAAGTTCCCAACGGTGTCTGGTTACCAAGTTGGGCGACCGATAACGAGGCCGATTTATCCCAGTTGATAACCAGACCAGAAAATTGTCTGAGCTCTCCAACCATTTGTATCACTGTTTATAAGGACGTTTGAACATCTCCGAGGAAAAACAGGACGGCATCTGCAAACAGAGCTATCCTGTCCGCCTCTGAGAGCCTTGTATGCCCGGCATTGATCATAATGTCATAAGGTCATAATTGCTAGTGGTTCCATCGCGAGAGCGAATAATAAGGGGGGCAGGGGGCAGCCCTGTCTCATCCCTCACTCCAACTGGAACTGATTGGAATATTCATTATTGATTTTTATTTTTTGATCTTGGTTCACTATAGAGTTTTTTCACCCACCTAATAAAGTAGGGACTAAATCTGAATTTCTCTAGCACACTCCATAGATAGTCCCATTCCAGGCCATCGAAGGCCTTGGCTGCATCCAAGGCCAATATTGTCTGTTGGAATCTGGATATTTAAAAGGACTCTTCTAATGTTGATGCTAGTTGACCTGTTTGGAATAAAGCCTGACTGGTCAGGATGTATAAGATTTTGAATACATCCGTTTAGGCGGGTTGCTAGTACTCTGGCCAAAATTTTTACATCCGTACATAATGAAATTGAACGATAAGAGGAGGCTTCCAGTTGGTCTTTCCCCTTCTTATGTATTACAACAATAGTGGCTTCCGACATTGAGGTGGGCAGTCTCCCGTTGGTTAGTGCCCATCCCAGTGTCTTCAGCAACTCTGGGAGCAATACCTCACCATATTGTTTGTATATTTCTATTGGGAGCCCATCCCGGCCTTGCGACTTTTGATTGGGCATCCCAGCCACTGCTCGCCGCAATTCGTCCAAAGTCAATGGTGCTTCTAGATCTATTTTATTCTTTTCTGTCAGGGCCGGGATTATTATTCTCTGGAGAAAGTCATGCATTTTTTCACTCCCAATTCCCCTATTAGATTTATACAGGGACCTATAGTATTCGCTAAATGTATGTATGATCTCAGTTGCGTTGGTAGAGATTTCTCCACTTGGGGACCTGACTACTGAAAGTAGAGGGGGGGTATTAGATCTAATCAATAGAGACAACATACGACCCACTCTCTCCCCTTCTCCAAATTGGCACTGTCTCTGAAATATTCGTCTGTTCTCTATCTTTCTCCTAATGGTCATTCAACATACCGCCTCTCTGCCGATATTGCCTCATTCCTGGTTTCCCTTTCCCAGTTCCTAGATTTCCCTTTAACTCTTGCCACTTTTTGAATCAGGAGACCTCTAAGATAGGCCTTCAAGGAGTCCCAAACCACTCCAGCTGATGCTGTACCTGCATTTATTTGCATAAATTCATTTAATCTGGTCACCGCTTCTCCGGAGTTGCCAATAAATTCCAACCAACAGGGGTTGATTTTATATTCTCTTGGATAAGCTTTACCCCTACATTTATTGTCAATGCAAGTGGGGAATGGTCAGACTCCTCTTGGGCCATACTCTATATTCCTTACCAGCAGTGATGCTTCTCTATTAGCCAGGGCCATGTCAATTCTATAGAGTGAGGTAGGAGCTTGAAAAGCAGGAATATTGTCGTTCCTGCGGATATGGCATTCGCCATATATCACTCAACCCCATTTCCTCTAAGAATCGAGATAGCCGACCCCCTCCTATTTCATTAGGTCTATTTCCTGGTTGAAATCTATCTAGGCCCTTATCTAAGACTTTGTTGAAGCCCCCTATCACTATTATTGGGGTTCCTACTTTGTCCAGTGTAAATTCCAACAGTTTTCGTAGAACCTCAAATTTGAATGGGGGGAGGGGAAATATAGATGTTTGCCAACACATAGTTTATTCTCAATCAAGCAAAACAAAAAAATATACCGGCCCTGTGTATCAATACGGCTCTCCCAGCAGGAGAACACTATTTCTCTCTCTCAATCATTATGCTCAACCCCCTTGAGTATGAGGAATGAACAGAGTGATATTGGGTTTAGAATTTCTGGTTGCGCAGTTGTGGAATAGTATCATTAGTCAAGTGAGTCTCCTGCAGTATTATGTGGATTTTTCAATAAATAATTTTTTATCTTTAAATACCAGTAGTCCCTCCTTGAATTCTTTGGGAATTCTCCTCCTTTACGTTTTTTATATGCTTAAACTTAATTCAAAGGAACACACCCCTATGGTTGATTATCCTTTATCCCTGGGGTGACAGTATGCTATGACTACAATGGGGACTATTTATATTCATAAATCCACACTTTAGTCTTGTTTACTGTGATGTAGCCGGATGGTCATGTTTTTTATATGGTTGTTTTGTAGGTTATATTCAAGTGGGATTATTCTTCCCTTCCTGACACCGGCTCTCCTTTTCCACGCATACTACATTGAAGCCTCCATCACATTCTTTTATTGGGTTTATGTACGACCCCGGTGTGCGATCGAGCTCACTTCCTGACCTTTGGGGGGTGTGTGTGTGTGTGTGTGTGTGTGTGTGTGTGTGTGTTTTTTTTTTTTTTTTTTTCATGGCTTATCTTCTGGATGATGGAATTGATCAGGAGATCCAGTCGGCATTTTCCTGTGATCAACCGACACAGGATAATAGTGATGACTCCCTTAAAAAATAAGTTTTATTAAGTTTTTAAGTAGAAAATTGGATTTCTTCTCACTAAAATCACACATCGAACACAAAATAGTGCCTAGGGGCCTCAGGGAAAGAGTAGCACCAGCAGGCCACCTCCATACTCCACGATTTCTGGATGCCTGGAAGGCAAGCTGTGTGAGACGTGGATTAGATATCTTGCAGATGATCATAAACTAGGAGCAATTGCAGTTGGAGGAGATTAAAACTGAAATAGACAATAGTATACGTCTGCTTGAACCATTCAGACAAGATCCAAATTTTGATAAACAAAATTTACTTCTTAAAAGGGAGGTGGAAAGAACACAACGTAATTTAAAAACCAACAAACAGGAAAAATGTAAACAAAATCTCCAGGACTGGGAAAGAGACGACATCTTTGACCCGTCCACTCAGAGGGGCAGAAGTAGATCACATAAAGGATTAGGATCGAGACAGACCCCGACCCCACATGCCCAATCGTCAACTGACAGCGAGGGTGAATATCGTGACAAATCGGTTACTTTTGTAGAGAAAGGGGAGGACACACTAGACAACCTTGCCCCCAAAAAAGGAAAAATCATCAAACCCATCATGAGGGGGAAACAAAATACTCAAAACCAGGCTGTAGACCTTTCAGCGAAATTTGGCTGTAAGCTATGCACACAACCATATCTCCTGTTCATCTAATGATATAACGTACCTTTTGATCGTATGTCTCCCCTCTGGTTCCCCATTCCCCAGTAAACAGACATTACCACATTCTTACATTCTCAGCTCGGTCAGCATCTCTACTTCCCTCACCCATGCATCTACTTTTATTTACATATCAACAGGAAGTCCCAAACTTGAGGGTGTGCCTCCAAACGCCTCCTCCAAAGTTTGTGACCTCACAGGAAATGAACAACACAGGATGTAAGCACAGGACATTACCAAATAAGGACATGATCATATAAAGATTTAACAACACAGGATGTAAGCACAGGACATGATACAATATACAATACTACAGTTACTTGTGGATGGAAGATTATCTGTAGGTACGTCATGGCACCTCAAATATGTTGATCAGGCATACCGGGGTGACAAGAGCGCACATCCACTAAAACCCATAATGTGTTTGCAGGGCGAACAAATCCCCTCCCCAGACGATCGTTCTGTGCATTGCACAGGGGCCCTTCGCTGGCGGACATGTCCTCACTCTGCAAACACCTCTCTCCAAACAGAAAGTTTTCCACTACCTAACAGGTCTCAACCATTGTCAGTCTGCCCCAGTCAGCTCTTTAGAGTGGCCTGCGGGAGAACAAACACTGGGAGACTTATGACAATACATATTAAAATGCATCTTCATAAAATTTCCACAACAGACCAAGGAAGATGAAGCTAAACAGGCAAAGACCTCAGAGCTAGAACACGCAGGACATAGTTCATGTTAGTAACACTAGTGAAACTGGGGGAAAAAAAGTAGTCAGGGTATGAAGGTAGTCAACTTGACTAACTAACTTTCCACTCAATCAACACCATATCTCTCTACTTCAGAAGGGACTAATTTTCACCAAAATCTGTTATGAATGAGTTTGAGGTATACAAAGATGTCAGCCTTATTCCGTATAAGGTGATTTTCAGGTATTGGCACACTGAGTGCCATCAGAAACTGGAACCAAATCAATCAAATAAAGAGGAAGCAGTGGCAAGGGATGCCCTGGTCTCACTGCTGCAGGAAAATGCTGATTCTGATATTGAAATCCCAGCCCTAGGACAGAAGTGTCCTCACCCCTCCAATCTCCAAATCAAATTGGTCAAGATGCCACCACTGTATACTGTAAATATAAATGGATACATCTTTTCCTAGAACAGGTGGGAAATGATTTGTCTAAAATAGATTGAAGCTGGAGGGGAGTGGATAACTTAACAAGGGAGGAAAGAAGGGCATGTAGGCAATTGGAGAAAGCACCTGATATAGTGATCAAGGGCAGTGACAAGGGTGGCAATATTGTTTTGCTATCCCAGACTAAGTATGA
Source organism: Aquarana catesbeiana (assembly GCF_042186555.1). NCBI lineage: Eukaryota > Metazoa > Chordata > Amphibia > Anura > Ranidae > Aquarana > Aquarana catesbeiana. Next base: position 132,219,276 of record NC_133330.1, read on the forward strand.
ACAGGAAGTAATGCATCTACTTCTAGATCTTCATATCGGAAACTTACCTTTAATCCATTCCCAGACATTGTAACAGCCCCCAATTACCAACTTAGCCTAGCCTTTGAGGAATCTCATTACCAAAGAATATAACTCCTGAAAGTCCTTGAGTTTAACATGCCAACATTTTATATAATCCCCAAACTTCACAAGTACCTCACAGACCCCCCTGGTAGGCCTATTGTGTTCGCGGTAAAGGGCCCCCTGGAAAAAATAGGTAAATTTGCAGATGCACTTATCAAGGAACTTGTGCGTGACCTCCCCTCTTTTGTCCAGGACACTCGACTGGACACTCTCACTCTCCCTATGGGGATTTTCCTTGTGGGGATCGATGTGGAGTCTCTATACACGTCGATCCCCCACAAATGGGGGTTAAGGGCCGTGTACCACTTCCTTGATCAAAAGTTTCTGCTCTTAGGGGCCCAAAATAATTTTTTGTAGACACCCTTGTGTTTATGCTGGAACACAATTGTTTCCAGTTTTTGGGAGTAAACCATCAGCAAATTAGGGGCACTTCGATAGGTGTCCCCTGGGCCCTCTCGTACGCCTGCCTCCACCTGGGCCTGTGGGAGGAGGAAATCGTCTATGCCTTGTCTCTGTACCTCAGCCGCAGCGTCTTGTGGCTAAGATACATTGATGATGTGTTGATGATTTGGGGGGGGGGTCACAGCAGGAGCTGATTCAGTTTATTGATAAACTGAATGAGAACAATAGGAACATTAAACTAACATTTTCCTATCATCAAAAAACCCTCTTTCTTGGACCTAACCGTTGAGCTAAAGGAAAATAAGATCACCAAGACCTTCCGTACAGAGACTGCAGCCAACACTTTGTTATTGGGCCCAAGCCATCATCCCAGGTCACTTATTCAGGGACTGCTAGTTTCTGAGAACTAAAAGGAACTGTTCACATGAAGATGACTTTGAGACTGAGGCGAAGGAACTTTATGGGTAGGTTCAGGGAAAGAGGATACTCGCATATTAGAAGGGCCAAAAAGAGAGCAATCCAAGCAGAGAGAAAAGATCTTCTGGATAAAACTGATTATGAGACCGAATACTCAACAGGCGCCAATTAGGATAATAACCAAATATGAGGCACAATGGGATCAGGTCAAAAGTATCCTTAGTCACCACTGGCATTTGCTGTTGGGGCAGATTGCAGGTGACCGACCATTATTAACAGCTAGGAGATCTCCCAATCTTAAAGACAATCTCGTTCATTCTGAGTATCAGAGATCAACTAAACTTAATTGGCTGACTGATCTGCCACCTCTGAAGGGTAGATGTATGACCTGTAAATTTGTGGATGGGACTGATGTGTTCGCCAGCTCTGACGGTAAAAAGAACTTCAAAATTTACAACTTAATTGTTTCACTACTTGGGTGGTCTATATGTTAACTTGCCCATGTGGCATTTTCCATTTTACAAAAAGAGACAACATTCATCTAAAATTTTGAAACAGGAGGGGGATACAAACTCCCCTCTCTTGTAACTTTGTTCTACTCTATATGTCCCTTCCTTCCCTAACTAACTCATACATCCCCAAGCCAACATAGTCTCAAGTCCTCAATCCTTTCGCTCACCTTTCACCCAGCACTTTTCTTTCCACTCCTCTTTTAACCGTTTCCTTTTATTTTTACCTCTTTCTAGTTTATCGTCCCTTTTGGGTATATAGATAGATAGATAGATAGATAGATAGATAGATGGATAGATATAGATATAGATATAGATCTATCTCTATATCTATATCTATAGATATAGAGATAGAGAGATATATATATATATATATATCTCCCTTTTCCTTTCTTTTTCTCTCCCCACATTTTCCAGATTTTATTAAATTTCTTAAGAGCGCCTTGTCTAATATGACGTTCTTTCCTTAAGAATCGCCACATTCATGCCCTGTTCCCACTCTCTGCTGGACAGAGGTATGGTGGATTGCCATTTTTAAACGATAATTTTCCTTGCCTGAAATAGGCATCTCGATTGCTAGTTGAGTATCTCCTAGTTTACCTTCTCCTGCTATCCACCCCAGCACACATAGCCTGGGGTTCATATCTAGAGATACTTCAGATACCTGGTCTATGATACCCACTACTTCCCTACAGTATCAGAATAGCCTCGGGCATCTCCAAAACATATGGATCAAATCCCCTTCTGCCCTTCCGCACCTAGGGCAGGTAGCGTCCTGTCTACGGCCAAACCAAAAGAGCTTGTATGGAGTATAGTAGGCTCTGTGTAATAAGAATAAGTGTGACATCCTCTGGGATGGGGAGAGTGACACCAGTGGGGCAAGTTCTAGAATTCTTTCCCATTGTACTTCAGATAAACTTCCCACATCTTTGCCATTTCTCCCTATGAGACCGGACTTCTATTCCTTCCCAACTCCCTTTATATATACTTGGATAGACTTGTGATATTAAGCCTTTCAATGTTTTTGCACTAATTTACTTTAACACAGGTATTTTACTCCATTCTAATGTCCTCCCTCTAAACTGTTCTGCCATTGCGTGCCTAACCTGCAGGTATCTAAAAAAGGATTTGTTTGGAATTGCAAATTGTTCTCTCAGTTCCTAAAAGGATTTAAAATTTCCATCTTGGTAGAGCTGGGTGATGTACTTTATTCCTCGTCTTTCCCATTCCTTAATTATCCCCATTTTCTGCACCTCCCACAGCTTGCTATTTTCCCAAAGGGGGGAATATTCTGTAAATCCTCTATATCTCAGAGGTTTTTTTGCTGCTTCCCAGACTCTCGTCATTAACTCTAGGGTAGGTAATCCACGCAAAAAAGACCCTGCTTCCAATGTTTCAACCAGCGAGTTATGCGGAGTGTTTTGTAGGATCGTCTTCCTCTCTAGTCCTCTCCCCTCAGATTCACATCCGCCCATATGTTGGAGCTGCGACGCCAGAAAATAACTAAAGGGATGTGGGAGGGCCACTCCTCCCTCCTGATTTGGAAGTTGTAAACTGTTTAAGCTAATTCTTGCTGAGCCCCTCTTCCAGATTAACTCTCTAAATAAAGTGTATCTTTTGGAACCATTTTTTATAAATCCATACTGGGGAATTATGCAGTACGTACAACAGCTGTGGCAACAGTATCATTTTAATTAAATTGCAGCGACCTGCCGCAGATGGTGGAAGTTTTTTCCTAATTTTAATTTTCCCCTTAAATTTGGTTAATAATGGGACAAAATTATCCACAATAAATTGTTTGGGGTCTCTGGAGATATTTATATCGAGATATTTTGTTTGATTCGCTATTCTGTGCAGCCTCTTGAGGTAAGGAGCTTTCTAGGGGGTCATTTGGCAGAAGGGTAGATTTCTCCCAATTTATCATAAGTTTGGAAAGTGGTCCAATGTTTCAGATTTTTTTCCCATAGTTTCTTTTAATGAGTTCTGCGTATCTCCAAGTAATAAAAGGAGATCATCCGTGTATGATAATACTTTTTCTTCCACCCCCCACCCCACCCCCCTTTTATCCCTGGGGAGGACTTAAGGGATATAGCCATGGGTTCGATTGCAGGATCGAAGAGAAGGGGGGACAGAGGACCACCCCTGTCTCGTCCCCCTCATCAATTGAAACTTGTCAGAATACTCATTATTCACCTTTACTTTTGCCTTGGGTGCTTTATACAACATCTTTACCCATTTAATAAAAATCGGTCCGAGCTGAAATTCTTTTAGGACTCTCCAGAGATATTTCCATTCCATACTATCAAAGGCCTTGGCGGTGTCCAAAGAAAGAATGGCCCTTCTTCCCTCCTCGTCCGTTGGAATCTGAAGGTTCAAGTATACCCGTCTTTTATGTTTGTACTAGTGGACCTGCCGGGTATAAATCCTGATTGATCAGGATGGATGAGTTTCTGTATAACTTAATTTAATCTAGCCGCCAAGACCTTTGCAAGAATTTTTGTGTCTGAGTTTAGCAAGGAAATAGGTCTGTATGAAGCAGGGTTTAGTGGATCTTTACCTTCCTTAGGTATCACTATTATTGTGGATTCCATCATAGATGAGGGGAGGTCTCCCCCCATCGCTGACCAATTTAGGACCCTCAACAACTCAGGAAGCAACACCCTACTGAAATGCCGGTAAGTCTCGGCCGGCAAACCATCCGGACCTGGGGACCTCTGTCCCGCCATTTCCTGCACGATCCGCTGTATTTCCTCCAGCGTCATCGGGCTGTCAAGTGCAGTCCTATCTTCCTCGGAAAGACAGGGGATCGTCAAGTCTCTAAAGAAATTGTCCATTTCTTCCCCCATTTCCTCCTGCCTGGAACTATATAGGTCCTCGTAATAATCTCTAAACCTGTCCACTATCTCCGGAGTGTGTGAGGAAGTCCTACCCCCACTGGTGGTAATCATTGGCACCACTGATGAGGGTGAATTTGTTCTGACCAACTGGGTCAACATCCGTCCTACGCTTCCCCCTCAGCGAAAGCTATTTGTTTTTGGAAGATCTGTTTATTCTTTGCATTCCTTAACCTTATTAAGCAATAGTTCTGTTGTGCCTCTATCCATGCCCTGAGCTTCCCAGGTGTCGGGTCATTAATGTATTGTTCTTCTGTTAGTGTCACTCTTTCTCGTGCTAGTTTTTCCCCATCCTTAGATTGTTTGTTTGTTTTTTGATTTTTGACACTTGCTCTGTATCATTAAGCCTCGGAGGAAAGCCTTCAGTGTATCCCAAACTACCCCCTCCGAGGCGGTGCCTGTATTCAGCTCAGCGAATTCCCTTAGGGCCGTCAATACCTCCTGTGGATCTTCCATAAGTTCCATCCAGGAGGGACTTATTCTCCACTCCCGCAAATGGTTTCCCTCCCCTATTTCCAATGAAGCTTTCATCGGGGAGTGATCCGAAAGACCTCTTGGCATATAGTTTAAGTTTTTTACTATAGGGATCGCCTCCTCATTCTTTAGGATTAAATCAATCCTTGGCAATGTGGAGTGTGTCTTGGAGAAGCACGAGTATCGCTGGGACTTTGGGTTTCGTATTCTCCAAATGTCCTTCAGACCCGTCTCTCCCAAAAATTGGGACAGTCGGTCATCCGTTGTTCCTCCCCGTTGTTCCTCCCCGTTGTTCCTCCCCGTTGTTCCTCCCCGTTGTTCCTCCCCGTTGTTCCTCCCCGTTGTTCCTCCCCGTTGTTCCTCCCCGTTGTTCCTCCCCGTTGTGCCCCCTGGGGGAATCTATTTTCTGGTCCATGACCATCTTAAAGTCCCCCATGACTATCACCGGGACCCCCAGCTTATCCAACACAAACTCCACCAAATGACCGTGGTATATACACATTAGTCAATATGTATGTTCTATTCTCTATCTTACAGTGTAAAAAAATGAAACACCCTGCATCATCAATCTTACTTTGCATACAGTTACACGTTACTCCTGATTGGATCAAAATACTCAAGAGGTATAAACCGAGTGAAACTGTGAGCGAAAATCTCCCCACCCCAGGTGAGGTATGGAGATGTTGGTAAGATGTGTCTCCTGCAGGCACAGAATTGTGGCCCCATATATTTTTGCCATTGACAGGACTGCAGCTTTTTTCCCCGGGTCTCATCGGCCTCTAACATTCCAATAGCATAAAATAAGTTTTTTTTTTTTTTTTTTTTTTTTTTTTTTTTTTTTTTTTTTGTCGGTGTGCCTTTAATCATTAGTATACAAATTTCCTATTGACATTGTAACATTGTGTGATTTCCCTTTTCTCAATAACTTGTGCCATTTCTTATTAGTGCTTTTTGCCAGTGATATCTCAGTGATTAAGTGAAGCTTATAGAAAACATTATTATTTTTAATGTGCTTTTTACATTCTTCCCTAAACCTTGCATACACACCAAAACTTGCATACCAAACAGACCAAACATACCATCCACTTCTGCTATAATCGTCTCTCATCGCCTGACTAGGTTTGGATAGGGGCCTTCTATTGTGACCTACCCATACACACCTCATTTTGAATGTTATCATTGTGATTCTTTTTGATTCTGTCCCATCCCCTTCCCTAACCCTCCCTCCCAAAAATCACAAAAAAAAACCCAATACAACTTGCGGTTGAAGAGAACGCTTTGTTGTACCCCTTAAAAAAAAGGGGGTTCCATGCTTTTGTTCCCCTCCTTCCAAACACCACCCCCCCCACCCCCCATCTCCTTCCTACAAAAAATGGAGGAAGAAGAGAGAAGAAAAAAAAAAAGAGAGCCATATCATTATAAGTCACTTCTCTCTCTTCCTCCTTCTCCCTAGTATTATATTGGTGTTATATTATAACTTGTGCTCAGTCATGCTATCCCCAAAATTCCCGGGTGGAGCAGTCCTGTTCTTTTAGAGTCCCTCCTTATGGGATACTTATGGGATACTTCCCCCTCGGGAGTATCAAATGTTATCTCCCCAAGAGCAGTTACCCGTAGTCTTGCTGGGTATAGTAATGCATATATTAGTTTTAGTTGGCGTGGTTTGCGTTTTACTTCCCCAAACTTAGCTCTCCGCTTTTGAAGGTCAGGTGAAAAATCTGGGTATATAGACACCCTAGTGCCGTTGTACACTATATTGCCCATTTCTCTAGCTCTGCGTAATAAAGTCACTTTTATCTTTGTAGTAGAGCATTTTTACCATTAAAGGCCTCGGAGCTCCAGGTTAAGGGGGCCTAGTGGGGACCCTGTGTGCTCTCTCTATTGCAAAAAATGGTGTGAAGGACTCCTGCCCAAATGTATCTCCAAACCACTTTTCCAGGAAAGCAGCGGGGTCTGCACCCTCACTGTGCTCAGGAAGCCCCACTATCCATACATTCTTTCTTCTCATCCTGTTTTCCATTTCGTCCATTTTACTCTCTTGTTTGATCATCTGCTCTCTTATAGCTCTCATCTCCTGTTTTAGGGGGGTCAGGTCATCCTCCACCAGGCCCACTCTCCCCTCCAGGGCTGTAGTCCTCTCCCGGACTTTTTGTAAGTCATGCCTGACAAAGGAAAGCTCTTGAATTGTTCTAAGTTGAACAGTCATTTCGTTTAGGGAAGCTCTGCAGGAATTAACTGCCTGCAGGACCTCCTTCAGTGACGGCTCAGGATCCCTTAAGACTCCAACCCCAGGCGGTAACACCAAGGTCTCTTCAACATCCTGTCCCTGGGGCCTCCCCCCTAGTTCACTCACCTCTGTTGGCATTGGTACTTGACTCTGTCCTTGACTTTTCCTTACCCCTGTAGCCCCAGCCTGCCGGTTAGATTGTGCCTGTTGACTCTGTAAGATGTTTTTTTGGGGGGGTCTGGCCCGGTACCTGGCCTGGATTATGTGCATATTTTTCTAGTTTTACGGCCGCTTGACTTGCCTTTGAAGTACGCTGCGATGGCATGATGTTATAAGGAGAAGGATAGTACCAAGGTATGCGACTATTTCTATGCCACTACTTATCTGTATCAGCCCTAGGTGGGGCTATACAGGGGGATCTGATTTATTCAGGGGAAGGGGAAGTGGGCGAGGGGGGGGGGGGGGGGAGAGGGGAAAAGAAAAGCAGGGCAGACAAATTCTGTTACAGAGCTCAAACACGCAGTCCAAGAATCCCAACTCCTTATGCCATATGTACCCAATAGTCCAAAGCAGTTTTTTCCTTCTTTTCCTTCCCTTTTAGGTAAAATGTATTCGTTGTTTCTCATCCATCCACTATGTCACTTTCCAGCGAGTCTTTTGAGTTAAAGTTGTTCAGCTCCTACCGTCCACTGCTGCAGGTGTAGGGATGCAGGGCGGGGAAGGGAGGCTCCCAGGTAGTAGTCCGCTTGTTCTCACAGCGTCTTCTCAAGTCTTGTGAGGCTATCTGCTGTCTGTTTAAACAGGAGGGTGATAACACTCACATCTCCGCTGTGCCGTTTCCCCTGTCTGTACTATCAGATAGCTGAGTATGCCTCCCTCTCCTCTGCCATCCCAAACTCCAGCACGATGGGGCGGGGATCTCTCAGAAAAGAGTGCAGCTGAGACCTCTCACACCTCCGCCAGTGGTAGCCGGAGTCAGCCTCTCACTTTACCCCCTTTACCACTGCTAGGTCCACTCTGTCCGGCTGTCTCAGTCCAGAGGGGGAGGAGGGGGTTAGCTGCAATCTCACACACCACAGCCACCCACGTTGCTCCACAGGTCCGCGTCTGGCTGTTCCTGCCGGCGGTCCACGGTCTCAATGCTTCATCTATAACACTGCTGCACGGATCTTACAGGATGAGTAGGAGACAGGGCGGTGAGAGGACGCTGCACTCACTCTCACGTCCTCATTCGGTCACACCGCGATAAACTCTAATTTAATCCTGACATTTACCTGAACGTATCCTTAAAAAAGACAATGAGCGTCCTCTTGCTGTTCACTTAAAATTCATAATAGTGAACCTAGGGGACTCCTGTTTAAGGGAATTTATAAACTTAATTTACCACCAAAAAGAGGAGATGTCGATAGAATTCTCTATCAAAAAAAAAAAATGTGGATTTACAACCTAAACAGCATGCAGCCCCTGGGGCTCAATAATGAATTTAATTTGTCAGTGTTCTTTGAACCCTGAGAGTCCTTTTCTATTCTTTTTCTTTGCTTTCCACCTTTTTATCACCCCCCACCAAAGGGATGAAGCTAAGGGGAAAATAATACTGGGGTATGCTATAGGCCCCCTAACCTGAGGGAGGAAGTGGAGACCAATCTCCTATCACAAATTGGATTAGCAGCAAGGATGGGGGATTTTAATTATCTAGACATAGACTGGGCGGAGGGAACCGCACATTCATTTAAGGCTCGCCAGTTCCTTAATGTCTTGCAGGACAATTTTATGGGTCAGATGGTAGACGCACCAACTAGAAATAAAACATTACTGGATCTACTGATTACCAACAATACAGACCTGATCACGGATGTGGAAATACGGGGCAATTTAGGTAACAGCGATCACAGGTCAATTAGTTTCAGTATAAATCACACAAATGGGAAACATGAAGGGAGCACAAAGACACTGAATTTCAAAAGAGCCAACTTCCCTAAACTACAAACCTTGCTAAAAGGTTGCATAAATTGGGATAAAATATTAGGAACAAAGAATACGGAGGAGAGATGGGTTTGCTTTAAGAGCATATTAAATAAGGGCATTAGCCAATGTATCCCATTGGGTAATAAATTTAAAAGAGTGAACAAAAATCCTGGATGGCTTAACTCCAATGTAAAAATGCATATAAAAGCAAAGGAGAAGGCCTTCAAAAAATATAACGTTGAGGGATCATCCTCAGCATTCAGACTTTATAAAGAATGCAACAAGAAATGTAAGGGTGCAATTAGGACTGCTAAGATAGAACATGAAAGACACATAGCGGAGGAGAGCAAAAAAAATCCCAAGAAATTCTTTAAGTATGTAAACAGTAAAAAAGGGAGGACAGACCATATTGGCCCCATAAAGAATGAGGAAGGACATCTGGTTACAAAGGATGGGGAGATGGCGAAGGTATTGAATTTATTCTTCTCCTCAGTCTTCACGATTGAATCGGGGGGCTTCAGTAACCAAAACTGCAGTGTTTATCCTCATGACACAACACAGGAAGCACCTCCATGGTTAACAGAGGACAGAATTAAAATTAGACTTGAGAAACTTAACATTAATAAATCACCGGGACCAGATGGCTTGCATCCGAGGGTACTTATGGAACTCAGTCAAGTGATTGCCAGACCGTTCCTAAATTTTACACAGTCTATTGACTGGAATGGTACCAGCTGATTGGAGAAAAGCCAATGTAGCACCAATATTTAAAAAGGGCCCAAAAAACATCCCTGGGAATTACAGACCAGTTAGCCTAACATCAATAGTATGTAAACTCTTGGAGGGGATGATAAGGGACTATATACAAGATTTTAGTAATAAGAACGATATCATTAGCAGTAATCAGCATGGATTCATGAAGAATCGTTCTTGCCAAACCAATCTATTAACCTTCTATGAGGAGGTGAGTTGCTATCTAGATAAAGGAAGGCCCGTAGACGTGGTGTATCTGGATTTTGCAAAAGCATTTGACACAGTTCCCCATAAACGTTTACTGTACAAAATAAGGCATGGACCATAGGGTGAGTACATGGATTGAAAACTGGCTACAAGGGCGAGTTCAGAGGGTGGTGATAAATGGGGAGTACTCAGAATGGTCAGGAGTGGGTAGTGGGGTTCCCCAGGGTTCTGTGCTGGGACCAATCCTATTTAATTTGTTTATAAACGACCTGGAGGATGGGATAAACAGTTCAATCTCTGTATTTACAGATGATACTAAGCTAAGCAGGGCAATAACTTCTCCGCAGGATGTGGAAACCTTGCAAAAAGACCTGAACAAATTAATGGGGTGGGCGACTACATGGCAAATGAGGTTCAATGTAGAAAAATGTAAAATAATGCATTTGGGTGGCAAAAATATGAATGCAATCTATACACTGGGGGGAGAACCTCTGGGGGAATCTAGGATGGAAAAGGACCTGGGGGTCCTAGTAGATGATAGGCTCAGCAATGGCATGCAATGCCAAGCTGCTGCTAATAAAGCAAACAGAATATTGGCATGCATTAAAAGGGGGATCAACGCAAGAGAGAAAACGATAATTCTCCTGCTCTACAAGGCTCTGATCCGGCCGCACCTGGAGTATGCTGTCCAGTTCTGGGCACCAGTCCTCAGGAAGGATGTACTGGAAATGAAGCGAGTACAAAGAAGGGCAACAAAGCTAATAAAGGGTCTGGAGGATCTTAGTTATGAGGAAAGGTTGCAAGCACTGAATTTATTCTCTCTGGAGAAGAGGCGCTTGAGAGGGGATATGATTTCAATTTACAAATACTGTACTGGTGACCCCACAATAGGGATAAAACTTTTTCGCAGAAGAGCGTTTAATAAGACTCGTGGCCACTCATTACAATTAGAAGAAAAGAGGTTTAACCTTAAACTATGTAGAGGGTTCTTTACTGTAAGAGCGGCAAGGATGTGGAATTCCCTTCCACAGGCGTTGGTCTCAGCGGGGAGCATTGATAGCTTCAAGAAACTATTAGATAATCACCTGAATGACCGCAACATACAGGGATATACAATGTAATACTGACACATAATCACACACATAGGTTGGACTTGATGGACTTGTATCTTTTTTCAACCTCACCTACTATAAAACTATGTAACTATGTAGGTATTGTGAGCAGTATACGTCCTTCATCCTGTATGTTAAGATGATGAATGTGTTCCAATGCTTCTAAATATATAAGCCTAGGCCGTTCAATATATAACTATCTCGCCAGTGTTTTGCTCCTCTGCGGAGGTTTAATTTTGGATTCTCTCATCTATTTAGATTATATTTATTAAATAATTTTTCCTCTCTGCTCTTTAATTTTGGCAATATCTGTTTGTCTGGTTTTGTTTTTGTGTTTGCGTTCTCTATTGGGCTTTTTCTTGTTTGTTTTTCTTTTTGATTTGGTTTCGTCCTGATTAGTATGTAATTGGTCATTTGTAGCACGCTTGCACTCCGGGGCCATCCCCTTGTATTATTGTCCATTTGTGTGAATGGCTGAGTAACTGGAAGTGGATGTCAGCGCAAACCGCCGGTGATTCCAATTGTTGGATTGAACTGATGGTATTTAAAGACTTGTGCTAGACGTCCACGCATGCTCTGAAGAAACTCGGGTCACGAGTGAAACGCGTCAGCATGATGCCATCACGCCTTCATCACGCCTTCTGGTGTGAGGGCACGGACTATCCACCTGTCAGACAACACCCCTGGTATTGTGTTGCTTCTCTTGGGAGACTCTGTAATCACTCGCGAGATTCCTGGATACATCCCAGCTGTATGACAGCGATGACACACAGCAATGTGTGTTCAGTGGACACGCTGACCATCGGAAGGTATCTCCCCATCTCCTATGGCTCGGACTTAGCCCAAATATGGCTGTAATACCTGTCCTACACTTAAGACCTGGACAAGGCGGATTTTGGACGAATGATGAAGTGGTGAGACGGACTTGACCCATTGGGAGTTACATATATGTATATACACCCACCAGTACCGGTCAGAATCCATTAGCCCGTCCCAAGCTGCTACCATCAAGTGGACAGCCTACGCATTTCCCTATATGCCAGGGGGGATACCTTTTACTTCAATTCAGTGCCTAATCTATGTGGATTGTATTATTAGGAGAATTTATATTTTGCATTTAAAGTGGGCATTATTAGCTTTCAGTGGTCATCTGACTGGAGTCTGTGATATAGACTCTGCATATTAACCAATACCTAGCTTAAATTACTGAGTGGAGTGCCCCGCGCTTTAGTACTTCCCTTCAATTATGACGGAATTAATACCCAATATAGAGGACTAGCTGTGTATGATATCTGAGAGGTCTGTATGTCTGGTTGTGGTGGCCACCTGTGTCCCTAAGACAATTGTCTATTTTTAGATGTATGTGGTGGAGGTTTGGTATAGTTATACATTTATAGATTGCTAGTATTATGTGGATTTTTCAATAAAGGAATTTTTTACCTTTAAATACCGGTAGTCCCTCCTTGAATTCTTTTGGAATTCTCCTCCTTTCCATTTTTTATATGCTTAAACTTAATTCAGAGGAACACGCCCTTATGGTTGATTATCCTTTATCCCTGGGGTGACGGTATGCTATGACTACAATGGGCACTATTTAGATTCATAAATCCCCACTCTAGTCTTGTTTACTGGAATGTAGCCGGATTGTAATTTTTTTTAATATGGTTGTTTTGTTGACGGTGCCAAGTGACACACTGCATCTGGTGGCAAATGACAAGCTGCTCTGGTGACAGGCGATGCGGGCAAGTACAAGCTGCATCTGGTGGCAGGCGAAGGTGGCATGTGACAGGCTGCATCTGGTGGCAGTGACAGTGGCAAGAGACGCACAGGGCTCTTGCTGATAATGCATTATGGTGAGCCGAGGCTGAGAGTTCGTAAGACCAGTTATATCAATGCAGAAAAAAGCCTTTAAAATTGGCCTTCTATTCTTAGTAACAAGCTGCATCTGGTAATCTTTGGTGGCCTGCTACAGTGACATTCTTCTTCTGGTGGCAGGACAGTGGGAAGCTGTATCTTGTGGCAGATGGTGGTGCTAAATGACGCGCTGCATCTGGTGTCAGGCGACGGGGCCAAGTGACGCGCTGCATCTGGTGTCAGGCGACGGGGCCAAGTGACGCGCTGCATCTGGTGTCAGGCGACGGGGCCAAGTGACGCGCTGCATCTGGTGTCAGGCGACGGGGCCAAGTGACGCGCTGCATCTGGTGTCAGGCGACGGGGCCAAGTGACGCGCTGCATCTGGTGTCAGGCGACGGGGCCAAGTGACGCGCTGCATCTGGTGTCAGGCGACGGGGCCAAGTGACACACTCCGGGCTCCCATTGATTCTGCATTATGGTGAGTTGAGCTATTGCATTTTATATTACAATGTAATAATTGAAATAATGCACTACAATTCTCCCAAGACCATATAAACCATGGTGTGGTTGTGAGTAAAGCGCTAACACCAGCCATTGCAACAAATCACTCGCGGCCATGACAAACCTCCCCCCCCATACCCCCCCTGGTCCTTGGCAAACCTTTGTTTCATGAAACCGAAAAGTTTGGGGACCGCTGCTTTAAATGATCTGTGTATAGGATTGTGTATATGGGTTTTTTTTCCTGTTGGTTAAAATAGATGGACTTGTGTTTTTTTAACCTGACTATGTAGCCCTTTAGTTTTTCTTTTCTTTTAGTGACCAAATACTGTGTGTTTTTGTGGTTAATTTATTGAACCTTTTTTTCACCATCTTTGTATTCATTCTTTTGTTGCCTGTAATTGTGCAGCTTATGCAGTTGCAATCCCGCTTTGGAACAGATGACCGATTCAAAATGGACTCCCGATTTCTAGAGAGCAGCAGTGAGGATGAACCCTCAGGTAAGCAGAATATTGGAAGCTATCAACTTAACACGTGTGGGTAAAAGACCCGCATAAAACAGCCAATTTGTGGTTGTGTTTTATGCTATGTACAGATTTCAATGCGTTTTATTGTAGGTGTACAATAATTTTCAGAAGTGTTCAGAAACATTTCATTGAAACTACCACCATTTTTTTTTTTTTTTTTAATTATTGCAATCCACTAAAAATCTGTCATTTTACATTCATACCCAAGAGGTTTGGGTTTGCGCCCTTTTTTCCCCACAAATAGAGCTTTCTTTTGATGGTATTTGATTGCCTCTACGATTTTTATTTTTTGCGATATAAATGGAAAAAACGATTTAAAAAAAAAAAAAAAGAAAAATTATAATTTCTACTTCTTGTTATAAGAAAAATTCAATAAACTCAATTTTAGTCATACATTTAGGCCAAAATGTATTCAGCCACATGTCTTTGGTAAAAAAAAAAAAAATGTCAAGCGTATATTTATTGGTTTGCGCAAAAGTTATAGCGTCTACAAACTAGGGTACATTTTCTGGAATTTCCGCAGCTTTTAGTTTATGACTACCTATCTTATTTCTTGAGGTGCTAAAATGGCAGGGCAGTACACCCCCCCCCCCCCCAAATGACCCCATTTTGGAAAATAGACACCCCAAGGAAATTGCTGAGAGGCATGTTGAGCCCATTGAATATTACATTTTTTTTGTCACAAGTGCTTGAAAAATTACAAAACAATAAATAAAAATTACACAAAGCTGTCACTAAATGATATATTGCTCACACATGCCATGGTTATATGTGGAATTACACCCCAAAATACATTCTGCTGCTTCTCCTGAGTATGGGGATACCACATGTGTGAGACTTTTTTGGGAGCCTAGCTGCGTACAGGACCCCGAAAACCAAGAACCACCTTTTTGATTTCACTCCTCACTACCTATCAGTTTCGAAGGTCATAAAATGCCAAGATGGCACAACCCCCCCCCCCCCCCAAATGACCCCATTTTGGAAAGTAGATACCCCAAGCTATTTGCTGATAGGCATGTTGAGTCCATGGAATATTTTCTATTTTGCGGGAAAATTACAATATTTTTTTTTTACACAAAGTTGTCACTAAATTATATATTGTTTAAAGATGGCATGATTATATGTGGAATTACACCCCAAAATACTTTCTGCTTCTTCTCCTGAGTATGGGGATACCACATGTGTGGGACTTTTTGGCAGTCTGTGTACAGGACCCTAAAAACCAATCACTGCGCAATTGTCAGTTAAAGTGACGCAGTGCTGTATCGCAAAAAATTGCCTGGTCATTAAGGGGGAAAATCTTCCGGTCTGTAGGTGGTTAATCGGTGGAAAGTGGTGTTTGGTGCACTTTCATTTGAGTATTCACTACACAGACACACTCCACTATAATATAAATGTGCAGTAACGCACAGAACTATATGGCATTAAACTTGCAGTAACGCACTGAACTGTATAGCGTTAAACTTGCAGTAATGCAACTGAAATATACTGCAGTAAGCGTGCAGTAACACCAAGAAATGTACTGCGTTAAATGGCACGTAACACTGGAATATACGGTATTAAACTTGTAGTAATGCAATAAAATATAATGTGTTAAACTGTCACTACACTCACACTAACTGAACTATCCCTACATTCACACTAATGTAAAGATGAATGGTTGCACTACCGTCACACTGAACTATCCCTAGATGCACGCTAAACTGATATTCTGCACTGACCATAGAATCAGAATAGCACACTACCTGTCTAATAGCACTGAACAGAGCCCTGTTCTATCTCTCTCTGTGCCGCTATCACACTACAAAATGCCGCTATGGAAAGAATACTTTTATAGTGTGGGGCGGGATTAAAAGCAATGAGCCATGATTGGATACAGTCATCATGACTGTGTCCAATCATGGCTCTGAGAGTGCTCTGTGCCCTGACTGGACGAAGCTTTCATTGCTTCAGCCAATCAGGGCTTTCAATGCACTGTGGTCTGGCGGGCTGAACAAATGGCCGAACGACCCGATAGTTCGGTTGTTCGGCGAACGGCTGAACAGCCAAAGTTCTGCCTTAACTCATGCTTGGCCCGAACTGTTTGCCCATCCCTAGTTTGCCCTAACCAGACTCAATACAATCACACTGGACTCAGCGTTTCGTTTTACCCCTGAACCAGCCAGGTTGTCTACGCTATGTTTAGAACACTGACAGTTGGCTCGTGCCCAGTTTTTGTTTATAAGATTTGTTGAAGAAATGTTTGCACCTATGTCTCATGATGTTGGATGTAAAGTTTACCCTGCCCTGTGTTTCTTTGCCAACAAGGAGGGGACTTTGTCTCCAGGGATATATACTTGTGTCTGTTCTTCAGTAAAATTCTTATGCTTTTGTCTACCCTACACTGGTGTCTCGACAAGTGACTGGGTGGGCTAAGGGATCTTGGCTCGTGCTGGTACCAGGCAAGGTAAGCTTATATGGAGGGCCTACTCAGGAGTACGGGGGTCCGTCACTGTTCATTGTAGACTGTGAGCTGAGAACACAGAGCACTTCCAGCTACACTGACAGTTCCCCTTTGTTCAGCTCCCTTCTCCCGTGGTAGTCTGGCACTGCTCCTCCCAGCCCCGTTCTCTTGTGTGAATGGGTCTTTTTTTTTTTTTTTTTTATTTCTTCAGTTCCTAGCCTGTTTTTGTCATGATTTAGGATGTTGTACAATGCATCCTTATTAATGAGAAAACACTGGATAGGAACCTATGTTCAGCTCCCCCCATCCTGTATATGCCCACTGGCTACACAGGAACAGTGTCCCTCCCTGGAAGTGATGTCACTAACTTTCAGTAACCACACCCACTTGCTGCTCTTAGATGGGAGAGGGACTGAAGTCATGTGACAAGCACTGGATACTGCAAAATAAAGGTAGAAAAACGGATTTCTTTTTCATTTTGAGACATAAGGCTGAACTTCGCTCACATTAATGATTGCACAGGAGAATTTAAGTATTAGGCTTTACTTCCACTTCAAGAAAATGTTCAACAACCTCCATTGATATGTTAATTATGTTCACAATGAAAGTTACCTGACCAGTCTGCACACAGCTGCTGACGCAAGAAACATACGCGCACATACAGGCGCAGCTGCTCCATAGCTAAGCTGGGACCTGCAGTCCCACAAGGTGAAGCACACTATCAAACTAGTGTCCTAATCTCTTCTTACTTACTTTGACTGTAAACCTCACAGACTCTCTAATACACGCCAGGATCACAGATCTTAGGCCACATTGATCATTTTTGGAGCAGAAAGCTACTTTTACGTGGATTAAAAAAAAAAAAATCTATTTCTCCCACTTTCTCCTCAAAGATGTCTGGTTTATCCTATAGATTTATTTCGCACATCAGTTAACCAAGGGTGATCAGCCCTTCACTTGCTGGCACACAACTGAGCAGTTAAACAGGCCTAAAACAATTTGCATCAACAATACAATAAACTTTAACACACACGCATATACCAGCCAAAGATATAGAAACTTTTTGTACACACCAGATATGCGCGTCCGCTCACTGATGAAGTACTTCACGGCACCTTCAGTACCACTCAAGCAGGGCTTCAGACTTCACAAACCAGCACAAATCTTGTCCACAGCAGAGATGAATGCCTTCGGTTCTGGGTCTTTTGTAGAATTCAGGACCTCTTAGTTTTTAGGAACTCAAGACAAAAATACATTAGAGTTTGGGTTCTGTGCAGAATTTCTTTCCACACTCCTGCTTCTGGGTTGCCAAATTAAATAGGGGGTGGGTATTTGGATTCCCCCTATTTAAATTTTAAATGTGTTCTCTTGCCTCTTCCTATAATTAGTCTATCAAAGCTCTGACAATTATGATGGTGATACAACAATAATAGCTATAAAAAATAAACATAAGTAAAGGTTTTGTTTATTTACAAAGTGTGTGGAACACTAATATAAGATCTAAGGATAGTAATACAGAGCATATAAAACAAACTAGCAGTAATAATGCGTTATGCAAGTCGTCCTTCAGGGTCTGTATGTTGGCTGGGCTCCAGGGGAAAGAGAGAGAGAGGGCCTTCATTGTTGCCCCTCACATTTTAAAGCACTCACAGCCACAACCCACACAAACACCCTCTGCCCGCCCGTGTAGTCCTCAGACCAATGAGCAAAAAGGCAGTAAACTTTCAGAAAGTGTGTTGTCCTCTATTACCACCAGCACATGGCATTGCTATACTACCCTCACACTTGTTCCAGGTCAGTATTCCAGTCCACATCAGCTCCCTTTGGTGTTCTGGTTAAAAGCAAGGCAATTGGGCACTGTGAATCCTCTCCCAGGGGAAGACCCGATATGCACCTTTCTGTTATACACACCCTGCTGGGTAATCTTGCTCTGCTGGCATTCCAGGCTAGCTCCGGCCGTATCCAGATGTCTTCAATATAACCAGGTCTCAACAGTCCAGAAATAACTATTAAAAATATGTTGACTTCCAACACCAGGTCAAAGTAAAACATGCCCGAAAAAACCTCCAAAAAACAAATGCAACATCATATTTATGGATTGGTAGGTTGCAATATGTAACGAAACGTCCCACCCTCCACTTGAGTGCTTTCATCATATACCGCTTCCTCCCAGTCTAAATATAGATATCAGATATTCCAAACCGCTGACAACCAATAACAAGGCAGCACTCGTTTGGTTGCTCAACATGAACTATTTATTGAAACACATGTACAGAGAGGTAACACTCAGGGACAACCCCTCCCCCTCCATTTGCATTCAGGGTAAAGTAAACTGTCCAACAATAGGCACACAGGTCAGGAGTATTCAAACTTCTCATCATTAAACAGTCTTAGCAGGGAGGGTGTCAGGAAAGGGTTCTCCTGTTGGTGGTGCTATCGGTCTCTCGGATCGCAGTACCAGTGTCCACAAGCGGGTGTCTTCCAACACTCAGGATCTGTAGTGGAGGAATTCACCTGTCGGTGGCACTTTTGGATCCTTGGGCTGTAGTACCGGTGTCCGACAGCGGGGGTTTCCCGGCAGTGTGGAGCAGACATTTATGACAGTACTGTCATAGATTGGTAAGACCAGACTGTGTCGATTGAAAAGAGGAAACCAAAACGCATGTAAGTGAATATAAACGTTTATTAAGATTAGTGATATATAAATACACAAACGCCTCCAATACCAAACTGTGGCAATAATCCAAACAGTGACCCACAAATAACTATACACAGTAGATGGGGAATAGCATAATCAAGAACGTAAGCCAGGCCAGGGTCATACACAGAGGATGAGCAGATAAACAAGGGCAGTTCCAGAATCACAAACGTAAGCCAAGCCAGGGTCATACACAGGGAATCAGCAGATGGGGAAAGGTGAATGGTAATCAGGGCATAAGGCAAGGATGAAAGGGAACTGGAACACAGGAGGGACGGGATCGGGTACAGGTTCAGGTCACAGGCTAGCAGGTCAGGGCGCAAGGACGATACCAAGGCGATGAGCGCAATCATCAGGTGGGTATTTATGCATGCCTGTGATTAGCCTCAAGTGACACCTGCGCAGGTGCTGTCTGTTCCACACTGCCGGGAAATCCCCGCTGGCGGACACCGGTACTACAGCCCAAGGATCCAACAGTGCCACAAACAGGTGAATCCCTCCACTACAGATCCTGAGTGTTGGAAGGAAGACACCCACTGGTGGACACTGGTACTGCGATCCAAGAGACCGATAGCACCTCCAACAGAGGAGAACCCTTTCCTGACAGAGGGGCTGCTGGAGGAATCCCCCCCCCCCCCCTACATAGACATACATCCCATAATATACTTTCTCCCAAGGCAGACAGACACAATAGAACAATGGAATACAACCACACCACAAAGACCCAGCAAAGAGTACACAACAAAATGAGTCAATGTACAATATATATATATACACATACACAACATTCCAGTGTGGTTGTACAGTGAGCCTGATTAGTACAGATCAGACTGGATTTCTCGGTCACCCTGTGCCCGTAGTAAAGACACACAGGGTGACTTAGACATAGAAGGTGCATGGGTAGCTGAAACAAGGGTTTCCCAGCCTCCCCAAGGGAACAGCGATATGTCTCCTCCCCCAGTTAGTCTCGTCCCCCCACAGTTAGAAACACTGCCTAGGGCAGTGTTTCTTAACTCCAGTCTTCAAGGCACCCCAACAGGTCATGTTTTCAGGATTTCCCTCAGATGAAACGGCTGTGGTAATTACTAAGGCAGTGAAACTGATCAAATCACCTGTGCAAGGGGGCGTGGCTACGGCATGCACGGGTGAAGGCGTGCCTTTCCTGAGCTCCGTGAGACCCACCCTCCATACAGCCTGAACGGCAGCAATAACGGGGGAATAAAAACTCCAAAAGATGCCCCCAAAACACATGACATCACCGCAGCCGCAGAGGACCCCTCAAGGCAGATCAGAATCCCTGGATCACTTCTTCTCAGGGACATGCGGAGGAACGGCAAGTACAGCCAAGATGGCGCCTGGTGGACACGCTGCTAGCGCAGCCTCCCCACACATGCCGCTGCGGTCCCTGCCTCCACCTTTCTCTCCCTCCAGCTCAGAAAGACCCACTAACGGAGGCGATGCCTGGGGGGATAAAGACATCCGATCCCATATTCTCTCTCTCCCCACTAAGGCTGACCTGGAGAAGTTTGTCCACAGAGTGGAGAAGGCTATGAGGCAAGATATTGAGGCCTTGCAGGCAGACACAGCACACCTGGGAGGTAGAGTGGAAACCCTGGAGACGTAGTGGGATGAGACCACCCCCATCCTGCAAGCCCTTACTGACCACAGCAAAATGCAAGACTGCAGGATTGAGGCCCTGCTGGATCAAATGGACGATTTTGAAAATAGAAGCCGCAGGGTAAACATACGCATCAGGGGTTTGCCAGAGGCCACGGGCCCGAGAGACATTATACCCACCCTGCAAGGGATCTTTAACCACTTTCATACAGGGCATTTTCACCCCCTTCCTGTCCATGCCAATTTTCAGCCTATAGCGCTGTCGCACTTTGAATAACAATTGCGTGGTCATACAACACTGTAAACATATGACATTTTTATCATTTTTTCCCCACTAATAGAGCGTTTTCTTTTGGTGGTATTTGATCACCTCTGCGTTTTTTATTTCTTGCGCTATAAACAAAACAAGAGTGACAAGTTTGAAAGAAACACAATATTTTTTACTTTTTGCTATAATAAATATCCAAATTTTTTTTTTAAACAAATTTTTTTCCTCAGTTTAGGCCGATACGTATTCTTCTACATATTTTGGTAAAAAATATCGCAAAGCGTATATTTATTGGTTTGCGCAAAAGTTATAGCGTCTACAAAATAAGGGGATAGATTTATAGCATTTTTATTTTTTTAACTAGTAATGGCGGTGATCTGTGATTTTTATCATGACTACGATATTGCGGTGGACATATCGGACACTTTTGACACATTTTTGGGGCCATTCACATTTATACAGCGATCCGTGCTATAAAAATGCATTGATTACTGTATAAATGTGACTGGCAATGAAGGGGTTAACCAGGAGGGGGCGCTGTAGGGTTAATCATGTTGCTAGGGAGTGATTCTAACTGTGGGGGGAGGGGACTCACAAGGGGAGCAGTTCCTCTGATCGGTGTTCCTCTGTACAAGGAACACACCATTGGTCTCCTACAATCTGACAGGACGTTCAGCATGGTTCTGCTCAGTTACCGGGCAATCGCGGGTGCCAGGCGGACATCGCGGCCGCCAGGCACGCGCACCGGGACCCGAGTGACGCGGCGGGCGCGTGCGCCCCCTGGGGGTCCTGGAAGGGCCCAGGATAACAGCTGCACTGTCCCGCCGTCATATGACGTTGGGCGGGCAGCAAGTGGTTAAGCAAATATTAGGCCACCAAGCGCCTGAGCACATTGAAATAGACAGGGCCCATAGAGCTCTGCGACCCCCCCCCATGAAGATCCTGACAAGCCCAGGTACATTATTTGTAAACTGCACAAATACTCTTAACCAGCGCATCATGAACCAAGTCCGAGGAGTCAGACATGTGGATTTTGATGGCGCTAAATGAATCTTCTTTCCGGACCTATCAAGATGCACGCTTATGCAGTGCCACGCACTCAAGCCATTGCTGGTGGCTTTATAAGATGCACAACTGCTTTACAGATGGGGTTTCCCGTTTAGCCTGTCTGCTACTAAGGATGGTAAGCAGTTTACCCTGCGGTGCAAAGCCGACTCACCCTGTTTTCTGGAGTCTCTTCGACTGCCTCAGGTGGACATTCCAGATTGGAGGGCCTCTTTTACCCTGTTTCCCCGAAAATAAGACCTAGCGTGATTGCCGGTGATGGCTGCAATATAAGCCCTACCCCCCCAAATAAGCCCTACCCTGTTTCCCCGAAAATAAGCCCTACCCTGAAAATAAGACCTACAAGGACTTTAACTAGGGCTTATTTGGGGGGTAGGGCTTATATTGCAGCCATCACCGACAATCACGCTATGTCTTATTTTCGGGGAAACCGGGTATGGTGTTTACAACTACAATAACTATGGTTTGCTTTCCAGGCTTTTGCTCATATGCAAAATCCTCTGTCTGTTCCTCTCTGCCGGACTGGACGTGCTGTGGGTCCTTCCTCCCCTCCGCTGGTAGCCCGGTAGTTCCACCCTGTGAACCCCCATCATGGCAGCCTTGAAAGTTGTATCCTACAATGTGCGTGGCCTGGGAT
Organism: Aquarana catesbeiana; assembly: GCF_042186555.1. NCBI lineage: Eukaryota > Metazoa > Chordata > Amphibia > Anura > Ranidae > Aquarana > Aquarana catesbeiana. The sequence goes on from NC_133330.1 coordinate 132,241,966, forward strand.
CTCCATCAAAACGCAGTAAGTTGTGGCTTGAGATGAAACGCATGGGGAAATGCACTTCAGCACTGACTCGGTCCCCCTGCCTCCCCACACATCTGTGCAACTCTTGGTACCTCAGCAATTCCCTTCGCCCCAAATCAGGTGGGCTGCCATAGCGGTCCACAAACATTTGTCCCTTTGTCCTAAAGGACCAATTAATTGACCCTGATGGCAGGTTTGTATTTGTCAAGGGCACCCGTATTTACAACCGTATTTACAACCGTAGGCTCACGTTTGCAACTGTGTACACCCCGAATAGCAAACCGCTTACCTTCATTGATTCTGTCCTGTAATCTCTGTCCTCCTTCAGGGAAGACCAGCTCATTTTAGGAGGCGATTTCAATATCGGCCCCGACCCACAACTGGACTGGATGATACGGTAGCACAAAAACAGGTATCGGATACCATTTCCCAGTATTTTGCTGAAAACAAGCCAGGTGAGGTGGGCATGGGCTTGGTGTGGAAGGGACATAAAGCAGTAGTCCGCAGAGAGCTGATATCCCAAGGGGCGAGATTGAAGAAGGCTTGGGAGGGGGAACTACAGAACTTGCCAAAATACGCGCGGCGGAACTAGTTCACAAAAGGCGCGTCACCCCTGTAATGGCGTAAGAGCTACAATCCCTCAGACAGGAACTGGCTACATTGTTGGACACTAAAATCAGGGCCCGAATGCGCCATGTAGCACACAAATTCTATGAATTTGGTGATAAGTGTGGGAGGCTGTTGGCAAGAGCCCTTAAGCACAAACGCGTTTCGGGACATGTGCATAAGCTTACCTCAACGACGGGAACATCTGTCATTTATTCCTCAAAAATTGCTAACACTTTCAGGGATTATTAGGCCCAACTGTACTACCTCCCAGGTACCCTATCTGTAGAATCCCAACGGACAGATTGCATCCTACAATACCTCACAGAGGCCCAATCCCCACAGCTAGAGGCATCCATTAGCGACCAGCTGGATGCTCCCATCTCCTTATCGGAAATTGAGGCGGTGATCAAAGACCTTCCTAATGGGAAGAGTCCCGACGGCTACACAAATGCCTACTATAAAAAATACTCAGCAGTGCTATCTAGGCCCATGTATGCCTTCTTCACAGCCCTGGCTTCTGGCACTGCAATGCCCAGTGAGGCGTTGATGGTACATATCACAGTCCTCCCAAAGGAAGGGAAGGATCACACCATGCCAGGGAACTATAGGCCCATATCACTTCTAAATACTGATTTTGGCAAAAATCTTGGCCAACAGACTCAAATCGATCCTCACAACAGTCATACACCCTGACCAGACGGGGTTCATAATGGGAAGGGAGGCAAGGGACAATTCCAACGGAGTGCTTCAGCTGATTCACTGGGTGGAACCTCGGGCTACGACGCACCCCTGACTTTTGCTTTCCACTGATGCCGAGAAGGCATTTGACAGGGTGGACTGGACCTACATGAGAGCGTTGCTGGCCAGGCTTGGCCTGGGCCCCAATATGCTCGCATGGATAATCCTCCCTGTATAGCTCCCTGACTGCCAAGGTAAAAGTAAATGGACTACTGTCAGACACTTTCCCGATTGGCAATGGGACGCGCCAGGGATGCCCCTTGTCCCCTCTTATCTTTGCTTTAACCCTTGAGCCACTGCTTAATAAAATCCGCCTTAATAAAGACATTAAGGGCTTTACCGTGGGGCCGACCGAACATAAGCTGTCCGCTTACGCAGACAATGTCCTATTCTATGTCTCTGAACCCCTGATTTGGCTGCCTAACATAATTGCAGAATTAAGAAAATTCAATCTATTGTCCAATTTCAAGATAAACTACAATAAATCAGAGATCCTGTCACTGAATGTCCCCCTGGGATTACGTACACAGCTGCAGATTGCCTTCTCATTTACCTGGTGTCAAACTTCTTTGAAATACCTAGGGGTAAACCTACCCACACGTTGCTCCCAGCTCTACGCATGTAACTACGGGCCACTGCTTTCCACTATCAGAGTGGACCTTAAAAAATGGGATTGATCCGCTTTCTCATGGATGGGCCGAGTCAGTGTCCTCAAAATGAATGTGCTGCCCCGTATCCTGTTCTTCCTGCAGATGGTGCCTATCACCTTGCCTAGGACTTTCTTCTCAACCCTCAACAGAATGTTTATAAACTACATATGGAGTGGGAAATGCCCCCAGCTGGCCCTCCGCATGATACAGCACCCCCAAAGTAAGAGGTGGTCTGGGGGTCCCAGTAGTCCACAGACATTATGAGGCTATAGCCCTACAGTGTATTTTAGACTGGCATCACGGTGTCGCACCTAAACTTTGGGTGCCACTTGACAAGTTCCTAGCTGGCCGAAACCTGTCGCATTCCCCCTGGGTCCCCTGGGAAAGCAGAGGTCTTTCTGGGCTGGTCTCTCCCATGGCCTCCCATGCTCTGACAATATGGGACGCTTTGAATAGGAAGGGAAGGCTTGCTCCGCCGACCTCCCCCCTGGCGCCTCTAGGTGGCTTCCCCTGGTTTACTCCAGGGGAACATCCATCCCTTTTCCGGACGTGGGCGCCCGATGGGGAGTCCAGATGTGGTAGATTTATCCAGGACCAAGGCCTGCTGCCGTTGGCAACGCTGAGGGAATATGGCGCCTTCCCAATGGATGAGTGGCGCTATAGGCAGCTCCAGCATTTCGTCAATTGCCTACCCAGAGAGCTCGCTCTCCCACCCTGGCATTACCCTTTGACCGCCTATGTATGTCAACCTCTGCTGTTCCCCACGCAGTATCGGTATTATATGACCTGCTGCAATCCATGCATAATGAGGGAAAGCCGGGGTTCATTAGGGACTGGGAGGGGGACCTTCAGCACGTCTTTACTGAGCCTCAGTTGAACCATCTGTATCGACTCACACACTCAAGCACAGTAGACACAAAAATGCAGGAGAATAGCTATAAAGTCCTAACCAGATGGTATAGGGTCCCTTCCAAGCTTGCCAAGATTTACCCGTCTCTCTGGGACACATGTTGGAGAGAATGTGGCCTCAGAGGCTCATTTCTTCACATGTGGTGGGAATGTCCCAAATTTAAGACCCTACTGGCTAGACGTTCACGCGCAGATCAAAATCATTCTAGACCTAGAACTATCGGATTCCCCTATGGAGTCCCTACTGCATTTCCCCACCATTCCTCTCGGCCAATACCACAAATCGATACTACCACATCTGCTTAATGCGGCCCGAAGGTTAATCCCAATATATTGGAAGAAACCTCAGGTACCTACATGCACCGAATGAATGAATGACTTGTATAGCGCTGCAAATGTGAACTGAATAGCCTCAAGGTGTTTGGGGAAAAAAAAAGGCCTTCTATGTAACATTCTTTCTACCTTTTTATACGTTGTTTTATATGTCCATCTATATGTTGTTAATTGAAAATATTCCTAAAATATTATATAAAAAAAAAAAAAAAACACCTGTGCAAAATAATGGAGAGCCTGAAAACGAGACCTGTTGGGGCGCCTTGAGGACTGGAGATGAGAAACGCTGCCCTAGAGAACACATTTGACCCCTTGATTGCCCCCTAGTGTTAACCCCATCCCTAACAGTGACATTTACACAGTAATCCGTGCACTTTTATAGCACTGATCGCTGTATAAATGTCAGTGGTCCCAAAAAAGTTTCCGACCTGTCCGCAGCAATGTCGCAGTCCCGCTAAAAATCGCATATCACCGCCATTACTAGTATAAAAATGAAAAAAATGCCATAAATCTATCCCCTATTTTGTAGACACTAAAACTTTTGTGCAAACCAATCAATATACGCTGCTTGTGATTTTTTTTTTTTTTTTTTTTTACCAAACATATGTAGAAGAATGTATATCGGCCTAAACTGATTAAGTTTTTTGTTTTTTTTTGAGGATTTCTTAGTATAGCAAAAAGTAAAAAAAAAAAAAAAAAAAAAAAAAAATATAAATAAATTTATATATATATATATATATATATATATATATATATATATATATATATATATATATATATATATATATATATATATATATATATATATATATATATATATATATATATATATAATTATTTTTTTTTTTTTCAAAATTGTAGATCTTTTCTTGTTTATAGCGCAAAAAATAAAAAACGCAGAGGTGATCAAATACCACCAAAAGAAAACTATTTGTGGGAAAAAAAGGACGGCAATCTTGTTTGGGTACAGCGTTGCACTCCCGCCCAATTGTCAGTTAAAGCAACACAGTGCCGTATAGCAAAAAATGGCCTGGTTATTAAGGGGGTAAATCCATGCGGTGCTGAAGTGGTTAACCCTTTCGCTGCCACTGATAAGGCGTACTGCGTTACGGTATGCTTACATTGGCTGCGATACATTAGGGACCATGAGCTTATAGTAGAACCTCTCCCCAGACTATGCTGCCAAGTTGCTTATCATTGCTATTCAATAAAAAATTATTCCTGGGGGCGTAGCCTGGCCCCTGACGGAAATAGCTGCTTGATTACCGAGCTCCGCTCCTCCGCAGCATATCTCAGCGACATCCAGCAGCTGAGACCCGCACATTGTCTCCAGGCAGGAAGGCCTCCATATCCCGGTTCCCCAGACTATGTCCCGGAAGCGTACACAGCACAAGGGATCGCGCCGGCTCCTGGACTATTGCATGAGGCCTGCACAGCCCAAGATGGCGCTGGCCGGGAACACTGCAACCTCGAACCGCCGCCTCCCCAGAATGAAGCCGCATCTGATGGAGACACCACAACCGACATGGAGGAATCGCCTGAGCATAACTCTCACACAGCCTTGTTGCCCTCTGACAGAGGTAAGAGACTGGCTAACTCACCCTGCTCACTACCAATGCTCCCCCTATAAAGAGGCAATTTGGAGCTATAGTCCCACAACCCATGTCCCCTCCACACAGGCTCTTGCAACATTACCTACCACAGATAATCCTGCCTCAAAGCATTCTCTCAAATCCATGTTACTATCTTTACAAGAAGACATGCAAAAGGAATTTAGAGCCTCCATTAACAATTTGCATGACAGGCTTGATTTCCTGGAGGAACACACTGAGCATATTGACCACTTTTCAGCAGCCCCTACAGCCCATAATACTTTACTATATATACAAGATGAGGTCATAAACACTGAGATCATACAACAGTTACGCCTGACCTGGAGGATCAATATAAAAATCAGGGGAGCCCCCGAGGCTATTACTGAGTCCCATATCTGCACCAGCTCTTCTGCAAAATAGTCCCGTCACTAACTGCTCATAATTTGCTAATTGATTGGGCCCACAGGATCCACAAACCACAACATCTACCAGCCTCCCTACCTAGGGATATCTTGGTCTAAATTATTTTTTCCATGCCAAGGAGCATATCATGAGAGCTGCTAGATCTATGTGCTCGTTACCTGAGCCATTCTCTAAAATATCACTCTATAATAATCTCTACACAGCCGCCTCCCAGGCTTGCAAGATGTCTATGCCGGTAACCACTGCACTCATGGAGCATAAAATCAGGTACAAATGGGGGTTTCCCACAAAGTTATTGGTCACTTATCAAAACCAAGTTTCTATCCTGACCACCAAAGATCGGTTGAAACAGTTACACAACTGGGGCATAAACACTGGCCCTCCACCCAGGACTTAATGTCGAAGCCATATTCTAAAATTATTGCTCCATGTGCTGCGCGAAACCCGCCTTAGCTATTAGTAGCCTCCAACTGGTGCCTTTCCTGACACATGGAGTCAATAACATTGCTGGATGAAACATTTTAACGTTCATTTAAGAGCAGCTCCCAAATTGGTGATCCCTCCTCGCCCTCAGATATAGTATATAATGCACACCATCTGTTCTCTGTTGTTTTAGACTTCTCTCTGACAGTTTCCCTTTTTGGCTTTGTTTCTGCTTATATTTTTGTGAATTATAAGCAGTTTGTGTTAACCAGTGAAGCTTTTTTATTCATATACTGACTGTTCACATATATACGCTTTATCTAGTATACCATCTCCTAGAAATTCAAAAACCTTCTCTGTGGTATATTGACATCTTCACTCCCTTCCCACTATGTCACCTAAAATCACCTCTGTAAATGTCAAGGACCTTAATAGCCCATGCAAACGCTCCCTCCTTAGACAGGAGGCTATTTACCAGCGAGCTGATATTATTTGTGTTCAGGAAACACATTTTTCTTCTATTAACCCACTTCAATGTACCCACAAGCTCTTCCTCTGTATTTTCCACTCTCAAGCTCACAAGACAGTAAGATCAGTAAGGTTATGATCGCAATCCACTCCTGTTTCCTTTATCTTGTCACATGTTGAACAAGACCCATCTGGCAGGTTCCTAATTTTATCTGCATCTTTCAACCATACGCCATTGATAATTGTAAGTCTTTAAGTATCAAATACCCACCAAAAATCCTTCTATAAAACTATGTAAATGATCCAGCACTATCCCAAAGACCAAATTATCTTGTGATTTTTCACAGAAGTCATTGATCCCTCTTTAGATACCTCAATTTCAAAGAGTAGGTCCACTGCCCCCTCATCCTTCTTGCTATTAGGACTATGACCCTTGGAGCTGTCAACATGGCATGAGAGGAATTATTCCTTCTATTCCAATTCCCAGAAAACTTATTGTAGGATCGACTTGTTGCTGACCTCTAAGATGTTGCAGTGCATATCTAGTTCCTCCCATAGGAGTTATATTGTGGTCTGACCACGCACCCCTTTCCATCACTCTCTCCTCCTCCTCATTCCCCAGCTCCATGCACAGAATGTGGCATTTAAATACTTCTATGCTTAGCGTTGAGGAGACCCAGGAACATGTCAGGTCCCAGATTAATGAGTTTTTAATATTAACTCTGGCTCTGTTGCCAGCTACACCACTCTTTGGAATGTGCATAAGTCAGTCATCTGGGGTACTCTAAGGTTGGGTGCTTGGGAGAAGAAAAAAACACAACTCAACTATTAACTCATACTTGGATCGTATACGAGTTTTGGAAACCAGCAATAAATCATCCCCATCGCATATTACTTTCGCCGAAGTCTAAGTTTCGAATGGAATTAAGTTTCTACCTGCAAAATGGCTTTGATTTCTATTTGAAAAAACTCACTCACTTGGTACTCTCGGGGCAAAAAAGGAAGAAAAACCCTGGCACAGCAATATAAATGCAGGGCTACACAATCTAAAATTCCATACCTTTTTAGACCGTCCAGGCCAATTACTTATTCAAAAGATATTGCCAACTGTTTCGGCACTTTTTAATTTCCAATTATACAATCTACGCCTTTCCCCCTCAGAACCGCTACCTAGCCAATCGTTATTCCAAGCCTTTCTAGCTTTGTTACAGCTCCATTCGCTATCCCCCTCTTAGCTAGAGGCCCTCTCTCAACCATTGTCAATTCAATAACTTTGTTTTGCTATTAAGGCCCTTCCTTCACATTAAACCCCAGGGCCTGATGGCTTTAGCAATGAATATCATAAAATCTAACGAAATCAAACTTACCCCATTTGTGTAACTACCTCAACAGTTTCCTAGACACCAGAGATATTCCAGCTGAATCACTTGAGGCTGTAGTTGCCACCTTCCACATACCAGGTAAATCCCCCCCCCCCCCTCGACCCCGCTAACTACCACCCCATCTCTCTTCTTAACACAGATCTTAAAGTAGTAGGGGCAGGAGAACTTTTAGATTAATGACTTCTATGCATTAAGATAAAAAAAACCTGTGTGTAGCAGCCCCCCTAATACTTACCTGAGCCCCATCTCTATCCAGCGATGTGCATGAGTGCCTCGGCCATCCGGGACTCTCCCTTCTGATTGGCTGAGACATGGCAGCTGCACCATTGGCTCCTGCTGCTGTCAATCAAAGTCAGTTACCCAATCAGGAGAGAGAGAGAGAGAGAGAGAAGGTGGGGCCTAACCACGTCTGTGTCTGAATGGACACACGGAGCTGTGGCTCAGGCTCTGGTGCCCCATCACAAGCTGCTTGCTGTGGAGACGCTTGACAGGAGGGAGGGGCCAAAAGGGCAGGTGAGGGACCTGAGAAGAGGAGAATCTGGGGGGCTGCTCTGAGCAAAACCACTGCACAGAGCAGGTAAGTATGACATGTTTGTTATTTTTAAAGAAAGGATAACAAGACTTTAGTATCACTTTAAATTATATGCCAAATTATTAGTGACTCGTCTTGCTCATCACATGCCACACCTTATACACCTGGACCAGGTAAGCTTTATTCCCTGATGACAGGCTTTGGATGGGACCCACCGCTTTATTGGTCTTGTACACTGGGCCGAGCACTTTCATATGCCTTCTCTGCTCTCCCTGGCTACAGAGAAGGCATTTGATAGAGTACATTGGGGGTACCTGGAGGCAGTTCTAATACAATTTGACATCACAGGCAACTTCTTAAAAGCAATATTAGGCCTTTATTCTCCATCGCTACTTGGCTTAACTACCGTCCACCTCGCTCATGTTTACCCACAGTCAATGGCACTGTTGTAGCCTGGAGGGATATACAACAAGCCTATAATGGGATCCACTCTAAAACATCATCTCTGTCTTTCTTACAACTCCTCTCCCAATTCAACGTTGGACTCTAGCAGGAATAGATCAAATCAGAGATCTATATCAACAGACCTTAAAACCTTCCAGCAACTCACCGCCTCATACAATCTGCCTAGTAAGGACTTTTACTTTTATCTCAGGATCCGACATATATGCTCTTCTATACCCATCCCCAATGGAGTGGTATCCATAGTTACTACCTTTCTGTATTCAGTTACTACAAACTCTAAAGGCATCTCATACATATACAACTTATCTTGCCCAAACTCTACCCATAAGTATGGTCTTTTGGGAATCGAACTTACAAATCTCGGCACCCCCTGCTGAATGGTAACGAGCTCTCAGAACTCCATCCCTTTTCTCCCAAAATGTCACTCAATGGGAAACTCATGAAAATATACTATAAGTGGTGCTTTACGCCTACAAAACTCATCCCGCTTTTCAAAATGCTGAAGAAACTGCAACACTGATGGAACCATTTTTCATATTTGGTGGGAATGTGCAGTCCTCTCCCCCCTATTCGAGGAACATTTCTTTGTTAATATCTGAAATTACCCAAGTTTCACATTTGTTAACCCAGCAAATGGCTCTTTAGTCTAGATCCCTCTCCCTGGCCAACTAAATTCATTCCCATCATAACGCACATTTTGATTGCAGCACGCCTATTCATAGCGCGAGCTTGGAAAAATCCTCTTCCTCTGACACTCTCCTCTGTCATTTCTTTCCTTAATGACCAATACCGTATGGAATTCTTTCTCACCAAAGCACATATGATGGGAGATACATTTACAAAACACTGGTGCCCCTGGTTATCAGATCCCCAAAGCATTACGCTACTTTGATAAGAATAGCATCTGAGATGTATGTCCCCCAGATCTTAGACCAAACAGAGCTTGCAGCAACCCTTCAGTCCCAAAAATGGAGATAGGTTCTCCCTGTATGTTTATTTAGTATTAGGGCTCACCTACCATTTGCTTTGCTTTCCTTTCCCCTTGCCCCTTTTCCTCCTGCTCTGCCCTCCTTTCTGCCCTGAAATTAACCCTAACTGGGTGATAGCGTTGTGGCAGACTATTCGCTTAAACTCCTGCATACCACCAAGTCTGACTTGTATGCTAAAATAGTGACAAAGCCGTGCATGTCACAATCCCTATACGCTTGTAACTGCTTGGATGTGCACAGCTGTACATAACATCTATGACTCCTGCATGCAGAAATACACTCAACGGTTATATGGCCTTTTGCTGCTGTGTGAATAAGGCCTAAAACACATGCAAATTACATACACTTACAACATTAACATATGCTTTATAAACATAGCAGTACTCCACTTTGTGTGTTGATACACTGCAGTTTTTCTTTTTTTTTTTTTTTATTACATTTATTTAACTTGATTTGCAGCAGTGCTATATGGCACTATGCCATGCATTAGAACGCGTTGTTTTGCAATAAAAATTTATGCCTGTATCCTTTGTTTCATAAAATTTTATTGAGTTTACAGCATAACAATCAAATACATAGTAACAGAAAATATCTGAGATCTAGAATGACATCCTGGGTTGCCAAGGAACATTAAATATAAATATAGGAGCAGCTGGATAATAGTAAAACCATACAAAAGTGGTACTTGAACTAACTGAAGGTACTCACATTAAGTGACAAGAGTAAGAAGCTTGTTTAACACGAACATATGAACCTGAGAGATAATATCATTTCCAGTTAGAGATCTAAAGAGAACAAAAATCTCAAGCAATCGCTACTTGCCAAACCGCTTCCCAAATGTATTGCTTTTTGCATTTACGCAACTATCGCAGAACCTACAAAATCAGCAGCGCAGTCTGTAGCCTACTGGTCCTGTTGCTTTCAGAAAATGTGAGGTCTTTTGCCATCTCTGAAAAGTTGTAAGTTTAGGAAAAAAAGTGAAAAATTACAGAAATGGTCTGGCCACCTGAGGTTTAATATGGAGCGCAGGACCTGGCAAGAAAAAGGGTAATTCCACTTTTAATCTATTGTTAAAATCACCTCATTTGATTTAATTTGTCAGCTACATTCTACACCAAAAAAGGAGATATGTAATGATATAAAAGAATGTTTGTTTCAAGCCTGCAAGACCATGTAACTCATTTTTCATGAGACCTTGCAGAACCTAGGTTTGTTTTGACTTTGATATATATATACGTATATAATAATTGCAGTAATGGTTTGGATGATTCTTACAGAGGCACATAATTCCATGGTAGATGAGGAGTATGACCTATCTGCCGAAAAGAAGAAAAACCTTGGCATCTTGCAAAGTATTCTAAACATTAACGTGGAGCCACAGCCTGCAAGAAAACAGACAACCAAAGGCAAAAAATTCAAGTGAGACAATTTTTTTTGTATGCATCTGTTAAAAACGAACTTCAGCCAAACTACTTAATACATCATTTGGATATGCAATTTGTTTTACATGCCAAATTATTTCCAACTAGGTTTATCCATTCTTTTGATCTACCCCTGTCACACACCATAATTAGAATGGTGACCATTCCTATTCACTATTGCAGCTCTGTGTCCCTTGCCTGTTTATTTGTTGACTTTGGAGCATCATCACAATGTTATGGTTCCCCCTGTGCACTTTTCTCCCTTTCTAAATCCCAGCACCAAAATCCTTTCAGATTGTCTGGCTGAATGGTGTAATTCAGGATATCTAAATGTGTAAGCAAACCGAGCAGGAGCAAAAATATGACTTGGATAAATGCACTATGTTTACCCCATTTTAGATTTGACATATAAAGAGAATATATAATGTTTTGCTGTTATACAGGACAGTTTGTGTGTTATGTTCAGAACTAACGTTTTCAATTTTGTCCCCAGTCTTTAGCCAAGTAATTATCAAATGTTACTTTTTACGTACCAGACTGACCTCAAATGTTTTGATCTAAACCTGTTTACAGTGCTTGGTAGCTAAAGTCGAAATTACACTGCTGATTGAGTGAGAAGCGTGACTTTTCACCCCGGTTCCTGCTCAGTACAGCTCATTGAGTTTTAATTAGGAAAAGACAGTCATTAAGGGGGAAGGTACTGTAGTGCTCTCCTTTAGAAAATTCTTGGTCACTCCTTAGAATCAATGTCTAGACTGCAAGGGTGTATTACAGTATCTATTTGTAATTTGTAGTTCTACTTTAAGTATGAGGACATTATTAGTGAGGCTGCTGGAGACAATGTGGAGATGCCAGGAGGGGTAGAGATATGTTGGAAAGATTTTGTGAAACAAAGCAGAGAAGGCGCTTCTAAGTGCTGTAATAAAACGCTTTAATGTCAAGGAAGGGTTAAAAACACTTACAAGATTGAACAAGATTGAAGCGAAAAACAGGCATATCAATGAATCCATAACGTCCAGCGGGATGCCTCCTGTGTTTATGCATTTTTCAAAGTATGGCCGTCACAGAGGTGTAGTGGGTAGCATTTTTGCCTAGCAGAAAGAAGGGTTGCTGGTTCGAATCCCAACCACGACACTACCTGCCTGGAGTTTGCATGTTCTCCCTGTGCCTGCGTGGGTTTCCTCCGGGTACTCCGGTTTCCTCGCACACTCCAAAAGATATGCTGGTAGGTTAATTGGATCCTGTCTAAATTGTCCCTAGCATGTATGAATGTGAGTTAGGGTCCTTAGAGTGTAAGCTCCTTGAGGGTAGGGACTGATGTGAATGTACAATGTATATGTAAAGCGCTGCGTAAATTGACGGCGCTATATAAGTACCTGAAATAAGTAAACGTATCAATGTATATAGTAATTGTATAGCACAGAAGTTTTTTTTTTTTGATTACTTGTTTTTATGGTAGTCACTATTTTTTCTTCTTTCAGTTAATTGATCACTATTGGGCAGCACTATCAACATTTTTTCATTACTTATTGCATTGTATGTGGGAACACATTTAGTGATAGCAGCAGCCTCACGTTATTTATAGGAATAAGTGACAGTGGACAACATCTTTGTTTGTTCCAAGTTGCGAGAATTGAGGTCAAGTGAGTAAACAGTTTTGGATAGTGAGCTTGGTAGAGTGTATTGTAAGCAGGAAAGAGATGGATTCCCAGATGGAGAGAAGAGGAAGACCAAGAGAAGGCAAAGGATTATTTTAGCATACCAAATGTATCTGTAGTCAAAGACATTTAGAGCTTTCGATTTGGTTTCATTAGGATAAAGACCCAACAGGTGGCAAAAACGAGTTAGAAGAGGCATAAGGTTAGGAGGGCATATCAATGCGTTAGTCAGTATCGGTAAGGTGTCAGCAAATGCACAAACCTTGTGATAGCTGTTGAGCCCAGACCCACTCACATGCAGATGTTGAATTTTCTGAGCTAGGGGTTCAATTGCAAAAACAAACCACAGTAGAGAGGGGGGGCACGAAAGACAAAACCAGAGGAAATTCCCAGCTCAAAAACCAGTCTGCTTACCAATTGAAATAACCTGTCCAATAGGCATGAGCTGCGAGTCGAATTCATGTTCGACTCGAACATCGGCTGTTCACCAGTTCGCTGAACAGCGAACAATTTGGGGTGTTCGCGGAAAATTCGAATGCCGCGGAACACCCTTTAAAAGTCTATGGGAGAAATCAAAAGTGCTAATTTTAAAGGCTTATATTCATGGTATTGTCATAAAAAGTGTTTGGGGACCTGGGTCCTGCCCCAGGGGACATGGATCAATGCAAAAAAAAGTTTTAAAAACGGCCGTTTTTTCGGGAGCAGTGATTTTAATAATGCTTAAAGTGAAACAATAAAAGTGTAATATCCCTTTAAATTTTGTACCTGTGGGGGGTGTCTATAGTATGCCTTAAAGGGGCCCATGTTTCCCGTGTTTAGAACAGTCTGACAGCAAAATGACATTTCAAAGGAAAAAAAGTCATTTAAAACTACTCGCGGCCATAATGAATTGCCGGTCCGACAATACACATAAAAGTTCATTGAAAAAAAACGGCATGGGAATTCCCCACAGGGGAACCCCGAATCAACATTAAAAAAAAAGTGGGGGGTCCCCCTAAATTCCATACAAGGCCCTTCAGGTCTGGTAGGGATATTAACCAAAGTTAAAAAAAAAAAAAAAAAAAAAAATTGCACGGGGTCCCCCTCAAAATCTACACCAGACTCTTCAGGTCTGGTGTAGATTTTAAGGGGAACCCCGCGCCAAAATTAAAAAAAAAAAAAAAAATGGCGTGGGGTCCCCCCAAAAATCCATACCCGACCCTTATCTGAGCATGCAACATGGCAGGCCCCAGGAAAAGAGGGGGGGACGAGAGAGCACCCCCCCTCCTGAACCGTACCAGGCCACATGCCCTCAACATTGGGAGGGGTGCTTTGGGGTAGCCCCCCTAAACACCTTGTCCCCATGTTGATGGGGACAAGGGCCTCATCCCCACAACCCTTGCCCGGTTGTTGTGGGGGTCTGCGGGCAGGGGACTTATCGGAATCTGGAAGCCCCCTTTAACAAGGGGACCCCCAGATCCTGGCCCTCCCCCCTGTGTGAAATGGTAAGGGGGTACTTGTACCCCTACCATTTCACAAAAAAACTGTCAAAAAGTTAAAAATGACGACAGTTTTTGACAATAACTTTATTTAAATGCTTCTTCTTTCTTCTATCTTCCTTCGGTTTCTTCCTCCTTCTTCTTCTGGTTCTTCCTCCAGTGTTCTTGTCCGGCATCTTCCTCCACGGCGTCGGCGTCCTCTTTCCTTCTCCTCGGGCCGCTCCGCATCCATGGAGGGAGGCTCCCGCTGTGTGACGCTTCTCCTCTTCTGACGGTTGTTAAATAATGGGTGCGGGGCCACCCGGTGACTCCACCCCCCTCTGACGCACGGGGACTTGACGGGGACTTCCATATGGCATTCCCCGTGACGTCAGAGGGGGGGCGGACAGGGAAGTCCCCGTGCGTCAGAGGGGGGCGGGGTCACCGGGTGGCCCCGTCCCTGTTATTTAAGAACCGTCAGAAGAGGAGAAGCGTCACACAGCGGGAGCCTTCCTCCATGCCATCATGGATGCGGAGCGGCCCGAGGAGAAGGAAAGAAGACGCCGACACCGTGGAGGAAGATGCCGGACGAGAACACCGGAGGAAGAACCAGAAGAAGAAGGAGGAAGATAGAAGAAGCATTTAAATAAAGGAATTGTCAAAAACTGTCTCTTGTCATTTTTAACATTTTTGACAGTTTTTTTTGTGAAATCCCTTACCATTTCACACAGTAGGGAGGGCCGGGATCTGGGGGTTCCAGATTCCGATAAACCCCCCGCAGACCCCCACAACAACCGGGCAAGGGTTGTGGAGATGAGGCCCTTGTCCCCATCAACATGGGAACAAGGTGTTTTGGGGGGCTACCCCAAAGCACCCTCCCAATGTTGAGGGCATGTGGCCTGGTCATATTTTTTTTTTTTTTTTTTTTTTAATTTTGGCTCTGGGTTCCCCTGTGGGGAATTCCCATGCCATTTTTATCAATGAACTTTTATGTGTATTTTCGGACCGGTAATTCATTATAGCCGCGAGTAGTTTTAAATGACTTTTTTTCCTTTTGAAATGTCATTTTGCTGTCAGACTGTTCTAAACACGGGAAACATGCGCCCCATTACAGGCATACTATAGACACCCCTCAGGTACGAAATTTAAAGGGACATTACACTTTTATTGTTTCACTTTAAGCATTATTAAAATCGCTGCTCCTGAAAAAACAACCGTTTTTAAAACTTTTTTTGCATTGATCCATGTCCCCTGGGGCAGGACCCAGGTCCCCAAACACTTTTTATGACACTAACTTGCATATAAGCCTTGCAAATTAGCACTTTTGATTATTCATGTTCGTGTCCCATAGACTTTAACGGTGTTCGCGTGTTCGAACAAATTTTTTGCCTGTTCGCAAGTTCTGGTGCGAACCGAAAAGGGGGGGTGTTCGGCTCATCCCTACTGTCCAACAGTCTGCGTTAAAAACAGGGGTTTAGTTAGCACACATTTGCAAATGCATGCGTAAGCTGCAAGGCCTCTTCACGACACCCTGTGTATTGCTTGCAGTCCTAACACTACTAAATTTATGAGCATCTTCACAATGGGAATGCATGGGTTTTAATGGATAGATGAGGGTCAGGTGGGCCTGGAGGTAGCCCAGTCCTCCTTAACCACTTGCCAACCACAGCCGTGGCAGGTTGTCTCGGCTGCGCAAATCGCTGTAGGTGTTCATCTGGCTTGTACACGCTGATCTGTGGGCGCGCCCACCGGCCAGCAGGGGAGCCAATCAGCGGGTCCGGCAGACTCAATGGCCGCCTGCGATCGTTCCCTACAGTGACAGAACAGGGATCTGTCATAGTAAACGAGGCAGATCTCCATTCTGACAGGGGATCACACATAGATCCTGTCTTTCTACTATGCAGGAAGACAGATCTGTGTGTTGTCCCAGGCAGCCTATCCCCCCTACACAGTTAAAAATACCCTGAGGGAACACATTTAAACTCTTGATCACTGTAATAATGTCACTGGTTCCCAAAAGAGTGTCAAATGTCAGCTAGGTGTCTGATCTGCCTGCCACAATGTCGCAGTTCTGCTAAAAATCACAGCCATTACTTTTTACCATACCTTTTTATCCATTACCATTGTCGGACACATTGGACAATTTTGACACATTGATTACTGTAAAAATGTCACTGGCAGTGAATGGGTTAACACTAGGGGGCGATCAAGGGGTTAATATGTTCTCTAATGTGTGTTCTAACTGAAAAGGGGGAGGGGACTGTGTAGGGGAAGAGAGAGATCGCTGTTCATACTCTGTATGAACAGATGATCTGTCACTTCTCCCCTCAGAGAACCAGGATCTCTGTGTCTACACACAGAGGGCCTGGTTCTCGCCGTGTTATGAGCGATTGCGGGAGCCCGACGGTCATTGAGTCCGCCGGGCACTCGCATCGGCTCCTAGGGCGAGCAGCGGGGGCACGTGCGCCCCTTGTGGCCACCTCGGAAACCAACGTAACATGGCGGCGATTCACGCAGCCGAGCCATGTTGCCGCAGTACAACTGCGGCGGCTGGTCGGCAAGCGGTTAATTCGGTTGGTAAGCAGACTGGTGATTTGAGCTGGGAATTTCCTCTGGTTTTGTCTATCATGCGTTTGGCCTTCCATTTGTTCCTTGCTGTGAAGGCCAGTTATAGGTGGGGGCAGGGGCCATCTCTTTGTTAAGAGAGAGGGGGCACCCCTTTCTCATACCCCTGGCAACTGCAAACACATCTAGGTGTCTGATGTACACAAAAGGAGAGCTACAGTTGTGTTAAAAATAGCTGTGTGAAGAAGAAACGAAAAAAAACAGTGTGTTTAAAAAAGTGAGTAAAGCTTAAAAGAAGAAAAATATTTCAAATTTTTTATTTACAGAAAGAGAAGAAAATGGAATCTTAGGCATTTGCAAAAAATAGCAGCGTCTGCATTTTTCTTTACAAATGCAAACTGTTTAAACTGTAAATTGCTTGAAGATTTAGCTTTCCTGTGAATCATTGAACGAATATTTAGTTGTATGAGAACTACTTCACATCTGTGTTGCATGGAGTTGACCAACTTCTGGCACCAGGTATTCCATCCCAGGACGATTGCACTACATTCCACAATTCCTCTACATTTCTTGGTTTTACCTCAAACAGCATTTTTGATGTCACCCCAAGTTTTCTGTTGGATTAAGGTACAGGGATTGGGCTTGCCACTCCATAACGTTAATCTTGTTAGTCTGGAACCAAGATGCTGCTGCGCCTACTGGTGGTTGGGGTCGTTGTCCCATTTCAAAGGTATTTCCTCCTCAGCATAAGGTGTCCTCTTCAATTATTTTGATGTATTCAAACTGATCCATGATCTCTGTTATGCGATAAATAATAAACAACACCATAGTATTAGAAACATCCCCATATCGTGAAGCTTGCGTCACCATGCTTCACAGTGTACTGTGGCTTGAATTCGGTGTTTGGGGGTCGTCTGAAAAACTGTCTGTGGTCCCTAGACCCAAAAAGAACAATCTTGCTTTCATCAGTCCACAGGATTTTGCGGGGGCTTCTTGCTGATAGCTTGACTTTACATAAGCATCTTCTAGTTGTTACAGTACTCACAGGTAACTTTAGACTTTCTTTGATCACCCTGGAGTTGATCATTGGCAGAGTCTTTGACATTTTGGCTATTATTTGATGCATTTGAATGATAGTTTTCCGTTTTCTTCCACATTTTTCTGGTTTTAGTTGCCTGCACTGTGACCCAGTGCCAGATTAAGAACACCATGGGCCTGGTGCTGAGGATTATGGTGGGGCTTTTTATAAAAAAAAAAAATAATTAAAAATGCAAACCATTTGTTATAACAAATTCAATTAAATAGAGAGAGGGAGGATGAGAGAGAGAGAGGGGATGGGTGAGGGGTAAGGGGAGGGAGGATGAGAGAGAGAGAAAGGGGATGGGTAAGGGAGGGAGGATGAGAGAGAGAGGATGCGCATTCGTGGAAATGACGATGTATGTATGGGCTAGCTGGTTGTACACAAGTCAATCTATTAATTTACTTGAGTACAACCAGCCTGTCGGGTTTTTCCCAAAACAATCAGTGCTGCCAGGTATGATGGGGGCAGTATGTACAGGAGAGTAGTGTGGAAGGTATTATGAGGGCAGCATGTACAGGAGAAGAGTGTGGAGAGAAAGATAGTTGGCAGTATGTACAGGAGAGGAGGGTGGAGGGTATGACAGTGGGCAGTATGTACAGGAGAGGAGTGTGGAGGGTATCACAGTGGGCGGTATGCACAGGAGAGGAGTGTGGATGGTATGATACTGAGCAGTATGTACAGGAGACGAGTGTGGAGGGTAAGACAGCGGGAATTATGTAAAGGAGAAGAGTGTGGAGGGTATGACGGTGAGGAATGTAGAGGGTATGACAATGGGCAGTATGTACAGGAGAGGAGTGTGGAGGGTATGACAGTGGGCACTATGTACAGGTGAGGAGGATGAAGGAATCTGGGAAGGAAAAATGTTAAGGTTTGTAGTGGTTAAGCGGGCCATACATGAATTGAAATTAAGCCAATTAAGCAGAGACCAGCCATACTCGATGTATGTATGGGCTAGCTGGTTGTACACAAGTCAATCTATTAATCGACTTGAGTACAACCAGCCTGTCAGGTTTTTCCCAAAACAATCAGTGCTGCCAGCTATAGTTAGCAACACTGATCATTGTATTGTGTGGGTAGGGAAGGCTCCCCACTGGCAGAACACAATAACACTGCGGAAGATTCCCCCATCCACAGGTCAGCAGGCAAGATGGTGTGTGTGGGGACAGGCTGTGGAGGGAGGTCTGTCAGCAGGGGGAGTGTGAGGTGGTCATGGAGGGATAATCAGTCAGTGGGTGTGGGGGGGGGGGGAGGTAACTGGGAGTGATATCTTTTGGAGTAGGGTCTGTCATCTGCAGGTTGGGAAATGGTCACCTGTGATATAAGTTTAAGGGAGTTAGGTAGCTAACATGGGAAGTGACTGGGGAGTGACCTGGTTGATGGGGAGTGTGAAATGGATGATGTGTTTTCACGTTTCTTTAACGTTTGCGGTAATGCTTACTGCCCTCTTAAAAGTGATCAGTGGTGTATTGCTTTTCAACGAGTGGTATAGCAGCAGCTGACAAGCATTCATGAGGTGCTACTGCCACCTCCTTTTTTTTTTTATCGCTGAATGATAGTTTTACATTGTTGGACTATGCTGCTACTGCGAGCGAGTTTAGCTCAATCAATAGGTGAGTTTGACAGGAGGTGCTGCCTGTCAAACTCTACAGGCTCCAAGCTGTTAATTGAGTTAAGTGCCTCTGACAAGAAGTGAGGAGAGACAATGTGAGCTCATCATCTCTGTCTGCTGCAAACAGAGTGTGCCAGCTTGTATTTAAACTGGCCACTCTGTATGTAGCTCCTGACAGGCTGCGCAAGGAGCCTTGTATCTCCAGGACCATAGGTGATAGGAGCCCCAAATTTTGATCCGTAGTGGGGTGGACCTTCAGCTACCTACCCCCCCCCCCCCCATGTAGCCCAGGCCCCTCTACGTGGCCCCTGGTCACCAAGTCGATTGTTTTTGTTTTTTTTGTAATTTTTTTTTTTTTAAATGGGTCTATCCTAAGGTAAGGGGCCTGGAGCTTTAGCTCCAATAGCCCCTATGTTAATCCAGCCCTGCCCAATGCTCCTCTTGCTCCATGTATGTGTTCCTTGAAGAGCCATTCAAGGGCAAATACTACTGTACGAGATGTGAGCTAGTTGCTTCTCTGAAAGCCCAGATCCTGGATCTAGAGAATCAGGTGGCAACACTAAGCAGCATCAACAACCTGGAAAGGAGCTTGGACATTACCCAGCAGGTGCTGGTGGGGGGCAAGTAGAGAGGGGGTGGAGATATGGAGATGCAGGAGCCAGAGGTAGGTAGCTGGGTGACAGGAGAGGTAGAGGGAAGAGCCCTAGGGAAACTAGTCCTGAATTGGTACATACCATCTAATATGCCAAGTTGCCTGATGTTGGGGATATTGGCTCAGGGGTGGCATTCTTGGAGCAGGTGCCCTCCCCTAGCTGCCAAGGCAAAGACTGCTCCGGAAAGGAGTGGGGCAAGGATACAAGCAAGGTTAACGGTATGTTGTCTACCGGGTGCTTGGGTTCATAACATCACAGATAGGATGGACAGATTATTGGGTGGGGCTGGGGAGGACCCAGCTGTCATGGTACACGTTGGTACCAATGAGAAATTTAGAGGAAGATGGAGCATCCTAAAAAAATAATTTCAGGGACTTAGGAACTACATTGAAGCAGGCAGCAGGAGCTTAGGGAACTTAACAAGTGGCTAAGGAATTTGTGCAGGAAAGAGGGTTTCGGGTTCCTGCAGAACTGGGCTGACTTCTTAGTCGGTTATCAGCTGTTTAGCAGGGATGGACTGCACCTTAATGGTGGGGATGCACAGAAATTTCGGCCACCAAAACATCGGCCGAAAATGGCCTTTTCGGCAATTTGGCGAAAAAGAATTCTTGCCGATAATGGCGCCAAAAATTGCGCATGCGCAGTAGCGATGGGAGAACCAGCAGCTGACGTCTCTCATGTGGGCAGCGTTGAGACGCTGCACTCGTAAGCACGTTCCCTGCTGAGACGCTGGCACCTTCCCTGCGGACGCTCCTCGTGCTTGAGAGACGCTGCTGGGACCCGACAGATGGTTTCATAGAGGGCTGCACATAGCATACTCAAGTACAAGAGTGGGCACTGTCCCTCCTGGATGGCTACCATTACTACTATTCACCAGTGAGCATTGCCGCTTTTGCCTTACTTAAACTGACAGAACAATCCAACTAGTAGTATTTTATTATAGTACTGAAATGATGATCTTTCTGTCTATAGCAGTCACACAACATGTATTACTTATTTACTTACTACTTGGCCTTTGTTAAACAACAAGCCAGCACTCTTGCCATGCAATACTAGTATTTAAAATGTCTGTTTGCACTGCAGTAAATCTGATTTGTAGCAAAAATATTTTATATAATTGAACTGATTAAATATGATTTGGAATGGATTGCAATTGCATGCTATTTATTTTTTGAGCTATTCTGTAGTATGCTATAAAATTTATGCGCTTGTTATTGAATTTGTCACTTTGTCAGCGTAGTATAGTTATACTACACTGACATGACAGCAAGCGCATGAATTTTTTAAACATGATAGTATGCAATATATATTTAATAAATATATATTGTATAATATTTTTATTGCGTACTGTCTGTCATGTTTAAAAAAAATTCATGCGCTTGCTGTCATGTCAGTGTGGTATAACTTATAATCCTACGCTGACAAAGTGACAAATTCAATGACAACAAGCGCATGAAGTTTATAGTATACTACAGAATAGCTCAAAAAAATAAAATAGCATGCGATTGCAATTTGCTAGCAATCCATTCCATTTCAAATCAAATTTAATCAGGTCAATTATCTTTTTGGTACAAATCAGATGCAGTGCAGACATAACTACCTTGCATGGCAAGAGCTGCACTGTTTTAAAAAAAAAAAAAAGTTGGTTAGTTTTTTGTTTTTTAAAGCTGCCTCCTGGGGTTTAGCTTTTAAGTTGATTTCAGCCTCCCCCCCCTCAGATTTCACTCCCACTATAAATCATTCTATGCTATTATACTGCGCTACCAGCAGCAAAAGTGGACCATGTCTGCAGTGTGGAAATATTTTAAAGTTTCTGGTAAAGACCCCAAATTTACAATCTGTAGTCTTTGCTCAGCAGAAATTTCAAGAGGGGGTAAAGTGCCAAGGCATTTTTCAACAACATGTTTGATACACCACCTGAAAACACGTCATCCAGTTCAGCATTCAGATTACAAGAAAACAGTGCCACTTCCAAAAAGGGCCTCAGGCTTAACACCATCTGTGGCCACAGTCTTTGAAAAGGTTAAAAAATTTACAAGTGACAGTCCCAAAGCTCGTGCCATTACAGATAAAATTATGGAATTTATTGCATTAGACGACCAGCCATTCTCTGTTGTGGAGGACGTTGGATTCCGTAGGCTCATGCAACATATTGAGCCGCGTTACACTACTTTGTGTCAAGCAGACACTACTTTGCAGATACCTGTTTACCTGAATTGTCTTGCAGTGTTAGAAAACGCGTTCATGTGCTCATGACTACCGACATCATAGCAATCAGTTCAGACGTCAGTCCAACAAGCATGCTTAGCCTGACAGCGCAGTGGATAGATGACAAATTTCAATTGCAAAACATTCTACTTAACGCAAAAAAAAGTAAAGATGGCTAGATGGTACCAGAGGATACAGCACCTCATCCCCTAAATAATCAAACGTTAAATGGGTGTGTGGACAAGGGATTATAGCGGTGCTAGGGTCAGGAAGATTAGAGAAGAAAAGATAAAACAAAAAATACTAAAATTACAAATTTTATTAATAGTCTATCATAAATACAATGTACATTATAAACAATTCATACAATAATTATACAAATTTCGTGGATACATGTACTGTAAGTGACCCTAAGAATGGTCAAGTGGGCCAGATGGCAAGTGGCCGTTGAAGGAGGGGGGGCTCATTTTCCTACATGTTTCGCCAAAACATTGGCTTCTTCAGGGAACAGGAGCTCATAGGGTGGATATATATAAAAAATTCTGTGTGGTGGACATAAAAACACATGTTAGAAATATTAATTTGACCAAACACTGCATAGTAAAAACAATAACACATTGTAACTGTGGCTGGACATTCATGCAACCCTAAGCTCCACACCACTAAACGGAACTGCGGACATACCTGGGGCGTCAGTGCCCAAGACGGGAGGGAAGAGAGGGAGAGGGGGAACACAGCCACCCAAGGGGATCCCCACAGGGGAGCAGGCAGACCGCGCCGTAAATTATGCCTGCAGGGGGCATACAGTAGACCTGGCAAAGGAATGTAAAGATAGTCATGTGTCATAATGCACTGTGGTAGTTATTCCAGGAATAGAGGGTTGCGCATATGTGCATTGTATTAAAAAGAGAACAAAAAATATATGTATATAAATAGGTATAAATGTATCTATATCTCTGGAAAAGGTGCGGACTTACATGTATATCTAAAAGCTGTAGAGAGGCAAGGTCAGGAAGTGCCTGTGATATATGTATGCACACAGCAAGGAAAGGACATCAAAGTTGAACCATATCTGCAGACCACTTAAAGCAGGCCTAGTTGGAAAAATGGATAGTGTTAGGGGTCTTGCTGTTGTTAACTGGGGCCAGATATGGTAGTTTGTGCCTATACTTACTTGATGGTATCTGCTGTAAGAAAAGATTCTCATAGCGGTACATTCACAGGTATATAGTACCGGTGCTGGGATGAAAAAGGGATAAAAATAACAGTGGATCCTATATGAAATATAAAGGAAAAAAGGAGGATCAGAAAGGTAGGGAAATGGAAGCTTTAAAATGTACTTGGGCACAGGTGAGGCTAGTGAAAAGGAATCTATTACCTAATTCATCATGAAGCACACCGTGTTGCTTGAGAAAATCAGTGTTAACCACCAGAGTAAGAGGCCGGTCCAAAGTAGGTTCTAAAAAGTATGTAAAGGAATAATAAATAATTCATGTAAACAACATGAAGTCAGGGTGTTTTGAAAGACAGAAGTTTACCTTGTAGCTGTGTGCAGAGCGAATGCAGGCACGTCCCTCGTCTATGGGAACTGAGGGACTGGCCGGTTACTCATATACCCCCCACACCTGATCAGATGATGATCAGGTGTGCGGACGCTAAACGAGGGGTAGCCACGGCTGTGCACTGCACGGTGCCTAGGAACTACGAGTTCCATCATGCAACGCGCGCACATGCTCAGATCTCACGGACCGTGTGGCGATTGGAGAGGCGAACACCCCTGGAATGGGAAGTACCAAGGTGTCATCTCACCCAATCTGCCGATGGAATAAAGGACCAGAGGGTCTGAGAACAGACGTGGGCACCCAGGGGCAGACAGTTGTCTGCGCCTTGGCGTCCGTACAGGCAAAGACAGCGCTAGCCATGTCACCCCCAAACCGGGAGAGCCCGCGGAGCCGCCGCCCACCACCCACGCCACAGATAATCCCCCCAGTCGTGGGGCTAGCCAAGGCACCAGGGACAACCGCAGTCCAGTGGCGGGGAACAAAGGGGCACGAATTGTAGTGCGCCGAGACACAGGATGGGAGGATATCCCAAAGGTTGCCCAACGATCCACAGGGGCCACTGGGGAAGGTGGGAATTACTGTGTGTCAGCACACGACATCCAGCCACAATGTGTGCAGTGTGCATAGAGAACCACTGGGTCCCAGTACGACAGTAAAACCTGCAACCAAAAATTGAAAATACAATGCAAAAACAATATATAGAAAAGAATATATAAAAAAGGAAACACACAGTATATGTATTGCAACAGTTGTGTCGAAAAATGTTGTTCAATAATGACAAAAAAGAGTTTTAAGTCGCAAATAAATACAGGCAATATACACTTATAGAATATACAGGAATATAAGATATATTGAATCAATTTGCCAGCTTGTCTCAGAAAAGGAAAAAGACACATGTAATCAATGTAGAAGGCAAGGTATTAGTCCATGTCAAAAAAACATTATATGGATGAAATACCGGGTGGAGCCATGGCAGCAAAGGGAAAGAAAGACAGGGAATACAGGAGAATGAGAAACTAAGAAGGGAATAGAAGGGGGGGGGGGGAAAGGGATGGAAGAGGATAGGGTAGAGAGGAAAAACCACAAACGACGTTGTCTGGGGAAGGGGCATGGAAAAGAAAAACTTAAAGGAAGGGCTTAAAACTAATATATTCATTGAGTCCTGGGAAGATGGTAGCATTTAATATATGAATCCATTTGGTTTCGAGTCGTAATAGTGAATTATCAGTACTACCGCCTCTTACATGTGAGGGGATATGTTCAAGTGCGGAAAATAAAATAACATGGGGATCGGAGTTATGTTGGGCAGCGATATGCCTATTAATGGCCGTAGTGGTGATGTTCTTGTATAGTGGTTTGATATGGTCCCGGATACGGGTCTGAAAGGGGCGCTTGGTTTTGCCAACATAGAATGCGCCGCATTGGGCCAGGTATACAACCCCAACAGTGGCGCAGGTGACATAGTGTCTGATGGTGTGTGTGTTTCCATCGGGTAGATTAACAACCTGAGAGTTGGCAACGAATGTACATATGTCACATTTGCCACATTGATAGGTACCGGTGGCAGTGGGCCTATGTGCAGTGTCAGTAGAATGATGACTATGAATCAGACGATCACGGAGAGAGGGAGAGCGTCGATAGGTAATATCAGGATAAGTGTTAATATATTTGGCAATGGTAGGATCAGATGTGAGTAAGGGCCAAAATTGTTTGAGGACGTCTTTGATTTGGGTATGCTGATTGGAGAATTGGGTGATGAGTCGTGTGGGTTGTTTAGAATCCAATGGTTTGTCGGAGAAAACCAGGTCTTTACGGTTGAGTTTTTTTGCCTTATGGAATGCTTTCTTTAAGAGAGAGTGGCTGTAGCCTCTATCTAAGAGTCTATTATAGAGGTCGTGTGCCGCCCTGAAGAAATCTTCATCGCGGGTACAGTTACGTTTAATCCTGACATATTGACTATATGGTATACTTCGAAGGAGGGGCTCAGGATGGGCACTCTGGGCATGTAGAATTGTATTGCCCGAAGAGGGTTTGCGATATAGAGTAGTATAGACTTGGCCATTGGGTTGTACACCAATCTGGAGGTCCAAGAAATGGATCTGAGACTGGCTGCACTCCATGGTAAATCTTAGATTGTATGTGTTGTCAGTAAGGCTTTGTACAAATGAGGAAAGTTCTTCCTTAGTACCGGCCCAAAACAGAAGTATATCATCGATATACCTGTACCAGGATATAATCCTGGACAGGTAGGGGTTGAAGTGAATCGAGTCAAAAAGTTCCCTCTCCCACCCCCCCAGGTACAGGTTGGCATAGGCAGGGGCACACTTAGTCCCCATGGCCACACCCTGCACCTGGAGGAAGTGGGAGGAGCCGAACATGAAATAATTGCGTGTGAGTATGAACCTCAATAATTTGAGGACAAAGTCCCCGTATTCATCATATTGGGGGCCTCTGGCACGAATGAGTTTGCTGATAACTGAGATACCTCTATTGTGGGGGATTACGTTGTATAAGCTTTCCACATCTAGGGCTACCAACCATGTGCCACTGGGCAGGGATTGGCCATCTAATATACGAAGGAGATGGATGGTGTCCTTTATATATGAAGGCAAAGCTACAACATGGGGTGCCAGATATTTATCTACCAGAGCACTGGCAGATTCTGTGAGGCATTGACGACCAGACACAATTGGGCGACCAGGTGGATGGTCGAGAGATTTGTGCAATTTCGGGAGGGAATAGAAGGTAGGGGTAGTGGGTTCTTTAACATAAAGAAATTTCCATGTGTTGGAGTCTATAATGCCTTTTTGATAAGCTGCAAATATCAGCTGTTGGTATTCGGATATATAGTTAGCAATGAGTGTTTTAGAAATTGGTCTATACCACTCGCGATTATTTAAAATATCCAGGCACATTTGTTCATAGAAGGACACATCCATCACCACCACATTGCCACCCTTGTCGGCTGGCTTAATGGTGAGTTCAGGATGGTTTTGTAGGGATTTGATGGCCCTAATCTGAGCCAAAGTTAGGTTGGAGGGATACGCGGAGTTGAAATTTAAGCCTTCGATGGTGTTAGTGACCTGTTGTACAAAGGCCCATATATTGGGATTTGTAGAAAGATTTGGAAAATTCACAGATTTGGGTTTAAAAGAAACAGGAGGGGGGAAGGGGGGAGCACCAAGGGCGGCGGCCTCAAGATTGGTAGGATCAAGAGAGTCGTCACCATCAGTGCACCCCTCCTCCCAAAGTGACATTAATTCTTCGAGGGCTTGTATTTCCGCTAGGGTGGGAACCTGTTGGGAAGGATTTACATGCACATTCTGAACAAGTGCAGTATTAGATTGAGATTTGTCATAGATCACTTTGAAAAGAAGTTTACGTGCAAAAAGATGCACGTCTTTAATAAAGGCGAATTTGTCAAAGTCGTTAGAGGGACAAAATGTGAGGCCTAATTGGAGTACATAGATCTGATCCGCATTGAGTGGAATAGAAGATAGATTGATTACATCAGGGGTGGTTGGTCTTGCTGGATCATTGGCATTTGTGGGTATAAATCGGGGGATGGGCTTGGGAGAGACTCCTGGCCCTGCCCTAAAAAAATAGGTGCAAGTTTGGGGTCTGCTGTAGCAGAGCTGGCTGGAAACATGGAGGTGATAGTGGGTTCACTTACCCTTCGGGAGGTGGTGTGCGTTTGAGGGTGCGGTGGTGCCATTATGCCTGCAGGTGTCTTGATAGAGGATGATTTGGGAATCGCTGACGACTTGGGTTGTGCTTTAGTGAAGGGAGTGGATACGTGAGCGGTCTTTGAATGACCTGTAGGTGGATGTGGT
Source organism: Aquarana catesbeiana (assembly GCF_042186555.1). Taxonomy (NCBI): domain Eukaryota; kingdom Metazoa; phylum Chordata; class Amphibia; order Anura; family Ranidae; genus Aquarana; species Aquarana catesbeiana. The sequence continues at coordinate 132,269,547 of NC_133330.1, forward strand.
AGAGAAGTGGGTCCTAGTGTGCGGTGGAGTGACTCCGAGGATATGGCCGAAAGATCGCCTTTTCTTCTTTTTGCTAATTGTTCCTGTGTCAAATCTTGGTAAACAGTGGAGGTACTGGATGAAAAAGAAGCAGATAAATTGTTAGAGGCATGGTTATTCGAAGTAGGTATATTAGTGGAAAAGGGTTTGTTTCTAGCTTTGGTTTCCTTGGCATTGTCCCAATTGTAGGCATATCCATTTTCATGGGCTGCTAAGTCTCTTAAGAATTTGCTTTCTTTGTCATTAATAGTCGTAAGTGTATATTCCTCCAGGTGTGCGCGCAGGGTTTTATCCCGCTTGCTATACCTGGGGGAGGAAAGACCAAGAGCATGATCTGTGTACCATCGATTGATTGCAACATCAAGTTGTGCCAACTCGGTGGTATATTCGTGGCACAACATGGAGAGCATGTTGAGAGAGCATGATATAAGATTGCTTTCCCAAGAGGTTTTTAATGTGTCGTTGATTTTTTTGATATTGGGGAAAAGTTGTATTCTTAATCCCCAAGGTATTATTTTGTGTTCCGCATATTTTTCAAAGTAGGTTTTATGCCAGTAAATTCTGACTTTTTTTTCCAAGAGACGTTGTAGTCTGATAAATGCCCTATCCAGCTCAGCATCGGTTATGGTAGAAGCATTTTGGGATGCCTGGATGCGGGTCATGAGACCCTCCCAGGCTTCTCCACAGAAATCCGCCATGGCTCCACCCGGGGTCCTGAAAAGAGAAAGAAACCAGTTCTATGATAACACAAAAGATATACACGGATTAATATGTGTTCCAATGATTATCACAGTCACAGTAAGATGAAGATAAGAAGAGATATAATTTGTCAAGATGGCATATAACTAAGGAAGGATAGTGGATTTGTTGGGAATAAACGAAGATAGAAGGATATATAGTTGTATTAAACGCACGTGAGTTTGTTGGATCACATACTGCAGCAGCAATATCTGATGCTTTAAAAACCATGCTTGACACTTGGCACATTGAGAAGTCCAAAGTGCATTTGATTGTCAGAGATAATGCACGGAACATGGCAAAGGCAATGGAGGACAGTGAACTTAAAAGCATACCGTGTATGGCGCACGCTGCAATTGGCTGTGAATGAAGGATTGCGGAGTCAGCGCACCATATCTGATATCGTATCAAAAGGAAGAAAAATTGTGGGTCACTTTAAGCATTCTCCGCTTGCTTATTCCAGATTACAAGCTTTGCAATAGCACTGAAATGACTGCAGCAAGATGTAGCCACTCGGAACAGCACCTACTATATGCTGCAAGTATATAAGAAAGGAGATTCCCCTAGGTGGACTTTAACGGCACTTGCTAACAAATATTTGAGTAATAAGTCTGTGTAGCAGAGTATAGAGAGTAAAAAGATTTTTATTTCAACATACCATAGGTTAAAAACATAATGTATCATACATACAACGAAGCATATTACAGAATCAATAACATTTTTTTGTGTTGTTATCAAGCAATCGATTATACGAGGGCTCTTTTTCACACCCAACGCGTTTCGGAATACAGTGTTTTTGTCCTTCAGGGATGTAGCAGAAAAGAGCAATTCATCTAAAGTAATTAAAATGTGAAATAATGAGTGGGTTACCATGACATGTAAATATGGATGTATTTATCCAGTATATGGATTAAATAATAAATCACTCACTTATAATATGGTTCGTTGAATTATTATAAAACTCCAAAATTGGAGAAGCAGTTGGGCATTATTGCTGGTGTAGCTGTTATCATTGGAACATCATAATTAGCATTAGGTGGAATTACTTGGTAGTAGTCCCATTTAATGGAGTTACACCCAATCTTTTAGACCCATGTATAATTTTTGTTTCCAAATATTTACCCCCTTTTACACATTTTTTTTTACTTCCAGGGGTTCCCTCTCCTTTTGCCTCAGTATATTGCTCTGGCCTGCACGCATCCGGGAGGGACGGGGGTAGGTGAGATACCATGCCCCATTAAATGGGACTACTACCAAGTAATTCCATCTAATGCTAATTATGATGTTCCAATGATAACAACTACACCAGCAATAATGCCCAACTGCTTCTCCAATTTTGGAGTTTTATAATAATTCAACGAACCATATTATAAGTGAGTGACTTATTATCTAATCCATATACTGGATAAATACATCCATATTTACATGTCATGGTAACCCACTCATTATTTCACATTTTAATTACTTTAGATGAATTGCTCTTTTCTGCTACATCTCTGAAGAAGGACAAAAACACTGTTTATTCCGACACGCGTTGGGTGTGAAAAAGAGCCCTCGTATAATCTATTGTTTGATAACAACACAAAAATTTATTGATTATGTAATATGCTTCGTTGTATGTATGATACATTATGTTTTTAACCTATGGTATGTTGAAATAAAAATCTTTTTACTCTCTACTCTGCTACACAGACTTATTACTCAAATATTTGTTAGCAAGTGCCGTTTAAGTCCACCTAGGGGAATCTCCTTCCTTATATACATGTGTATTATTGGATGTGGCACTGCTTTTCTTGACCTAAGGAAGCAAATCACCCCAGATTTACTATATGCTGCAAAGTCTTTTTGAACAAAAGCGTGTTTTAGCTGCATACATTGCAGATTACGAGCTGCCGGCAACATTGAGCCCACATCAGTGGAAGCTAGTTGAAAATAGTTTCTCTTCTATCTCCATTTGAACAGTTAACAAAAGAAATAAGCTCAACTAATGCTTCCATTGCTGAAGTTATTCCCTTGATTGCTGCACTGAAGCGTCTGCTAGGAAAAGAGATAGAAACAGACCATAGCGTAAAACGGCTAAAGCCACTCTACTGGAGGCTGTTACCAACCGATTTCAGGACATGGAGTCCAACCCTCTGTACTGCATTGCAACAGTTCTAGATCCTCGATTTAAAGAGCATTATTTTAATGTAGAGAAAAAGCAGCGTGCACGGGAAATGATACAGGCACAAATGGAGGTGGTGGAAGCATCTGGTGAAGAAGTTTCGAGGTGTAGCACAGAGGGAAGTGAGAAGAAACAGTTGCATACAAGTGAAGAGGAACACGCTCCCTCCATATCTGATATGTTTGAAGAAATTTTACATGAATGCACCCCGGTCCATAGCAGTGCCACAACAAGTGCAGCTACCCAACAACTGGACATTTATTTGGCTGAACAGCCTATCGCCAGAAGCGACAATCCCCTTGAGTACTGGCACATCAACAAACAACGTTTTCCTTTGCTTGCACAGATTGCACGCAGATGTTTATCTGCCCCAAGCACCAGTACAGAGAGTGAGAGACTATTCAGTCTAGCATCTCATATTCTTGTCAATTTTGTTTGAGTTTTGAAAATTTTACAAACAACCATCTTTTATAAACTTAGTTATAATAAATAGTAGCAGTTAAAGAAAACCTGTATTTGATAAGTTAAGTTCCAATATTAAAAGAAAGAAGACTTAAGTTTATCCTATGTTAATCCATAACTGGCATTTCATTAAATGAAACCAGATAGTTACAGTACAAAACAGGTATAACCATTATATAATATGTTATATTTAGTAGAAATTATAAAAAAGAAGATAATATAACTTAGTTTCTTTATTTTTATATATAATATATATATATATATATATATATATATATATATATATATATATATATATATATATATATATATATATATATATATTTGCATTGTTCTGCGTCTGATAAAAAGAAAAAAAAATATATATATATATTCATTGTACATCTAATGAGTGCGTATTAATTAAATGGAACTCAGTAACTATTGTTTAATAATAGATATGGAGTTATAATAGAAGAACTCCGCTACTAGTATTGTGTATAAAAATAGATATAAAAAGAAAAGACAGACTAAAAAAAAAAGTAGAAGAGAGAGAGAGGTGAAAGAAGACTGAAGATAAAGGAAGTAGAAGTTCCCAAGGTTTCTTATAGTAGTATGTGTGTGTGTGTGTATATGTATGTGTGTGTATGTGTGTGTATATGTATATGTATATATATATATATATATATATATATATATATATATATATATATATATATATATATATTATATATATATTGTGTGTGTATATGTGTGTATATATATATATATATATATATATATATATATATATATATATATATATATTTGTAGCTGTGTTATCAAGGTCTTAATAATGTGGTGTCAAAGTTGGGAGAGAAAAAATGAGTCACCCAAGAGTTCTTGGTTTCAGAAATCGTTACTGATGCGGTTTTCCAAGCTTTGGCAATTGTCTGCTTTGCTGCTGTGGTAATTTGTATCAGGAGATACAGATTGAGTGTGTGAAATATTGGCCGGTTTTAGATTTAGGAGTGCAATTGAAGGATCCGGTTTGATCGATTTGTTAAATAGGCTTGAGAGCATGGAAACCTCTTTCCAAAACTGTTTTGTAACTGGACAGTCCCAAAATATATGTATATGAGATCCTAATTCACCACAACGCATCAGATGATGTATGTGTGAAGAAACGCGTAAGGCAGGACTTACTTGGCACGCACTACGTCATTTCTTTGTTTGAACTTCCGTTTTTTGCTAGCCTGGCTGTGGAACGCAAGGCCTTACCACGCCGGCGATCACGGAAGTGTTACTTGTTTTACAGCAACGGAGCATTGTAGCTCCTTTTTAGACTTTATATGAATACTAATTTTTTAATAAAATACCATTTTGGTTTCACGGATTCACACTATAAGTCTCATCCTTTTTACACTATATATGGGAATGCCCATCGTTGGAGATCCTTAATGCCGCTTCTGGAGAGGTGGAATACAGCTGCATGGATTCGAGGGGACACCCCACGCAAGAGAGGTACAACACCTTTGGAACACATCTACTACGCTTGTTACCCCTGTAGGGGTGGGGCGCTCCAGTGAGTGCAAGCACAATTGGATGATACAGATGAAAGTGGGGAACACTTTTGCATGCACCACTGTTCACAGACTGATTTTTAATAGTGTATTAATATACACATGTGTTTAACCCCTTCCCGCCGAGCGTACGCAGATGTGCGTACTCAGCTTTCCGGGGTTATACCGGGATGATGCCCACAGCTGCAGGCATCATCCCGGTACCGTTGTTTAGAGCCGGCGATCGGCTGTCCGAGTATAACAACCAATGCGGCTAAGAGTCGCTCGGCTGTTATACCGGAGGAGCTGGAGGGGACGTCCCCCCCCCCTCCCGCCGCTCTTACCGGGAGGCCCGATGACCAATCGGCCGCCTCCGGTCGATGGGGGCGGGCTGGAACGAAGCCGTGGGCGGCTTCGTTCCAGCCTCCTAATCGTAAACACGGAAGCGACGTCATGACGTAAACACGGAAGCGACGTCGTTTACTCGGCTGCCAATTGCGCCGGTTTTAAAATAATACACAGTATTCAGAATCGCCGTTTTCGGCGATCTGAATACTTTGAAGTGCAAAGGAGGGATTGGAGGTCTTTTAGACTCCCGATCCTTCCATAAAGAGTACCTGTCACCACCTATTACTGTCACAAGGGATGTTTACATTCCTTGTAACAGCAATAAAAGTCATCAAATTTTTTTTTTTTTCAAACACAATTTACAAATATAAAAATAAATAATAATAAAAAAAAAAAATTTTAAAGCGCCCCCGTCCCCGCGAGCTCGCGCAGCAAAGAAAACTGATACAGAAGTCGAGCCCGCATATGTAAACGGTGTTCAAATCACACATGTGAGGTATCGCCATGATCGTCAGAGCAATAATTCTAGCACCTCCTCTGTAACTCTAACCTGGTAACCGTAAAAAAAAATTTAAAGCGTCGCCTATGGAAATTCTTAGGTACCGTAGTTTGTCGCCATTCCACGAGTGCATGCAATTATAAAGCGTGACATGTTTGGTATCTATTTACTTGGCGTAACCTCATCTTTCACATTATACAAAAAATTGGGGTAACTTTACTGTTTGGATTTTTTAAAATTCATGAAAGTGTCCCTTTTCCCAAAAATTTGCGTTTAAAACACTATTGCACAAATACCATGTGATATAAAATATTGCAACAATCTCCATTTTATTTTCTAGATTCTCTACTAAAAAAAATATATATAATGTTTGGGGGTTCTAAGTAAATTTTCTAGCAAAAAATACAGATTTTAACTTGTAAACACCTAATTTCAAAAATAGGCTTAGTCATGAAAGGGTTATACATATTTTTGGGACTAAAAATTTTGATTGGCACCTGGCACTTTATTACCTATTTATTGTGCAGACTAGCATTGTTTTTTTATATACACTTTTTATATTTTTTAAATGTATTTTTGTTATTTTGCTCATTTAAGTATATATATATATATATATATATATATATATATATATATATATATATAATGTATATATATGTATATGTGTGTATGTATGTGTATATATATTGGCTTGCGCAAGTATTCGGCCCCCTTGAACTTTTCAACCTTTTGCCACATTTCAGGCTTCAAACATAAAGATATAAAATTTTAATTTTTTGTGAAGAATCACCAACAAGTGGGACACAATTGTGAAGTGGAACGAAATCTATTGGGTATTAAACTTTTTTAGCAATTAAAAAACTGAAAAGTGGTGCGTGCAAAATTATTCGGCCCCTTTACTTTCAGTGCAGCAAACTCACTCCAGAAGTTCAGCGAGGATCTCTGAATGATGCAATGTTGTCCTAAATGACTGATAGTGATAAATAGAATCCACCTGTGTGTAATCAAGTCTCTGTATAAATGCAACTGCTCTGTGATAGTCTCAGGGTTCTGTTGAAAGCGCAGAGAGCATCATGAAGACCAAGGAACACACCAGGCAGGTCTGTTATACTGTTGTGGAGAAGTTTAAAGTGGAGTTCCACCCAAAAGTGGAACTTCCACTCATCAGATTCCTCCCCCCCTCCGGTGACACAGTTGGCACCTTTCAGGGGGGAGGGGAGTACAGATACCTGTATATTACAGGTATCTGTACTCACTTCTGGCATAGATAGCCGCAGAATCTGCGGTTATTTACGCCACTTCCTGCTCCCTCCCCGCTGCCTGCTGGGAAACACACGGGTCCCAGAGGCAGCAGGGACCATCCGTATTGCGCTGCGCGACTCGCGCATGCGCAGTAGGGAACCGGGAAGTGAAGCCGCACGGCTTCACTTCCTGATTCCCTTACCGAAGATGGAGGTGGCAGCACCCGAGGACCAAGAGACGGTTCGGCCTCGGGTGCCGACATCGCGGGCGCCCTGGACAGGTAAGTGTCCATGTTTTAAAAGTCAGCAGCTGCAGTATTTGTAGCTGCTGACTTTAAAAAAAAAAAATTTTCGGCGGCGCTCCGCTTTAAAGCCGGATTTGGATACAAAAACATTTCCCAAGCTTTAAACATCCCAAGGAGCACTGTGCAAGCGATCATTTTGAAATGGAAGGAGTATCAGACCACTGCAAATCTACCAAGACCTGGCTGTCCCTCTAAACTTTCAGCTCAGACAAGGAGAAGACTGATCAGAGATGCAGCCAAGAGGCCCATGATCACTCTGGATGAACTGCAGAGAACTACAACTGAGGTGGGAGAGTCTGTCCATAGGACAACAATCAGTTGTACACTGCACAAATCTGGCCTTTATGGAAGAATGGCAAGCAGAAAGCCATTTCTCAAAGATATCCATAAAAAGTCTCGTCTAAAGTTTGCCACAAGCCACCTGGGAGACACACCAAACATGTGGAAGAAGGTGCTCTGGTCCGATGAAACCAAAATCGAACTTTTTGGCCACAATGCAAAATGATATGTTTGGCGTAAAAGCAACACAGCTCATCACACTCAACACACCATCCCCACTGTCAAACATGGTGGTGGCAGCATCATGGTTTGGGCCTGCTTTTCTTCAGCAGGGACAGGGAAGATGGTTAAAATTGAGGGGAAGATGGATGCAGCCAAATACAGGACCATTCTGGATAAAAACCTGTTGGAGTCTGCAAAAGACCTGAAACTGGGAAGGAGATTTATCTTCAAAGACAATGATCCCAAACATACAGCAAAATCTACAAAGGAATGGTTCACAAATAAACGTATCCAGGTGTTAGAATGGCCAAGTCAAAGTCCAGACTTGAATCCAATCGAGAATCTGTGGAAAGAGCTGAAAACTGCTGTTCACAAACGCTCTCCATCCAACCTCACTGAGCTCGAGCTGTTTTGCAAGGAAGAATGGGCAAGAATTTCAGTCTCTCGATGTGCAAAACTGATAGAGACATACCCAAGCGACTTGCAGCTGTAATCGCAGCAAAAGGTGGCTCTACAAAGTATTAACGCAAGGGGGCCGAATAATTTTGCACGCCACACTTTTCATTTTTTTATTAGTTAAAGTTTCAAAAATCCAAAAGATTTCGTTCCACTTCACAATTGTGTCCCACTTGTTGGTGATTCTTCACAAAAAATAAAAATTTTATATCTTTATGTTTGAAGCCTGAAATGTGGCAAAAGGTTGAAAAGTTCAAGGGGGCCGAATACTTTCTCAAGCCACTGTGTGTGTATGTATGTATATATATATATATATATATATATATATATATATATATATGTGTGGATATAATCCTTGGTGTCCAGATATATATACTTTCTGGCACGGAACACTCATCCTTATTATATGTAATTTACACATATGTTTTAATCATTTATTTTGATTAGTTGAATACCCACAGTTTTTTATTGCAGATACTTTTTATAGTTACTACACTTTTATTTTTTTAGCTTATTGTGTTATGTTGCACCTAACACTTAATATTTTTTGATGAAGCTCACTTGTAGCATATGCTATTTTTTTCTTGAGTTGACTCTTGCTGTGTACACACACATCTTTACCATACAATTTATTGTATTTACTTTTGCCTGTTTTTGTGTAGGGGTTTACATATACCTTTTAACACTTCTTTACTCCATACGTTGAGTTGGTAAACTTTAGAATAGTGGATTTGATTTTAATACAGTTTATACTTATTATTTGAACAGCACCATTCCCCTGAATAGAGTTTTTTTGTTTCCTAGGACCCCACTTAGGTGGTGTTTTTAATTAGGGGGGCTGCAGTTCTACTTTCCCTAAGTGCGGATTTTTTGTGTTTCCATGGTAACCTCTTTCCAAAACTGTTTTGTAACTGGACAGTCCCAAAATATATGTATATGAGATCTTAATTCACCACAGGCACGAAAGCAGAGCGGAGAGTATTGAACATATTTTGCAATTCTGACAGGGACCAAATACCAGCGCATAAGTACTTTAGCGTTTGTCTCCAGAGCTATAATATTTTGTGAAGATGCTTCCAAATGAAGTCCAAGGTCTCTCTCCCATTTCATCATATACAATGGTAGATCTGCATTGGGCAAAGTAATAAGGTAATTATATAATAGTGATATGAGACCTTTTGAGTGGGGGTCACGTTTACTTATGCTTTCAAAATGTGTGTATTCATCTAGGTTACTTCTTCCTTGTATATATGCTGTGAAAAAATTTTTGATCTGCAGATAACGAAAAAGTTCTGAATTGGGAAGCTGGTGACTATCACATAGTTCAGGGAATGTTTTAAATTAGGTAGATGTCGTTAAGTCACAAAGTTGAGTCAGATCAGAGGGGCTCCATTTTTTAAAAGATTTTGGAAATGTTCTAGCTGGGTAGAAAAGTGGGTTTCTGATAAATGACAAGAGGGGAGCACGTGGAAATTGCAGCCCATGGGCTATTTTAAATTTATCCCAGATGTTAACTGTGTGTTTGGTAATCTTATTAATATTTTTATGATCCGATGGATTGGACCATATTAGATTTGTTAGAGAATGGATCACAGTCAATTGATTCAAGTGCTACCCAATGTGGAATCTCACTTTTCGCATGGTATTTAGGGATATGTGCTATTTGAGCTGCAGTAGGTGGCAAAATTAGGAAATCCTAATCCACCTTTAAGCTTGGGAAGGTACAGTGTGAGTTTAGGTAAGCAAGATTTCCGGGAACCCCAAATGAACGCTAGTGGTTTACGTTGGAGGTTTCTATGAAAGTATGCTGGAACTGGAATGGGTAACATACGAAAAGGAAAAAGGGAAGGATGCTTGTGTTTGTTGTAAAATGTGAGGTGGTAAGGAGATATTTTAAGGCTGTAGATTTTTGGGGGTTGATATTAAGTCCAGATATGTGGGCAAAATTCTCTAGTTTGCTTAAAAGGTTGGGAGCAGAAATATGAGGGGAAGACATAAAAATTAATATATCGTCAGCAAATAAACATAGTTTATGCTGATGGCCAGCTAAGTCTAACCCTTTCATTGAGGGGTCCGTTCGAATAGCCTGAGCAAGGGGTTCAATAAGTAGGGCAAATAAAAGTGGGGACAGTGGACAACCCTGACGTGCTCCTCTATTTTATGTCAAAGAAACCTGATTTGTATCCAGCATATCTAATATAGGCTTTAGAATTATTGTATAATGATGAAACCCAATTAAGAAAGTGGGAACCGAAGCCCCATCTTTGTAGGGTAAAATGCAAGTAGGGCCATGACACTGTGTCAAATGCTTTCTTAACATTTAACGACAGAAGACACATGGGTATTTGTCGTGTTTTAGCTGCTTGAATCAATAGCATCGCCCTGCGTACATTATCCGCTGCTTGGCAAAAAGGCATGAAACCTACTTGATCCTTATTTATTAGTGAGCCTATAATGTTATTTAAACGAGTCACTAGAATTTTAACTAGTAGTTTTATATCAAGTTTAAGCAAAGAAATGGGTCTATAATTAGCACATGATGTTTCATCAGACTGGGGTTTAGGTATCATTTTGATTATAGCTGTTAGTTTCAGGGCGAAAGGATTGATTGTTAAGAAGTGAAATGAAAGCTTCAGACAGCATTGGCGCAAGGAGATGAGAACATTTTTTATAATAAAAGGTAGAAAAGCCGTCAGGGCCTGGTCATTTGTTTAGTTTAAGGGATTTAATGTGCAGATGTAATGGGACTTTCAAGATTTTCATGTTGATTTAAAGGAATAGTTTGGAGTTTAATTTGTGAGAAAAATGTTTCTGCAGAGGATTGGTTAAAAGATCCCTCTTTGTTGTATATGGATTTAAGGTGTTTGTGGAAGGTATGTAGGATCTTTTCTGGATTGCTGGTGTAAGTATTATGGGGCAATTTTAGTCGGATCAGTTTAAATGGGTTGTTTAATTTTTTAAGAGCTTGTGCAAGAAGAGTGCCAGGCTTATTAGATTTTAGATAAAATTTGTGTTTGGAGTTACGTAAAGTTTTATCTACTGAGTCAGACCGGAAAAGATCAAGATTTGATCTAGATTCGTCTAACTGAGATTTGGTCTTGGTATTGAAGTTTATTTTTAATTTTTGTTTTAGTTTCTTTTTTTCTCTTTTAAGTTATGGTGCTTGGCGTAAACAGATTCCACGAAGAACAGGTTTATGTGCTTCCCATAAGGTTAAAGGAGATATGTCAGGAGTTTTATTGTTTTTCAGATAATATATTATGGCTATTTCTAGGTTGGTAGAGTGTGATGGGTGGGATAAGGTTGAGTCATTTATATGCCATGCGGGGTCTTGTGTTTTAGGTATGAGGGAAGTGAAAGTAGAAATTATTGCACAATGATCAGTCCATGGGAAGGGTTTAACAGATGATGTAAGCAATCCCGGGGACATACTTATAGAAATTAGAATGTGATCAATACGGGAAAAAGATTTATGTGAATGGGAATAAAAGGAATATTGACGTTTCGTGGGATTGATTTTTCGCCAGAAATCCAGCAAGGAATGACGCTGAAGAAGTCTTTGGAACATCCGAGATTGAGAGTTGGATGTGATAGGAGTTGGGGATTTATATAAGGATATAAAACGTGGTTCGAGTCTCCACAGATCATAAGTGTGCCCAATTTGTGAGAATCAATTACTTGAAATAGGTGGGAGAGGAAAGACGATGGACTTCTATTAGGAGCATAGTAGGATACCACTGTGATTGGGGCATCACATAGATGTCCTGTAAGGATGAGATAGTGACCTTCTGGGTCTTTGAACTCAGCCTGAAGAGAAAAAGGTGTAGATCAATGAAATGCAATTAGTACTCCCCTTTGCTTAGTCTTAGCTGAAGCAGTAATGACTTGGGGATATAATGTACCAAAATATTTAGGTGTTGAGGTTTCAGTAAAATGAGTTTCTTGGAGGCACACTATATGTGCTTTTGAGGAAGACCATGATCAAAAGACTTTGGTTCGCTTTTGTGGAACATTTAGACCTTGAACATTTAAGGTAAGAACATTTAAAGGAGCCATTATGATAATTTATAAAGGATATTACAAAATATTCCAGACATAGTGTAGATCCAAGTTTACCCCGGGGAGGAGTAAGAAAAAGGAGGAAAGTAGAAGTAGAATAGTTAAGAAGGAAGAGAAAGTGAGAATCATTAGAAGACAAATAACTTACAATAACTTTTAGAAAATAAAAGGATAAGACGATGGCGTTCTGAGCATGCAAAAATCCAGGGATGCCCCTCGCACAAAAGAGTGGAGGAGAGTCCTAAGATAGAAAAATGGGGGGAGCAGTGACTATTTCTGGGGTCCCCCACAACCTAAAAATATAATTAAAAAGAAAACTATAAGTTTGACACCCAAATATGGCAAAAATATGCAAAAAATAGTCAAGTATAAGAAAAGAATTGGCATATTTTCAACATTAGATCAAACTAAATTATTATAACTAAATTGTAATGTTTTACAGTTTGAACGTAAATTAAACATTTTGTTGAATTATGCTGGTTACCTCTGGGTTGTCAGTTGTGGATAAGGCAGTAGTGTCACTAATAAGTAGGGTGATAAATATAAAGTAACGGTTAATAATTATATGATAACAAAATTTACTTCTATGCAGTAAAAAGGATTTTGAACAAAATAAGATAAGACCATCTGTTTAGTAATGAAGGGAATAGGGGAATGGGGTGGGGGGGTGGGGGGGTAGAATTAGAGGAGTAGGAGGGAGGGAAAAAGGAATGTGAGATAGGGGAGGAGGAGGGAAAAGTGAAAAGGGGATAGGGATACATTGGATAATTTAAAAATCCAATAATCTTAATCTAGAGAGGAATAAAAAAAAAGAGAAGAATCTGAAGTTAAACTATGAACTATTTAAGGGAAGTAAATTTAGGATAGGTAAATGGGAATACGTATTTGGTATCTATAGAGTGGGTGAAAGACCATTCAAATTTAAATGAGCTTCAATGAAACAAGCAAAATACATTCAATCCAGGTCTGGGAGTTGAATCAATCCCTCTTGGATGAGCTTTGTTTGTTTCTGTCATTTCTGACATTGGAGGTATTTTGTGGAGAGCTGGATACTGTTCGTCTCTGAGGACTATCTGAGGCCTTTCGCAAAGGTGAAGTTTTTGCAGGGTGTTCAGTAATTCATAGTAGGATTTGCATGAATGTTTGGTGCCTTGATATGTTAATCGAATAGAGAACGGGGGAACCCCAATTGATAAGGAATCTGGTGTTGTTGTAGATTTTGTAGTAAAGGTTTCATCGTGCGTCTTTTAGCAACAGTTATTGGGGATAGGTCAGCAAAGATCTGGTATGGGTGACTTTGAAAAATAAGGGTTTCTTTACCCCGTGCAGCGACCATGATTTGCTCCTTGGTGCGAAAAAAAGTGAAATTTCAAAATTGTCACGAGGAGGACCTTCTGACTTGCGGGGCGCCAATTCTCTATGTATTCTGTCCATTTCCAGTCTCTCAATTGGAATTGACGGTGTTAATTCTTGAAATAGGGCAGTAATTGTTGATGGAAGGTCAATAATAGACTCATGAATACCTTGTATGCGGAGGTTTGAGTGCCGTGCTTTATTTTCAAAGTCCTCCAAACGCGTTCGCAGCAAAAGATTTTCGTCTTTAAGAGATTCCAATTCATTATATTAGTTTCCGTGTCTTCCATTTTGTTTTCTAAGTCAGCAGTGCGCTGACCTAAGTCACAAATTTCTTTGGTCAATTTTTCAGTTATATGGTCAGAGGTCGGCTTTAAGGCTTTCTGCAACATTATCTCTATTTGATTTAGAACATTTGAATGTAATGAATCTGTCTGTTGAGAGGTGGCGCTGTATTCAGAGTCTGTGTCATACATTACATGAGGTAAATGTTGCTGCCTGTCAGCGCGAGATGTGCCTGTGTGAGGAGATTTTGGCTGCGCCATCTTACAGGAGCCTCTGGACAGATTATCTCTGAGGGATTTTGTCTTATTTTTCCCACGGGTGGCTCCCAAAACCATATTAGAATATTCCCAGGGCACCGAGGAAGATGTGGGTAAGCTTTATATGTTGTTTACCCTTCCATATGGGTGTATATGACAGCCATGAAGTCCAGAGAAAAGCGGAGCTTCAGCAGGACATTTCAGTTGCCGTCAGCTCTGCGCATTCGCCCCAGCATCTCATATTCTTGATGAGAAGGGGAACCGTATCTCCTGTGAGAAAGCTGCACAACTTTTGTTCTTAAAGCGAAATCTGCCACTTTTACTGAAATAGATTTATAAATCCATAGCATAGACCAATTCATTTACCATGTTGAACATAGTAAATGAATTGGTATTCGACTGTGTGCTATTGGGCAATTGGAACATACAACATAGTATGACTGACTACCTAGTATGTTCCAATTGTCTAGTTGTGCCATTTGTTGGTTGTTCATTATAGTTCTTCTACAGTTTTTTGCACTTCTTAAATTTAAGTGAGAACTCCAGCTTTTGAACTACTGTACATACATAGTTTGTTGCTGTTGGGCCAAACTATGTCTCTCCCTAAGCTGACAGCCCGCTGCATGTGCAAATGCAAAACTGTATGTTCTGTATCTGTGGCTGTCTACATACTCCAGTACTATACCGCACTGTGTTTCAGGTATGGGCGGAGACTTCCTGAAACACAGACTAGTCTACATTGCTTGCTGTGATTGGCTGAGCACCGCTGCTGTAGACTAGTCTGTTCCGGGAAGTCTCCCCCCATACCCAGGGGCCGGAACACAGTGCGGTCAACTGTATGACTATGTATGTAACCCGCAGCTACATACATACAGTTTTATATCGCACATGCAGCCGCTGACACCTTAGGGAGAGAACTTAGGGAAAAAATTACTAGTTCTCATTGAAGTTGAAAATAAATATTAACCACTTGAGCCCCGGACCATTATGCTGCCTAAGGACCAGAGGTCTTTTTCCAATTTGGCACTGCGTCGCTTTAACTGCTAATTGCGCGGTTATGCAATGCTGTACCCAAACGAAATTTGCGTCCTTTTCTTCCCACAAATAGAGCTTTCTTTTGATGGTATTTGATCACTTCTGCAGTTTTTATTTTTTGCGCTATAAACGGAAAAAGACCGAAAATTTTGAAAAAAAATGATATTTTCTACTTTTTGTTATAAAAAAAATCCAATAAACTCAATTTTAGTCATACATTTAGGCCAAAATGTATTCGGCCACATGTCTTTGGTAAAAAAAATGTCAATAAGCGTATATTTATTGGTTTGCGCAAAAGTTATAGCGTCTACAAACTAGGGTACATTTTCTGGAATTTACACAGCTTTTAGTTTATGACTGCCTATGTCATTTCTTGAGGTGCTAAAATGGCAGGGCAGTACAAAACCCCCCCAAATGACCCCATTTTGGAAAGTAGACACCCCAAGGAAATTGCTGATAGGCATGTTGAACCCATTGAATATTTATTTTTTTTGTCCCAAGTGATTGAATAATGACAAAAAAAAAAAAAAATATTTACAAAAAGTTGTCACTAAATGATATATTGCTCACACAAGCCATGGGCCTATGTGGAATTGCACCCCAAAATATATTCAGCTACTTCTCCTGAGTACGGGGATACCACATGTGTGGGACTTTTTGGGAGCCTAGCCGCGTATGGGACCCCGAAAACCAATCACCGCCTTCAGGATTTCTAAGGGTGTAACTTTTTGATTTCACTCTTCACTGCCTATCACAGTTTCGGAGGCCATGGAATGCCCAGGTGGCACAACCCCCCCCCCAAATGACCCCATTTTGGAAAGTAGACACCCCAAGCTATTTGCTGAGAGGCATATTGAGTCCATGGAATATTTTATATTTTGACACAAGTTGCGGGAAAGTGACACTTTTTTTTTTTTTTTTTTTTTTTTTTGCACAAAGTTGTCACTAAATGATATATTGCTCACACAGGCCATGGGCCTATGTGGAATTGCACCCCAAAATACATTTAGCTGCTTCTCCTGAGTATAGGGATACCACATGTGTGGGACTTTTTGGGAGCCTAGCCGCGTACGGGGCCCCGAAAACCAATCACCGCCTTCAGCGTTTTTAAGGGCGTGAATTTTTGATTTTACTCTTCACTGCCTAACACCGTTTCGGAGGCCATGGAATGCCCAGGTGGCACAAAACCCCCCCAAATTACCCCATTTTGGAAAGTAGACACCCCAAGCTATTTGCTGAGAGGCATGGTGAGTATTTTGCAGCTCTCATTTGTTTTTGAAAATGAAGAAAGACAAGAAAAAACTTTTTTTTTTTTCTTTTTTCAAATTTCAAAACTTTGTGACAAAAAGTGAGGTCTGCAAAATACTCACTATACCTCTCAGCAAATAGCTTGGGGTGTCTACTTTCCAAAATGGGGTCATTTGGGGGGGTTTTGTGCCACCTGGGCATTCCATGGCCTCCGAAACTGTGATAGGCAGTGAAGAGTGAAATCAAAAATTCACGCCCCTTAGAAAGCCTGAAGGCGGTGCTTGGTTTTCGGGGTCCCGTACACGGCTAGGCTCCCAAAAAGTCTCACACATATGGTATCCCCGTACTCAGGAGAAGCAGCAGAATGTATTTTGGGGTGTAATTTCACATATTCCCATGGCATGTTTGAGCAATATATCATTTAGTGACAACTTTGTGCAAAAAAAAAAAAAAAAAAAATTTGTCTCTTTCCCGCAACTTGTGTCGCAATATAAAATATTCCATGGACTCGACATGCCTCTCAGCAAATAGCTTGGGGTGTCTACTTTCCAAAATGGGGTCATTTGGGGGGGTTTTGAACTGTCCTGGCATTTTATGCACAACATTTAGAAGCTTATGTCACACATCACCCACTCTTCTAACCACTTGAAGACAAAGCCCTTTCTGACACTTATTTTTTACATGAAAAAGTTTTTTTTTTTTTGCAAGAAAATTACTTTGAACCCCCAAACATTATATATTTTTTTAAAGCAAATGCCCTACAGATTAAAATGGTGGGTGTTTCATTTTTTTTTTTCACACAGTATTTGCGCAGCGATTTTTCAAACGCATTTTTTGGGGAAAAAACACACTTTTTTAAATTTTAATGCACTAAAACACACTATATTGCCCAAATGTTTGATGAAATAAAAAAGATGATCTTAGACCGAGTACATGGATACCAAACATGACATGCTTTACAATTGCGCACAAACGTGCAGTGGCAACAAAATAAATACATTTTTAAAAGCCTTTAAAAGCCTTTACAGGTTACCACTTTAGATTTGCAGAGGAGGTCTACTGCAAAAATTACTGCCCTCGATCTGACCTTCGCGGCGATACCTCACATGCATGGTGCAATTGCTGTTTACGTTTGACGACAGACCGCCGCTTGCGTTCGCCTTAGCGCAAGAGCAGGGGGCGACAGGGGTGCTTTTTTTTTTTTTTTCTTTTTTTTTCTTTATTATTTTTTTGCTTTTTTATCTTATTTTTAAACTGTTCCTTTCATTTTTTTTTTTTTTTTAAATCATTTTTATTGTTATCTCGGGGAATGTAAATATCCCCTATGATAGCAATAGGTAGTGACAGGTACTCTTTTTTGAAAAAATTGGGGTCTATTAGACCCTAGATCTCTCCTCTGCCCTCAAAGCATCTGACCACACCAAGATCGGTGTGATAAAATGCTTCCCCAATTTCCCAATGGCGCTATTTACATCCGGCGAAATCTAAGTCATAAAATGCTCGTAGCTTCCGGTTTCTTAGGCCATAGAGATGTTTGGAGCCACTCTTGTCTCTGATCAGCTCTATGGTCAGCTGGCTGAATCACCGGCTGCATTCTCAGGTTCCCTGTTGAGACAGGAGAGCCAGAGAAAAACACGGAAGACGGTGGGGGGGGCATTCCCTCCCACGGCTTGTAAAGGCAGTCTAGAGGCTAATTAGCCGCTAGGATTGCTTTTACATGAAAGCCGACCGCTGGCTGAAAAGAATGATACCAAGATGATACCTAAACCTGCAGGCATCATTCTGGTATAACCATTCAAAGTCGTGAATGGCGTACCTGAAGACAAAAAAATGGTTAACAATAAAGCACAGTAAACTATAAATAATTACATACCTGAAAAACAAACATGATAAAACATAATAACAATAACAATAAAACACTGCAGAATAGAATATAGAATACAGTAAAAAAAGAGCAGAACAATAGAGAGAGAGAATAGAGAGAGAGAACAATAAAACGACAACTATTTTTTTTTATTTTATATATATTTTTTTTTTTTTACACTTTTTTTGTAACTAACTTTTATAACTGTAACCGGTTCCAGGTTCGGGTCTCTCAAAATGCGATGGCATCTTGGGAGACCCTGTGAAAGTGTGCCTAGTCTGTGCAATGCTGTACCCTACGCTAATACTCAACTAGTGTATGGTAGCGTTCAAAACATTCACCAATGCAAAGACCAGGATTGTCAGGACAGGAGGGACAATAATAGCGGGTGTCACGCCTATATCCACGCTTGCTGCAGACACAACATCTTTTTGGGGGGGTTCGTTGGGTAGGGGTACTCGGGAGCACATAAAAATGCCTCTCATGCAGCCGACTGCATTTGGTTGGGGATGTGAATGGGGGAAGTACGGGCGCTGCAGAAGTGGTGGGTTCCCAATTAGGATTGGCGAATGCAGCAGGAAGGGCACTATGGGCACGACGGGCCTGTGTTTGTCTTTTTGGTGGCAGCGGGACACTACTTGTGCTTGTCACCTCACCAGCTTGAACTGCACTTATGGGACTCGCCACGTCACCAAGTGTTACTGCAGCGCTGGTTTGACTACGACCGGGGTGTACTAGGCCGCTGGTGCTTGCCAGTTCAATAAAAAGCTTCCAAAAAAACTGTTAGCGATCGCAGGGATCAGGCCTGACTCTGCGAACGCTGCAGTTATGCGTTTAGTGTTTTGTAAGTGACAGTGATCGATCGATACTGCACTTGGGTGGGCTGGGCGGAGGGGCAAAACGCAGGTGCTAGCGGGTATCTGGGCTGATCCCGCTAACACTGTGTTTTTGGGAACCCTAAACTGCTGGGGACGCTAGTATAGATCTGATCAGATCAGATATTGATCCGATCAGATACTATACCACTAAGGGAGGCGCATGCTGCGTGCGTGGGTGTTAGCGGTACTGGCGCTAATCTGACGCTGCCTGGGGCGACGCATATCACCGCCGGGCGATCAGGGGGCTAAACCTTTATTAGGTAATAAACGGCGGGTGCCCTGACACTATAAAAAATAAACGAACTAACCTGCGTCACCCGTAACGGTTATACGGTGATCAGTGGTGAAAGGGTTAACTAGGGGGCAATCAAGGGGTTAAAACATTTATTAGGTAGTATATGGGGGTCCCTGTCACTATAAAACGCTGACGGCGAACCTAAATATTTACCTCACTAACTAGCGTCACCAGCGACACTAATACAGCGATCAGAAAAATGATCGCTTAGCGACACTGGTGACAGGGGGTGATCAAGGGGTTAAAACTTTATTAGGGGGGGTTAGGGGGGTACCCTAGACCTAAAGGGGGGTAATACTCACTGTCCCAACACTGTAACTGTCACAAACTGACACTATGCAGTAATCAGAAAAAAAAAAAAAAAAAAAAAAAAAAAAAACCTGCTGGTGTCAGTTTGTGACAGGGGGGGGGTGTGATTGGGGGGGGATCGGGGGGCGATCGGGGGGGGGATCGGGGTGTTTTGTATGCCTGGCATGTTCTACTGTGTGTGTAGTGTGTTGTGCACTCACATTGATGTCTTCTCCCCTCGGCGCTGGAACGGAAACTACCGAGCCGAGGGGAGATGACATCATTTCCTTTGCTGCTGTTTAGCATACAGCAGCAAAGGAATGTTCCCATTGGCCGGCGGCGATCGCGAGGGGGGGGCCACGAACGGATGGCCTCCCCCTCATCTCGGATCGCCGGGGAACAGAACGGGACCGCTTCGGGCACCGGGGGGGGTCCGATCGGACCCCCCACCCGCGAGAGGCAAATCACGTACATGTACGTGATTTTGCCTGCCCGTGCCGCCTTGCCGACGTAAATCGGCGTTAGGCGGTCCTTAAGTGGTTAAAATAAAAATTTTATTATAGCATACTGTTATATTTACAGAAACTGTTATAAAACAGAATAACTGCCTTCTGCCATATTTCTGTTATGGTTAGTTGACAGTTGTTCTTTATACATAGTTTGTGGTGTTGTTGGGCCAAACTATATCATTGTCTTGCCCTAAGCTGTCAGCCCGCTGCATATGCAAAACTCTATGTTCTGTATCTGTGACTGTCTACATACTGCAGTACTATACACTATACCACACTGTGTACCGGGTATGGGCGGAGACTTCCAAAAACACAGACTAGTCTACATTGCTTGCTGGGATTGGCTGAGCACCGTTTTGTAGACTAGTCTGTGTTCCCAGAAGTCTCTGCCCATACCCGTGGGCCGGAACACAGTGCGGTCTACTGTATGACTATGTATGTAACTCGCAGCTACATATATACACTTTTATCGCACATGCAGTCGCTGACACCTTAGGGAGAGAACTTAAGGAAAAAATTACTAGTTCTCAAGTTGAAAATAAATAAAAAATACATTTTATTATAGCATTAGCTATAATGTTATTCTGTTTCTGTAAATATAAGTTTAACGGCCTTCTGTCATATTTCTGTTATGGTTAGTTCTTTATACTTAGTTATACATAGTTTGTTGTTGGGTCAAACTATGTCAGTCATTGTCTTTCCCTAAGCGGTCATCCTGCTGCATGTGCAAAACTATATGTTCTTTATCTGTGACTGGCTACATACGTACTACACTATACCGCACTGTGTTCTGGGTATGGCTGGAGACTTCCAGAAAGAGGCTAGTCTATATTGCTTGCTGTGATTGGCTGAGCACCGCTGCTGTAGACAAGTCTGTGTTTCGGGAAGTCTCCGCTCATACCCGGGGGCCAGAACACAGTGCGGTCTACTGTATGACTATGTATGTAACCCGCAGGTACATACATACACTTTTATCGCACATGCAGCTGCTGACACCTTAGGAAGAGAGAACTGAATTACTAGTTCTGATTTAAGTTGAAAATTAATAAAATAAAAAAAGTCTTCTTAGACTTAGTCTTTGGCATTTTTATATTATTTATTTATTTTTTATGCCTGCGTGGTTTTTTTTATTTTGTTGTTATGGTGCAATGTGCACTGACTGCAGTCTGCACTGCAGGATATGCTGTAGTTACACTTTAATTTATTATAATTTTGTATTTTTTGTTTATTTTATCTTCTCTGTCCAATTTATGTGGGTTGCTTTTTATTAAAGTACTAATTTACTGGATTGTACTATTCTTTTTTTCATAAAATTAATGATTGCGTTGAATATGAATAATATAACCAATATAACACAATTTTATATATCAAATTTCTTTGTTTAATATATAAAAAAAGCCATTTTCGGTATCGGTTTCGGTTTTGGCCTAGTGTATTTTTCATTTTCGGTATCGGTTTTGGCACCAAAAAACCCATTCGGTGCACCCCTACTTCATGGGGAGGGTGCAACTCTGTTGGGGTAAAGAATGGCCCAAAATTTGGAGGGACTTTTAGAGGAAGCGATAGCCAACAGTGAGCAGAGGTCAGAGGGTACTAATAGAGGTAATATAATACCTAAAACCTGGGGGAGTGGCTGGACAAAACATAATTGCAGCCTCAAAAAAAGAATAAGGAAATTTGCATCCGTACAAAACTGAGAGGCATGTTCACAATTGTCAGGAGCCTAGCTAACAAAATGGAGGAATTGGAGCTGCTGTTACACAAGGAGGATTTGAACTTTGTGGGTATATCAGAAACTTGATTTGACAGCTCACATGATTGGTCAGCATCTATTCAGGAGTATTTGTTTCGAAGGGACAGGGAGGGTAGAAGAGGAGTGATTTGCCTGTTTATCAAAAATGATTTCTTAGTGAATGTGAGTGA
This sequence comes from Aquarana catesbeiana, assembly GCF_042186555.1. Lineage (NCBI taxonomy): Eukaryota > Metazoa > Chordata > Amphibia > Anura > Ranidae > Aquarana > Aquarana catesbeiana. The sequence goes on from NC_133330.1 coordinate 132,291,814, forward strand.
TGACCTTGCGAATAGCGAAAGGGGGGAAGTGGAGTCCCTGTGGGTGGAGCTTCAAAGGGAAGAGACAGGCGAGAAATTAATACCCGCATGCTACTGGCCCCCTTATGCCCATATGCTATAGTCCCCCTAACCTAAAGGATGAGAAAAAGTTAGCTGCCCTTTCACAGTTTGAAATGGCAGCGTGTAGGGCAACATCATCATAACGGGGGACTTCAACTATACAGATATTGACTGGGATGAGGGGACATCCAACTCTTTAAATGCCTGTCATTTCTTAAATGTCTTACAGGACAACTTCATGTCCCAATTGGTGGATTCCCAAACTAGAAAGAACGCTTTGCTAGATCTATTAATTACAAATAAAACTGATCTGGGCGCAGATGTGGAGATACTGGTCAATTTGGGAACCAACGATCACTGGATAATTCAGCATAAATCATAGGAAAAGAAGGCACATTGGTAGTACAAAAAACACTAAACTTCAAAAGAACCAACTTTTCTAAACTGTGCTCAATACTAGATATTAAATTGGACCAAATTCTAGAATCATTGAACACTGAGGGAAAAATGAGAGTGCTTTAGGAACATAAATAACGATATCACTAAGTGTATTCTTATGGGTAATAAATCTAAAAGACCGACCGTTAAACCTGAATGGCTAACATTTTATGTAAAAAGACACATTAAAGAGAAAAAAAAAATGGCTTTCAAGACATATAATGCCGAGGGGTCATTGACAGCATTTCAACACTACAAAGAATGCAATAAGAAATGCAAGAATGCAAAAGAGCGAGTCCAGTTGATTATAATCAACACCACATCTACATCTAGATATCTCTCTCTCTCTCTCTCTCTCTCTCTCTCTCTCTCTCTCTCTATATATATATATATATATATATATATATATATATATATCTATATAGAATTTACAGTATTTCACAAAAGTGAGTACACACCTCACATTTTTGTAAATATTTTATATCTTTTTATGTAAACAACCCTTAAGAAATCACACTTTGCCATCTTTCTGGGTATTGGGCTCAAAACCGCTGCAACAGTCTAGGAGCGTGAATATTATCTTCTGTTTTCCCAAGAATTTGGGAGGAGCTTTGAAGCCTAAGAGAGCCATACTTTGTCTCCAACCTTAAAGACGGGGTTTCTCCTCCTTGTCGTACTGTTTCTAGTAATTCTCTTGGGCCCTTTGCATGGTTACCTGGAAGGTTTGGTAGTTAGCCTGGATGGAATTTATCCTGTCCTGAACTGCTGGGACTGAAGCCTCCAGTATGACATTGCACAAGAATGAGGGTTGGAACCCGTAATTGGCCCAGAAAAGGTGACTGATTAGTGGTTGTATGGACTGAATTATTGTATGCAAACTCCGCATATGGGAGTAAAGAGATCCAATCGTTCTGGGGAAAAAGAGCAGAAGCAGCGTAAGTATTGTTCTAAGGTTTGGTTAGTTCTTTCGATTTGACCGTTGCTTTGGGGATTATAGGCTGAAGATAGACATACTTTAATTGAAAGCATTCTGCAGAGCACCCTCCAGAACCCAGAAGTAAACGGCACCCCTCTATCGAACACAATGTTAGGTAAGCCGTGTAGTCTAAAAAAGACAGTCGGACAGTTTGAGGATTCGCAAAAAACGCTCAGTTGAGGAAGATTACAAATTTGAAGCAAAACAATGCTATCGGAGATTTAGAGAAAGAGGCTACCCCCACCATGTCCTTAAGAGAGCAAAAAGTATTGCGAGACAGAAGACGAGGCCGGACTTAATCTTATCCCAGACAAAGACGCAACAAAAGGCTGAAGGTCCGGTGAGGTTTATTATCCCATTACCCATAACCAATTGAATACAGCGTACCGGACTTCTAACTAAACACCTGACCGATCATGTGACCACACACCATGAGGAACTATCTCCCGGAGCATCTATGACAGAGCGGAGTGGCGTCTTGATGTTACATACTGAGCAGCACTTTGAACGGCCTTAGACCCATCCCATGCCCAGTAGAGAGACTGCAGAGACTGACGGCTGAAGCGGTGAGAGCCCAGCTGGGCACCCCTTTCGCTATTTATTTCCAGCCTCTCAATCTGCTGTCGCTCTTTCCTCCATTCATGGAGGGCTGATTGACATAGGAGATATTGGTGAACTGTGGAAATTATTTCTTTTGTTCCGGTCAGCAAATAGGTTCAATGCATACCTTTTTAGAAGTCCTCCATTTCATATTCCACCAAGAGACAGATAATATATCGGAGATTGTTGTATCTATCTATGATCTGGATGTATTAATAATTTGGAATGCTGTCCTTTTACTTGGGTCCGCTGGCGAACAAATAAGCCTAGTGCACTGAAGTTTCTAATGGCTTGCTGAGATCTTCTTTTGATGCATGTAGATTTTGCAATATGGACTGATTGAGTTGCATGAGGAGTATCTCTACTGTAGATATATTTGGTGATTTATTTGTATTACCACTGCTGACACTCTTCAATACATGCTAACATTTGACTTTTCACCACTTAACCAGCAAACCATAGGCCATATTACAGTGCCACCTAGGAGTAAGCACTTTGTGTAAGTGTGAAACGTGTCAGCTATTGTGCTGTACCACCCCAGTGGTGCCCCATGTACCCCATGATCCTGTTTCATGAATAAAAGAAGAATTCAATCAATTTATTCCGGTGTGCAGCTTTCCAGATCTTTTCATCCATCCACACCCCCCTGGAAAAATGAGGACCATGTCTTTCTGCCTGCAGGAGTGCTCTGCATTTGTATCCATTGCTGCAGCATGTTTTTATTATTTTTTGGTTAGGTATAGTGAGATGCATGGTGCCAATTAGGATACACTGTTCTCTGTTCTGCATATACACTTTACTCTGTTCTGCATATACTTTATACCTTTGTGTTTGTATAAACCCCCCTCCCCCCCTTATTTTTCAATAAAGCCTACTATATATTTTGTACCATAAGCCGTGGTTGACCCTTCCTCTTATGTTTCTTTCTGGGGACTCTCTTGTCCCCACCAAAATCATTTTTATACAGTCATTTTGCTTCATTGGATAGGTATCCCATTTAAGTATGACAAATCGGCTGGTACTTCATTAATTTGGTGAGGGTGGCTTCTAGGACTTCTTTTATTTATTTTTTTTAAGCCGTGTAGTCTGACTATTTCTCTTATGAAGGTCTTCGCTGTGTCTGCAGCAGATGGTGTACCCATCATGGGCAAGAAGTGTCATTTTGGACAAATGATCCACGACTACCAGGATGGTTGTAAACTCTTCTGAGGGAGGTAGCTCTACTATGAAGTCCATGGATTTTTCCTTCCATGGTTGCTTCGGCACTGGCAGTGGACGTAACAAAGACTTGATGTTGGACCCCTTATTCCGCTGACAGGTATTGCAGAAGCTAACATATTCCTTGCAATCAGATTTCAGAGTAGGCCACCAAAAATATTATTTTTATTATTATTATACAGAGTTTATATTTTTTTTTATTTATTTTTATTTATTTCAGGTACTTATATAGCGCCGTCAATTTACGCAGCGCTTTACATATACATTGTACATTCACATCAGTCCCTACCCTCAAGGAGCTTACAATCTAAGGTCCCTAACTCACATTCATACATACTAGGGACAATTTAGACAGGATCCAATTAACCTACCAGCATGTCTTTGGAGTGCGGGAGGAAACCGGAGTACCCGGAGGAAACCCACGCAGGCACAGGGAGAACATGCAAACTCCAGGCAGGTAGTGTCGTGGTTGGGATTTGAACCAGCGACCCTAGTATATAGCGCTGACAGTTTACGCAGCGCTTTACAACATTAGGGCAGACAGTACAATTACAATACAATTCAATACAGGAGGAATTGGAGAGCCCTGCTCGTTAGAGCTTACAATCTAGGAGGGAGGGTCAAGTTATACGAAAGGGTAATAGCTGTGGGGGATGAGCTAATGGAGAAAATAATGCAGTTGTTAGATGGAGGCAAGATAGGCTTCTCCGAAGAGGAAAGTTTTCAGGGATCGCCTAAAAGTGGATAAATTTGGATACAGTCTGACAGATTGGGGTAGGGAATTCCAGAGTATGGGCGAGGCTTGGGAGAAGTCCTGGAGGCAGATTTGGGAGGAGGTGATGAGGGAGCTAGAGAGCAGGGGGTCTTGGGAGGAACGGAGAGGGCAGTTAGGTTGGTATTTTGAGACTAGGCTAGTGATGTAGCTGGGGGCAGAGTTGTGGATGACTTTGTACCTTGTTAGTATTACAAATTTCATTTGTTGGGCGAGTGGCAGCCAATGGAGGGATTGGCAGATAGGGGTAGCAGACACTGAGCGGTTTGTAAGGTGGATGAGTCTGGCAGCAGCATTCATTAAGGACTGAAGGGGGGGATAGTCTATTTAAAGGTCAGCCTATGAGGAGGGAGTTGCAGTAGTCGAGGCGAGAGATAACCAGGGAGTGAATCAGGAGCTTTGTGGTTTCATTGGTTAGAAAGGGACGTAGTTTAGAGATGTTGTGGAGTTTGAGGTGGCAAGCTTTGGAAAGTGATTGGATGTGGGGCCGAAAGGAGAGTTCAGAATCCAGGATAACACCTAGCACCCTGACGTGGGGATGGGTGGATGGTTGTGCCATTGCTCTTGACAGATAAGTCAGCGGAAGAGGCACGTGGGGGAGGAAATATTATAAGCTCGGTTTTGGACAAGTTGAATTTGAGGAAGTGGTGTGACATTCATACAGATATGTCGGTTAGTAAGTTAGTGATGCGTAAGGAGACTGATGGAGTGAGTTGAGGGGTGGAAAGATAGATTTGTGTATCGTCAGCGTAGAAATGATATTGAAAGCCATGAGAGGCTATCAGCTGACCTAGGGAAGAGGTGTAGATTGAAAATAAAAGAAGTCCAAGAACAGAACTTTGGGGGACCCCGATGGAGAAGGGAAGGGGAGTGGAGGAAGTAGAATTTTGTAAGTGACACTGAAGGTGCATTGGGATAGGTAAGATGAGAGCCACTGAAGAGCACAGTCGTGGAGACAGAGGGAGTAAAGTTTTTTTGAGGAGGAGGGGGTGGTCAACCATGTCAAAGGCAGCTGAAAGGTCCAGAAGTAGGAGTACAGAATAGTGTCTCTTGGTTTTTGCAGTTAGTAGGTCATTTGTGAGTTTTAAAAGAGCAGTTTCTGTGGAGTGTTGGGGGCGAAATCCAGATTGAAGGGGATCAAGAAGGTTGTTCTTAATGAGGTGGTCACTCAGTTGTAAACCAGGCGTTAAAGGAGTTTAGAGGAAAAGGGGAGCAATTAGGGTGTAGGTTGTTAAGATTGGAAGGGTCCAAGGATGTTTTTTTTTAAGTATGGGGGTGACCAGTGCATGTTTTAGAGCATTGGGGAAAATGCCAGAGGTGAGGGAGAGATTGAAGATGTGGGTTAGAGAGTGTAGGATGGAGTCAGAGGGCGACCCATAGCATTTGAGAGGGAATAGGGTCCACCGGACAGGTGGTTAGGTGGGCGATAGAAAGGAGTTTAGCAGATTTGAATGAGGGGAGTGTCAGTTGTACCTGTTGACATGGGGTCTTAACTGGGGGAGATACCTGTATAGTGGAGATTTTCATCACGGATTGTATCAATCTTGTTTTTGAAGTGATAAGAGTTTACGGGGACTGGATGAGAAGGTGTTATTGAGAGTTGTAATATAGGTTTGCTTGGCAGTGTGGAGGGAAGAATAGTATTTTTGGAGGGAAGATTTATATGGTTGAAGTCTTTAAGAGACTTAGTCTTGTGCCACAGATGCTGAAGAGCGCGACTACGTTTTTTGAGAACTAGTGTCATTTGTTTGCCAGGGTTGTAGGGGTCGAGGCCAGATTCTGCGTGTAGTGAGGGGAGCGATCTTGTCCAGGTTGGAGGACAGGGATTTATTATAGATGGACGTGGCTTGGTTGGGGCAGGACAGCGGAGAGATTTTGTCAGAGGTGGTCAGTAGCAAAATAGAGGAGAGAGGAGTTGAAGTTGCGAAAGTTTCTACGGGTGATGGTTAGGCGATTGGAGGGAAAGGTGGTGGAAGACGGGGTGCTCTGGGGGGATGGGAGGAATCCCACTCCACCTCCCTTGCATCCATTAGGCCTAGGGGAGTGAGTCCAGTGAAGGCCACCCTGGGATAGGGAAGCAGGAGAAGGGGTGTCAGATTAGTGGAGCCAGGTTTTGGTGATGGCAAGTAGATTAAAGGAATTAGTGACACAGAGGTCGTGAACAGTGGTGAGTTTGTTGCAGACAGAGCGAGCGTTCCAGAGGGCGGCAGGAGAGGGGGAGTTTCGGTTGGGAAGAAGAGGAATTGAGACTAAATTGCGTAGATTGTGACTATTGCCAGAGGGTGTAGGTTGATGGGTGTGTTGGGTACAGTTAAATAAGGGAGGCCCAGGAGAAGCAGAATAGTAAGGGAGGTAATATGATAATATGATTTGTATGAGGGGACATGCTTCAGTATCCTGGGGGGTTTGGTAGCAACTGGGCTTAGCATTAGAAAGAGGTGGGAGGGGAGAAGTGAGGGTGATATGTACAGATTTTGGGGTGGAGCAGAGGGGCGAAGAAAAAAGAGTTTGAGGAGAGAGGCTGCAATTGTGAAAAGGAGGAGAGGCAAAGAATGCATGTTTCAGAGAAGAAGGTGAGATGATATGGAAATGAGGTCACCTGCAGTCTGCTGTGGTTTGCTTTGTGCAAATCGCTGAAGTGCAAGAGCAGAAGTGCCACTTATTTAAAGAACCCCACTTTGAAAGAACCCCTTGTATGTGCAGCCCCCTGTATGTGTTCCCCCGTAAAGAAGGCCTGTTTTTATACCGTGTTGGGTGTGGATAGAATCTGGCAATTAATCAATCAGGAGGGGATATTAGGCACACAGCTAGCAGAGCAAAACTTTCACACCACAATCAAACTGCAAAGGGGAATAAAAGGCCAAAATTGTAAAGATAAGGGAACCCATAACTTAGGTAAGACTTAATGGCTAAATAAACATTGAAATAATGTGAGCATTGCTACAGATGGAGTTGAAACAGTGGTGACGAACAGATTTACCAGGTATGCTTGTGAGCAGTCAGTCAATGCTCAGTTGGCATATGGAAGTATAAGCGCAGATTACCAACTATGCTTGTGAGCAGTCAGTCAATGTTCAGTTGGTATATGGAAGTATAAATGCAGATTACCAAGTATGCTTGTGAGCAGTCAGTCGGTGTTCAGTTAGTATATGGAAGTATAAATGCAGATTACCTGTGAAGAGAGAAGAAAATGTTCAGATGGATGGTGCAAGAACAGAAGTGCCACTTATTTAAAGAACCCCACTTCTATGGAAGAACCCCCTGTATCGTTGAACAAGCTCCATAGTCTTTCACACCCCAAAGTGGCCTGAGATTTTATCCTGATACCAAAGGAACCCTTTCTGTTTTTTTAGGGAAGATGCCTCTGGTTCCGGGCATTGGGAAGAAGCCTGTTTAAGTGAGGAGCTCAAATCAGATTGGATCATGAGGAAGTTTCATGGTTTCAGGATTGTGCTGGGAGCTATTTCTTCGGGAGTATCAGAAAACATCCGAGACAAAGCATCGGCCTTCCCGTTTTTGGACCCAGGGCGGTAGGTAATGTGGAAATTAAACCTAGCAAAGAGCAGAGCCCACCGAGCCTGTCGGGGTCTTAAACGCCTAGCAGTGCAAAGATACTCTAGGTTCCTGTGATCCGTGAATATCATAATGGGGTGAGAGGCACCTTCAAGGAGATATCGCCAATCCTCCAGAGCAGTTTTAATGGCCAAGAGTTCTTGATAACCCATGTCATAATTTCTTTCTGACTGACTCCTCTTCCGTGAGGAGAAGGCCACGGGATGGAGCAACGACTTAGGCCCTGGTTGAGATAAAACTGCCCCTGTGGCGACTTCAGAGGCGTCAACCTTCAAGATGTAAGGCAGAACAGGATCAGGGTGTTGTAGGATTGGTGCAGAGGTAAATAATGATTTCAGCTTGTCTAAGGCAGATTGAGCTTCCGGAGACCACAGGAACCGAGCATGTAGACGGGCTACTTGGGTGATAGGTGAAATGGTAGAAGAAAAGTTCTTTATGAACCTTCTATAGAAATTTGGGAAGCCCACAAATCTTTGCACCCCCTTCTTATCTGATGGAGTTGGCCAGTCCAGGATTGCCTGCACTTTTTGTGGATCCACAGCTATACCACCAGTGGAGATAATTGGCCCCAGAAACTGTATTGATTCCTTTTCAAAGTCGCATTTTTCCACTTTCACATAAAGTCTGTGCTTTCTGCGCGTGCAGTACTGTCTTCACGTGTGTACGATGGAGCTCCAGGGTAGTTGAGAATATGAGGATGTCATCCAGGTAAATGATGACAAAATAGTCCTAGATATTCTTGGAAAATATCATTTACAAAATGTTGAAACCTAGCCGGGGCGTTGCACAGTCCGAATGGCATTACTAAATACTCAAAATGTCCAAAGCGTGTTCTGAATGCTGTCTTCCATTCGTCACCCTTTCGGATGCAAACGAGATTGTAGGCCCCCTGTAGATCAAGCTTGGTAAATATCCGAGCAGTACGGAATCTCTGAAAGAGTTCAGGGACTAGAGGGAGAGGGTAGTGTTTTTTTTTTTGGTGATTTTATTAAGCTCCCTGTAATCCACACATGGCCTTTGGGGTCTTGTCTCCTTTTTTTTTTTTTTTTTTTTTTTTTTTTTCTCAACAAAAAAAAAAAGATTCCGGCACCAGCAGGGGAGGAAGAGGGACAGATGAAGCCTTTTCCCAAGTTTTCGTTGATTGTATTGTCGCAATGTTCCTAATTCCATTTCAGAGAGGGGAAATATGCGACAAAACTGAATTTCGGCTCCTGGGAGTAATTTAATCGGACAGACATATGGCCAATGTGGTGGCAGAACATCAGCTTTTTTCTTGTCAAAGACATTCAAAAATTCCTGGTAGGCTGGTGGTACACTCTGGTTATTGGCAGGTACAGGTTGAACTGTCAGGCAACTGGTCATATTTCTGGATTCAGGAACAAGGCAGCGCTGTAGGCAGTAGAGAGAGGTAAACAAAATTTCTCTCTTGATGCAGTTGATCTGGGGATTGTGTGCTTGGCGCCAAGGAGTACACAGGATGACTGGCAACATGGGCGAGCTCAGGACTTCAAAACGTATGAATTCCTGATGGCCATCAGGAGTAGTAACAATAGTAAGAAAGAGAGGAACAGCCTCTTGTGTACCGGGACCAGAACTAGGCAGGGTACCATCAGCCAGGATAACTTCCAACCTACGTTTCTTGGGGAGCAGGGGTAGACCAAGTTTTCTTGGAATAGCTGCATGCCCCAGAATCGACTATTGCCTGAAGCTGAACCCCCTCTTCGACCAATTTTAAAATGATGGGAAGGATAAGGTGAGAAGGGGAAGTTCCGGAAACCTGGAAGTACACTGGGGAGTAATTGAGTGGCTTGCTGGGCCTTATAGGGCAGTTGCACAGGAAGTGTCAGTTTCTTCCACAATAGAGGCTTGACGCCGACGTTTTTCCTCAGGAGTCAGTGCTGATCGCACCAGACCAATGAGCATAGCGCCAATTTCCGGGGTTGATGTACTGGAAGTCTGTGATCGTTCGGCCTGGTGCTCCCGTAGGCATCTATCCAGCTGAATGGCCAATTGAATGAGACCCTCAAGAGTAGTAGGGATACCATTCCTGGCCAACTCATCCTTGAGGGATTCAGAAAGTCCTAGGCGGAACTGATGTTTTAAAGCAGCCTCATTCCAGCCAGTATCTGCAGACCACCATCGGAAGTCCACGGTATAGTCCTCCACCGGCCACTGTCTCTGCCGTAGAAAGTGCAGAGCGGCTTCAGCGCTGGCCGTACGCTGGTGATCTTCATAGATCTTCATAGAACTGTGACATAGCTGCAAAGAATGTATCCACTGTGCTAATTGGGTCCCTCCATTCCCATAAACTGTGGGCCCATGCCTGGGGTTCATTGGACAGCAGAGAAATAAGGAACCCAACTTTGACAGTCTCAGTGGAAAAAGTCCGGGGTTGCAGGGCCAGGTATTGTAAGCAGGCATTCTTAAAGGATCTGAATTTTTGTCGATCTCCGGAGAATCGTTAAGGGGTTGGTACTCGTGGTTCTGGAGATGGGGTCATAGCTGTGAAGCTGGTGGAAGATGGACCTGAGCCTGTAGAAGCAGATGGTACCGTTAAATGTTGTAGCCTACCCTCTAACTGGAGGTATCCTTCCTGTAGTCTTTGGACCACTTGAGTAAGGGTAGTTGCCTGTTGGCACAAAGCCTCTATTGGGGAAGCACCTCTGCCGGCCTCAGACATGGCTCGATTATACTGTCAAGTCCTGGGTGCAAGGCCGGATTTCTGAGAGGGCGCCCCTTGCGGCTAAGTGCAGCGTACCCCTGGGAGTGAGATTGTGCCCAAAGGTGCACAGATTGCCAAGAGCTGCTACTGGGTAGCTGGGTAGTAGAGGGCAACTGGGATGCACTGGTTAAACTGATTGGGCAACCGTGTGAGGAGAGATCCCAGGTATGGAGTAGTAGAGCAAACCAGGGACATTATTAGATAAGCACCTGAATGACCGCAACATACAGGGATATATAATGTAATACTGACACATAATCACACACATAGGTTGGACTTGTGTCTTTTTTCAACCTCACCAACTATGTAACTATGTAAGGGTCAATAGCCAGGCCAGGGGTCATACATAGCAGGATCAGTCCGAGACGAGGTACAGCAGGATAAACCGGGAACAAAGTCAGTAGCCAGGCCAGGGGTCAAACACCATGGGGGAAACCAAGGTACAGGTGCGAAGACTGGAGAATAGTCAGGTCCAAGCCAGGGGTCGATGCAGGCGGAGAGCAGGAGAAGAAAGGCAAACAGCGTAGTAAATGGGAATAAGATGCAGATGACAGGTACAGGAGACACCGGAAGCTGATGATAATCCAGCAACCTGCATGCATCTGCAGCAGGTTTAAATAGACCAGAGGGCGCCAATAATTACTACGATGCTTCTGCGCGCACCCGCCGCTGCGGACCTGCGTGCCCCCGTGCATGCACACGGAGATTCGTCCGGAGCGACCATGATGGATACTGGCAGGATTGCCCATCCTACGTCCATTACCCTGACAGTCACTCAAGTGCTAAACTGACCTAAAACAATTGAGGTAGACTGAGAGGATTTCAAGAACAGTGATCGGTTTCTAATTACCAAGTAAATGGGCCCATACTCCTACCTTTTACACAGATGGAACAGGCATAGTCACTCCTTCATGCTGTGGAGCATAAACTCCTCACAGCTCCTATGCACAGTGTCTCCGTATTTATAGGATCTATAGGGCACCATATCAGCCATTTTCCCACCCTGCCCCGTCATTCATTGGCGTCCAAGACGCCAGATATCTCGGTGGCACGGCTGGATATGCCACAGCGCATGCACCGCCATTTCGCGAATGCCCTTTGGTAGCAGGAAGGAGAGCGGAACGCCGATCCCCAAACGTCCCCTCCCACCACTCAACCTGACTCTGAAACGATGGGAGACAGGAAAAGGAAGGGAGGTGGAGAATGAAGGGGAAAGGCTAGAACATCCACCCCATCCCACTAAGAGCCATCATTTAGTTCAGATGGTGTCAAGCATGTGTGGTGGAAACCATGTGAGGAGTACAAAGACAAGTGTGTCTTGCCTACAGTCAAGCATGGTGGTGCGAGTGTCATGGTATGGGGCTGCATGAGTGCTTCCAGCACTGAGGAGCTACAGTTCATTAAGGGAACCATGAATGCCAACATGCGCTGTGACATACTGAAGCAGAGCATGATCCCCCTCCCTTCGGAGACTGGGCCGCAGGGCAGTATTCCAACATAACTGCCCCAAACACACCTCCAAGATGACCGCTGCCATGCTATTGAAGCTAAGGGTAAAGGTGATGGACTAGCTAAGCATGTCTCCAGACCTAAACCCTGTTGAGCATGTGGGGCATCCTCAAATGGAAGGTGGAGTCATGGAGGAGTGGAAGAGGACTCCAGTGGCAACCTGTGAAGCTCTGGTGAACTCCATGCCCAAGAGGGTTAAGGCAGTGCTGGAAAATAATGGTGGCCACACAAAATATTGACACTTTGGGCCCAATTTGGACATTTTCACTTGGGGGTGTACTTTTGTTGTCAGCGGTTTAGACATTAATGGCTGCATGTTGAGTTATTTTGAGGGGTCAGCAAATTTACACTGTTATACAAGCTGTGTACACTCACTACTTTACATTGTAGCAAAGTGTAATTTCTTCAGTGTATTCACATGAAAAGATATAGTAAAATATTTACAAACATGAGGTGTGTACTCACTTTTGTGAGATACTGTATACTTTGTACATTCACATCAGTCCCTACCCTCAAGGAGCTTACAATCATAAGGTCCCTAACCCACATTCATACATACACATATGAGGGCCAATTTAGACAGGATCCAATTAGATATAGGATACTAATTTTCCCCTTGCTCCCTCTGGGTGTATATCGGGACCGTCTGAGCTGATCTCCTGTCTGGGTGGCTGCCACCCCCATAGCACCTTATACCATTCATGCTCCCAGCTATGCCTAATGATGATAGTCTTTGATTTATCTATACGCCCTTTGGGGTTGACTTTGTCTGATATTACACACATTAAGTTGTGGAAACACTATATGTATATGTTCATCACTTATTCATATGTTATCACTTATTTTCTTTTGCATTTCAGTAACCATACCTCAGAACACCCTATGTACCCCTGAGGAAGCATGTAATGTGTTGGGATAAAGCACCAAATGGCCCTCCTGGTCAACCTCTTCTGGGTGTAATATAGTGTTATGCCTTGGATGCCTTCCGTCTCTATTGCATAGAGTATTTCTAGAATATCCTACAGTTTTTATTTATTTATTTATTTCAGGTACTTATATAGCGCCGTCAATTTACGCAGTGCTTTACATATACATTGTACATTCACATCAGTCCCTACCCTCAAGGAGCTTACAATCTAAGGTCCCTAACTCACATTCATACATACAAGGGACAGTTTAGACAGAATCCAATTAACCTACCAGCATGTCTTTGGAGTGTGGGAGGAAACCGGAGTACCCGGAGAAAACCCACGCAGGCACAGGGAGAACATGCAAACTCCAGGCAGGTAGTGTCTTGGTTGGGATTCGAACCAGCGACCCTTCTTACTGCTAGGCGAGAGTGCTACCACTACACCACTGTGCCGCCCAAATGTGGTACTTTACCATCATGGGGTTGGTCTCTGCTTATATGGTTCGCTGAGCTTTTGTTTTAAGGGGGATTTGTTACCCCATATCCTTTTTAATGAAATATGTAATTATTTTTTTAATATAATTTTCTGGTTGTATTACTCTGTTAGAAGGTTTCAACGCCTCTAAAGTCCTACCCTTTCTAGTTAAACATTTTTTCTAAGAAATGTAAGAATGCAATCAGGGCAGCTAAAGTAGACCATGAAAGGCACATAGTGGAGAAGAGTAAAATACATCCTAAGACATTTTTTAAATATATCAACAATAAAAAAGCGAGGTCAGAGCACCTTGGCCCCATTAAGGATGATGACGGGAAGTTGGTTACAAATGACAAGGAGAAGACAACTGTACTAATTGCTTTTTTCTCAGTTTTTACACAGGAAAAGAGTTATAACAGCCACGACTGTATTGTTAGTAACACGTGGCAGGATGTAACCTATCTTTCAGCCTCATCAGAGGTTCCTGCCATTTGCAGTAGGGGAACATCATTTTCAGTCTGTGGCTCTACTTTTCGGGCTTTCCACAGCTCCCCCCAGATGTTCACAAAGATCCTAGCACCAGTACTGGGTCTTTTAAGGGCCCAAGGGACCTTGGTGCTCGGGTATCTGGACGACCTCCTGCTCAGAGATAACTCACTGCAGGCTCTAGAACAGAGCATAACCTGCACAGTGTGGTATTTGGAAAGCTTAGGCTGGATCATAAATACCGAAAAGTCAGCCTTGAGACCAGCTCAAAGTCAGAAGTATTTAGATCTGATCCTAGATACGGTCCAAGCAAGGGTATTTTTGCCACCCTTAAGGATTTGTGCCCTGAAGGATCAGGGTGCGTCAGATAAGGGGCACCAGACAACCCTCCATTCGGCTCTGTATGAGTCTTCTAGGAAGGATGGTGTCCTCCGAGGCAGTGCCCTATGCCCAGTTCCATTCCAGGCCTATACGACAAGACATCTTGTTGCCTTGGAACAGGAGAGGAAAAGCCGTGGATTATCCAATGTTCTTATCTCCTCAGGCATGCTTAGGCCTAAACTGGTGGTTGCAGGATCAGAACACGTGAAAGGGAAGATCCTAACTTGGAGAGTATAGACTACAGTTGCCAGTCTCAGGCTGGGGAGCGACCCTAAAAGGGCTCACAGCTCAGGGGAAATGGTCAAGGACAGAACAGATCCTGCCCATCAACATCCTGGAGTTACGGGCAATACGTCTGGCCCTACGGTCCTTGACAGTGGAGCTTCAGGACTGCCCAATCAGGTTTCAGTCCAACAATGCCACTGCAGTAGCCTATATAAACCACCAAGGCGGTACCAGGAGTCGTTCAGCTCTGAAGGAGGTGAACCACATACTAGCCTGGGCAGAGGGACATATGCCGATTTTCTATCGGCAGTCCATATCCCAGGAGTAGAGAACTGGAAGGCAGATTATCTAAGCCGCCAGAAGATCTGCCTGGGGGAATGGTTTCCTACTCCCAAGGGTGTTCCAGGAAATTTGCCAGCGTTGGATGGCCAGAGGTCGACCTATTGGCATCCAGGTTCACCAACAAGCTACAGCAGTTTGTGTCCCGAACAAGGGATCCTCTGGCAATCGGAGCAGATGCTCTGGTAGTTGCATGGAGCCAGTACTCCCTGGTTTATGCTTTCCTCCCCAGTCCCTCTCCTTACACATTTGTTGCACAGGATTCAGAGAAGGGGATCCAGCCATTCTGGTGGCACCAGCCTGGCCCAGAAGGCCCTGGTTCCCGGAGATTGTGAGATTGGCAATAGACGGGCCTTGGGCGCTTCCATGCCGCACTCGTCTACGGTCTTGAGGTCCTATATTCCACCCCAATTTATTGTCTCTAAATTTGACGACATGGCTGTTGAAGCCAGGGTGTTGAAGGACCGTGGTATCTCAGGACCAGTGGTGTCTACCCTAGTGAATGCTAGAAAAGCTGTCATTGGGAAGATCTATCATAAGGCCTGGAAGACTTATATTGCTTATAGTGAAGCCCGAAAATGCCATCCTAAGAAATACGCGATTAGGAGAATTCTCTTTTCTACAATCAGCTGTGTAAATCAGATTGGCTTTGAGTACAATCAGAGGTCAGATTTCAACCCTGTCAGTATTCTTCCAAAGGTCTCTAGCCTCCCATTGGCTGGTCCGAACCTTTATGCAGGGGGCAACTCTTTTGCTTCTCCCCCATTAGGTCACCTATGTGTCCTTGGGACTTGAACTTGGTGCTGTCTGTGTTACAGAAACAACCATTTGAGCCTATCAAGGAAATTCCATTAGACTTGCTGTCACGCAAGCTAGCCTTCCTGATGGCCATCACCTCGGCTAGAAGGGTGTCGGAGTTGGCCCTTTCGTTCAGGGGACCATACTTGATCCTTCACCATGACATGGTTGTGTTACAACCTGTTCCGTCCTTTTTGCCAAAAGTGGTGTCAGCCTTTCAATTAAATCAGGACATTATTTTGCCTTCTTTTTTTCTCTCCACCTCGTTTCAGCGGAAGAGACGACTGCATTCCTTCGACATTGTCCGGTAGTCAAGGTTTATTTGTCTTGATCTGCGGAGATCCGAGGATCAGACTCCTTTTTTGTTTTACCAAAAGGACCCAAGAAGGAGCAGGCAGCTTCCAAAGCTTCCATTGCCAATTGGGTCTGTCAGTTGGTCATTCAGGCCTATGGTCTGAAACATAAAGCTCCTCCCTTTAGGGTGAGAGCTCATTCTACCAAGAGTGTAGGAACTTCCCTGGGCTTTTCGACATCAGGTATCTGTGGCTCAGATTTGTAAGGCTGCTACCTGGTCTACAGTGCATAGGTTCACAACATTTTATCAAGTGGATGTTCGAGCAGCCGAGGATTCTTGATTATTGCTCTGGTACGTCCCAGTAGGTAATGAATATTATAATGTGTCCCATGATGTATGAAAAAGAAAATAGTATTTTTTCGTCATACTTACCTGTAGAATCCTTTTTTCTTTGAATACATCATGGGACACAGAGATCCCGCCCCTCTTTTTTGAGTATTCAGTGCTTGCTACAAAATTGAAGTACTTCCTGTATGGGAGGGGTTATATAGGGGATCACTTCCTTTCTAAGACTTTGTCTACCAGTGTCCATTCGTCTAGAGATGGTGTATAACCCAGTAGGTAATGAATATTAGCTTAACTCTGTGTCCCATGATGTACTCAAAGAAAAGGGTTTTACAGGTAAGTATGAGGAAAAAATCCTATTTTTTTTCAGAACCTCGTTGAGGTAGGTCCAGCAAATGCGATCAAAGGCCTTTTCTGCGTCCAGCGCTAGAAGCAAAGAGGGCGTTTTTCTGATCTCAGCATAATGAATGATATTGTGACATCTGATGTTTGTCTACCTTTGGTAAATCTAGATTGATCCGGGTGAATTAAAGTAGGCAATATCCACAAGTCTAAAGGCTATAAGTTTTGCGTATAGCTGTAGGTCATTGTTTAATAATGAGATTGGCCTAAAGTTTTGAGGAGAGTTAGGGCTTTTCCCCGGTTTTGGCAGTGTAATAAGAGCCCTTAACTTTTCCTGGGGAAAAGAGAAAGAGGCAGCAGCAGAGTTGAACGTTGTAGCTAGGTGTGGTTTTAATGTTTTAAAAGTAATCTCCGCTATAGCCATCAGGCCCTGGTGATTTATTGTTGGGGAGGGAATCTATTGCCTTGCAAACTTCAGCTATGGTAAAGGGTGCATTTAATGCTTCCAGTCAGAAATGCAATAAGGTAGGTAGGTGAATTTTTATTTAAAAAATTTAAAATATCTGCTAATGGTTGAGGGGTTGTGGAATCTTCATGAAAATTATAAAGGGGACCATAATAGCAGCTAAAGGCGCCAGTAATCACCTGTGGATTCAGCACTTTTTACTTGGTAACAGGGTGATAGTTAAAAGGTGGTTCAGTTTTGTTTCTGAAGCCTTGGAGGTGTCTAGCTAACAAAAAAAAACGAAAGCATTTCTCCAAGAAGAAAGTACGGAGGTCTCTCCATAACTTTAGAACTTTAGGGCAGGGTTAGGGTTGGATTTATTAGCTATTTCGTGCAGTTCTGTTAGTAGTTGATCTATAAGTTGCCGCCTTTTCCTTTTAGCCCTAGCACCAAGTTTATAAAAACAGTCCCCACATGTAAGACTTTTGGGTATTCCACAATATTAATGGGTCATTGACAGAACCTTCATTAAAGGAAAACGCCAGCTATTCCTCCTCAAAACAGATGCATTGTGCATGTACCGGTAATCACAACCCCACTGTCAGTTTATCTGCATTTTACCTCATTTAGCTGTATAAAGCAGGTTTTTGTGTCTGTGATGTCACTCCTGGCTGAATTTCTAAATTCTCTGACTTCCTGTTTCCTTGCTGTGCCAGTCCTGATCATACATGTCCCATGATCCTTTGAGCCTTTGTAGTTTCAGGGTAGGCTATGGGAGTCGCATGTAGCAGCTGTGGGAGTTGATGTGGGCGGGTCTAAGGGTTACCGTGGGTATTTCTGGTCCTTCATGTGGATGGTAAAAGAGGAATTTAATTGTGTTATCACCGCCCACACTCTGTTCCTCTCTGCAGTGAATCGGGAACAAGCAGGAAGTGGAACTTTAGTCAGAAAATTTAAGTAATTCTAAAGGAAATGTTTTTAATTTTTTTAACCACTTCAGCCACGGAAGATTTTACCGCCTTCCTGACCAGAGCACTTTTTACAATTTGGCACTGCAACGATCAAGGGGTTAAATGTTTGTTCCCTAGATGTGTTCTAACTGTATGGTGATAGGACTGACTGGGGGGAGGAGACATATCGTATGTTGATATGTCTTCTCTTCCCTGATAGAACAGATTTGTGTGTTTACACACAAATCCTCGTGCTGACTCTCGTGCACACGATCACACCCGCCGTGGAACGGCTCTTAAAGGAAAAGCAATATCTGTACAGGGTTTCGCCCAGGAGAGCCATTCTGCAGCAGTAGATTTACGTGAGTCAGTCGGGCACAGTTTAAATAATAAACTTGTCATACTTCCCTGCTCTGTGTAATGGCTTTGCACTTGCTAAGAGGGCACTCATTCATGCAACCCACACAGAAAATGCATGGCTACGCCTACCAAACACACGTCACTGTATTGCTGTGTATTTTAGAAACACACATCAAATTGTATGGTTTCTGTGTGGGTTGCATTGCATTCAGAAATATGTAGATGCAAACCTCAGTGTCCTTTAGGCTGGGTTTGCATCTGTGTGTTTCTGAATGCATGGCAACCCGTACACGCTTTGATGTGCATTTCTAAAATGCGTGGCAATGCACGTCGCACTTTCATTACCATTTAGGCTGCCTTCTCATCTGACAACCTGCAAGAAAATGCACGCTTTGCTGTGTGTTTTGAAAATCAAATCATGTCTGCATAATTAAAGGAATAATATATATATGTGTGTGTGTGTGTGTGTGTATATATGTATATGTGTGTGTGTGTGTGTATATATATATATATAAACAAACTCCCACTACCATAAATGCAGTATCTCACAAAAGTGAGTACACCCTCAGATTTCTGTAAATATTTTATTATATCTTTTCATGTGACAACACTGAAGAAATTACACTTTGTTACAATGTAAAGTAGTGAGTGTACAGCTTGTATAACAGTGTAAATTTGCTTTCCCCTCAAAATAACTCAACACACTGCCATTAATGTCTAAGTGAAAATGTCCAAATTGCGCCCAAAGTGTCAACATTTTGTGTGGCCACCATTATTTTCAAGCACTGCCTTTAACCCTCTTGGGCATGGAGTTCAGTGGCAACCTGTGGAGCTCTGGTGGAGTCCTCTTCCACTCCTTCATGATGACATCATGGAGCTGGTGGGTGATAGAGACCTTGCGCTCCTGCACCTTCCATTTGAGGATGCCCTACAGATGCTCAATTGGGTTTAGGTCTGGAGACATGCTTAGCCAGTCCATCACCTTTACCCTCAGCTTCTTTAGCAAGGCAGTGATCGTCTTGGAGTTGTGTTTGGGGTCGCTATGTTGGAATACTGCCCTGTGGCCCAGTCTCTGAAGGAAGGTGATCATACTCTGCTTCAGTATGTCACAGTACATGTTGGCATTCATGGTTCCCTCAATGAACTGTAGCTCCCCAGTGCCGGCAGCACTCATGCAGCTCCACACCATGACACTCCCGCCACCATGCTTGACTGTAGGCAAGGCACACTTGTCTTTCCACTCCTCACCTGGCTGCGGCCATACACGCTTGACACCATCTGAACCAAATAAGTTTATCTTGGTCTCATCAGACTACAGGACATGGTTCCAGTAATCTATGTCCTTAGTCTGCTTGTCTTAAGCAAACTGTGGGCTTTCTTGTGCATCATCTTTAGAAGAGGCTTCCTTCTGGGACGATAGCCATGCAGACCAATTTGATGCATTGTGCGGCGTATGGCCTGAGCACTGACAGGCTGACCCCCCACCCCTTCAACCTCTACAGCAATGCTGGCAGCACTCATGCATCTATTTCCCAAAGACAACTTCTGTATTTAACACTGAGCACGTGCACTCAACTTTTTTGGTCGACCATGGGGAGGCCTGTTCTGCGTGGAACCTGTCCTGTTGAACCGCTGTATGATCTTGGCCACTGTGCTGCAGCTCAGTTTCAGGGTCTTGGTTTCATAGCCTAGGCCATCTTTATATAGAGCAACAATTCTTTTTTTCAGATCCTCAGAGTTCTTCGCCATGAGGTGCCATGTTGAACTTCCAGCGACCAGTATGAGAGTGTGAGAGCAATAACACCAAATTTAACTCGCCTGCTCCCCATTCACACCTGAGACCTTGTAACACTAACGAGTCACATGACACCGGGGAGGGAAAATGGCTAATTGGGCCTAATTTGGACATTTGTACTTAGGGGTGTACTCTCTTTTGTTGCCAGCGGTTTAGACATTAATGGCTGCGTGGAGAATGTTTAAAACGTCAGAAAAATACTTGCAGGCAAAGATAGAAATAGGTTAAGGTAGAATGATGCAGAGGATATTAGATCAATTAAGGAAGGAAGGGTGGGAATGGGGTTTTCGATATGAGACCTAAATGAATAATGCTAAGATGTGACTTGATTTTTGTTTGTATATCTATAAAATTTATAATAAAAGATTAAATTATAAAAAATGGCTATGTGGAGTTATTTTGAGGGGATTGAAAATTTACACTGTTATACAAGCTATACATTCGCTACTTTACATTGTAGCAAAGTGGCATTTCTTCAGTGTTGTCACATGAAAATATATAATAAAATAT
Organism: Aquarana catesbeiana; assembly: GCF_042186555.1. Lineage (NCBI taxonomy): Eukaryota > Metazoa > Chordata > Amphibia > Anura > Ranidae > Aquarana > Aquarana catesbeiana. The sequence continues at coordinate 132,312,338 of NC_133330.1, forward strand.
TTACAAAAATGTGAGTGGTGTACTCACTTTTGTGAGATGCTGTATAACACGCAAATTAAAATGTAAATTTATACAGTAGTGATAAGTGAAAATAAGTTCTAGTTCTAGTGAAAAATTCCCACTCAACGAGTCTAGAATCCCTCCTTTAAAGCTGTTTCAATACGTCCTGTCTGGTAATAAAATTCAGTGATGCAAGAACCACCACCTCCACCACCAGGTGAATTGCCCGCTCACCTTAGGAAATGACCACTCGCGGTCTAATCGCGCCTTTTGGTTTAATGGTCTTTGGTAATCTTACGATGGTTCATGTGTATCAAAATGTATTCCACCAACTGGATGTAATATCCACCAATTGCCAGTGATAAAGTATAACAATCCAAATGAAAATTAAATTGGCCTCTTACCAACTTCCGATGATCTCTAAATTATAAGAGATCATCTAACGCATGAGGTAAGAAAATGCAGATGCCTGCCCACATCCTTTGTTTTTCTCCCGACCTCCAAGATGGATGGATGGATCCGACAGCTCCAGGCTCAGCGTTCCAACACCTCTCACTCTGGCTCCTTGCTGAGTATATTCCACAGCTTCCCTACACAGCTTGCCTCACTCAGGATGATAACTGTGCTTCACTTGCAGGAATTCCAAAACTATATGTACAAAGCCCTTTAGTTCCACGACCACTAAGAGAGAATACCCAATTAAAGATTTTATTACATGCAGCACGTGGGGTTGTAAAAGGGGTTTTATATCTCCTAAAATGTACGTGTGGATACCAATATGTTGGCAGGACCACCAGGGCATTAGCAGTGCGTATTGGTAAACATCTAAATAATATACGCAAAGGGTTTGATGAGCATAGCTTGTCTAATCACTTTGCCCGTTGCCATAGAAAAAACCCTCCCCTTTGAAGGTGATTGCCATTGAAAAGTACACTCCACTTTAGCGTGGAAGTAATCTCAGAAGGTAGATATCCAGACGTGGGACCCGCTGGATATTTGACCTCTGTACTTTCTGTCGTCATGGCCTTAATGTGGAGTGAGACATTAATTTTTTTTATAAATAATAGCTAAATATCCCACCTACATACTTGTCATTGATATTTAATTATTTACAATATATATTTTTTGATTTTTTTGATGATTAAAGTAGTTATTGGCTTGGAGGATCCTGGTTTGCTGAGGAAGTTTTTCCAACTTTATGCCTGGTGGTCACTCTGTGGCCAGATACATCTGGTGAGCAGATTTATTTGTCACTTAGGGTGAAGCTTTTAATCACAAGAAATTAGCATACTGCACTTTATGAAGGCACGGTGTTAGAGATTTTACTCACACAGAAGACATACACCCATCTATATTTGTCTCACAGATATTAATACATTTATTCTCTCATATTGGACTGGTTTATATAATATATGATGTATGTGCTGATTATTATGTCATACTTATGTAGGTCTGGTTGATATTCACGTGTTTATATGGTTTTGCGGCCACTTTTTCACTTTTTCTTGCTTCTCTGGAGTGGCTTAGAGTGAAAAGAAGACTTTCATTGTGCAAAATTGCTTAAGTATATTTTGACATAAAAATTGCCCACTAACATAGCTATCATCTTGTGTATAGCAGAAATATCATACCCTGAGGCTCTCCTTCTCACCGATTCTTCCCGGTTTCACGAGGCACCGGAAGTGATGTCACCGGCTCCTCCCGACGCGTTGCGCCACCGATCACGTGACTTCTTTAAGGGAAATGTTTACGTTATCATTAGTTTGCATCTGATTGTTTCCAAATGCACGGCAACCCGAAATAAAAAAAACATGCTTTACGGTGTGTTTTAAAAATGCGCAACAATGTTTGTCATGTGTCCAAATGCAACCAGCACAGAAAACATGCACTTTGCTCTGCATTACAAAAACACATAGCAACGCATGTGTGCCAACAAAAATGCACACTTTGCGGCACATTTTGAAAACGCATGGCAACGCGCATCACACTTGTGTTACCATTCATTCGCATCTACACATTTCCGAATGCATGACAACTCACAAATTGCACTCTGGCAAGCATTTCAAATATGCGTGGCAATGTGCTGCTCGCTTTCATTACCATTTGTTTGGATCCGCGTGTTTCTGAGCACATGGCAACCTGCAATGAAAAAACAAATCCAGTGTTACCATTTAGGCTGTGTTCTCATTTACATGTTTCCAAAGGCACAGCAACCAGAAAAGAAAATGTGCTTTGTCATGTGATGAATAACTGAAGGGTCTTGCGAGATACCAGAACCAGTGTAAATAAAAATCTAAATTGATGATAGATATAGATATATCTATTTTCAGCTGCTGACACTGTTCACAGTCCCATATAATTGTGCTAAATAAATCTTATAAATCAAAGTGCCGTGCTAAATATTAATGAACATGCAAATCCAAACACAACTTGGTGTGCAAATGCGTGTTACAAAGAAACGTGTAACATACATGCAAAAAAATGCTATTCTGCTAATAAAACAATATGTCTATTATGAATAAATCAATCCATAATCATTTCATGTAACATACATGCAGTAAAGTGCTGTTGTGCTAATGAAACAAACAATATGACCTTTAAATCAATGGTACTGTCCCACATGCTTAATATGTGCTGAATATTTTAACCACTTTAAGACCGGGCCTCTTTTTTTTAGATGTGGTGTTTACAAGTTAACAGTTTTTTTTTTCCTAACACCCTAGCGCAGTGGTCATTAACCCTGTCCTCAGGGCCCACTAACAGGCCAGGTTTGCAAGATAACTGAAATACATCACAAGTGATATAATTTGCTGCTCAGTGATTGCAGTATTCTAGTCTGCTTCTCCCCAGGGTAATACATAAAACCTGGCCTGTTAGTGGACCCTGAGGACAGGGTTGATGACCACTGCCCTAGAGAATAAAATGGCGGTCGTTGCAATACTTTATGTCACACCGTATTTGCGCAGCGGTCTTACAAGCGACTTTAAAAAAAAACAAAACACTTTTTTGACTCAAATAAGATGACAGTAAAGTTAACACAATTTTTTTTTTATATTGTGAAATATAATGTTATGCCAAGTAAATTGATACCCAACATGTCATGCTTCAAAATTGCGCCCGCTCGTGGAATGGCGACAAAATTTTACCCTTAATTTCCATAGGCGACATTTAAAAAATTCTACAGGTTGCATGTTTTGCGATACAGAGGAGGTCTAGGGCTAGAATTATTTCTCTCGCTCTTCCGATCGCGGCTATACCTCACATGTGTGGTTTGAACACCGTTTTCATATGCGGGCGCTACTCAAGTATGTGTTCGCTTCTGCGCGCAAGCTCGGCGGGACAGGACACGTTTAAAAACTTTTTTTTTTTTTCTTATTTCACCTTTTTATTTTTACATGGTTTTAAAAGTCACTTTTATTCCTATTACAGGGAATGTAAACATTCCTTGTAACAGAAAAAAAAGCATGACAGGACCTCTTAAATATGAGATTTGGAGTCAAAAAGACCTCAGATCTCTTTACACTAAAATGCAATAAAAAAAAAAAATTTTTGTCATTTGAAAAAATAAAATGGCCCTTTAAGAGCTATGGGCGGAATTGACGTTTTGACGTCACTTCCACCCTGCAGTGTCATGGAGAGGTGTGGGGGCCATTTTCCCCTCACTCGTCTCCGTATCAGGCCACAGGAAGAATCCGATCGCCTCCGCCGCTGCTGACGGCTCCGGTAAGTGGCGGAGGACACCGTATCACGGCGGGAGGGGGGGTGCCCCTCTCTCACCGCCGATTAAAAGTGATCTTGTGGCGAATCCACCGCAGAGACCACTTTTATCCTGTACCGGACCGCCGGCCGAACACGGGGATACCAGGGTTATGGCAGCTAGCTCCTCTAAGTAGGGACGTACATCGGCGTGCGGCAGTTCGGAAGTGGTTAATGTCCATAATTAATGATCCTTAAATTCCAAATGGAGTGAATTAGAATACATCCTTGTGATGGTGTTCCAAACTTAATAGGTGCCAACACTCTTGTGCTCCCCCCTTTGTAGTTCTTCTCACCTCAGTGTGTGTGTGTGTGACCGCATGCTCAAGATTTGTCAATACACGTAGTTGAACCACCCCTGGGCTTTGTATAGTGTAGACCTTGCAGGTTCCTGAACCGTTCTAAGAGTATGTCCTTGATGCATATAAGAAACGACGAGCTAGATGGGGTTTTATCGTTTAAAACCACAATATATTAAAAAATCCCCATCCAGGGTACTTGAGTGGCAACCTGCACACAAAACATGTGCTTTGCTGTGCATTTTGAAAACCCATGGAAACGCATGACGTGCTTGGGTTACCGTTCGTACACATCTGCACATTTCTAAATGCAGGGCAATCTGCAAGAAAAAGCACATTTTCTGTGTGATAGTCTGTGATAGTGACGCTGGAAGTCACGTGACTTTCATGTGGTGCTGTGTGTACCAGGGCTATCTATTCATCCCTCCCAGCAGCAGCACAGCTAGCTTTCAGAACAGGCGGTGTATGAAAGCGTTTCCTATTTGATTTTGAATATAGCTGGGACCTGGGAGATTTGGACTCTTCCTGTAGGTGTGACTGGGCAGGACTGAATGCTAATTAGGATGTATTCCATCCCACCATCAGAGCTATGAAGGAAGTTACATCATTTGTAGTCTGAAACTACAGAGGGGTGTGTTCTAGGCTAGAGATGGAGCAGGAAGTGGCTATAGAAGGCATTCGGTCTACATTAGACTATACAAACTGTCACATGGTAGGTACAAAGCAACAGCTAAAACTCAGAATATCAGGAGATCTGCAGACAACAAAGCAACATGGTACAGAGGTATGATCTATGCTGGGACTGATCATTCCATTCAGGTCTAGTGAAAAAGTAGGAAAAGAAAGAAAGGAGTTTAGCTTTAAACTGGGAGAATTCCAAGAGGCTCTTCTCAGTATTTCTGGGTTCTTTGGCATGCAGAAGAGAGAGGTTGGCTCTCCATAGGAAGGTGGGTTGTGAAGCACAAGAGTGTGTGATCTAGAGGGTAATGGAAACATGGTCTGACCATGATATGTTTAGTGGAGTCTTGGATAAGGATCCAAGACTCCACTATAAACATATCATGGTCAGACCATGTTTCCATCAGACCATGTTTGCACCTTTGCAAAGGTGCAAAGCCATTTATCGGACAAGAATAGATCAATTTTTGAATAGGTTGTTAGGGCCAAAAAAAAGATGAAGTCTATCTCGGTGATGTGGAAGCACCTCCAGACATCAGAGGTCATATTGGTGTAGAAGAAATTGTAACAAAAGTAAGGATTGTTTGGTTACAGTATTAGGTTCTACATGGAGGTTATGGAGGGCATTGACATCCCCACACACTAATAAGGAACCCTGCTTGATTCTTTCTATTTTTCAGAGTAGTCTGTTTAGGAAATGGATCTGATGCTTGTTGGGTGCATAAAGATTCACTAGTGTACCTTGTTGAGTTTGTCACAGATCAGGATTAGATACCTGCCTCCAGGGTCAATGACTTGTTCAATCAAGTGGAAAGCAACAGTGTCCCAAACTGTGACCAAAACGCTCCTTTTTTGCTAGAATGGAGCCAAAAATAAATGTATGGATAAGAAGCATGCCTGCATCTAGGAGGGGCTGATTGGTAAAAGTGCATCTCCTGAACGCATAATATGTCATAGTGATATTTGATAGCTTCAGCCCAAAGGGATAGCTGAGTGGTTAAGTCCTTTTGGTGTTGATAGTACGTTAATAGACCTATTGCGAAGGGATAGAAATGCTGGTGACCAGGTACTCACATATGTTATCTAGTCTGGCTGGCGGATAGCATAGGAAAAACCGCTCCGCAGGGCGTAGTCGACCATGACAGAACACATAAGATGCAGGCATGATGTTCAGGTTCGGATTGTAGTGGTTGACTCATAAACAGAAAGAAAAACAAAAAGGAACATATAGGCAACAGTCATTGAATTAAAAGATGGATCTAAGTAAAAGTAAAGCACTGCAAAAGGCAACTGGGGGGAAAGTCCACTAGCAGGAAGGTTTCCATGAAGCAGGCTGAGGGGTTAGGATTGAAGTAAGGCAGTACTGCAGGAGTTGGAGGCACTTGCCATTCTGGTGACAGTCGACTGGAGTGCGGCTCCCCCTAGTGGACGATGTAGAGTTGTCCAGGATTCCCCATGTTCTCAGGAGTTGCAATCCTTTCTATAAAGTGTAAATGACATGAGTATCCCCATTTCAGAAGATAAGAAGCTTAGTCTGGTTCCCCTATTTTGTAGTTTATCTTATGACTTCTCAAGGTTTTGGTGATCTTCCTAAGTTGTGTGATAAATTGGGATAAATCGCCAAAAAAATTGCAGGTGCTCATAAGGAGATGACAGAGTACCCTTGTTGTGAGAGGTGACTAAAAGCTGCTCTTTTACATGGTTGAAAGGAATGCGCATTAGCACATCCTCTTGCACACGCTCCAGTATGAAGAATGGTTTAGGAATACAGTGTATTCTGTCAATTCGGTCGGAATCAGTGAGCTCAGGGATCAATGATGATAAAAAGATCACAAACATGTTGGCGGAGCTCCTTTTGCTGCACAGGTTCAGGGATCCCTCCGATCTTTAAATTTTCTTCTGGAGCAATCCTCCAGATCTGCCAATTTGGCTTTGATCCAGGTGTGCTCATCTGTGTTGTTATCATGAGCAGCCATGAAGTCATTTATAGTATGGGCAAATTCATCCATGTTCTCAATGTGATCAATCCTGGAGCCAATAGCATGTATTTATCCAGTAAGTGTTCAGTGAGCTGCATAATGTCAGCATGGATAGTTCCTCCGAGTGAAACCAGCATATCTTTCTGTGCAATCTGTGACTGACTGGCTGGTTAGTTGCTGGGAATGATAAGATGGAGTCTGGTAGTTCCCTTGTGAGATTAAGAGAATCAGAGACAGGAGAGAACTCGCCCATTGTGTGTCTGTGGTTGCCCAGCCTGATCCTCAATTTGGCAGGGCTTTCCTGAAGTGGAATAAAAGCTGCAGGAGATAAGGAGGTGACTGGAAAGCCTCTATGCCCAGAGCCAACAAAGAGGTCTGACAAAGGAGGTGTGCGTGCTCTGAAATGCGTTGCTGCCCTCCACCTTCACCTGTCACCTCGGCCACGTGCGTTTCACCTTGCTTCCAGAACCCGGGCTGCCTCATCGCATCTTCACCTCCTCGCCAGTCCACGTCACCAGGGACTCTGACAGCTGCAGAATGGCGCTCTCTCCCCCAGACAGACGAGGATTACAGCGATCCGCACGAGATCAAATCATTATATGCCTATGGCCTCTTACTATCTTGTAAGTGTTTTTAATCCCATTGTGCCTGTAGTAAATCTTTTAACCGCTGCACTTAGAGGCCCCTTTCTCTTTTCTTTGACCCTGCAGAGCTGCTTCTTTACCCAGTCTCACCAAAGCGCCCTCCTCTCTCCCTCCTTTCTGGATTTTAGAGCAGAGTCTCCTTCATTGACCATTGCTCACCGAATCAAGAGAGTGATGTGAAGTTGAGCCTTATACCCACTCTCTCATGATCAGACCAGGCAATGGAGGAAATGAAAGAGTTAGTTGTCTGGGGTAAGAGGGTGTGATACAGAAACACGTGACCTGCGTGGCAAAATGTGTTGAGGATGGAAGTAAAACGTTTAGGAAGGATGCTGTTCTCTCTAGTAGTTCACTAACTTTTGCATTGAGACAAAGGCCAGATTTACTTTACAACTGAGATATCCCTCAAAGGGACTACAGCGTTTTATGGGTCATGGCGATCCCTGTGAGGATAAACATTCAACAAGAAGTGGACCAAGGTTTGAAAAGCTATTAAGACTCCCTGGTGTTTTGTACTTGCAGAGGCAACCTAAAGTTTTTAAGAAGCATGCAGGAATTCAGGAACTGAACTCTGAAAATGGGTCTCTTACAAGCAGACCATGTCAGCATGGCTAGACCAAAAAGACATGTTGATTGAGGCCCTGTGCATTGAGGGACCAAATACATTACTTTGAGTTAAAAGCAATAAAAAAAAAACTGAAAAGGGGGGGGGGGGACTCAAAATGAGGGGTCAGAGAGGGGAAAGACTTAGAAAAATAGGTGGTTAAGGAGAAAAGGTGGAAAAAAGAGGAGAAGCAAAAGGTTATGTTGTGTAGTGTTGTGGAAATTTTATTAAGATATATTTAATATATATTGTAAGTGTCTCCCAGTGTTAGTTCTCCTGCAGCCTGCTCCAAAGAGCGGACTGGGGCAGACTAACGCCATTTGAGACCTGTTTTGTTAGTGAAAAGCTTCCTGTAAGATGTAGAGAAGTATTTGCAGAGTGGGGATATGTCCACCAGCGAAGGGCCCATGTGCAATGCACAGACGATCGTCTGGGGGATGTGTTCACTCTACGAAGACATTATTAGTTAAGGGGGATGTACGCTCGTGTGTCTGTGTGTCTGATCAGCACGTGGGGAGGCTATGGCATGTCTCTGCAGATAATCTCCCATCCTCAGGAATGGTAGTTTAACTAGGGTGTGCGTTGTTCTCTGAACAATGCAGTATAAGGATTAACGCCAACCATAAAATTGGGAGTCTTTGTGTACGTTGTGGTCGGGGGCAGTGTTCCGGAGTTCTTGGACCAGCCATGTGTGTCTGTTTTACTCAGGAAACAGGGACTTACTAAGATTCATTATACCAAAAGGCTGAAAAGGCGCTTTATTAGCGCAGGAGACATGGATTAAGCGTAACGTAGAGTGGAATTTCCATGACAGTAGGTATTCACTGGAAACCCGAAGGTCTAACGAGAAAAAGTCAAAAGGAGTATAAGGTATAGTAAATCACTACGCAATAAACACCATGCAGGTACCTGACCACAATCAGGACTGCTGGAGGCGAGTACAGGGATAACATGAGTAACCAGACCAGAACTGTGGTACACCTGTATGCATAACATGTACCTTAAAAGTTTATGAGCATAACGTGGAATGGTACCAGCTGATTGGAGAAAAGCCAACGTGGTACCAATATTTAAAAAAGGGGAGATCTATATCCCTACAAACTACAGGCAAGCCAGTCTAGCATCAATAGTTTGTAAGCTAATGAAGGGGATAATAAGGGATTACATCCAAGAATTTGCTGATGAAAGCAGTATCATTAGTAATAATCGGCATGGATTCATGAAGGGTCGTTCTTGCTAAACCAATCTATTATTCTATGAGGAAGTGTTTTGCCATCTAGAAAAAGGAAGGCCTGTGGATGTGGTATATCTGCATATATTGCAAAGGCCTTTGATACAGTTCCCCACAAACGTTTAATTTACAAACTGAGGTCTGTTGGCATGGACCATATGTACCTGGATAGAGAACTGACTACAGGGGTGGGTCCAAATGATGGTGATAAATGGCGAGTACTCAGAATAGTCCAATGTGGTAAGTGGAGTCCCCCCAAGGATCTGTCCTGGGACCAATTATGTTTAGTTTATTTATAAACAATAGAGGATGAGACAAACAGCTCAATCTCAATATTTGCTGATGATGCAAAGCTAAATGGGGCAATAACTTCCCAGCTAGGTGTGGAAACCTTACAAGAAGACCTAAAGAATGGGTTGTTCAACTACATGGCAAATGAGGTTTAATGTTGAAAAATGTAAAGCAGTGCATTTGGATGCTAAAAATGCGAATGCAAGTTACTCGCTGGGGGAATCCAGGATGGAAAAGGATCTGGGGGTCCTTGTAGATGACACGCTTAGCAACCGCATGCAATGCCAAGCTGCTGCAAGCAAAGCCAATAGAATATTGGCATGCATCAAAAAGGGCATTTCCTCCAGAGATGAAACTATATTTCTCCCACTCTACAAACTCTGGTCCGGCCGCGTCTTGAGTATGTCGTCTAGTTCTGGGCACCAGTCCTCAGGAAGGATGTGCTGGAACTGGAAAGAGTTCAGAGAAGGGCAACAAACCTAATAAAGGGACTGGAGGACGTCCTTTGTGGGGAAAGACTACAAGCATTGAACTTATTCTCTCTGGAGAAGAGACGCTTGAGAGGAGATATGATAGCGATATTCAAATACCTTACTGGTGACCCTAGAGTAGGGGAAAAACTTTTCAGTGGGAGAGAGTTTAAAAAGACATGCAGCCATTCATTGAAATTGGTAGAGAAGCGGTTTAACCTTAATCTGCGTAGAGGGTTCTTTACTGTCAGAGCGGTAAGGATGTGGAATTCTTTTCCACAAGCAGTGGTATCAGCAGGGAGTGTTGATAGTTTAAAAAAACTATTAGATGGGCAAAAATGGAAAGCGATACTGGTAGTGAGAAAAAAGACGCTGCACGCTCCTATTAGGGCATCAATGAAAAGGGTTCTTGAATTGCAGCAACAAAAATTAAAACATTTTGAAAAAATATAAATTTATTTAGAAAAAAATTGTTACATCAAAGAGACATTTGTTTGTGTTAAAACATGAGCTCTGTAGGTAAGGCTCATACATGTATATTATAATACATCCATTAATTATATGAAGGAAAACATAGCATGATACATGTATATTATAATACATCCATTAATTATATGAAGGAAAACATAGCATGATAGAAGTATGTAAATCATACTGAAAACTCAGACGCATTTTGACCTTTAACAGTAGAGGTCGTCTTCTGGGGAGAACGAGCAAAAAACGCTAGAGAAAAATACATATATAAAAGTAAAACCATTTTAGAAACCAAAATGTCAACAGGCAAAAGGCTATTTTGCCTGTTGACATTTTGGTTTCTAAATGATTTTACTTTTACTATGTATTTTTCTCTAGAGTTTTTTGCTTGTTACATTAACGGCTATATTATAATGTACATGTATTAGCCTTACCTACAGAGCTCATGTTTTAACACAAACAAATGTCTCTTTGATGTAACAAAATAAATTTATATTTTTTCAAATTTCTTTGTATTTTGTTGCTGGAACTGTTAGATGGGCTTCTTAATGATCGCAACATACATGGAAAAGCAATTTACTATTGACACATATACACACACACACACACACACACACACACACACACACACACACACACACACACACACACACACACACACACACACACACACACACACACACACACACCAAGTTGAACTGGATGGACTGGTCTCTTTATTCAACTTTACCAATGTATTAAACATATGCAATTAAATCTAACCTCGGTGTGCCCAACCAACTGGAAGAGGTTGGACCAGCCACAGTAAACCATAAACATACAGAAAATCTTAATGACGTGTCATGGACGTTAAGACACCACCCAAAAGACAATTTCACTAATCCAAGCACACCAACAGAGATGAGAAACACATAGACGCATAAAATACCAACAAAACCCACCTCCCTAGTAGGAATAAGTTGCAGGGGTGGTTCAACAGGGAACCAGTCTAGGGTGGATTGAGACCCCAAAACGTGTTCCCTGAGGTAATGCAGAACTGCAGAAGAAAACATGCAAGGAAGAATTATCAAGGCTTGCAAATGTGATAACAAAAACCATCCACAGGTAAGATGCAATAAGTTAAACTCCCTAGGGCTGCTAGAGTGTGGCAAGCAAGTAATTGGGGTGCCTCTCCTATTCAGGAGGGGATAGTATCCCAGTACAATGTAACAGCACTGAAAATGAGAATGGAAGTGTTCATAACAGAGTGATTGGATAAAGTTATTATCACAATGATTTAAACTAGATCAAAGGCAACCATAGTAGAACAAATAAGAGACCTTGTCCTAGCATGGAATGTTATAAACTGGGGGGGGGGTGGCTATGGTGTAATGGTCTTGTGTCCTAGCAAGTGGGTGTCAACCCCCTAAAAGAAGGATGTTACAATCCCACTACCTTTTTGAAGTTCAGAGGGTATACCAAGCATTATCCCACCAACAGGGAGTGGGTCATCACTAGACCTATAAATCTCAAGAGTAATGCCCTATACACACGGTTGGATTTTCCGACGGAAAATGTGTGATCGGAGCTTGTTGTCGGAAATTCCGAGCGTGTGTGGGCTCCATCGGACTTTTTCCATCGGCATTTCCGACACACAAAGTTTGAGAGCAGGCTCAGAATAAATTCCGAGACGGAACTGCTTGGTCTGGTAAAATTAGCGTTCGGAATGGATATAGCACTTTCGTCACGCTGCAATGTTTTAAATAGTTTAATGCAGCGCACTCTCTTCTTCTTTATAATGCTAGAAGAATGAAGTAGTTTTGCTGCTCATATTCACACAGAGTTCTCCCAGACTTCTATCTTTATTATTTATCGTGATTTCATCAATATAATATTTTTATTTGTCACATGTACCGAAAATGTATTTTTGTTTTTTTTGATGTTTTTAGATTAAATTATTTTTGGATTTTTTTAACGCCTGATCTTGTGTGTGTGTGTTTTTTTTTTTTTTTTTTTTTTAACTCCAGAATATTTTTGGGTGTGTTTTGTGTCTCAAGTTACCACAACACCATTATTATCTTGTATTATTTAATCTCAAGGAGGTTGCTTGGTGTTGGTGTCTCTTGTTAATTTCACATTGTATTTTTGAAATGTACCTGCCTCCTCACAAACAAACTGTCCTTTTTGAAGGAAAATGCACATAGGCGAGTATAATAAATCAAACCAAAAAATGTATTTAGGGCTCATAACCAAACAAAGAGGGAAGGCAACGCTGGAGAAACAGCAGAAATTGGCGAAGCCTTTAGCCCCCAGGGCACACATCAATTATTTGCATACAAAATTGGTGGCCTGAGGAGTCCATATATAAGGGAGTACAATCTGGTCCAGAAGTCCAAGAGATCATGAACAGCAGCAGATGACATGTATGTCCCCAGGCTGTGGTCATACAAGAGCCTGCATCTTTTGTCAGACCAGACTGAACCCAGGTCATCACTCTCTTGTCTTCCTTCCACACTTTGTCTGTGGTAGTGGAGTTGTGGCAGGAGGAGGAGGATGGTCCAACTCACTCAGGTGGGTATTGGGTGTGATTTCGCCCCTCAACCCCTTATTTAAGGTTTGATAAATGAGTTCCTCACACAAGGCGTTGGCGCTCCTGCATGCCCTGCAGTTTAGTGGCAGCCATGCAGGCAGAGGCCTCTTTGTGAGTGGGGAAGGCTCTGAGGGATGCAGAAGCCTCCTGAATCAGCCTGAGTGCTGAATCCTCCACGTTACTCCCCTTCCTTGGTCTTTTGTTTGGAAGGCGGAGGGGAGGGACCTGTCAGGCTCCTTCTGGGCCCGGCCTTCTCCTGGCTGCCACTTAGCCCCGCCTCCTCCTGGCTGCCACTAACACCCGCCGCCTCCTGTGTGCCACATTCCACAGCCTCCTCCTTGCTGAGGTCTTCCTGTGTATGAAAAAGGATTTTTTAGTTTTTTCTTCATCAATCACACACAATTTACATCTCATGACTGTTGCAAATTGAATGTTAACAAATATAACAGACTATCATTCTGAGCCCAGCATTTTTCATTCTTGTCCCAATTATTTTTGCCCACTACTGTCTATTGATATGTGAAACACTTTATTAAATCAGCAATTAGTGATCAATAATAACATCTAGTAAACATCATTTATTTATTGACCAGAAATCTGTAGAAGAATGCTATACCCGACTCTAGCTGGGTTCCTCCACTTACTCCTGGCTGGAAGTCCCAGGTTGGACATCGGAAGCCTCAGCTGGGGTGGAAGATAGGGTGGAAGGAAGAGTGGAAGGTAGGGTTGAGAGGGATTCCCTGACTTCAGTCTGGTCTGACCAAAATCGCAGTCTCTCATGGTACCAGAGCCTGAGGACATAAACTTCATCTGCTGCAGCTCCTGATCTCTGGGAATCCTGGACCTTCTTGTGCTCCCTAAGATAAGTGCTCTTCAGGCCCCCAATTTTGGCTTTTAAATAGGGGATGGTTGCTGTGGGGACCACTGGCATCACCAACTCCAGCAATTTCTCCAGCGCTGCCTGCCTCTTTTGTTTATGATTATAATGTGGATGTTTCACCTGCCACAGACAGGGCAGCTCCCTGTATTTGTCTATGAACACGGGGAGGAAGTTGTGGTCATTGAAGCCATCCATTTTATCTGCAATACACAAGACAAACCCTAATGTCAGGCTAAAGTCTCCTAATCTTGTCCCAATATAGGCCTCAATCTAGAAGGAGTATAGGCCCAAGTTTAAATGTTACCTTCATTATCACGATCGGCGCCTCCGATACTCCTTCCTCCGCTCACAGATCGTACATACTATGCACGCGTGTTATGCTTTATATACACTGCGCATGCGTGAAACTCCGCCCACCCCTGACGTTCTTTCTAGTCTATTCCCCGCCCCTTCTCGTTCAGTGCAGTGGGGGAAGAGCACATGGCGGAGACAGAGCAGGTGCGTGCTAATTACAGCAACGAGGAGGAGGAAAGCCCGGAGCCAGAAACGTCCCGATCCCGGAGGGGACGATTTAAGGCCTCAGATATGTCCTTTGTTGAGATGGTAGAGATGGTCGACATACTGAAAAGGGCCGACTATGTTGGGAAGTATGGACCTTACCTCAACCCCAATGTCAGAAAGGCCAAGATCATGGCGACAGTTGTGAAGAGTCTGCAGAGAAATTTTGGGGTACGAAGATCCAAGGATCAACTCAGGAAGCGGTGGTCGGACCTCAAATTAAGGGAGCACAATCAGTATAGAAGGATCAGGAGAGTGCTGCAAAAAAGTAAGTAGTTGTCCTGTGTTCCTATTCTTTATTTCTATTACGTTCATGCTGCTCCACGTGCTTTTCTTTACTGTTGTACAGTTTAAAATGGCAATTTTCATGTTCATGGGCACATTATTCGTTCATAGGAAACATTGTTCGGCCAATCAAACACCATGTTTTGGCCAGATGCATTTCAATACATTTTTTCTGGCCTACTTCTCTTAAAATAATTTTGTTGTCTAGATGGGTTTGTAACTAGAATGAAATGCAAACTAAATTCTGTGTAAGGAGAGGACACTCAGCAGCTGTTTACACATCTGGAGCACTAGTGTGGGACACAAGAACACCGTTTTTATTAGGGGGCCCCACACAGGTGCTCCAGTGTATACTATAGGGGTGACTCCATCTGTGAAGCTTGTACAAAACAGGTAAGTATTGAAGCTTCACAAAGGACAAGAAAAATGCAACATCTTGGAACTCTGCCAAAACAGACAATTGTACCCCACTTCCAAGCAATGTTTCATATTCCTATTTCTGCCATCAAATATCTGTGTGCTAAGTATACTTATTTTTTTTTTACATAGGGGAGAAAAGACTCGGAGGGCACCACTCAACAGAGGAGAAAACAGACCCCCCACCTCAGGATGAAGTGGAAATGCCACAAAGCCAACAGGAGGAGGACAAGGGAGACGTAGAAATAGTCACCACAACAGGTGAATGTCTGCGACCACAGGCTCAGGTAAGAGATGGATGCCGGCAAATTTATAATACATGGTGTGTTTTTGTTTCTATATTTTTAGGTGATCGTGATATTGTGGAGGAAGGTCCATTTCAGCAGTGAAAGTGCCCAGATCCTGATCGGGGAGATCAAGGGGTGTAATAGGGACTTGGAAAACATCAAGCAAAACATCAATGATGTTCAAAACAAAACGAAGAACATCATTGATGTTTTAGGGAGAGTTTAAAACCCCTCGAAATTCCTAATTTTGTTGGCTTTTTTCCTGGAAATTTTTTTCACATTTTGTAATATCTTCTCTAAAAGCCAAATTTTGAAGATGCACACAGTGTGTCAACATGTGCTATCTGCCATCAGGGGAGATCAATGTATGCATTTTGTGGGTGCAACCCCTTCCTCAATAATAAAGTAGCTGAGAGGAAGGAGTTGAACCCACAAAACCCGTCCATTGATCCCCCATGATGGCAGCTAGCACATGTTGACATTCGGAAATTTGTGTGCATCTTCAAAATTTGGCTTTTCAAGTGGTGACTTCACCACATCTGCTGAACGCAATATCAAACACAGTTTAGAAATACTTATGTCTGATATTGCCTTCAATTTCTACAAAAGTTGAACTTTGTAATTCCAGATTTGTGTATTTCTTGTTGGTTTTAAACATGCCTGTTTTACCTTAAAATGACATTTCTACTTGTATTATTAATGTCACCTACAAATATTTTATACAACAAACATGTTGGTTTGTTTTAAAAACCTTTTATAATTGCACATGTGATTGTGCTTGTATAAAAAATCTTGATAATCAACAATGTGTGGCTTCTTCTTTCAATGCTCCTAAACTTTTTTTGTGTGAAAATTTGTGTTTTCAGTTACAATGGGTGTTATTTCCTAAGGGCAAATCCACTTTGCACTACAAGTGCAGTTTCAGTGCAGTCTCAAATGCACTTGGAGTGCAAAGTGTCTTTGCCTTTAGTAAATAACATCCAACAGTGCTTTTGCATTTTACTGAATCACGCTATTTTCAGGACTGCCCAAATTTCAGTAATGGTCAGCTAAAAGAAAAACAAGCAGTAAATGTAAGCAAATAATTTTTCTGATAAACTTTTTTTTTATTTAAAAAATGTCTGACATTGTCTGGCATATTGATTGCCCCCCTACCCGCAAAGTATTCCATGTATCTTAGACAGACCTCGCGGGCACTCAGGGGGGGCAAGCCAGGACGGCCAGCTTCAAGCGCCGTCAGGGTTGGTTCATTGAGATTCATAACTCCAGCTTCAGGCCCAACTGAGCCAACATAGTTCACAGAATATCTCCTTAAAAAGTTGTGGAGAACACAGCAAGCCAGGATGATGTGATTAAGTTTATACTCCGCCGTGTGTATGGGTGTAAGAAATAGGCGGAACCGGCTGGCCATTATTCCAAACATTACATTTTATGGGGGGGAGATGTTTTGGACTGGTAACCCTCTCCACTTCATTGAGAAATGAATGCCTAAATAATGTGTATTACTTTGGCCAGCCCCTCCTTACTTACACTATTGACAGCCCACTGGACAGGTAAGAAGTGTCATAATACAAAGATAAATACACACTGTACACATTTTAGCACAATTTTAGATTCTGCTATTACCTATCAAGATAATAATAGGATACAAAAACAAAACTTTAAACAGTACCATTTGAAAGTATTTAGGCAGGCCCTTGCACTACATGCTTTGGGGAATTCATCCATAAATATGACCACAAAAGAGGTGGGTATAGTGTGTATGGGTTTGGCAAAGTCAGCAGATAGAGGATTGGTATCAGCTGAGTTAGCAGTGGGGGGAGGGAGGGTTCCAAATGATTTTGGATCCAAACAAAAAAAAAAAAAATGTGGCACTCTGCCTGAATTTCAAACACACATCACAATTTTAGGAGGACATGCTGGGGAGGTAAGTGAAGGCAAATATGTATGAAGGACAAAAAAACCCCTAAAAATCCAGCATGCATGAGGACAAAGGGGACATTCACAGCATATTACAATCATGGTAATTGGGGAATGAGGAAAGAAATACAATACATTATCAAACATTAAATGCAATAAAATGTGATGTTAAAGGATAAAAATCTTACCTTAATATAATCCTTCTGCAGGACCTGGATGATGGCAGAACAGGTCTCCGGGATAATGATTCCCAGAGCCTGGGGGGAGATGCCTGTCGAACTTGAGGTCCTGCAGACTTCTCCCCGTTGCCAAGTACCGCAGGGTGGTGACTAGCCTCTGCTCCGGAGTGATTGCTTGCCTCATGCAGGTATCCTGCCTGCTAATATAGGGGGTCAGCAAAGCCAACAAACGGTGAAATACGGGGTCCGTCATCCGGAGAAAGTTCCTGAAATCCTCAGGATTATTCTCACGGATCTCACGGAGCAAAGGCATGTGACAGAACTGGTCACGCTGGAGCAACCAATTCTTGGTCCATGAACTCCTCCTTGCCCTGTTCATGGACTGGGCTTGTGTCAAAGTAAGAACCCCAACACCAAGCCCCCGCACAGCACGAACTCTATGATGAGTATGTACACACAACATGGCTAGAAAACGGTCCGCTGCTCAGAACGAAGTAACAGAACGCACTGAAGAACAGCAAGGCCTGTGAAGAGCGACCTGAAAATCTGTAACGAACTAACAAGAACACAATGACAAGTCAATGGGAACTCGCTGCACGCACTGAAGAACAGATACAAACCCACAAGCACATACTGAACAGCAGAAATACGATCTGAAAACCATGAGTCTGAAAAGCACGAATTGTCTCTCACCAAACTTTTACTAACACAAGATTAGCAAAAGGAGCCCAAAGGGTGCCGCGCTTAGTACTGAACTGCCCTTTTATAGTCTTGTCGTACATGGTGTACGTGACTGCGTTCTTGGCGTTCGGGAATTCTGACAACTTTGTGCGACCGTGTATGCAAAACAAGTTTGAGCCAACATCCGTTGGAAAAAATAATGGATTTTGTTGTCCGAATGTCCGATCAATGTCCGATCGTGTGTACAGGGCATGAGAGGTTTAAACACCCACCTGCTCCAACTGGAGGCCAGAGAATATATCATGGAGCTCATACAATAGGAGAAGCATCTCTGGCTATAATACAAGCTGTGGCAGGTAAAATAAAATGGAGCTGAGCTTACAATAAGTAACGCAAGGGAATGGCAGATTACGTAAAAAGGGAGAATTTGTACCAACGGCGATAAAGCGTGAGGTTAAAAAAGTTGGACAGAGGTCACAGTTGCAATCAGGTGTGCTGTATCCGGTAAGAAACCGTAAAAGCCAACATTCTCTATCGATCCTTGTAAGGAATCGTGGTTACCAGCCATAGGGGAAGAAATGTCCCAGTTAAAACCGAGTAGTGGTAAAGCTGTAAAATATATTGCAAATAGGGACAACCAGGTAGATCTTCTACACAAAATAGGCAGTCTCATGGGCCAGGGGTTGGCAACCCGTCGACCGCCAACAGGTGACGGGTAGATTGTGAAGACGTCCCACTGTTGCCGACCTGGTCTTTTCCCCAGAGCAGCACACGCACACCCAATGCTAGGCTGCAGAGGCAGCCCCCACCCCTTGCATATGTGTGGTTGCGGGGCATGGAAAGCCTCCCGAATAGCTCGTGTGGGTTTGGGCTCTTCTCTGAAACCTCCTCCCCGATCCAAGGGACTTGAGGGTGATACCATGTGGGAAGGTGAGAGGATTTCCAGGCAGGGATCAATGCCACTGCACTATCCCTCCACCACTCTGCATTAAACTGTGCCCTCCTAACACTCCAGCCTTCCTGACACCACAGCCCTCTTCATACCAGAGAACCATGAACTTCTGACACCACAGGCCTCCCTTTGCCCCATTTCCATGCTCTCCTGACACCATGGCCCTCATTGTGCCCAAGCACAAATGCCCTCCTGACACCACAGTATCATTCCCTTCTGACACCCCAATACCATACCTTCCTGACACCCCAGTCCTCAAGCCCCCCAGTACCATTCTTTCCTGAGCACCCAGTACTAAGCTCTCCTGACACCCCTGTACACTGTGTCCTCTAAGTACCATACTCTCCTGACCCTGCACCGTGCCCCCCTGACCTCTCTGTAACATGCCATCCTGACCCCTGCCATACATATAAATGACCTCTGTACACTGCCCTACATCTTACTGACCCCTGTACAGTGCCCTACATCCTACTGACCTCTGTACAGTGCCCTACATCCTACTGACCTCTGTACAGTGCCCTACATCCTACTGACCTCTGTACACTGCCCTACATCCTACTGACCCCTGTACACACTGCCCTACCACCTACTGACCCCTGTACACTGCCCTACATACTAGCACTGGCCAGAAATCAGAGCAGATAGCTAGGCCTGAAACTAGTCAAAAATCAGCCTGCAGTACCAGATATTCTGCTTTCATGATGAACTTCAGCATCGGACTTGTGTGGGTAACCAATTGCTCCCCAGACATTAAAAATGTTGTGAATGAAAGTGAATGCCGAGTTTCTCACTGAAGCCAGCTTTTAAGGTAGGCTAAGTTTTTATATTTTTATAGTGACATTGGTTTTAGTAGATTTGTCTAGGTTTTCTTCATGCTGTCTTTACTTTTTATTGGGGGCTTGTTAGTTAATTTCTTGAACAAAAAAAAAGGGGTGAATGGGGCGGGGCGCTGCACCCGGGTGATCTTTGTTCTCTTCAATGTTTTCAGGGTGGTTCTCTCAGAAGTTACCTTCCCCTGATACAGACCATATAAGACCATATGAAAACTATAGTTAAACAAACCAGTCCTAGCAAATAAAAAATAAAGTGGGTCAGCCCATATCGGAACAGAATCCAGGCGATACTGTTATTCCGTGAGCGTTGGTTGGGGGTTTTGAGATTGCCGCTGTGGTAAAGAAGAAATCCCTGCCCGTTGACAGGCCGTCATCTGGTGATATAAGTTGCAGAAACTCCAAGCCCAGTTTGGCTTTAGGAACAGTAGAAAAGAAGTACACTTTGCCCTCATAGAGTAATTGGCGCTTAAAGCAGAACCACCATCTGTATTGAATACGGTGTGTTTGCAGAATCTGCACAATAGGCTTATGGTAGCTGTGAAAGATCAGAAAATAGCTGGCATGTGTGGCACTAAAACTCCAAAGAGGACCAGTTATTGGCAGCCTATAAAAGACATTCCCTGGCACAAAAAAGTGTATGTGTACTATACCATCACGTGGGGGGCCTGTCTGGGATGCATCTAGATGCATCCCAGAGCCCTGTGGACTCTATTGAATTTGAGCCACTCGATAGACAGTTCAGGGCCCAGCTCTTGGAATAGCACTGTCACGGTAGCCTGCAAGTCAACTGTTGATTCCGGGAGACCCCACAGGCGCATGTTGGATCTGTAATCCCTATTAGTCCCCAAGTTGAGAAAGGAGAGACACATTATTGTGGTGCAGTTTTTCAGTCTTTCTCCATGGTCATCTATCACTGCTGTAATATCATTATAGCGGTGCTCAATTAAAGATGTCCTCTTACCGACGTCCCAGGTTTCTTTAGTAAGCTTTTAGGTGATCTGCTTGAACATCTTATTCAAGGCTCTGTTCAAGGTGGTTTCAAACTGTGCCATAAGAGCGATATCTGTAGGAACAGGCTGTGAGAAAGAGCTCTCATCCATCAGATAATCGGAGGCATCGCCTGTGTCTCCTGTGTCTCGTGTGTCTGCTTCTGCTGGGACTGCCACCTCCACCATCTTGCGAGTGGCTCTGCCCAGGTCCTCCCGCAGTGTAGATTGTCCTGGTTTAGCCTTCATCTGCAGTGTAGGATGCACAATGACCACTCAGAAGTGGTCCAGGTGTGGTCACAATCTCCTTGGAGCACACAGCAGGTAAGAAGCCCAGGGTTATCAACCGATGCAGCTGCTTGTGTTCTGGTCCAATGCAGAGCTGCTCAGGCAGTGTCAGTGCTCAGCAGCAGTGTACATGTGCCCCCCATTAAGGAGTTGCTTTAAGTTTTTTCAGGATATATTAGACAATACTGACAAGTGAAGCAAGACGTGATTCAAAGCAGCTAAACAATTGCATGTTGAGAGATGGTTTTCTGACTTTGCTAAGGTTTTGGAACAAAGTACTCATTTGTTTACCTCCTAGTACAACTTTAGAAGCGTACAGAGCATTGCTTTATTGCCTCTAGCCAAGCTGAGCCAAAACTAAGGTGGTCAATCACCTGTTGTTTACTCCGGGGGGGTGGAGCAATCTCCTGGGATTGCCTGGTTGTTGACTCCGCAAATAGGGGAGGAAATAGTGGAGGAAAGATAAAACCAGACAGGATTCATGCGAAGTGCTAAAGATTGAGTCAAGTATACATTATAGAGGGGGGGTGTTTGTTTTTCATTTCAGCAGTCTGCCACCTCCTCAATTTCCTATATTCTAATTTTTAAACTTTTTTTTTTTTTTAAGAGATCTGAATTCCCTTCATTTTGATCCGGAAAAAAAGGACCATGCAACATTTGAAACAAAAGCAGAAGAGAGAGAAAGGTAATTTACACTGACAGTATAAATTTAATATATATTTGTGGTTCTGTTGTGCATGATACCTACAGTCAGGGCTGCCATCAGGGGGTGATAGCCAATATAACTGTAAGGGGCCCAAGCATCTGGAGGGGCCCGGCACGGACAGGAGAAGGCAGGAGCGGGCGAAGGGGAGCTGTGTTATGAAATATAGAAACAATCTCGTCAGTTTCTGCTGCTCTGCGTCATTGAGCTCAGACATCGAGCTCTTTACTGCCACCTCTGGCTACTATGTGCATGTGCACCCCTCGTGTGAGCTGCCTGTACTGTGATCAGCTGCAGCTCTTCTGTATGTCAGTAGCATGTCAGCTTTGTAGAATCAAGAGCTGGAACTAGGTAGGAAGACCTCATTTACAAGTAGGGGCTCTGTTTGTGTACAGGGAGGGGCCAGAGCTTTGCGTGTTTACAGATGTGTGAATATGGGGGGCTGACCTATATACAGGAGTGAGGGGGGCTGACCTATATACAGGAGTGAGGGGGGCTGACCTATATACAGGAGTGAGGGGGGCTGACCTATGTACAGGAGTGAGGGGGGCTGACCTATGTACAGGAGTGAGGGGGGCTGACCTATGTACAGGAGTGAGGGGGGCTGACCTATGTACAGGAGTGAGGGGGGCTGACCTATGTACAGGAGTGAGGGGGGCTGACCTATGTACAGGAGTGAGGGGGGCTGACCTATGTACAGGAGTGAGGGGGGCTGACCTATGTACAGGAGTGAGGGGGGCTGACCTATGTACAGGAGTGAGGGGGGCTGACCTATGTACAGGAGTGAGGGGGGCTGACCTATGTACAGGAGTGAGGGGGGCTGACCTATGTACAGGAGTGAGGGGGGCTGACCTATGTACAGGAGTGAGGGGGGCTGACCTATGTACAGGAGTGAGGGGGGCTGACCTATGTACAGGAGTGAGGGGGGCTGACCTATGTACAGGAGTGAGGGGGGCTGACCTATGTACAGGAGTGAGGGGGGCTGACCTATGTACAGGAGTGAGGGGGGCTGACCTATGTACAGGAGTGAGGGGGGCTGACCTATGTACAGGAGTGAGGGGGGCTGACCTATGTACAGGAGTGAGGGGGGCTGACCTATGTACAGGAGTGAGGGGGGCTGACCTATGTACAGGAGTGAGGGGGGCTGACCTATGTACAGGAGTGAGGGGGGCTGACCTATGTACAGGAGTGAGGGGGGCTGACCTATGTACAGGAGTGAGGGGGGCTGACCTATGTACAGGAGTGAGGGGGGCTGACCTATGTACAGGAGTGAGGGGGGCTGACCTATGTACAGGAGTGAGGGGGGCTGACCTATGTACAGGAGTGAGGGGGGCTGACCTATGTACAGGAGTGAGGGGGGCTGACCTATGTACAGGAGTGAGGGGGGCTGACCTATGTACAGGAGTGAGGGGGGCTGACCTATGTACAGGAGTGAGGGGGGCTGACCTATGTACAGGAGTGAGGGGGGCTGACCTATGTACAGGAGTGAGGGGGGCTGACCTATGTACAGGAGTGAGGGGGGCTGACCTATGTACAGGAGTGAGGGGGGCTGACCTATGTACAGGAGTGAGGGGGGCTGACCTATGTACAGGAGTGAGGGGGGCTGACCTATGTACAGGAGTGAGGGGGGCTGACCTATGTACAGGAGTGAGGGGGGCTGACCTATGTACAGGAGTGAGGGGGGCTGACCTATGTACAGGAGTGAGGGGGGCTGACCTATGTACAGGAGTGAGGGGGGCTGACCTATGTACAGGAGTGAGGGGGGCTGACCTATGTACAGGAGTGAGGGGGGCTGACCTATGTACAGGAGTGAGGGGGGCTGACCTATGTACAGGAGTGAGGGGGGCTGACCTATGTACAGGAGTGAGGGGGGCTGACCTATGTACAGGAGTGAGGGGGGCTGACCTATGTACAGGAGTGAGGGGGGCTGACCTATGTACAGGAGTGAGGGGGGCTGACCTATGTACAGGAGTGAGGGGGGCTGACCTATGTACAGGAGTGAGGGGGGCTGACCTATGTACAGGAGTGAGGGGGGCTGACCTATGTACAGGAGTGAGGGGGGCTGACCTATGTACAGGAGTGAGGGGGGCTGACCTATGTACAGGAGTGAGGGGGGCTGACCTATGTACAGGAGTGAGGGGGGCTGACCTATGTACAGGAGTGAGGGGGGCTGACCTATGTACAGGAGTGAGGGGGGCTGACCTATGTACAGGAGTGAGGGGGGCTGACCTATGTACAGGAGTGAGGGGGGCTGACCTATGTACAGGAGTGAGGGGGGCTGACCTATGTACAGGAGTGAGGGGGGCTGACCTATGTACAGGAGTGAGGGGGGCTGACCTATGTACAGGAGTGAGGGGGGCTGACCTATGTACAGGAGTGAGGGGGGCTGACCTATGTACAGGAGTGAGGGGGGCTGACCTATGTACAGGAGTGAGGGGGGCTGACCTATGTACAGGAGTGAGGGGGGCTGACCTATGTACAGGAGTGAGGGGGGCTGACCTATGTACAGGAGTGAGGGGGGCTGACCTATGTACAGGAGTGAGGGGGGCTGACCTATGTACAGGAGTGAGGGGGGCTGACCTATGTACAGGAGTGAGGGGGGCTGACCTATGTACAGGAGTGAGGGGGGCTGACCTATGTACAGGAGTGAGGGGGGCTGACCTATGTACAGGAGTGAGGGGGGCTGACCTATGTACAGGAGTGAGGGGGGCTGACCTATGTACAGGAGTGAGGGGGGCTGACCTATGTACAGGAGTGAGGGGGGCTGACCTATGTACAGGAGTGAGGGGGGCTGACCTATGTACAGGAGTGAGGGGGGCTGACCTATGTACAGGAGTGAGGGGGGCTGACCTATGTACAGGAGTGAGGGGGGCTGACCTATGTACAGGAGTGAGGGGGGCTGACCTATGTACAGGAGTGAGGGGGGCTGACCTATGTACAGGAGTGAGGGGGGCTGACCTATGTACAGGAGTGAGGGGGGCTGACCTATGTACAGGAGTGAGGGGGGCTGACCTATGTACAGGAGTGAGGGGGGCTGACCTATGTACAGGAGTGAGGGGGGCTGACCTATGTACAGGAGTGAGGGGGGCTGACCTATGTACAGGAGTGAGGGGGGCTGACCTATGTACAGGAGTGAGGGGGGCTGACCTATGTACAGGAGTGAGGGGGGCTGACCTATGTACAGGAGTGAGGGGGGCTGACCTATGTACAGGAGTGAGGGGGGCTGACCTATGTACAGGAGTGAGGGGGGCTGACCTATGTACAGGAGTGAGGGGGGCTGACCTATGTACAGGAGTGAGGGGGGCTGACCTATGTACAGGAGTGAGGGGGGCTGACCTATGTACAGGAGTGAGGGGGGCTGACCTATGTACAGGAGTGAGGGGGGCTGACCTATGTACAGGAGTGAGGGGGGCTGACCTATGTACAGGAGTGAGGGGGGCTGACCTATGTACAGGAGTGAGGGGGGCTGACCTATGTACAGGAGTGAGGGGGGCTGACCTATGTACAGGAGTGAGGGGGGCTGACCTATGTACAGGAGTGAGGGGGGCTGACCTATGTACAGGAGTGAGGGGGGCTGACCTATGTACAGGAGTGAGGGGGGCTGACCTATGTACAGGAGTGAGGGGGGCTGACCTATGTACAGGAGTGAGGGGGGCTGACCTATGTACAGGAGTGAGGGGGGCTGACCTATGTACAGGAGTGAGGGGGGCTGACCTATGTACAGGAGTGAGGGGGGCTGACCTATGTACAGGAGTGAGGGGGGCTGACCTATGTACAGGAGTGAGGGGGGCTGACCTATGTACAGGAGTGAGGGGGGCTGACCTATGTACAGGAGTGAGGGGGGCTGACCTATGTACAGGAGTGAGGGGGGCTGACCTATGTACAGGAGTGAGGGGGGCTGACCTATGTACAGGAGTGAGGGGGGCTGACCTATGTACAGGAGTGAGGGGGGCTGACCTATGTACAGGAGTGAGGGGGGCTGACCTATGTACAGGAGTGAGGGGGGCTGACCTATGTACAGGAGTGAGGGGGGCTGACCTATGTACAGGAGTGAGGGGGGCTGACCTATGTACAGGAGTGAGGGGGGCTGACCTATGTACAGGAGTGAGGGGGGCTGACCTATGTACAGGAGTGAGGGGGGCTGACCTATGTACAGGAGTGAGGGGGGCTGACCTATGTACAGGAGTGAGGGGGGCTGACCTATGTACAGGAGTGAGGGGGGCTGACCTATGTACAGGAGTGAGGGGGGCTGACCTATGTACAGGAGTGAGGGGGGCTGACCTATGTACAGGAGTGAGGGGGGCTGACCTATGTACAGGAGTGAGGGGGGCTGACCTATGTACAGGAGTGAGGGGGGCTGACCTATGTACAGGAGTGAGGGGGGCTGACCTATGTACAGGAGTGAGGGGGGCTGACCTATGTACAGGAGTGAGGGGGGCTGACCTATGTACAGGAGTGAGGGGGGCTGACCTATGTACAGGAGTGAGGGGGGCTGACCTATGTACAGGAGTGAGGGGGGCTGACCTATGTACAGGAGTGAGGGGGGCTGACCTATGTACAGGAGTGAGGGGGGCTGACCTATGTACAGGAGTGAGGGGGGCTGACCTATGTACAGGAGTGAGGGGGGCTGACCTATGTACAGGAGTGAGGGGGGCTGACCTATGTACAGGAGTGAGGGGGGCTGACCTATGTACAGGAGTGAGGGGGGCTGACCTATGTACAGGAGTGAGGGGGGCTGACCTATGTACAGGAGTGAGGGGGGCTGACCTATGTACAGGAGTGAGGGGGGCTGACCTATGTACAGGAGTGAGGGGGGCTGACCTATGTACAGGAGTGAGGGGGGCTGACCTATGTACAGGAGTGAGGGGGGCTGACCTATGTACAGGAGTGAGGGGGGCTGACCTATGTACAGGAGTGAGGGGGGCTGACCTATGTACAGGAGTGAGGGGGGCTGACCTATGTACAGGAGTGAGGGGGGCTGACCTATGTACAGGAGTGAGGGGGGCTGACCTATGTACAGGAGTGAGGGGGGCTGACCTATGTACAGGAGTGAGGGGGGCTGACCTATGTACAGGAGTGAGGGGGGCTGACCTATGTACAGGAGTGAGGGGGGCTGACCTATGTACAGGAGTGAGGGGGGCTGACCTATGTACAGGAGTGAGGGGGGCTGACCTATGTACAGGAGTGAGGGGGGCTGACCTATGTACAGGAGTGAGGGGGGCTGACCTATGTACAGGAGTGAGGGGGGCTGACCTATGTACAGATGTGAAGGGGGGCTGACATATACAGATGTGAAGAAGGGCTGACAATATATACAGGTGTGCTGACATATATAGGTGTGAGAGGGGGTGCTTACATATATGCAGGTGTGAGGAGGGGTGTTGAGTGCGTACAGGTGAGGGGGTGCTGAGTGCGTACGGTTGTGGGGGGGGGGGATGCTGAGTGCGTACAGGTGTGAAGGGGGCTGAGTTCCCTCAGAGCCCAGGGCCCTTCCCTCTTGGTGTCAAGTTGTTCACTTTAAGGTCATCACAGAGGACAAGGGGGCATTCTTTACATTAAGAGGAAAAAAGATTTAATCTGCAAATACGGAAAGGTTTCTTCGCGTAAGAGCTATGAAAATGTGGAATAGACTCCCTCCAGAGGTGGTTCTGGCCAGCTCAGTAGATTGCTTTAAAAAAGGCCTGAATTATTTTCTAAATGTACATAATATAACTGGGTACTGACATTTTTATAGGTAAAGTTAATCCAGGCAAAATCCGATTGCCTCTCGGGGGACCAGGAAGGATTTTTTTCCCCTGCTGTACCAAATTGGTGCATACTTTGCTGGGGTTTTTCGCCTTCCTCTGGATCAACTGTGGATGGATTGTGTATATGAGATTGTATTTTTATTTATTTTTTTGGTTGAACTAGATGGACTTGTCTTTTTTTCAACCTGACTAACTATGTAACTAGGACAAAGGATGAGGTGTAGGAATTGGGTGGAAATAGGTCTGAACTGGGGGGTATTGGCAGGGGTGGCAGAGGGATGAGATGAGGAGGATGAATAGAAATGGGTGCAGCAGATGAAGGGGCAATAATATGGGCAGCCCTGGAAAGGGGCACCCAGGTGTGGGGGGAGATGGTGGGGCAGCAGGCTGGGCAGAAACTCTAGAGAGGAGCTGGCAGAGGAAGAAAAGGAGTTTGAGATGTGCAGAGAGCTGATCCTGGCCCCACCCCGACATCTCAGGGGCCCCCCACACACCAGGACCCCCACCCTCTCAGGCACACACCGAGCACTGCAACTGGCATCAGTGAGAGGCCCCACAGAGCCGAAACAGGAAGCAGAGTTGGCTCACCATGGAGAGCTCAAGCTTGTGTTTGGGGGTGGAGGATCGGGAAGAGGGGGCTGGCTGATGGCTGCAGGTGCTGTGTCCGTGCTGGTTTCAGATCAGGGACAGCAAGGGGGCTCTGCACGGAGGGCGCTCTGCAAAGTCTGAATGTGCTGCAGACCCTGTGCTCAGCAATCCTATTGGGGAGCCCCCACTCTTCCTGGGGCCCCTTACTCCCGCTGCATCTCCCTTTCCTGTGGTCTTGGGCCCCCCCCCAAGAATTCCAGGTCTGGTCGCAACTGTGGCCTTTGCGACTCTGGTAGTTCCACCACTGTTGTTGCCATTAGATAGTTATAACTTATAGTTTCAAGATAAAAAAGTAAAAAAGCACATCTTGGTCTAACTAAAGATAAACTTGATTGAATTTGAGTGTTAATTCTCAAATATAGTCAGCAGGTTCCGATGATCCTTTATCTATAGTTTGTTTTTGTTTTTTTGTTTTTTGATCAAATGACTATTTTTGGGGAATCTGCCTTTTTTTCTGACACTATGTAGTTTGAGACATTCGTGATATGTTTGTAATAAAATGTTCTGGCTTGTCCCTCTTACTCAAAAACATGCCAATATAGGTGCCCCCTGTGAGGAGGTTATGGTGGCTTGCTAGTTTTACAAAAGCCACATTTACCCAAACTTGCCACATGGACTCGAGTTCAGTTAAGTCCAGTAGTTTAATACAGGATTTCAGCATACACAAGATGTTTGGTTTCCTTGCAGGTCTACTGTATTCTAACATTAGCATAAAAGTATCCTAAAAAAGCACAGTTGAGCATAATGGCTGTACTATACATTTTATTTGTGCAGAATAGCAGTCAATCAACATAAGGATAAGAATATTTTGATTATTCTTCCAAAAACATTTTCTAAATGAATTAAAAAAGGTGCTTAGGTCCCGGTGAATAATAATAATAAAATCAAGACAAAAATAAAAATGTAAAGATAAATATGTGAAGATAAAAATATTAAATATACACCTATCTGTTCAATGTGAGCAACAGCTACAGATATAAAACATCAGGATGCTCAAGAGGATTCTAATATCGATCATATTATGTGGTATTATCAATCTCAAACTGAGGCGATGCTCAGAAATGAAATACTGAGTGCAGGTTCACACCAGAAAGCGGTGCGAGAAAGGTGCTTTCTATGCACATTTCCCGTAGCATGGTCAAAAAGCACTGCCTTTGTAAACGCCGGCGGGGTCAATATATTCTTACTGACATCCCAAATGCAGTGCGATTTCAGCCTATTTGAATGAATGGGCTGAAAATTGCACTGCACTGAATTGTACAGGAATCGCACAGGAAGACAGACCCCATGCAATCCTGGCCAGAATAATGAACTGGCCCTAATAATTAGTTTCAATAATTCAGGGGGATGCAGAGTGCGTCAATCTCGCAGCATCCAGGAAAAGCTGTTTTTTAGCCTGGTGGTTCTAGTTCTAATGCTGTGCAACCTTCAACCTGAAGGGAAGGAGACAAACCATATGCAGGATGGAAAAGTCCCTCATATTATTGGTTACGAGGAGCATCGTCCTACCCCTGATGATGTAAATATTATTGTTGGTGGGCAGATTGCTGCCTGTAATCTTCCAGGCGGTCTTCGCTTGTCGTGCCAGTTTATCTGCAGTAGAGCAATTACTATACCAAATGGTAGTACAAGAAGTAAGGATGCTTTTCCCCACACATCTATAAAACGAGATAAGGATTAAAGTACCAAGGCCAGCACACTTCAATTCTCTCAAAAAGCAGAGGTGTTGATAGGCTTTCTTAACTATGCTGAGTTGCATTAGTGCTCCAGGTGGGGTTATCAGAAATATGCACCCCCCACATATTTAGAACAAGGAGCAGTCTCAACAGCTTCACCCCAGATGGAAAGTACATGCAGTGGTGATGATCCTACTAAAGTCAACCATCATTACCTTTGTAACATATAGTAAATATTGCAATACATTTGTATGAGTAAAGGCAAAACATTCTTATCTTGATCGTACTGTACAGACCATGGGTATATTCATAAACCTAGGGTTATATGCAGGCTACTTTCAGGTGATTAGACACTGGCAAAAAACTTGCTAGGGCCACCCCCTAGATTGTACCCGTATAACCCTGCCCACTCACTGAGACTCAAGTTTTTTGCCAATGTCCTTGGGTGGTTGACCTGTTCTCCACTATAGAAGTATTTTTCCTTTTTAACTACCGTATTCATCGGCGTATAACACGCACAGGCCTATAACGCGCACATTCATTTTAAGAAGGAAGTTTCAGAAAAAAAAACTTTAATTTTATATAAGGAACTTTGGGTCAGTGCCCATCTGCAGCCTCACAAGTGCCATCAATGCAGCGTCATCAGTCCACATCAATGCAGCCTCATCAGTCCACATCAATGCAGCAGCCTCGCCATTGCCATCAATGCAGCAGCCTCGCCATTGCCATCAATGCAGCAGCCTCGCCATTGCCATCAATGCAGCAGCCTCGCCATTGCCATCAATGCAGCAGCCTCGCCATTGCCATCAATGCAGCAGCCTCGCCATTGCCATCAATGCAGCAGCCTCGCCATTGCCATCAATGCAGCAGCCTCGCCATTGCCATCAATGCAGCAGCCTCGCCATTGCCATCAATGCAGCAGCCTCGCCATTGCCATCAATGCAGCAGCCTCGCCATTGCCATCACTGCAGCCTGATCGATGCCCTTCTGCAGTTTAGAGGGGACAGGGAGCGGGGCGGAACGAGCGCCGACAGATTACATACAGTGAGAATCTTCTATGATGGACAGAACAGTGGTCCAATGGTGGCCCAGGAGAGAGGACTTCCTATTACAGAGGCCGCTAAGTAAACAGGAGATTCTCACTGTATGTAATCTGATGGTGCTCATCCCGCCCCCCTCCCTGTCCCAGGCAGCTGAAATTGAAGTATTGGCGTATAACATGCACATGCTATTTGCAACCGATTTTAATGGTGAAAAAGTGAGTGTTATACGCCAATAAATACAGTACTCAGTTTTGTTTCTCTGAAGCTTCTATCAAGTTTTGACTGCTTATTGCTTTGAGCTATCTAGCCGTTTCTGAAGCAGGTACCCTCGATGTGTACCTTTGAGACATTACTATGTGAGTGGGCACGTAATAGCGCAGAACTCCATAGTGTAGTATAATGCGCAGAAAGCATTTTTTAGATGGATAAAATTGTACTCCCAAAAAAATGGCATGTGCTAGGCATAACAGTTTGGGTTGCCTGGAAGCAGAGAGTGATGAAGTATGAACCAAGACCCCTTCCTTGGCTGGGGATGAAGCGTGTTTCAGCATGTAAACATAAAAATGAACAGTTAAACTAGCACATGTGGCCAAATTGCCCACGAACAGTAAGAACCATGAATGTGGCTTGAGTAGGTTGACTTTCTACTAAGATGATACTCATGATTTCCTTTATGTATATATGTGTGTAGGGGTGTGTGTGTATGTATGTACAGTAAAACCTTGGTTTGAGAGTAACTTGGTTTAAGAGCGTTTTGCAAGACAAGCAAAATGTTTTAATAAATTTTGCCTTGATATACAAGCAATGTCTTGATATAAGAGTAGCGTCATGTCACAGCTGAGTATAAAAAAGAAGAGAGGAGCCTCGAAGTGTAGCAATATGGTTACATTTAATGAAGGTACCACATTTAACAACTTATTGCTACACTTAGAGGTGCCTCTCTTCTCTTTTATACCCTGTAAAAACAAATGCTTTGAAATACAAGTGCTTTGGATTACAAGCATGTTTCTGGAACAAACTATGCTCGCAAACCAAGGTTTTAATTAATATATATGTGTGTATATATGTGTGTGTATGTGTGTGTGTGTGTGTATATATATATATACACAGTATCTCACAAAAGTGAGCACACCCCTCACATTTTTGTAAATATTTTATTCTATCTTTTCATGTGACAACACTAAAGAGGATTGACACTCAAAAGTGAGTACAGTGAGTACACCCCTAAGTGTAAATATCCATATTGGGCCCAATTAGCCATTTTCCCTCCCTGGTGTCATGTGACTCGTCAGTTTTACAAGGTCTCAGGTGTTAATGGGGAGCAGGGGTGGTAAATTTGGTGTAATTGCTCTCACTCTCTCAAACTGGTCACTGGAAGTTCAACATGGCATCTCATGGCAAAGAACTCTCTGAGGATCTGAAAAAAAGAATTGTTGGTCTACATAAAGATGGCCTAGGCCATAGGAAGATTGCCAAGACCCTAAAACTGAGCTGCAGCACGGTGACCAAGACCATACAGTGGCTTAACAGGACAGGTTCCACTCAGAACAGGCCTCGCCATGGTCGACCAAAGAAGTTAAGTGCATGTGCTCAGTGTCCAATCCAGAGGTTGTTTTTGGGAAATAGACGTATGAGTGCTGCCAGCATTGCTGCAGAAGTTGAAAGGTTGGGGGGGTCAGCACACTGCATCTAATTGGTCTGCATGGCTGTCGTCCCAGAAGGAAGCCTCTTCTAAAGAAGATGCACAAGAAAGCCTGCAAACAGTTTGCTGAAGACAAGCAGACTAAGGACCTGGATTACTGGAACCATGTCCTGTGGTCTGATGAGACCAAGATAAACTTATTTGGTTCAGATGGTGTCAAGCGTGTGTGGCGGCAACCAGGTGAGGAGTACAAAGACAAGTGTGTCTTGCCTACAGTCAAGCATGGTGGTGGGAGTGTCATGGTCTGGGGCTGCATGAGTGCTGCCGGCACTGGGAGCTACAGTTCATTGAGGGAACTATGAATGCCAACATGTATTGTGACATACTGAAGCAGAGCATGTTCCCTTCCCTCCAGAGACTGGGCCGCAGGGCAGTGTTCCAACATAACGACCCCAAACACACCTCCAAGACGACCACTGCCTTGCTAAAGAAGCTGAGGGTAAAGGTGATGGACTGGCCTAGCATGTCTCCAGACCTAAACCCTATTGAGCATCTGTGGGGCATCCTCAAATGGAAGGTGGAGGAGCACAAGGTCTCTAACATTCACCAGCTCCGTGATGTCGTCCTGGAGGAGTGGAAGAGGACTCCAGCGGCAAGCTGTGAAGAGGGTTAAGGCAGTGCTGTAAAATAATGGAGGCCACATAAAATATTGACACTTTTTGGCCCAATTTGGACATTTTCACTTAGGGATTTACTCACTTTTGTTGCCAGCGGTTTAGACACTAATGGCTGTGTTGAGTTATTTTGAGGGGACAGCAAATTTACACTGTTGTACAAGCTGCACACTCACTACTTTACATTGTAGCAAAGTGTCATTTCTTCAGTGTTGTCGCATGAAAAGATAGAATAAAATATTTACAAAAATGTGAGGGGTGTACTCACTTTTGTGAGATACTATGTATATACATAATAAGGCTGGCCGGAGGCTAGCCTGTATTTGTGGGAGGAGTCTGAGGGGTATTTATCCCTCCTCCTCTTGCTGATCCTGCGTCGGCTCGTATTCTGGTTTGGCGCAGCCGACGCACATCTCTTCTGGTTCCCTGCAGAGCAGCGGTCAGTTTCAGCAGTTGTGGCGGTTCCTCTCCCATTGCTCATGCTGGGCACCATTGGGGGGACCGCCCGCCCATCTACCGTTCACCCCGGTGTTTATCCGGCATCGAGGGGGCCGCCCGCCTGTCCGCCATTCATCCCACTGTTATCCGGCATCGAGGGGGTCGCCCACCCGATTCTCCCGGTGCACCATTTGAGGGCGGGTCGGCCCCTCCAGGAGAAGCAACTCTAAAGGAAAAGAAAGGCGCCTTTAAGTGCAGTATGTAAAATGTAATAGAGTGCACAAAGGGTTAAAAGCACTTACAAGATTGTTGAGTTAAAAGACATACATGATAAAATCAGGAGTCCTCATCTGTGGCATGTGTCCATGTTTATGTATATTATTCAAAAGATTTGAACGGGCATGCACCTCTGCCAATACACAATGGTGGGATAGGTACTTTTTAGAAAAATACCATTCCACGCATATTTCACCCCGAGGCCTACGCATATTAAAGGACTGTTCATTTCTAGACCAACCACACGAGAAGGAATGGCTTTCGATTGCTGAATTCTGTACACAAAAGTGGATCAGTATTATTATCGAACAGAGAACTATTAAATATGATGCAGCAGTACATTTAGTACAAATCCTCTCTGACGATATTTTAAAGCTCACCAATACACTTCCTGACAGATGGCTCAACACCCTCAAACAAAACACCAAACATCAAGAGGACATCCTCATTCGTACCAAACTAAGGAAATTCAAAAGAGATATAGATGATTATAATCATAATAAAGTTTTTACGTGGAAACGCAAAAACGAGAACAGTATACCCTCATTATTGCATATTGACCCCTGGGTGGTCACTATTACCTCTAATCGTCAGGAACAACCCACCATCAATAGACCTAGACCCTCCAATAACAACCAGAACAATACCACTACTATAGATACAAGTAGTGTATCCAGAAGGAATAACACCACCACAGGCATCAGTGGAGTATCTAATACTACTGACACCCGCAAAGTTCCAATTACTAAACAGAATAGTAATACCAGCCATAACCACCCTGCAAGAATCCATCTACCACACTAGAATCAAATAGTACAGTCTCCCCATCTACCTCACACCAGACTATCCCAAATTTCCATACGAGTATGTCACACACATCTCATAACCCTACCTCCAGCAATTCCACTATTCCATCCACTCCCAGCTCCAGGGGCACCATTGACTATTCCACTGTAACTGGTGCTCAACTTACTTCAGACGCAGCACTACCTGCGGTCTCTTTTTTAGGGCCCAGCCTCTTCCCCACCAGGCCGTCAAAAAGAAAATACACCGAAGAGGTTGTAGGGGACGAGGAGGAAAACATAAACCCAAGCCCACACAGCAGAAAACAACGCCTACGGTGAAGATTTTCAACTCATCTTCACACACACTCACAACGCAGGAAACTATCTTACTCACACGAGGACTTACTTTCGCACCAACTAATTTGCCTAACGCCTTCCAGTTGTTCAAAGATTTGAACAAGTTTATCCGAGACCTTACCCTCAAAAGATTTTATAATATAAAAGCAGCTAAAGATGCATCTATCATTTCAATCGACACAACCTCCCCCTCTTCAGCCTATAGCATCATCCTAGACGAAAAAATAGCCTTGGATATATTAGAAGAATTATATCACGAAGGAACTGGATCGTTCCTTAACCCTGATAATCCTGAATCAGATGCCCTTTTATATACCCAACATCTAAATTGTTCTCCTGCAGTTAAACACACCAATTTTCATCCCCTGTCTAATTTTTATCCCACACAATCTAAAGGCCCATGCCTTGAAACATTTTACCGCATGGTATACTCTGAATTATTGATGATGTGCCAACAGCAACATAACCCCTATAAAAATCACAATTTAACATACCCAGAAAGATTAGCCCTCAATTTATTAAAAACCAATGAGAATGTTATCATTAAATCAGCAGATAAGGGCGGTAGCATTGTGTTGCAAAACCGGGTAGACTACATCAAAGAGGCCATTAGACTACTCGGAGACTCACAAACCTATACAAAATTGCAAGAGGACCCCCTACCTAGTTTCACTATTGATGCTACAATTTTAGTTAACCAAGCCACCAAAGATAATGTAATTACCAAAAACGAAGCTTCATTCTTGGTTAAAAAATATCATCAAACTCCGTATTTCTATCATTTACCAAAAGTACATAAAAGCACTACCAACCCCCCTGGCAGACCCATAGTTGCCTCTATGAACAGTATTACTAGTGGTTTTTCCCAGTATGTAGACCTTTTTCTACAACCTTTTGTTTCCAATTTACAATCCCATATCAAAGATGGAATACACCTGCTTGAATTATTAGGTCCATACCAATGGGAGCCCAACTACATCTGGCTCTCACTGGATGTCCAATCATTATACACATCCATCCCCCACAATGTCGGCATGCAGGCCATACAACACTTTCTGTCAGAAGACCCATCTATTCATCCAAACCAAGCTAAATTCATTCTAGATGCCACATTCTTCTGCCTGACTCACAATTATTTCATATTTGAAGACCATTACTACCTTCAAACCCATGGCACTGCCATGGGCACCAATTTTGCACCTTCATATGCCAACTTAACTATGGGTCTTTGGGAAACGCGATACATATGGGCGAATAACCCTTTCATGGCCAAAATTATATTTTACGGTCGTTATATTGATGACATCATTATTATCTGGGACGGTAATACCGATGATATTGAATCTTTTGTTTCCCATTGTAATGATAACAACATGGGCCTATCCTTTACATCTGTTCACGATAAAACACATCTAGCATTCTTAGACCTTGATCTATTTTATGATACTGGTCGCATCCATGCAAAAAATTATTGCAAACCCACTGCTGGGAATTCCTATCTGCACTACAATAGTTGCCATCACCCTCGTTGGTTAAAAAATATTCCAAAAAGTCAATTCTGCCGTCTCAGACATAATTGCACCATGCAGTCAGACTATCAGACACAAAGCATAAATCTCAAACAAAAATTTATTGAAAAAGGCTACCCTCCTTCACTCATTGAACAAGCCTACACCACATACGTCAATCCTGATACTCATACCCATAAAATGAATTCATCAAAGGACATTCGGTTCACGACTCAATTTCATAACAAATACAAAAATATGGAACACATAGTTCATAAACATTGGCCAATACTACTGCAGGATCCCCATCTTAAAGACAGTATACCAAATAAACCTAAATTTTCATATAGGAAAGCACCTAACATTAAGGGAAAGATTGCCCCAAGCAAACTCAAAAAGAAAACAAATACGTCATCTTCACTCCAACTCTTTTTTATGATTGGGATGTATCAATGCTGCAAACCCCTTTGCCTTACATGCAGTTTTGTACAACATGGTCAAAAAACATTCACGATTAAAAATAAAACATACAAAATTTCAGAATTCTACACCTGTTCTACAGACCATGTAGTATACTGCCTGACCTGCCCCTGCGGCCTCCACTATGTAGGTCGAACTATACGCCCCCTACGCCAGCGTTTTGGAGAGCACCGCCGATTCATCGAGGCCGGTAAAGACCATCATAGCGTCCCACGACATTTCACCCAACATCACCCTAAATCTACCGTAGGCCTAAAAGTATGGATCATCGAATCCATACCAGCCACTCTCCCTGTGGCAGAGAGATTTAAACGTCTCTGCCAACGGGAGACTTATTGGATATACGCTCTTGACGTACTTTCGCCTGGAGGTATCAATGAAGAATTGGAAATTAGCACCTTACTCTAGATGATACCACATTTAACATACAGACTGTAATATTATGGTTCATTTATCATTCGTCCCTGCTTATTATCATATCCATACGTCATGGTGTTTGCCTGTTATACATGTACATATCTGCCATCTGTCACAATCAAATACTATTTGTAGAGCATCCATTACATCTTATTACCTATTCCTATAAGTTAATTCCTTATAGTAGATTTGTGACCTTATTTGCGGGTGTGTAAATGCCCGGCCGCCCCTGTAACAACACTATTATTATCTATTATTATCTATTATCGTCAGAGTATTGCTACAGGCATAATCTGCACTATTTGTATAAGTATCCACCACCTCCTATTATCCTTCTGTAGTTTTTTTTTTTTTTTTTTTTATCCCCTTACAACAGATGCCTGGCCGCCCCTGTAACACAGGTGTATAGCTCCCCAGCTGCCCTTGTAACATGGCTACATATTTATTATTTATTCATTGTTAATTCAACATTAGACTTACGACCTTATTTGCATGTGTACAAACGCCCGGCTGCCTTTGTAACACGTGCACATAGATGCCTGGCTGCCCCGGTAACACATGTGTAAATACGCCTGGCCGCCCTTGTAACACGGCTGTAGATTTATTCATTGTCAACTCAACATTAGACTTACGACCCTATTTGCATGTGTACAAATGCCCGGCCGCCTTTATAACACATTCATATAGACACCCGGCCGACCATGTAACACACCTGTATATTAATTCAATGTCAACCTTATGTTTGTATATTTATTTATTTATTATTGTTAATTTAACCACTGACATCTGTGCCCTGTACCCCTGTTTCAAATTCCTTCAGGACTTCATTGTATATAGCACTGACGTTAATCCATTTTGCGAGTGCACGGTCGTCTTGGCCGTCCTCATAATACATCTGTCACTTCCCTTATCATTGTGTATTTAGTATCTGCCCACACTCCTCCCCTTGCTCCTCCCCCTCACCATTTATAAGCCAGCTTGAGGAGTGTGGGCGTAGGTCTGACGAAGGAGCCGCACATGCTCCGAAACGAGTTACCACCCCCTTCTCTACACTGACACCATCAGCCTTGTGTGTCCCGCAGTGAATACAGGCTTCCCTGCTGCCTCCTCTTTTCAACACGCATGAGAACGCTTTACAGCTGCTGGACGGCTCTACACTGCTCTCTACCACCGTGCTGAGGCTGGACACATGCCACAGATGAGGACTCCTGATTTTATCATGTCTTTTAACTCAACAATCTTGTAAGTGCTTTTAACCCTTTGTGCACTCTATTAAATTTTACATACTGCACTTAGAGGCACCTTTCTTTTCCTTTTTTTATCTCTCCTTGGTGCTGGTTGTCCTTCTGCCACCCCACCCCCGTGCTTGTCCCCGGGTTCTGGGGGGACCTCTTTTGGTGCAGACGCTGGGGGTTCTCCCCTCGGTCCCTATTGTTGTCATCAGTGTTGATCTGTCAGTGTCGCCTGGAGGGATGAGGACTCTCCTCTTGTTTGTCATTATTGTTGCTTTTCCCACGTTGTGTATATAATCAGTGTACACGTGTCATCATTAGTATCCCTTCCTACTATTTTGTCTAGTTATTCTTACCCCTCCTACATCATCATTCCCTCCCGGGGGGGGGGGGGAGGGGGGGTGTGTCTGAGATTCTGGGGGGAATTTCTTCCATGAGGGTTCTGGCGCCATGTTTCTGCATTTTTTTCTGTCATTGCGTTTGTCTGCGTTTTCTGTCATAGCGTTCTGTCTCTGCGTTTTCTGTCATGGCATTCTGTCTGCATTTCTTTTTTTTTTAAATTGTTTATTGAAAGTTTACCATGTTATACAATGATATAACAATATACACACATATTAAATGGAATAACATAAGAAAGAAGTCCATCTCAAGGAAACCACTTCATCACATTCTATGAATAAACAAGGGTAGGAATAGTATAACTAGTGATTGACATATAAAATATACACATCTAGTGTAGGAGAGAAAAAAAAGACCAGCATTAAATTATTCTAGGTATTGGTTAGCTACATGAACATCATGTCTGATTGGGTTTCTCCAAATTATATTCAGAAGCATCCCACGGTTCCCATGTTTTATCGAAACTAGGAAGGGTTTCTTCAATAATAGCCGTAAGATGTTCCATCCTACAAATATCACCTGTGTTATTTAGAAATTGAGCAAAAGTAGGGGGAGCTTTGGTCAACCAGCATTGGGGAATGGCCCGTTTACCTGCTAGTAAGATGAAAGCCATCAACTTCCTATGGTGTTTGGACATTTTTGGGATCGGAAGGCCTAGCAGAAGGTGTATTGGGTGAAAGGGGATAGAGATGTTCAAGATCTTCTCTAATGATATGTGGATCTGTGTCCAAAAAGGCAATAGAACGGGGCAATCCCAAAATATATGATAATGTGTGCCTATGGACACACCACATCTCCAACATAAGCCTGAAGTTGTCAGTTTATGCTTCAACAGGAAATCTGGAGTCCTATACCAAAACATACAGACTTTGTAGGCTGTTTCTTTGTGGGTCACACATCTGGATACTTTTGAAGTAGCTTCCCAAATCTCCCTCCATTCTTGTAGAGCAATAGGCCGATCTAAGATGTGGGACCATTTACGCATGTATGCGTGGGTGTGTTCTGTAAGGGGGGGAGTTTCTTGCAGTATTTTGTATATAGTGGAGATCAGGCCGGGTTCATGAGGGCCTCTGGAGCACGTCAATTCAAATTGTGTGGGTATAGAAAGTGTCAGTTGTGGTAGTTTTTGGAGAGAAAATGTTGAATTTGAAGAAATGAGTAAAAGAGATTCCGCGGAATCCCATGTTTAGATTGTAGTTCTGAAAAGGTAAGTATTTTGCGTGTTATCGGATGAACTATATGGCGTAGCTGGAATATACCTGCTTTTGTCCAGGGCAACATGGCTTCATAGAATAGGCTATCCGGAATGTCTGGATTAAAGGTGATGTTTATTAAAGGGGAACAATGGGATGTGAGTGAAAATTTGCCCGAACATTTTTTCCAAATTGAGAGGGTAAAGAGCATTGGATTTAGGCATACCTTGCGTAGTTGGGCGAAGGATTTATCCGTTGATGGCCATAATAAACTGCATGGATGAGCTGGGATTGTAATGGTCATCTCAATTTCGGACCAGCGGTTAGGAGCAAACTTAGATGTCCAAGAGGCTATAGCCCTCAAATGTGTAGCATAATAATATTTGATTATATCTGGTGCTCCTAGGCCTCCTCTATTTTGGGAAGTTAGAAGTACTGAGCTGGCCACTCTATGTGATTTATTATCCCATATAAAATTTAGAAAACTTCTCTGTAGGATTTTGAGCTGAGACAACAGAATCATCACTGGCAAGGTTTCGAAAAGGTATAAAAGTTTCGGGAGGATCGACATTTTAAGGACATTTATCCTTCCTAAGAGGGAGAGAGGGAATTTCGTCCAGGTTTTCAATAAGTCTTTGATTTCAGTGAACATAGATGGAAAATTAGCTTGGAAAAGGGTAGAATACGAAGGAGTCAAATAGACTCCAAGGTATTTTAGTGACTTAGGACACCATCGGTAGTTAAAATTACCTTGTAGGGTCAAGAGTGCATCTTCTGAGATATTAATAGGGAGTGCTTCTGTTTTGGTTGAATTGATTTTATAACCGGAAATATCCCCAAATAAGGCTAAAGTTGTGTGAAGTGAGGGAAGTGATATGTGAGGATGGGTTAAAGTTAAGAGGATATCGTCTGTGAAGAGTGATAATTTGTATTCCCGTTGTCTCAACCGGACTCCACTTATGTCTGGATGGGATCTAATGGCCTCTGCCAGGGGCTCTAAGCTAAGGATAAAAAGAAGGGGAGATAGGGGACAGCCTTGGCGAGTACCATTAGAGTAAATGAAGGAGATATATGGGAAGCCATCTGCACTTGGGACGAAGGAGAAGAATAAAGTGCTTTTAACGCTTGTACAAAGGGACCGGAGAAGCCATATTTACGTAAGATAGCAAACATGAATGACCAATTCAAGCGGTCAAACGCTTTCTGAGCGTCTAGGCTAAGAATCAAGGCAGGTTTCTTAGTTTTCGTCAGGAGATCGATAAGATCGATCGTTCTCCTAGTGTTGTCTCCTGCCTGTCTAGAGGGGACAAACCCGACCTGGTCCCCATGTACAAGCGACGGGAGGAGCAAAGAGAGTCTGTTGGCCAAAATTTTAGTGAAGATTTTGTAGTCAGAATTAAGAAGGGCAATGGGTCTATAGTTATCAGGTAAAGAGGGGTCTTTCCCTGGCTTTGGAATGACTGTAATGAAGGCGTGGAGGAATTGGGAGTGGGGTATTGTACCTGACATTAGCAAGGAGAAAAAATTAGCCATGTGGGGTAATAGAACTGGCAGAAAACCTTTAAAGTAGGGGTAGGAGAGTCCATCAGGGCCAGGCGCTTTATGATTAGGGAGTTGTTTCACTACTTCAGTGATTTCTTCCACAGAAATGGGGGCATTTAGGCCTATGCGATCTTACTTTCAAAATCTTTTATTGGTTTTGTACAAAAACAAGAAAATATATAAAATAAAATACAATACAGGATTTGAAATCACATATCATGTAACCTGTAATCCTCTGATACATAAGATATGCCTGCTGGGGCTAGAGCATTAGCATTTATAAGGCACATTGAATATGATTAACTATGGTGAA
Source organism: Aquarana catesbeiana (assembly GCF_042186555.1). NCBI lineage: Eukaryota > Metazoa > Chordata > Amphibia > Anura > Ranidae > Aquarana > Aquarana catesbeiana. The sequence continues at coordinate 132,354,672 of NC_133330.1, forward strand.
TGGGAATCAATGCTTGAAACCTTGCAACTGATGTAAACATAGAACGTGTTCCCTAGGGGGATTATCTGACGTCTAGAGAGGCACTAGGGGATCCCACCGGCACCCCTAACGGGATCATGCTGTGCACAGTGTGAGCCCCCCTCCTCTCCTGACCAGGGATTGACCAAGGGCCCTAGGGTCTCAAAGATCTATATAATAAAGCAGTGGGGATTACCACCTATCCGAGAGAAACGAGTTACGAGATGAGTAATGATTGTCTCAAAATGAAGGCAAACTGGTCAGAAAGCACAATACGGTCATTACCCGCTGAACTATCCTAGTTTCCCCCAGCAGAGGGACTGGATCAATCAAAAATACGTTAGGAAGGACAGAAAAGAGGAAAAGGAGAAAGGAAAAGAGTCAGAGGAATGTTAGCCGTCCGTCTGGAGGGACCCCCGCCTCATAAGTTGACCCCTGTTAGTTTTGGGGTGGGACTCCTGGTATGAGAGAGATGCCGACGAATTTTGCCCAGGGCTCCCATATGGCTTCAAATTGCTTAGTTTTGTCATCTAAGATGCTAGCCAGTTTCTCTTGGGCCATGATCCATCAGATTTTGTGGATAGCCGCTTTCACCGAGACTTTGGGCTGTTTCCAGGCCTTAGCAATGGTGAGTTTTGCACCTAAGAGTATGAAGTGTGTCAGTTTGCGTGAGCTCTTCGGCATTCTGGGAAAGTTGTTATTAAGAAGAGCTATGGTCGGGATTTCGGGATTTGGATCTGAGTCGTTTTCCTTATCAGGGAAAAAATCTTGTTCCAGTAGGGCCTTAGTCTGGGGCATTCCCACCATACATGGGCCATTGTGCCCACTAGCTGACATCCTCGAAAGCACCTGGGGTCAGCTGTTGGGTACATTCTGGAGAGCTTGACAGGTGTGAGGTACCACCTTGTTAAAACCTTAACACCTCCTTCGATTAAGGAAATGTTTTTGATGCCTTTAAAGGCTCTGTCTAAGGAGCATCTCCATTTAGAGATCTCCCATTCAAAGGCTAGATCCCTCTCCCAGTCCAGCATAAAGGGGGTTTTTTGGGGGTGCAAGGCTAGTGACTGGTAGATGACGGAGATCCCCCCTCTCTGTTCAGAGGAGCGACCACACCATATTTCATATGGCGTAAAGGCGTTGTGTGAGGGGATTTCCCCTCTCCAACGTTGACAGAGGAAGTGTCTAATTTGGTGGAATCTGAAGTGCTCAGAATGCGGAATTTCCAGTTGCCTTATACCTTGCTCCAAGGAGATAGGACCCTCATTCGTGTAGAAATGTCCGATTCGATACAGTCCCTTGTCCAGCCACCAACGAAAAGCCTTAATATCCAACCCAGGGGGAAAGTCAGGATTATTGAAGATGTGTGCTAGAGGAAGACATCTAGAGATTAATGCCGAATTTTTTCTTAGATTATCCCATATATGGAATGATTGAGATAAGGATGGGGAGAGAATTGGGGGTCTCTGTTTGGGAGGGGTCCAGAGGAGATAGTCCAGGGTGTATGTGGGGACAGCCTGTCGCTCTATTTGAATCCAGTCTGGTTTCTCTGCCCTGGAGTAAACCGTGGACAGTTGGCCCAGCCTGGCCGCTTGAAAGTACCAGTGAAGCTGAGGAGCCCCCATGCCACCCTGGTCTCTTGGAAGGAATAGGGTTTTTTGTTGAAATCTATGTCCTCTCCCCCCCCCAGATAAATTTGGTGATCTTCTTTTGGAAATTGGAAAGGTGTTCTTTGGTTATATTTATCGGGATGGCCCTGAAGAGGTATAGCAGTCTGGGAAGAAGAGTCATCTTCACAGCATGAACTCTGCCCAGCCAGGAAATTTCACCCTTGGACCAAGCTCCCAGGTCAGCTGTTAATTTCTGGTACATTGGCGGGAAATTTAGGGGGTACAGTTGTTCTGTTCTAGCTGGAAGTTTGATTCCTAAATAATCTATCCATTGGTCATTCCATTTGAAATCAAAGGAGCTTTTAAGAGCGGCAACCGTACCCGACTGCAGGGAGATGTTTAAGGCAGAAGATTTAGAGTAGTTCACCTTGAGGCCTGAGGTGCTAGAGAAATCTTTCAATAATTTACATAAATTAGGGAGTGAAGTGATAGGGGACGTTATGAACAGGAGCATGTCATCGGCGAAGAGCCCACACTTGTGGACTTGTTCCCCACAGGATACGCCGTGAATGTTGGGGTTTGATCTAATCGCTATTGCCAGTGTTTCGATGGCCATAGCGAAAATGAGAGGGGAGAGAGGGCAACCCTGTCTCGTCCCTCTCATTATTTGAAGGGGTTTGGAGTATTGTCCCTGCAGTCGGATTATTGCCGCCGGGTTGGAATAGAGGGATCTTAGTACCCCTAGGAAGCTAGCCCCGAAACCCCATCTCTCCAGGATGGAGAAAAGGTAAGGCCATTCGATCGAGTCGAAGGCCTTATGTAAATCTAATGACAACAACATACCTGCTTGTTTTGGGCCCCCATCCCAATTTGATTGGAGGATGGAGACAATGTCCACTGCTCTCCTAATTTGATCTGGACCCTGCCTTCCTGGGATGAAGCCTACCTGGTCTTTGTGAACGTACTGCTTGATAAAGGAGGCTAGTCGGTTGGCTAAGATTTTAGTGAGTATCTTGAGATCGTTATTGATAAGGGAAATGGGCCTATAGTTCTCTACTTCTTCGTGGTTCTTATTCGGTTTGGGGATTACTGTTATGAAAGCCGTATTCAAGTGGGGGTCCAATGGGGATCCCGTTCTCTTAGAATTGAAAAATTTGGCCATGTGTGGGGCCAGTATGTCCCCGAACTTTTTGTAATAAGGGACTGACAAGCCGTCCGGCCCGGGGGCCGAGCCTGTCTTGAGGTTTTTGATAACTTCCTTAATTTCGTCTGAGGAGAAGGGCTCCTCCATCAGGTCTCTGTGGTCTTTGGAAAGAGATGGCAGTTTGACATTCTCGAGGAAGGAGGCGGTCGAACTGTCGCTCTGTGTTTGCATGGCTTTGTATAAGCCTGAGCAGAAGTTATGGAAAGCTGTCATGATTTTGGATGGATTGGCCGTGGGGGGTTGACCCGCTATGCGCACTTTGGGGAAAGTGCGAGATTGGAACTTGGGGGAGAGTTTCGCGGCTAGCATTGTCCCGACTCTGTCTTTGTGGCAGTAGAATTTAGCACCGCTCCATCTAATGTTTTTTTCAGCTTTTGCCGTTAAAGCTAGGTTGAGTTCCAGTCTAATTGTGTCTAATTTGTCATTGAGGTCTTTAGATGGGGATTTTTTATGTTCGGTTTTTAAAGCTATATATTTTTGTTCCAGCCTGAGAATGTCTATCATCCTCTCCTTTTTAACTTTAGTGGCTAATCTGATAAGCTCGCCACGGACCGAGGCCTTGTGGGCTGCCCATAGTGTTTCGGGGGGGATGTTACCCACATCATTTAACCGAAAATATTCCTTAATCGCGTACGCTACTAATTTGGCTTGAACTGGATCCCCCAGGAGAGACTCGTTCAGTTTCCAGTGAGAGCCACCACTACGCGATAGCACATTTTTCAAAGTCAGGAGGACCATTGAGTGGTCCGACCAGACTATGTCTAGGATTTTGGCTTTGGTGGCAAGAGGGATGAGATTAGTCTGGATAAGAATGTGATCTATCCTTGCGTAGGTCTGGTGGGGCGAGGAGAAGTGAGTAAAGTCCCTGGAGGTGGGATTCAGTTCCCTCCAAATATCTGCTAACCCCTGGGAGTGAATCATTTTAGCTATTCTGGTGCTTAGTTTGGTGGGGCGTGTAAGTTTTCCTTTGAGAGGGTTGGTTTTGTCTAGGCCCTGGTCAAACGCTACATTTGAGTCCCCACCCCAAATGACTTTCCCCTCCAGGAGTGGGCCAAGAGTTGCAAAGAGGTTCTGGAAGAAGGATGCTTGACCCTTATTAGGGGCGTAGTAAGAGATTATGGAGTATAGTACTCCCTCCAGAGTGCCCTTTACAAGGATGAACCTACCCTCTGGGTCTTTAAGGTCAGAGATATGGTTAAATTTGCTTTTTTTTAGAGAAAGGTACTGCTACCCCTTTGGTTTTGTTTGGTGCGTTGGCCATGAAGAAAGATGGGTAGAAGGCGTGTAAGAACTTGGGACTGTATCGAATCGGAAAGTACGTCTCCTGAAGGAGCACTACATCCAGTTTGAGGGATTTATAATGATCTAACGCAACCCTTCTTTTCCTGGGAGAGTTGAGCCCCTGCACGTTGTGAGAGGCGACCCTAAGGTCCAGGCCCTTAGACACTTGGTCAGTCATGGGAACAGAGAGGGGAGTGATCACCGGCCCAGCAGCCGCCTACCTTGTGATGGGGAGAGTTCCTTGAGTACGAGAAGGTGGACGGGTCCGTGCTATAGTAGCGTGCGGGAGGGACCGGGGGATCTCCAGACGGCCAGCTAGGAGAAAGAGAAGGTGAGAGGAAAAGGAGGGAAGGAGGAGGAGAGACAAGTAAATAAAAAAAAAACAACAACAATAATGACAAAAACTGTAGCGACAAGGGTCTTCTAGAAGGACCCGTGGAGGATAGCGGTATGTCAGGCCGCTTAAACTCCAATTTAAGTCTTCCCTCGTCCATATTGGCCGAGAGAAGTCTCACTCTTCGGGGGCACAGTGGATGCCCTCGAGGTGAGAGGAGGCGCATGGGTACCACCCCGGACCCATGCTTCTAAGGAACCGTAACTATATACTATTTGCATAACGTGGAGTAAGATCTTCATCTCAATAAGTGCAATTTGTTACTGCTATTTCAGTACAGTAAAAACTTTCGTGGAGACTGTAAAAGGGATTCAAGGAGAGCTAAGAACCCAAATAAACCTGATAATAAAAAGTAACAACGGGGAGAAGATAATTAAATGTCATGGGAGGAGCATGACCATCTACCTTAGGTGACCTGCAACCTGGTACCTGGATCTGAAAAGGAAGTTAGTTATTGAGGGCTATGAGGAACTGAGGTCTCAGTGTTATAAGTCTCAGATTGGGATGGTAAGAGAACTCTCTTCCGCCTCGAAAAGGCCAAGGGATCACAAGAACTGTTCTCCGTAGGATGGACACTTCAGGGGATTTCATCCGTAGACGTAGTCCCATCTGTAAAAGAAAATTAAGTTCAATGACCTGTGTCCGAGGCCTCGTTGGGGTCTTGGGATTGAAAAGAGGAGCGTTAGCTCATTCAAAGAAGGGGGAACGTCCCCCACAGGAAAGACCGTGGAAGGCCTGGGTGCGTAAGAAGGGGGTCTTCTTGCTCCGTTAAGGGGGCTTGCCATCTTTGCTCCTCTTAGAAGGGCCCTTGATCCAGAGAGGTGAAGCTGGGCTGCCTGGGGGGGGGCGTTTGGATGAGCCCGTGGCAGATGAGGAGAGCTCCATGGGGGCTTCCTGGGAGATCAGCTTGAGGGAGAGGAAAAGTTTTTCACCTTCCGGGAGATTGGAGAAAGTGTGGGTCTTGCCTTGTATGGAGAACTTTACCGCGCAGGGGAATGTCCAGCGGTATTTGATGTCTCGTTCCATCAACACTGACAGGAGGGGTTTGAGGGTGCGTCTTCTTTGGATGGTGGATTGAGCGAGGTCCGCAAAGACCTGAATTTGGTAACCCTGGTGTTGGAGCTTGGGCTTCAGGCGAGATTGTCTCATTACCTCCTCTTTTACCGCGTAGAAGTGCGGTTTAACTATTATGTCCCTTGGGGACCCGTCTTTCCTCGGGGGGCCCAGGGCTCTGTGCGCCCTATCCAGCTCCAGCCTATGCTGCGGGATGTTGGGGATGAGGTCCGAGATAAAGTCCTGCACTGAGGGGGATATCCGTGAAGGATTCAGGAAGGCCTCTAATTCGGAAGTTGTACCTCCTAGAACTGTTCTCAAGTTCGTCAATTCTTGATAGGGCCGTTTCTAGCTGTTCTTGGACTGACTGGAGGTGTGCGGCGTTCTGGTTGGTTCTGGCGACTGTATGGTCAATTTTGTCTTCCATCGCCTCCATCCTAGAGCCCAGGTTAGAGAGGTCTGATTTAATAGCATTTGTGATCTGGGAGGCAGTGTTGGCTAGGCCCTTTTCTAAAAGGGTAGAGAATTTGGAGAAGAGCTCCTCTTGCATGACAGATATGTCCTGAAATGTGTATCCAGGTGGGGAGCCTGCATAGGAGGAGAGGTGAAGGGGTATGCCTGAGGGTGAAGCGCCATCTTCCCCCTGCTCACTGCTGTGAGAGTCTCTGAGAGCAGCCTGTGGAGCTTGGTGCTGGTGCATGCCCTGGTGCGCGGTCTGGAGCGTGTTGTGGCCTCCCTGTGTTGCCTGAGCATAGGTCAGGGTCGGAGGGGTGAGGATGGGACGCTGCTCTGACCCCTTGTAAAGTGAGGCTGTGTGAGGCCTAGCAGTGTCCCCGTCGGCGGCCATCTTGGTGGACCCGTCCGCCGCCACCGCTGCAAATTGCGGGCCCAGATCTCGGCGGGCTTGTGTGCCGGCCATCTCACTGTGTTCCCCCGCTGTTCCGCGAACGGGGGGAGTGCTTGAGAGCGTCCTCCTCCTGCTAGGGCCGGGGTTATGCCGCTCGTCGGTCCGGGGTGGTGCAGAGCTCCGGGCTTAGGCGGCCATTACGGAGCTCTCGCGCATGCGCTCTCCGGCCTATGCGATCTTTAGTGGAGATCGTGGGGAGTCTCAAGGATTCTACGAAGGAGTCAAATTTATCCTGGGTGAATTGAAAATTCGGGTCTGTTGATAAACAATTGTATAAGCCTTGGTAAAATTCACCAAAGACCCTTGACATATTACGAGGGCAGTATGTGGGAACACCGTTAGACTGTATTAAATGGTCAGGAGTGGAAGTGTATGCTCTAGGTCTTAGTTTGTTAACCAACATTCTATGAGGCTTGTTGGCAAACTCATAAAACTTTTGCTTGGACCATAAATTGGATTTAGTAAACTTAGTCAGAATCAAGGATTTGATGCGGTTGCGCAGAGAGACCACTGCTCTGAGGCGGGTCACCGTAGGGAGGCTGAGTAGGCGTTTCTCTGCTTCAGACAGATTGTCTAAGAGGTCACGTTTGTAACGAGAGCCTGCAGAGATGCATTCTCCTCTGAAAAAGGCCTTATGGGCTTCCCATAGGGTGGACACCCCAGAGACTGAACCCTCATTAAGTTCAAAGAATTCCTTCAACTTTCCCTGTAAGTGGAGATGTATTTCAGGTACCTTGAGAAGAGACTCATTAGGGCGTCAATGGCATGTTCTAGGTGTAGGTTTTGACAGAAGGATATCTAGAGCGATGGGTGCATGATCAGACCATGTTATAGGTTGTATTTCGGAATTCACCACATAGGGTAAAAGGGGGGCTGAGACAAAGAAATGATCTAGTCTGGTATATAATTTATGAGGTGGAGAATAAAAGGTAAATTGTTTGGCTAGTGGATGTTTTATCCTCCACGTGTCAAACAGATTGTGGGATCTTATCAATTTCCGGAATGCCGTGGAAAGCCGCTGAACCTGAGGGGATGGAGCATGTGAAAAAAGGGCGAGTCTATCCTTAGTAGGTGACATACACATATTAAAGTCTCCTCCAATAATTAAATATGGTTGACAATAAGACTGGAGTTGATCAAAGAAAATATCCATGAACCCAATCCGACCTGTATTGGCTGCATAAACGTTGGCCAGGGTGAAGGAGACGTTATTGTGATCACAATTCAGGAGGATAAATCTGCCCTGGGGGTCAGCGTAAGAGGATTGTACCTGAATAGATGAGGAGCGTTTTAACAAAATAGCTACCCCAGCCTTCCCAGAAGGGTCAGAGGCTATAAAGGCGGTAGGAAATTGTTTGGAAGCAAATTTAAATGTACCGTTTGTCTTAAAATGCGTCTCCTGAACCATGATCACATCAGCCTTTGAAGATTTGAACTCCCTCAGCGCCAGCCAACGCTTGCGTATAGAGCCTAAACCCTTAACGTTACAGGAAAAAACACTTACAGACATTTTTTAAATATGAGCACAAAGCAGTGGGAGCAATCACAATAGGGCGAAGATGTGTATACCATGATAAGTGGGAAGTTGAAACATAGACAATATATGCATTCAGATGGACATGTATAAAAAATGGCAAAGGAGCCTCTGTATACCAATATTGGATCAAAAAAAAGATCCTTTACAAAAGTTTTTGGAAAAAGAAAGCCAGAGAGAAAAAAAAATGAAAAAAAAAATAGAAAAAAATTTAAAAATAAAAAATAAAACTAGAACCTGAATAGGATCAAAAAGGATCCGTAGTAAAAAGAAAAAAAAAAAATGAAAAAAAATTTTTTTCCCCAAGGGGGTCACCTTTTTGGGTCGTGACCATGATGGAAAAAATGGAAAAAAGGGGGGGCATGTCAACCTACGAAACCAGATACGTAGGCTCGGCCCCAACCGAACATCAATTAACAGAACAATCCACCTGTAACATATAGATGGCTATAGAGTCGAGGATTATATGAATTGTAAGGCAACCAAGGTAGAACTGTGGACTTTGAACAGGGAGTCCGAGGCCGTGTAAGATAAAAGAGGAACGTGGCCCAGCATGGCAAAGGTAAAACCAGATTTGAGTCAAATGGGAACCTCAGGTGGGACCCTTTGATGATGTTGCTCCTAGAGGAGTGACAGGTGTTTTCCGCGATCTTTGACGAACTGGGGTCCAGATCTTCGCAGGTGTGGACAGAATCCGGGAAGGTGGGAGTTGGGGCTGAAAATCTTCATCCGGGATCGGGGGTAGTCCTAGGTTCCTGACAAAGGACTCACATTCCTGCAAGTCCCTCATTGAATGTTGAGTACCATCTTTGTTGACTGACAAGCGGAAGGGGAAACCCCATCTATAGGGGATTTGATGTTGTTGTAGATGGGATGTAACTGGTCTTAGAGCTCGACGTTTTCCCAGGGTAATAGGAGACAAGTCGTTAAAAATTTGAATCTTCGCACCTTTAAACTCCACTCGGGATCTATTACGGGTAGCTACGGTCAGAGCCTCCTTGCTCTCATAGAAATGAAAGCGAGCAATGATGTCCCTGGGATTGGCACCTGGAGGGGGCTTAGGAGCCAGTGACCTGTGGGCCCTGTCGAGTCGCCAGTCTATGTCAGGAATGTGGGGAGCAAGCGTTACAAAGAGGTCCAAGAGAGAGGGACGAATTTCCTTGTCAGGGACATTTTCGGGAACCCCTCGAATCCGTAGATTTTGACGTCTCTCCCTGTTTTCGAGATCCTCTTGTTGCGTCTGTAGTTGTGTAACTGAATTTTTTAAAGTGACGTTTTCTTCTTCTAGTGCATGTATATAGTGGACCATGTCGTCAAACTTGGACTCCAGCGTATCTGTGCGCTCCCCCAATTGGTCTATCTCACCCCTAAGTTCATGAGCAAGTTTGCTGACTTCTTTGGTGATGGTCTGTGTCGCGGACACTGGCTGCAAGGACCTTTTTCTGTCCACATTCACCCTGTTATTTGGTATTTCTATATTAATCTTTTATTTTTTTGAACTTGCCCAATACATGATTCTTGAAAGAGCTGATCACATTAACCTGCAGAGACGAACTGTCTGGTCACCAGGTCTGCCTTAAGTGTTGTGTTAATTAACATGTTAATTATATTATTGTCTTTTAAGTTTTTGCTAGAGGGGAGGGGGGAGTGTCCATGAGTCAGCCCTACCTCGTTATCTAACCCCTTGTGTTAAATGTGTATAAAAAGGCTGTGTTCTGCCCAATAAAGCAGTCAAGATTCTACAAGCTATTATCGACTAGACTTGTATATACTGCAGCTATAATATTATATCTATCTGATGGTCATACTGGAGTAAGCGGTGTTATTGACGGAGGCACTCAGTGGAGTGTGGAATAGGATCCGTCACAATTGGTGGCAAGCTCTGGGATGCTCCTCTTGCCTAGGCACACCCAAATCACCACCGGGACCCCCTGCTCCTAACAGCAGATGGAACATCACTACGCCAGACTCAAGCGCAGCACCTTGAAGGATCTCTTGGAAGCCCGTGGAAAAGTCTCCAGCAACAAATCCAAAGCGACTCTCATCACCGAACTAATGGAGATTGACCAGGCCAGTAACCCACCAGCAGATACCTCAGAGGCGGCAGAGTTCCAGCGTGACGTCCAGTGGCGACTGGCCTTGTATGGTACTCACCCCCCGCAGGAGGTTATCAGTCAAGTGTTAACAGAGGTGTCCCAGCTGCGAATGGCTGAACTCCAGCGGGACCAAGGAGCGTCAGTTATTTTCAACCGGGAAGCTCCAGCGGCCCGCAAAAAGCTACCCTATGCCGCCTTCCGCATGTTTCAAGATGGTGAAGATGAGATGGATGTTTACCTGCAAATGTTTGAGCGTCAATGCGGTCTCCAAGGTGTCAATAAAGCAGATTGGGTCACGCTCCTGGTCAGCCGTCTCACAGGAAGGGCTGCAGAGGCGTACAATAATGTCCCTGATGAGATCAGCCAGGACTATGACCAGGTAAAAGAAAGACTATTGGCTCGCTTCGGCATTACTCCAGAGGCACACCGTTTGAGGTTTCGCAACCTCCGCCGAAAGGAGAGCGAGCCTTACACAGAATGGGCTCATCAAATGACCCGAGCAGCGGAGAGTTGGATGACTGGGCGCCAAGCTGTTGCCATGGCAGATGCGCTCCAGCTAATCCTCCTGGAACAATTCTACGATCATACCCCACATGAGGTTAGAGACTGGGTAAAGGATCGGCGGCCAGTCACAGTAGATGAAGCTGCCACCCTAGCTGACCAATACTTGGATTCAAGGCGGACTGTACAACCAGAGCCTAAGACCCCAGCTCGGCCTGTCCCCAACATTCCACGGAGCGTTGCCCCTCCACACCAGCCGTCGATCCCCGGCCCCACTCAGCTACCATCTTCACGTGGAAAAGGGGACCTCTGCTACAGATGCAACCAATCAGGGCATGTTAGGAGGTATTGTCCGCAGAATGTTTCCCAGGACGCGCGGAACAACAGGCCCCTTGGACCTGCCCGGGCTGCTGCACACTGTCTGGAGAGAGATGATGTGACTTACCCAAGCGAGGAGAATATTGGAATTCTACATGAGGCAGACCCTGTGCAAGCTGCCACTACAGATAATCGTTTGCACCATCGACAAGCCGTGTGGGTTAATGGTCGGGCTGCCCAGGGACTGCGGGACACGGGAGCTGCTATTACCCTGATACAGTCCCGAATGATAAACCCGGCAGAGCAGACGGGACGGTCTGTGGCTGTGCGGGTGGCCGGGGGAAATGTTATGCGGGTCCCCACTGCCAGGGTTCACCTTGATTGGGGTTCGGGGGCCAAAGAAGTGGAAGTGGGAATAATGCAGAACTTACCTGCAGAGGTTTTGTTGGGCAACAATTTGGGACGTTTAAATTCAGCCTTCTCCCTGGATGTATCCCCGGAAGCCTATCCCGTTACCACCCGCCAGCAAGCCCGGATGGAGGTGCGCTCCCTCGAGGACGGGACCCAGGTAAGACCTGTCACCCCTGACCTAGACTGTACTACCCCTACTAACCCTATCCCGACTTGGGCTTCTCCCCAAGAATTTACTCAGGCAACTCTTAGCGACCCTTCCTTAGCTAGCTATAGGGAAAGAGCAGGATTGGACCCTGGGGGGTTGGAGAGGGAGCGAATAGAGTGGGTCCAGGGATTACTCTATCAGGTTACTGAGGGAAAGACAGCCTCCCATCCACCCAAGCGGCAGCTGGTTGTGCCGCAGAAATATCGTCATGACCTGCTGCGCATTGGGCATGACATACCCTTAGCCGGACACCTGGGGATGTCCCGGACCCTCCACCGTCTGACTCAGTCATTTTTTTGGCCAGGGATTACAGGGGATGTCCGACAGTATTGCCGGACCTGTGACACATGCCAGCGGGTGGGTAAGCATGGGGGCCCGCTGAAAGCTCCCCTACACCCTTTACCGATCATTGATGAACCCTTTAGCCGTGTTGCCGTAGACCTGGTTGGACCATTGCCCAGACCTAGTCCTTCTGGGAAGAGATATATCCTTACTGTGGTGGATTATGCCACCCGGTACCCGGAGGCCATTCCCCTGGCAAATATCCATGCAGAAACTGTGGCTGATGCTTTGCTCCGGATCTTTGCCAGGGTGGGTTTCCCTCGGGAAATCATCTCTGACCAGGGGACCCAGTTCACTGCTGAGCTCACTCAGCAGTTATGGAGGCTGTGTGGGATAAAGCCCCTACAGAGCTCTCCCTATCACCCCCAGACCAACGGACTGTGTGAGAGGTTCAATGGAACACTGAAACAGCTGCTTAGGACATTTGCAACCTCTCACAGGGATTGGGAGAAATATCTGCCACACTTTCTCTTCGCTTATCGGGAGGTGCCGCAGGAATCTACCGGGTTCTCCCCATTTGAGTTACTGTATGGGAGGCGGGTGAGGGGGCCCCTAGATCTAGTCAGAGCCCACTGGGAAGGGGGAATTGATCCCCAAGGGTCCTCTATCGTAGCATATGTTCTTGAGTTTAGGGACAGACTGAAGGAGCTCACGGACACTGTCCAGGAGAACCTTCGGGCTGCCCAAAGGCGGCAGAAACGATGGTACGATCGTACTGCTCGGAACCGCACTCTGGAGGTTGGGCAGAAGGTTCTTGCCCTCAGACCAACCAAGCAGAACAAGTTACAGGCCACTTGGCAGGGACCTTACCGGGTTGTGGCAAAGCTCTGTGACACAACCTACCTAGTGGCTAAATGTTCGGATGAAGGAGTCCGACGGACCTTTCATGTGAACATGTTGAAAGCATACTGGGAAAGATCAGGAGAGGTAGCTGCTATATGTGCTCCAGCTGTGGAAGATTCTGAGAATCTTCCCCTGCTGGTGCTCCCGGAGCTAAATAGAATTACTGCAGGGATAGAGATGATAAAGCTTGACGACCAGTTAGGGCCGACGCAGAGAGAACAAGCTAGACAGGTCCTTAGTCAGAGAAGGGAAATGTTCTCCACAGTCCCTGGGTACACTACTATGGCAGTGCACCGTGTGGAGACCCCGGGACAACTGCCACTAAGACAGGCGGCTTACCGGATACCTGACGCAGTGAGAGAGGGGATGCGTCATGAGATTAAGGAGATGCTTGAATTGGGAGTCATTGAGCCATCCAGCAGCCCCTGGGCTTCCCCGGTGGTCCTTGTACCGAAGCGGGATGGCACAACTCGCTTCTGTGTAGACTACCGCAGATTAAATGAGTGCACCACCACTGATGCTTACCCTATGCCCCGGGTCGATGATCTGTTAGATCGCATTACTCGGGGAAAATTCCTGACAACCCTTGACCTATGCAAAGGATACTGGCAAATTCCTCTGGATGCGGAATCTATTCCGAAATCGGCGTTCATTACCCCATTTGGCTTATACCAGTCTAAAGTAATGCCATTTGGGATGAAGAATGCACCGGCGACTTTCCAGAGGATGGTAGACCAACTCCTCGATGGCCTCCAGGACTATGCTTGTGCATATCTGGACGACATTGCGATCTACAGTGATACCTGGGAGGACCATCTGGTTCATCTGGGTGTCGTGCTAGACCGCATCAAGGCTGCAGGACTAACCCTTAAGCCAGAGAAATGCAGCATAGGGATGTCCGAGGTACAGTACCTTGGACATCGAGTAGGCAGTGGACAACAACGACCTGAGCCTGCTAAGATTGAGGCCGTTGCCAAGTGGCCGACCCCCCGTACTAAAACCCAGGTCCTGGCGTTCCTCGGCACAGCTGGGTACTATAGGAAATTTGTCCCGCAATATAGTTCCATCGCTAAGCCCCTGACAGACCTGACTAAGAAGCACCTTCCCCGACAGGTACTGTGGTCCCCTGAGTGTGAAGCTGCCTTCCAACAATTAAAGAATGCACTAACTTCAGCTCCTGTTCTAGCTGCCCCTGACCCAACCAAACGTTTTTGTGTCCACACAGATGCCTCTACATTCGGGCTGGGGGCAGTACTGAGCCAAGTAGGACCTGATGGCGGTGAGCACCCAGTGGCCTACATCAGTCGGAAGCTGCTACCCAGGGAAGTCGGTTATGCAGCCGTGGAGAAGGAGTGTTTGGCGCTGGTGTGGGCTCTCAAGAAATTCCAACCTTATCTCTACGGACGATCTTTTACGGTGCTCACCGACCACAATCCATTAATCTGGCTTAATCGGGTCTCCGGGGATAATGGACGTTTGTTACGATGGAGCTTGGCACTGCAGCCCTACAATTTTACCATACAGTATCGGCCAGGAAAGCAGAATGGGAATGCTGATGGACTTTCCCGGCAAACAGAACTATAAAACTCTCCCGGACAGCCCCAAGCTGACCCGTGGTGGATCTAGTTGGGTCTGCCGGACTATGGGACAGGGAGGGGGCACTGTCGCGGACACTGGCTGCAAGGACCTTTTTATGTCCACATTCACCCTTTTATTTGGTATTTCTATATTAATCTTTTATTTTTTTGAACTTGCCCAATACATGATTCTTGAAAGAGCTGATCACATTAACCTGCAGAGACTAACTGTCTGGTCACCAGGTCTGCCTTAAGTGTTGTGTTAATTAACATGTTAATTATATTATTGTCTTTTAAGTTTTTGCTAGAGGGGAGGGGGGAGTGTCCATGAGTCAGCCCTACCTCGTTCTCTAACCCCTTGTGTTAAATGTGTATAAAAAGGCTGTGTTCTGCCCAATAAAGCAGTCAAGATTCTACAAGCTATTATCGACTACACTTGTATTTACTGCAGCTATAATATTATATCTGTCTGGTCATACTGGAGTAAGCGGTGTTATTGATGGAGGCACTCAGTGGAGTGTGGAATAGGATCCGTCACAGTCTGGGTGATGCTGTGGAGCAAAGCTTGCAGCTTGGTGTCCAACACGTCCACTGTCACAGGTTGAGACATATTGGTGGGGGGAACGGGTAGGTGGGTAGATCCTGAATGATGGGGCTGGTCTGTGGTGGGCGAAGGGGAACTAGCCAATGTGATCGTATTAGTCGCGATCGTATCAGTTAGGACCGCAGCGTATGATGGAATATTTGGAGCTGGGGATTGCGGCTTACGGAGAAAGCGATCCATAGACTGGTTGGGCTTGGTTGCGTCCTGTGAATTGTGACCTCGATATACGTGCCTCTGATCACCGATCTTCCCCATAAACCGGTCGGGATGTAGCTAAGTGAGTCCCCGAACAGTGGATATAACTCCCGGGTCTGTGGTTGCTAAAGTAGCATAGCGGGATGTTTTGATGTGCGGATGGGGGCCAGAGCCTAGGTCTTAGGTGTCCGCCATCTTAATAGGCTATGGTTGCAACTGTCCACCTATCCAATAGAGGTGGCTTTTGTGAAGGTTGCTTTAGCAGATCCGCTGAAGGGAGAGGTGGCTGGGTGAGATTGTGCTATGCCCACGTTCACACACCGTTCTGGAAGAGTGATGAAAGAGAAAATGATGAGGTGTAGAAGGAGTCCCAATATGGCTGCCGGCTTCCGGGTGTAGGCCGAAGCCGCGGTCTTTCCTACAAGGGTGCCGCTCCTATCGGGGCTTCGTGTGATCTACTGGGCACAGGGGATGAATCAGCAAGTGGACGCTGTCAGGGGCTTCTGCTATACAGGGAGGTGGTAGGAAGATTGTTGTTACTCACTGTGGCCACTGATGAGCCCGGGAGCTGGAACGACAGGCCGCAGGCTTCGGCGCGGTGTTAGGCCGTATGGCGAGCGGAGCTCAGATACCCTCCGGTGGATCCCAGATAGCCGATTGCCTCTGCGGAGACAGCCGATGCCCGCCGAGGGTGAGGCGGATATGTTCTTTGGGATGGCTATTGAATTCCCTGCAGGATGTAGAGTGCCAGGGAGAAGGGACCGCAGGCCTCAAGATGGCGGCGGGCCTCAAGGCCGGATAGCAAAGGACAGTCACAGGGTAAGCTCGTCCGAGCCAGATATGCTCCCAATAGGCAGTTGTAATTGTTGCCTTCAATGTCCTGAAGGATATGCCAGAGCAAGTGGTGTAAGCCGGGGTGTAGCAGTGGCAGGATGGCGGTGGATTGTCCGGATGACAGCTTTTCTATAGATTGCTGCACCTGGGTGAGGAGGATGAGGCTGGCCCTGTAGGCCTCAAGATGGCGGCGTCCGCGGAGATGTGGAGCAGGCCGTCAGGGATCCCCAGATGGGTTCTCAGCCGATCTGTCCCCTCCAGAGATGGAGTCACAGGTGGATGAGGACGGGCAGCCTTTTGTCCCGCGGATCGTGGCACTCTAGGCCGGAGGATGCTGGAGGCTCTGTCCTGTCTGCATTTCTGTCTCTGCCTTTCTGTCATAACGGTTCTGCTTAAGCTTTTCAGTCTCAGCATTTTTGTGTCAGTGTTTGTGTCATAGCCTGTTCCTGTCATTCGGGTGCCATCTTAGCGCGTTTCCAGTCTTAGCTTGTGCCAGTCTTAGCGTGTGCCAGTCATAGCGTGTGCCAGTCTTAGCGTGTTCCAGTCAGTGGTCATGTTAGCATGTCGGTGCCATGCAGTCACGGCATGCACCGACAGCCATTGCATCTTCGTTTGTTTCCATGTCTCATTGTACCTTTTCGTCCATGCTTCTTTGTTTACCTGGGTTAGTTAGCCAGTGCTCACATTCAGGGATCTGTCACGTCTATAGATCCATACGGGTTGAGGTTTTGATTTTTAATTGATTGTTGACCACAATCTTCTCGCCTGTATACCATACGTCACACGATGCATGTACATTTCGTTACACCTGTACGACTACCCACTATGGTCTGTGGGTACACCGGCCCTGAGTGTTACGTTTTTAATTACATGTGTCTGCGCTACAGTTTACTCGGGCTCACTTACTACATACATTAGGGTGGGAGCCATCATCAGGTTCATTCACGCACTGTCTGGTCATTACTGCTTACGTCCTCACACAGGTAGGTGTACGCTTCGGATTGTTTCATTTGTTTGCATTCCAGCTACTCCCGGTATTATTCTTTACGCAGATTCATACATGCTCTCCATGGCCTGTTACGATGGCGGGATAGGATGGAGGTGATCAAGACTCGCTCGGTCAGAGGCGGGGTGTTAGTGCACCCCCAGCTCCTGCTTTTCCTGTATTTCCTACAGGCAAGGTCTGCATCCCCTTTGTTCATCGGTCTTGTCAAAGCCTTCTGGGTCATTATGTCTGAGCCAAGCAATGTACCTTGTCAGGGGCTGTGTTGGAATCTCTCATCCCCGGGCTTCAGAACTTCTTTCTGTTGATGCAGACCCTTGTTACCACCCAGAGATCTGCGGTCTCGCAGGGTGTGTTCTGAGCCATTTCCCTTTTGTCGGCCCGCTGGGTGGTGCGTCTGGACCAAGTGTCTTCATTGTTCTGGGTTCCATTATCGGTGCTAGTCTTAATTATGATGTTGCCTGGAGAACTGGTCAGGTACGGCAGACCAGCACTTCAGACCCCTGCTAACTCCTGTCAGTGTGTCCATTTTTTGCAGCTTACCCTTTCATACGTCCCCATACCAGTATGGACGGACTGGCCAGGGGTTCGTGGGAATTTCTCAGTGCTACTTGACTGATGTCCGGTTTGGAGGTTTTCGGTCTTTGCAATTATTTTGCAGAAGCGCCTCGGTTCAGGCCTTGCCCCCTTTTCCACCACGTATACTCTTACCACTAGCAGTTCGTTCCATGCCTGGGTTTTCTTTGTAATTAGGCTTAATTGTTCAGGGGACATTCATTTGGTTCTTGGCAGTTTCGCAGGTTCCAAAGGAAGGGATCCCTTCTTTTTCATCATTTTCATAAGACGCTGGTTTCCTCCTGTCATGGCTGATTCATATTGGATCCATACACTGAAGCCATCCAGGCATGCACTACTCGTCTAGTCGGATTGTTACCTACCCTTCATCAAGCTTTCTTATCACACATACTTTCGTGTCTTTTTGCCCTCTTTCAGGCATACTGACCAGCTAGGCCAAGGCACACCTCAGGCCTTGGTAGATAGGGTATTGCATCTCCAAGTGAAGACTCTGACTAATATATATATAATATAAATATTTTATGCAAAATTTATCAGTGTAAAAAGGGAGTATATTGTTTTTGAACTGAAGAATATGTATACACCCATATGCACACCCTGTAGGCATATGTGCACCTATTTACAAGCATGCATGCATGGACATTGGCTACAGCAGAATAAAGTGAAGGTTCTGGAGTGGTCATCTCAGTCTCCTGACCTCGATATTTTTGAGCCACTCTGGGGAGATCTCAAACGTGCAGTTCATGCAAAACAGCCCAAGAATTTACAGGAACTGGAGGCTTTTTGCCAAGAGGAATGGGCAGCTTTACCACCTGAGAAGATAAAGACTCGTCCAAAAATACCACAAAAGACTTCAAGCTATCATTCATGTTAAAGGGGGCAATACATGGTATTAAGAACTGGGGTGTGTAAACTTTTGATCAGGGTCATGTGGGTAGTTTTCATTGCCATTATGATTTAAAAAGAGTAAACGCAGTTGATTTATAATAAATGGCTTCACTAGCCATGAGTGAAAGAAAAGTTTTTGTGTTATTATTCATATTTCCTGAAAAATGGCCAAGAAATCATAAATTCTGCCAGGTAATGTAAACTTATGAGCACAGCTGTGTATGTATGTATATATATATAGATATAGATATAGATATATATATAGATATATATATATATATATATATATCTATATAGATATATATCTATATATAGATATATATCTATATATAGATATATATCTATATATAGATATATATCTATATATAGATATATATCTATATATAGATATATATCTATATATATAGATATATATCTATATATAGATATATCTATCTCCTCCACATTGCTCCAGAAGAAGCGTGTCCAGAGCACAAAACTAGTCGAGCATGTTTGAATAATACTTCAATATTGAGCAGGATTGATTTACTCTGGTTTGGCTTTGTAAACCCCCCCCAAATACATTACTGTAGTATAACAAATGTTTAGGTCAAAAAAAAGTTCATGAAGTAAAATTAGAAGTATATAAATAAACTATTTTTCAGAAATAAAAACTGATAATTGGCATGTGCGTATGTATTGGCATGTGCCCATGTGGCACGGAGGAGAACACTTGTTTACTCTATGTAAAAATGATATCGAGTCTGGGATTAAAAGTACCATTTCTATCTTTGTGAATGACACCAAGCTATGCAGTGGATTAACATCCTTACAGGATGTCTCCAATTTACAAGCCCACCTCAATGCACTGTCTAATTAGGCAACTATGTTTAAAGTGTTACTAAATCCTGGAGCCTGCATTCACTATATCTGGTCTCCCATATTACACAGAACATGGAAGTGTAATTATTTTAGTAAGCATAAACTGCTAAATACATTTTCTCATCAGCAGTATATAGCAGTTTTGTGACTTCTATCAGTGTCTTGTTAAAGCTTGAAGGAGGAGTTTTCATTCTCCTCTGATTGTCCTATGAGGCTGCAGGACCCCCGACCCTCTGTCCGGACAGTGCTGATTGGTCTTGTGCTGATCACATGCACCCTCCCAAGAAAAAAAAAAAAAAAACTCTCTAGCTATGCACACCAAACTGAGCATATGCAGAGTGCCCCCAAGGCTCTATTCTATCAGGAGATGGACTGTGTAAGAAGGGGAGGATCAGAGAAGACAGGATCAAACAGCCTTTTACACAGTACAGAGGAGTAACCCCTTAGGTTACACAGTGAGTATAACAAGCATGCTTTACTGCATATACAGACTGGTTTTACTGTTGTGGGTTTAGTAACACTTTAAAGAGGAAGTAAAGCCTCTGGAAAAAAAATACACCCTGCAAGACAAAGGCATAATGAACTAGTATGCATAGCATACTAGCTCATTATGAATTACTTACCTGAGATCGAAGCCCCCGCATCGGCCCTCATTCTCCTCCTCCGATGCCGCCATCTATCTCGGAGTGACTTCCGGGTATCGCAGCTCCGGCGCTGTGACTGGCTGGAGCCGCGATGACGTCACTAATGCACACATGCGCCGCCACTAACGGCATGATCGCCGTTAGAAACAGCACGCTCAGTGCACCTGCGCCCGATGTCTACAGCGCATGCGCCGTAGACATCAGTGCCGCTATTTCTGCAAATATCTCCTAAACCTTTTGGGTTTGGGAGATATTTCTTGCACCTACAGGTAAGCCTTAATCTAGGCTTACCTGTAGGTTAAAGTGGTTGTAATGGGTTTACAACCACTTTAACCACCTCAATTCAGGGTGCTTTCACCCCCTTCCTGCCTAAGCCATTTTTCAGTTTTCAGCGCTGTCGCACTTTGAATGACAATTGCGCGGTCATATTACACTGCACCCTAATGAAATTTTTATAATTTTTTCCCCACAAATAGAGCTTTCTTTTGGTGGTATTTGATCACCTCTGCGGTTTTATTTATTGCGCTATAAACAAAAGAAGAGGGACAATTTTGAAAAAACACAATATTTTTTACTTTTTGCTATAATAAATATCCAATTTTTTTTTTTAACAATTTTTTTCCTCAGTTTAGGCCGATATGTATTCTTCTACATATTTTTGGTAAAAAAAAATGGCGATAAGCGTATATTGATTGGTTTGCGCAAAAGTTATAGCGTCTACAAAATAGGGGATAAATTTATAGCATATTTATTTATTTATTTTTTACTAGTATTGGCGGCGATCTGCGATTTTTTTTTTTTTTTTTTTTTATTGTGACTGCGATATTGCGGCGGACATATCGGACACTTTTGACACATTTTTGGGACCATTCACATTTATACAGCGATCAATGCTATAAAATTGCATTGATTACTGTGTAAATGTGACTGGCAGGGAAGGGGTTAACACTAGGGGGCGATTGAGGGGTTAATGTATGACCTAAGGAGGTGATTCTAACTGTGGGGGGAGGGGACTGACTGGGGGAGATGACCGATCGGTGTCCCTATGTACAAGGGACACGCCATCGGTCTCCTCTCCTCTGACAGGACGTGGATCTGTGTTTACATGCACAGATCCACGGTCCTGCTCTGTTACCCGGCAATCGCGGGTGCCCAGCGGACATCGCGGCCGCCGGGCACGCGCATCGGGTCCCGAGCAACGCAGTGGGAACGCGCACGCGCCCTAGTGGCTCGGGAGGGCGATCACGTCATATGACGTCCGCCCAGAACAAGAGAAGCCTCGTCCCGCCGTCATATGATGGTGGGCGGTGGCTTAGTGGTTAATGTTGATAAATGTAAAGTTATGCACTTGGGGGCTAAGAATATGCATGCATCATAAGCTCAATAATAGCATGCAATGCCAAGCTGTGGTTTCCAAAGCTAGCAAAGTCCTTTCTTGTAATGAGAGGTATGAACTCCAGAGAGACAAATCATTATGCCCCTGTACAAATCATTAGTAAAATCTCATCTGGAATATACAGTTCAGTTTTGGGCACCAGTTCTCAAAAAGAATACCGGGGAACTGGAGAAAGTGCAGAGAAAAGGACAACCCAACTGATAAGAGGCATGGAGGAGCTCCGCTATGAGGAAAGAAAGTGGTCTATATAGCGAACTTAGTGTTGACTTTAGGTCATCACAGAGGACAAAGGGGCACTCTTTACGTCTAAAGGAAAAAAGATTTCATCTCCAAATACAGAAAGGTTTCTTCACAGTAAGAGCTGTGAAAATGTGGAATAGACTCCCTCCAGAGGTGGTTCTGGCAAGCTCAGTAGATTGTTTTAAAAACGGCCTGGATTCTTTCCAAAATATACATAATATAACTGGGTATTAACACTTATAGGTAAAGTTAATCCAGGGAAGATCCGATTTGCCTCTCGGGGGATCAGGAAGGAATTTTTTCCACTGCTGTAGCAAATTGGAGCATGCTTTGCTGGGGTTTTTCGCCTTCCTCTGGATCAACTGTGGGTGAAGGATTGTGTATATGGGATTGTATGATATTTTTTTTTTTTTTTTTTTTAACTAGATGGCCTTGTGTCTTTTTTTTCAACCTGACTATGTAATCAAACATTTCAGTTTATTTGAATAATTAAAATTCAGTAAAGTGTCATGTGTGATTTAGGTTAATCTTTTTGTCCTTAGCAAATCTGAGAGAATGAAAAAGCAACTAGAAGCAGAAAGGCTACCAGATGTCTCCAAAGAAACCTTTCATGAGATAAGCATGGATTTTAGAGAAGTGTTTGGAGCCTCAAAGACTCAAAAAACAAAGGGTGCGAAGACAACATGGGACCAAGTGGTAGAACCAGAGAAGAAGGAAGCCCAGAAGTCTAGGTCAAGTGAGCTTTTTAGCTTACAAAACAAGAACATAGAGGAACCTGTAGAATTCACATTTTCATTTTTTGGGAATACCACTGAAGAGAGTACATCTAATAGTGGTAAGAACAATTCTAAACGTTTCTTGCATTGTAAGGTAATGTCAGATGGGCAATTCTGCAGCAGTTATTTATTACTGCTACAAATTTCTAATGCCAGTGATTAACAGTGATTTGTAGCTAGTAATTTAATCACTATAGTTGGTAGCCATTTGTCACAGAGAAGCGAAGTGTCACTATTACAAGTTAAGGTATTGCTACGGGTTGGTGTGCTTTGCTACAAATTGTTCTCTTAAAGCATTTTGTAGCTAACCTATAGAGGTTAATGAAGAGCAATAATTACTGACCGGAAACACTGCTCAAACTTAGGGGGGCATATCTATTAGGGGTCGACTGATATCGTTTTTTCAGGGCCGATACCGATTTTTAGGCCAATAGCCAATATCAGGCACTGATATTCTGTACATCACCGTCGCCTGCCACCCAGATGCAGCAGGTTACTTGCCACTGTCACCTGTCACCCAGATGCAGCAGGTTACTTGCCCCTGTCACCCAGATGCAGCAGGTCACTTGCCACTGTCACCTGCCACCCAGAGGCAGGTCACTTGCCACCGTCACTTGCCACCCAGATGCAGCATGTCACTTGGCACCCAGATGCAGCAGGTCACTTGCCATTGTCACCTGCCACCCAGATGCAACAGGTCACTTGCCACTGTCACCTGCCACCCAGAGGCAGAAGGTCACTTGCCACTGTCACCTGCCACCCAGAGGCAGCAGGTCACTTGCCACCGTCACCTGCCACCCAGAGGCAGCAGGTCACTTGCCACCGTCACCTGCCACCCAGAGGCAGCAGGTCACTTGCCACCGTCACCTGCCACCCAGATGCAGCAGGTCACTACTTACACTACTTCTGG
The DNA here is from genome assembly GCF_042186555.1 of Aquarana catesbeiana. Classification (NCBI taxonomy): domain Eukaryota; kingdom Metazoa; phylum Chordata; class Amphibia; order Anura; family Ranidae; genus Aquarana; species Aquarana catesbeiana. The sequence goes on from NC_133330.1 coordinate 132,377,893, forward strand.
CAGCCTCTCCCCAGCAGCATCCGAGCAGGTAAACTTCCACGTGTGGGTGAGTGGTGAGAGATGACGCAACAGGTCACTTGCCACTGTCACCTGCCACCCAGATGCAGCAGGTCACTTGCCACCGTCACCTGCCACCTAGATGCAGCAGGTCACTTGCCACCGTCGCCTGCCACCCAGATGCAGCAGGTCGCCTGCCACCGTCACCTGCCACCCAGATGCAGCAGGTCACTACTTACACTACTTCTGGCAGCCTCTCCCCAGCGGCGTCCGAGCAAAAAATTGTGAATATCGGTCGACCCCTAATATTTATAAAGCCATTATGGCAATCACTAAGTATTTAATACAGGTGTATCTTACTGGTGCATATATTTTAATGTACAGCGATTCACAATCAGTAAATGTTAGAAAAAAAGGAGAAAAAAACTGCGCTAAGGTAAACACCTATGTGTGATATACAAATATATATTAAACACCTAAAAAAGTTAAGCAAAATGTGAAAAAGGCAGCAATTCTCTTGTATAGCATCAATAAAATGGAATAAATTAGAAACTTTAGAACCTGTGAATGTGTATCAACCATAAATAAATATGTAAAGCATTGACAATTCAATGTAAGTGAAACATAGATAATGGTTCATACATCCCATAAACACCCAATCTCAATGGTTGTTAATAGGAGAACAAAATACTTAAAGTGATAGAATTGTGAATCAAGCTTAAATGTAAATAAAAAAATATAAAAATAAACAGTCTCGGTGAGTGGCTGAAAAAAGCAACATCCCCCCGTGCACAAAATGGGAATCAAGTTCATCCAAAAATGAGGTAACTCTTCATCTGCTATGTGACACAAATTTGTGATCCACCACCGCTATAGAAGAAATCGCTTCTTACCAAACGGCCATGATCCCCCACTACAGAGGATCATGATGAGCATATATGGCTGTGACTCTGGAATACACCACACGTGCTGACTTGCTGTTGGGTCCTCAGATCACCTCATTGATAAACAGGCCCATAGGATGCACACTGTCCAAGGCACCGATTGGTTGCAGGATCAGGCCACTCGTTGCTTCCAACACTCTAGCTCGTCGGGGCTGTCACTGGAGGATCAGGTGACACGCTCGTTCACTCGCTTTGCGGCGGCGGACGGGAGAGGTTTTCTTACAATAGAGCCGCTTCCAGATGTGATAACACCGCCGCCGCTGGGCCAGTCAGGATAGATCCACCTGCCTGAAGGTGAGTATTTCACTTACTTACATTGAATTGTCAATGATTTACATATTTATTTATGGTTGATACACATTTACAGGTTTAGCGCATTATTCTAACGTTTCTAATTTCTAGTAAATGTTTGATGAATGTGAAATTCACTGCTTTAAAAATATGCCCCTAAGAGATTTAGATGTTTTAATTATTTAAACTGCAATTGCATACATTGATTATAATGTTTGTAGCCAGGTTTAAAAGAGTGTGTTAATGAATACAGCATATTTTGTTAATTACTATATACAATATTTGTAATACAGATGTCTACTTACAGTACGTAAAACAGTTAATTAACCTTTGCAACATTATGTTGCATAACAGTCACTGTGATTTAACCAGTTGCCGACCACCGCACACCGATGTATGTCGGCACAATGGCACGGGCAGGCAAAAGGGCTGTACGTCCCTGCCTGCCCATGGGCGGGGGGTCCGATTGGACCCCCCCGCGCCTGCGGTGGTCGGATTAGCGTCAGGAGCGATACGAGCTGAGGGGGAGGCCACTGATTCCTGGCCACCCCCTCACGATCGCTCCTGGCAAATGACAATCTTCCTCCGCTGCTGTGATGTAAACAGCGGCAGAGGAAGTGATGTCATCGCTCCTCGTGAAGCCTTTTCGTTCCGGCTTCCGAGGAGAGAAGACATCAAGTTAGTGCACCAAACACTACACGAACAGTAGAACACTCTAGGCACACTTTTCACCCCCGATCACCCCCTGTGACAGTGACACCAATAGCAGGTTTTTTTTTTACTGATTATTGCATTGGTGTCATTTTTGACAGTTATAAGTGGTAGGGCAGTTAGTGGTAGGCCCCTTTAGGTCTAGGGTACCCCCCTAATAAAGTTATAACCCCTTGATCACCCCCGGTCATCAGTGTCACTAAGCGACCGTTTATCTGATTGCTGTATTAGTGTCACAGGTGGGGCTTTTAAGGCAGGTAAGCATTTAGGTTCGCCGTCAGGTACCTCCATATACTACCTAGTAAAGGTTTTAACCCCCTGATTGCCCCCTAGTTAACCCTTTCACCAGTGATCACCGTATAACTGTTACGGGTGACGCTGGTTAGTTCGGTTTTTTATAGTGTCAGGGCACCCGCCGTTTATTACCTAATAAAGGTTTAACCCCCTGATTGCCTGGCGGGTGATATAAGTTAGGTTTTAGGATCAGATAGGGTCTGCTTCACCCCAGGCAGCATCAGGTTAGTGCCAGTATCGCTAACATCCATGCACGCAGCATACACCTCCCTTAGTGGTATAGTATCTGAACGGATCAATATCTGATCCGATCAGATCTATAGTAGCGTCCCCAGCAGTTTAGGGTTCCCAAAAAAGCAGTGTTAGCGGGATCAGCCCAGATACCTGCTAGCACCTGCATTTTGCCCCTCCGCCCAGCCCACCCAAGTGCAGTATCGATCGATCACTGTCACTTACAAAACACTAAACACATAACTGCAGCGTTCGCAGAGTCAGGCCCGATTCCTGCGATCACTAACAGTTTTTTGGTAGCATTTTGATACAGTCGCTAACAGGAGCTTTTTTACCTGTGAGTCTCACTACTGTACCACTAAATTTAGAGCCCAAAATGGCAAATTGAAGGTACAGTAGTGAAGAGGCCTACACATTTCTGAGCATGATGGTGAAGAGGAAGTCACTCATCTGTCAGATTCAGACTCAGAATATGAACCTGTAGACAGCAGTGGCTCCATGACAGATAGCTCTGATGACAGAGTTGTGGTCCCTGCCAAGGTCAGGCATACCAGACCCCAATCTTCTGTTGAGGTGCAAGAACCGCAGGGCTCTCGTATGGAGCAGAGAAGTACTAGCGCCGCTATTCCTTCTGGTGAACTGGCAAGTACCAGCGGCCAGTACACCCTGGTTGTACATCCGGCACTGCAGTAACACTTGGTGACGTGGCGAGTCCCATAAGTGCAGTTCAAGCTGTTGAGGTGGCAAGCAAAAGTAGTGTCCTGCTGCCACCAAGAAGACAAAGACAAGCCCATAGTGCCCTTCCTGCTGCATTTGCCAATCCTAATTGGGAACCCAGCACTTCTGCAGCACCCGTACTTCCCCCATTCACTGGCCTACCCGGCATTCGGGTAGAAACAGTTGATTTTACGTCACTTGATTTTTATTCGCTGTTTTTCACCGAAGATCTCTATAGATCTTTTGTGGAACAAAGCAATTTGTACGCTGGTCAACACATCGCCACTATTCCCCAGTCCTCTCTTGCCAGAGATTGGAAACCAATTACGGTTTCCGAATGTAAGAGCTTTCTGGGCCTATCCCCCCCTCATGGGCATAACTAAAAAGAGTGAGTTGCGGTCATATTGGTCCTCTGACCCAATTCACCATATGCCCGTGTTCTCTGCTTCCATGGCCAGGGCACGATACGAGCAGATCTTGCGGTTCATGCACTTCAACAATGAACTCTGTCGTCCTCATGGAGACCCTGGATACGATTGGCTCTACAAAATTTGGCCCCTCGTAAACCACTTCAACCAACGTTTTGCAGACTTGTTTACTCCCCATCAAGTTGTCTGCGTTGAAGGGTCCCTGATTAAGTTTTCTGGCCGCTTGTCATTCAGACAGTATCTTCCCAGCAATCGTTCCAGATACGGGATCAAGATGTATAAGCTCTGTGACAGGGCCACAGGCTATACATGTAGTTTTATGGTTTACGAGGGAAGAGATAGTCACGTAGAGTCGACAAACTGCCCTGACTACATAGGAAGCGTTGACAAGATTGTGTGGGACTTGGTGTCACCCTTCTTCGGAAAGGGGTACCACTAGTATGTGGACAATTATTACACAAGCGTGCCACATATTAGTCACTTGTTTGATCATCAGATTGGAGCATGTAGCACCGTGCGATCTAATCGCTGGGGCTTTCCCCAGTGGCTTGTAGATTCCCATCTTAGGCTGGGGGAGCGAGCCTACTTGAAGTGTAATAACTTGCTCGCTATGAAGTGGAGGGATAATAAGAATGTTTTCGTTCTTACCTCCCTTCATGCAGACATGACTGTCTGAAATACTAGGGCGACTGGTGTTGTAGAGAAACCCCTCTGTGTCCACGAATATAACCAAAATATAGGAGGGGTGGACCTCAACGACCATTTTTGGCACCATACCTAGTTGCCCATAAGGCCAGACGCTGGTATAAAAAAGTGTCTGTATACTTATTTCAATTGGCTTTGCTGAACGCTCATGTGCTATACAGGGCTTCAGGACGGACTGGATCCTTCCTTAAATTCCAGGAAGAGATCGTCAGAGCCCTTCTGTTTCCAGACGGTGCTCCACCTCACCTTCCCCAACCAAATGCAGTAAGCCGGCTGCATGAGAGACATTTTCCTTATGTCTTACCGAGTTCCCCTACCCAATGAGCCCCCCAAAGAAAATGTTGTGTCTGTAGAAAGCGCAGATATAGTCGTGACCTCTATTATTGTCCCTCCTGTCCTGACAATCCTGGTCTTTGCATTGGTGAATGTTTTGAGCCATACACTTGTTGAGTTTTAGCGTAGGGTACAGAATTGCACAGACTAGGTACACTTTCACAGGGTCTCCCAAGATGCCATCACATTTTGAGAGACCCGAACCTGGAACCGGTTACAGTTACAAAAGTTAGTTACAAAAAAGTGTAAAAAAAAAAAAGTGAAAAAAAAATTTTCACAAAAAAAATAAAAGAAAAAAACAAAAATAGTTTTATTGTTCTCTCTCTCTCTATTCTCTCTCTGTTGTTCTGCTCTTTTTTACTGTATTCTATTCTGCAATGTTTTATTGTTATGTTTTATCATGTTTGCTTTTCAGATATGTAATTTTTTAATACTTTACTGTTTACTGTGTTTTATTGTTAACCATTTTTTGGTTTTCAGGTATGCCATTCAGCTGCTGCGCGGACTTATTTATCTTGACAGCAACAGCGTTTGCTCCCACGTTACATAAAGCCGTGACTCCAGCGCTGACGGAGTTGATTTCACCACCACAGTTCAAAAAAAGAGCATATATGCTGAAGCATGGGGGCAGCAGGGGCGTAGGAGCGATTTGCTCCTACCTTTTGTGGGTGGATGCCCCCATGCTAAGGCATATATATATTTTAGGCACAGGTTGCGTTAAAAAATGTTTTTTTTTTTTTTTTTACTATGTTTTTTTTTTTGTATTTGCTTTGCAGGTATGGTAAGTCTTACTGTTATACTGTAATGTTACTTTGTTTTATTGTTAACCATCATTTGCTTAGCAGGTATGCCATTCAGTTGCAGCGCAGATTTATTTATCTTGACAGCAACAGCGTTTGCTCCCATGATACATAAAGCCGTGACTCCCGCGCTGTAGGGGGTGATTTCACCACCACAGTTGAAAAAAAAAAAGAGCATATATGCCGAAGCATGGGGGCAGAGAGGCGTAAGAGCGATTTGCGCCTAACTTTTGGGGCGGATGCTCCCATGCTTCGGCATATATAAATGGTGCATGTATGCCCATCATTAGAAGTGGGTGGATGAAGGGAGGTATTCTAATGGTGGGCATACCCACCGATCAATCTCCTCTTTTTTTCGTTCAGCCCACAGGCTGCATGAAAAAAAAATTACATTATATGCCCAACAAGGACCAGCAACGTACTAGTATGTTGCTGGACTTTGAGTGGTTATACCAGAATGATGCCTGCAGGTTTAGTTATCATCTTGGGGTATCATTCTTTTCAGCCAGCGGTCGGCTTTCATGTAAAAGCAATCCTAGCGGCTAATTACAAGCAGTGGGAGGGAATGTACCCCCCCCCACCACCACCACCACCACCGTCTTCCATGGTTTTCTCTGGCTCTCCTGTCCCAATAACCCGAGAATGCAGCCTGTGATTCGGCCAGCTGACCATAGAGCTGATCAGAGACCAAAATGGCTCTAATCATCTCTATGGCCTAAGAAAGCGGAAGCTACAAGCATTTGAGGACTTAGATTTCGCCGGATGTAAACAGCGCCATTGGGAAATTGGGAAAGCATTTTATCACACCGATTTTGGTGTGGTCAGATGCTTTGAGGGCAGAGGAGAGATCTAGGGTCTAATGGACCCCAATTTTTTTCAAAAAAGAGTACCTGTCACTACCAATTGCTTATCATAGGGGATATTTACATTCCCTGAGGTAGCAATATAAATATATAAATATAAAAAAAAAAAAAAAGGAAAGTAACAGTTTAAAAATAAGATTAAAAAGCAAAAATAATAAAAAAAAAAGCACCCCTGTCCCCCCCTGCTCTCGCACAAAGGCGAACGCAAGTGTCGGTCTGGCGTCAAATGTAAACCGCAATTGCACCATGCATGTGAGGTATCACCGCGAAGGTCAGGTCGAGGGCAGTAATTTTAGCAGTAGACCTCCTCTGTAAATCTAAAGTGGTAACCTGTAAAGGCTTTTGAAGATATATGTAGTTTGTCGCCACTGCACGTTTGTGCGCAATTTTAAAGCATGTCATGTTTGGTGTCCATGTAGTCGGCCTAAGATCATCTTTTTTAAGTTATCAAACATTTGGGCAATATAGTGTGTTTTAGTGCATGAAAATTAAAAAAAGTGTGTTTTTTTCCCAAAAAATTAGTTTGAAAAATCGCTGCGCAAATACTGTGTGAAAAAAAATGAAACACCCACCATTTTGATCTGTAGGGCCTTTGCTTTAAAAAAACATATAATGTTTGGGGGTTCAAAGTAATTTTCTTGCAAAAAAAAATATTTTTTCATGTAAAGAAAAGGGCTTTGTCTTCAAGTGGTTAGAAGAGTGGGACATAAGCTTCTAAATGTTGTGCATAAAATGCCAGGACAGTTCAAACCCCCCCCCCCCCCCCCAAATGACCCCATTTTGGAAAGTAGACACCCCAAGCTATTTGCTGAGAGGCATGTCGAGTCCATGGAATATTTTATATTGTGACACAAGTTGCGGGAAAGGGACAATTTTTTTTTTTTTTTGCACAAAGCTGTCACTAAATGATATATTGCTCAAACGTGCCATGGGCATATGTGAAATTACACCCCAAAATACATTCTATTGCTTCTCCTGAGTACAGGGATACCACATGTGTGAGACTTTTTGGGAGCCTAGCCACGTACGGGAGCCTGAAAACCAAGCACCACCTTCAGGGTTTCTAAGGGTGTAAATTTTTGATTTCACTCATCACTGTCTATCACAGTTTCGGAGGCCATGGTATGTCCAGATGGCACAACCCCTCCAAATGACCCCGTTTTGGAAAGTAGACACCCCAAGCTATTTGCTGAGAGGTATGGTGAGTATTTTGCAGACCTCGCTTTTTGTCAGTTTTGAAAATTGAAAAAAGAAAAAAAAAAGAAAAAATTTTTCTTTTCTTTCTTCATTTTCAAAAACAAATGAGATCTGCAAAATACTCACCATAACAAATTGGGTTCAGAGAGGCTTGATTTAACATGTAACTATATATGTAATAATGTACCATAAAGATGTGATTGCTTTTCAACCCCTAAACAGCCTACAAAATCAAAGTTGTCCCAAACAGAGAGGGGATATTCTTTGTTCACCACAGTTCTCAGTGAACTACTAGTGCTCCATTGAGTGCCCTTCTCCACCGCCCCCATCCCTCCTCCTTCCCATCCATTCATCCCCCCCCCCCTTCCATTTACCCTCCATTCCCCCGTTATCCCTGGCTCGAGCCGCCCCCTGGGGGATTGATGTCAGTTTGCAATCACATTCAGCAATTGCTGAACACTCCACATTGTAGTTGGTTGAGCAGACATCAATTTCTTTGACGTCCGGACGTCTTTTGTTTGTCCTTTGTTACATGTTGTAGTGTCCCCCCAGTCTGTGTCTGCATTGACTGACCCCGTGAGGCCAGTCAATTTTTTATACCCAGGGCAGTATAGTTATTGGTCTATACTCTTTTATCTACATGTAACATATTTTTGTACCAAAATAAATATTTTTTGATATCACATTTACACTACGTGTTACCTTTCAATGAGCCCCATCTTTTCTTGGTTCCCTCTCTGTTTGGGACAACTTTTTGATTTTGTAAAATACTCACCATGCCTCTTAGCAAATAGCTTGGGGTGTCTACTTTCCAAAATGGGGTTTGTGCCATCTTGGCATTTTATGGCCTTCGAAACTGTGATAGGTAGTGAGGAGTGAAATCAAAAATGTACGCCCTTAGAAATCCTGAAGGCGATGATTGATTTTTGGGGCCCCGTACACAGCTAGGCTCCCCAAAAGTCCCACACGTGATATCCCCATACTCGGGAGAAGCAGCAGAATGTATTTTGGAGTGTAATTGCACATATGCTCATGGCATGTTTGAGCAATATATCATTTAGTGACAACTTTTGCAAAAAAAAAAAAAAAAAAAGTTTGTAATTTTCCCGCAACTTGTGGCAAAATATATTCCATGGACTCCACATGCCTCTCAGCAAATAGCTTGGGGTGTCTACTTTCCAAAATGGGGTCATTGGGGGGGGGGGGGGGGTATTGTGCCATCTGGGCATTTTATGGCCTTCAAAACTGTGATAGGTAGTAAGGAGTGAAATCAAAAATTTACGACCCTAGAAATCCTGAAGGCGGCCCCGTACGTGGCTAGGCTCCCAAAAAGTCCCACACATGTGGTATCCCCGTACTCAGGAGAAGCAGCAGAATGTATTTTGGGGTGCAATTCCACATATGGCCTGTGTGAGCAATATATCATTTAGTGACAACTTTTTGTAAAATATATATTTTTTTTTTTTTTTTGTCATTATTCAATCACTTGGGACAAAAAAAAAAAAAATATTCAATGGGCTCAACATGCCTCTCAGCAGTTTCCTTGGGGTATATATAAGCAAAAAGTGCAGCGCTAGAAATATCTATCATGTAATGGTGAACGTGAAAATATGAAATAAACATTCAATTGGTGAAAAAATAGAAATGTAATCAAATGTCCTTATGTGAAATATGGAACAGCAAATAAAAAAAAAAGTCAGTGTAAGAAAAAATGGTGAAGGGATGTCTCCTCAAGTTGAAAGGCAATAATAAACACTGGAAGATAGGTAGATATTCAGATGAAAGTAAATGGGTACTCTTACCGAATCCGTAGGACGCATATACCTTATAGCAGTGCGTCAGAAAGGCATAAGGAGAATCTCCCTTAATGTCCGACCGGACGGTATCTTGTGGGCCGCGGGCACCGATGAAGGGTAATGGTCACAGGCAGGAACTGGATGACAGCCACTTGCAATCCCCGTTTTCAGGAGGAGATGGTGATTCAGCATAAAAAGCATGAAAAAGGGGAACTGTCTCCATGTGCTCATCTCCTTTTTAGAGACAGTTCCCCTTTTTCTTTTTCCGTTTATAGCGCAAAAAATAAACGCAGAGGTGATCAAATACATTCAAAAGAAAGCTCTATTTGTGGGAGAAACAGGATGCAAATTTCGTTTGGGTACAACATTGCATGACCGCGCAATTAGCAGTTAAAGTGACGCAGTTCCAAATTGTAAAAAGTGCTCTTGTCAGGAAGGGGGTAAAACCTTCCAGGGCTGAAGTGGTTAAATCAGATACAAAATGATTAAATCAGGATAGACCGGAAAAAGAACTATTAGACAAAAAATTGTAAACTGCAAGTGCTGCTAATATCTTTACAGAGCCCTACAAGACTAAGACAATCAAACCAGCTAAAGTGGCATGGCAGGAAGATCCCAGATTCCAGGACAGCAGCTCTGAAGAAGACGATGAGGAGACAACTGTAGCTATAGAAAACAAGACAAGGTGATGGCTAAAAAAATGTTTTACCAGAGTCCTGGTAAAAGGACTTGAAAAAGTCACATACATGGCAGATCTGTCCATACATTATTCTTGATGTTCTGATTGTCAACATACAAAATAAGATACCTCATGCACACTGACTCTTAACATTTTTTGTATGCTGAGGCCTGATGTTCCTGACGCTTTCTGGCACCCAGGGAGTTGCACATGTCACTAGTGCATGTGAATGGCTGTACTCGGGTAAATGCCTATGCAGAAGCTATTGGTGTTTTATTGGCCAGACAGTTTGCAAGGGTTGCCTGTATACTCTGAAGGCTCTCCTTTTAACTTTTAATACTTGGTCTGTTTGCTATTCAGCAGCTGGGCACTATTTGTGCCCAAATCTCATTCCAAACTTTTTGATGTTTTTCTTTCTCTGGGATTGGTGATGCAGTGAACAGCGGAGTGTGTGCAGTGACTCTTGCTTTCCAGCCATATAGCGAGCCTTCCACGCACCATGCCAGAGCTTTTGGAGGAGTGAGCTAGTGGCCAACAGTGCCATTCAGTGGCCATCACGTGTCTACGTGCCGCTCCATTTGCTGCACCTGACCGTCGTCAATTACTGCACCCTTAACTAAAGTGATGGAGAGGGAAGCCACCCTAATGCATGGCAGAGCAGGATGCCCATCTGGATGGAAAACGTAGAAAACGAAAAGTACTCATCCATAAGGGGAAGAGCTAGCATCACCCCCCTGCTGCAGCTATACTCATGGTAAAGTGTCCTGTGCTGTCAGCTTCCTAAGGTGATGCTGTAATGTAAAATATTTCTGTGAGTATGTTTGGGGGTTTTGGGTAGTTTTTAAAAGAAAGCACCCTTTTTTAATCTTCGAATCAGAACCTATTTTGCACTTGTGCAATGTTGAGTTTAGCACAGGAAACATTTCTTTCCTGTCAGGCTCCATGGCAGCATACATGTGGGTTATCCCCGTCTCCATAACTACCCTATAGGACACCTCTCACATAAATCTTTGCTCTGGACTACCTGCCATGTTCTTTTTTTGTCCTCCTCCGTAGGACCATGTAGTTGGTTCTCCTACCTGAAGACCCCTCTACGATCAGGATCGGCCGAGCGACATAGTGTCTCGTCCCTCCGATAAGCCTTGTCTGTTAAGCAGGGTATGGAGTGTATGAGCAGTGTAGCGCTGAACAAATGGAAGCATGTCCGTCTGTCTGACGTGAGTACGCTGGCCTGTTTACCTTATTGTTGCGGGTGGCCATTATCTGCCTTTTGAAGTCCGCTGTGTGTATGGATTGACTTCGGCCTAATCGATCATAGGTGGAGGTAAGATTTACGTCGCCTTCATGGAAGTAGTGTTTGTATTTGTTTTTATTGTCTTACCTCTTGTGCCTGTGTCTATAGTTTTTCCTTCCTGCTGTTTGCCCTGTGCATGGCGGCTGGTTCGTTTGCGTACCAGCCGCCGCTCTTTCTATTCCGGGTGCCACTGTTCGCTCTGCACACACGCGGTCCCGAAAAAGAAAGCGAGGCCTGGTCACGCATGCACACGAGCCTTTTCGGGCCTTGCGCTGCTGTGACGTCACACGGCGCCACTTTTAAAAATGGGGGAAGCCTGCAGAGCCTCGGGAATGATGGTGGGCTTGTGCAGCAACTTCCTGGGCATCTGTTACGGCTTCCCCAGGTAGGTACAACTGTTTAAGGGTTTGGTTATTCCCTTTCTGGCGTCTAACCTTTTGATTTCCCACCTGCAGTGTTTGCCTAGTAGCAATGGACCCTTCACTGCCTCCTGGTGGCCAGCCCCCTTGCAGCAGGTATGGATGTGGGACATTTGTTTGTTTCCGTTGTTCTGCCTGCAGGGGGGGGGGGGGGGGGGAGAGTGGGGTACAGGGCGTCAGCGGTAATATATGCTTTCTCTTTTCTTTCTTCTCTCCACAGCCCTTCTAGGTCTTATCCACAGCACAGTTCCCTCAGAAGGAGCGGGTATTCTATATCGCACCACCGGCACTCTTCTTCTGGTTCCAGGCACCACGGGTCTTCCTCTAAATCCAGGCACCGCAGTAGAGATTTTTCCCACCCCCCCTCATCTCATCCCAGTAAGGGGCGGAGAAGTCATTTTGGGGTTGTGGGGCCCCGGTCCCTGCCAGCAAGTCTCTCTGTGACCGCTGTTTCTCCAAAGCAGCCAACGAGAGCGAGGGTACAGACCAGCACCTTGAATCATTAGTCAAACAGGTCATGAGAATATCTCTGCAGGAGAGCTAACAAACCTTGTGAACCCCAACTGGAGCCCCTCGGCTCTCCATCAGGAGAGGGGCAGGTCCACGAAACGTGGGAATCTTCCCAACCTAGCCATCCATCAGTTCCTGCCTCGGATAGCGAGTCGGAAGCAGAAGATCAGGAGATGGGCTTTGAATACGCCCTGGTTCCCTCTTTGGTGAGGGCTGTTAAGGATGCTCTAAATTGGGAAGATCCTATAACCTCCCCTCATAAGCAGAGGAAATTTTTCAAGCAGCTCAACAAGGAGCGTCAATATTTTCCCTTCCTCACTGAAGTCGGTGACATTATCTCTGATGAATGGGGTAAAACAGACAAAGCGTTCTATGCAGTCTAAAATGCAAAAACTGTATCCCTTCAAGGAAGAAGAGGTTAAACATCTTGAGTCGGCCCCCTTGATGGACGCAGCACTAATGAGACTCATTAGGTATGTGACACTTCCTCTGGAAGATACGGTCTCCAAGGATTCCTTGGAGAGACGTATTGATTCTGATCTGAAGCAGATTTACTTAACAGCGGCCATTGCCTGTAAACCAGTTCTGGCCTTAGCTGCAGTCTCAAAAGCTTTGGAATCATGGTCGGACAACGTGGACGAGTCCCTCAGAGGCATCTCCAGTGAAGTGTCCAAAAACTCGCCTATTCAAGAAGTTAGACTGGCATCCGCCTTTCTGGGGGAGGCTTCTATTGACGTCATCCACCTGGTGTCCCAGGTTATGTTGGCAGCGGTCACAGCCCATCGTGCCTTATGGCTCCGTCCCTGGTTGGCGGATCCGGCTTCTAAGCAAGCTTGGTGCCGAATACCTTTTGAGGGTACATCTCTTTTCGGCAACAAGCTTGACAGTGCCATAACCCGGGCCACGGGTGGCAAGTCGGGGTTCCTCCCTCAGGATAGGCGTTTACAGAACCAGAGGCGTTCTTTTCCGAGAACACAAAACACAGATCGCTCAAAGGAAGCGCACAGTTACAGGCCTGGCCGGAAATTTTCAAGGTCTTGGAAGAACAGGCAGTCCTCTTTTAAACCCACAAAGGGTGGGTCCTCTGGCAACCAGGACTCCACTAAGTCTTTTTGAGATTGGGGCAGCTCAGGCATGTCAGTTGGGGGTACGTCTGCTCCGCTTTTGGCACGTCTGGGCGGTCTCAATCCAGGACTTTTGGACCGTCAAAACAGTCTCCGCAGGTCACACCTGGGTCTTCAACAGCACCCCCAGGCTCAGATTTATGCCTACAACTCTTTCAGGTTCAGAAGAAAAAAAGCAGATCCTGTTAGCTTATGTAAGCTCTTTATTGGAACAAGGTGCAGCCTTTCCTGTTCCAGATGGCGAACGAGGCAAGGGGATGTATTCTCCTCTGTTCATGGTACAGAAAAAACGGCACATGGAGACCAGTCAATGGACCTGACACATCTCAACCACTTCATTCGAAAAGAAAAATTCAAGATTGAGTCCTTACTAATAATCCAACAGTCGGTTCACCAAGGAGACTGGTTGGTTTCAATCGATCTGAAAGACGCCTACTTTCACGATCCAGTGGCTGCGGACTTCCAACAGTTTCTTCGCTTTGCAGTAGACAATCAGCACTTACAATTTACCTGCTAAAAACATCTCCTCGTGTTTTCTTTAAGGTTCTGTTGGGCGTGGTGGCACTGGTCCGGGTCAAAGGGGTAGTCTTCATCACTATCTGGACGATCTCCTTCTCCTAGCTCAGACAAGAATCAACTTATAGAGCACAGGAGTCTGGTCATCTCCACTCTTCAAGAGTTCGGTTGGCTCCTGAATCTGGAGAAAAGTCACCTGGAACCCACACAGTTGTGCTCTCCAACACGGTGGAGGGCACTATCTCTTTGCCGAGGAGAAGATTGAGGTAATCCGAGACAGAATCCGTTTAGCTCTCGCTTCGGCTCATCTGTCCGCTCTCTAGGGTTTAAAAGTGATTGGCACCATGGCAGCAACCTTTCCCATGGGGAAGTGGGCTCAGTGGCATACACGGCCCTTCCAGAAAGGTTTCCTACAACAATGGAATTTCCAACAGCAAGAGTCAGCGCATCCACCTTACTCCAGTTATGAAGGGGTCTCTCCCTTGGTGGCTCCAGGGGAAAAAATTTTTGAAATTGTCACTCAGTTCCATCACGTGGATCACGGTAACCTCAGATGCCAGCAACCGGGCTGGGATGCTCATTGCCTATCTGAAGTAGCACAAGACAGATTGATTCCTCCTCCTCCAGGGATTGTGTCCAACATCCTGGAACTACGGGCTGGCCTTTCAGGCACTTTTAGCATTCCATCATCTAACGAAAAACTCTTCAGTGATGCTCAGGTTGGACAATACGACTGCAGGGGCCTACATAAGGAAACAAGGTGGAACCCGCTGCTGGTCCCTGCTAAGTGGAGGTGGAGCCAATCATGAACTGGGCTCAGAAGAACTTGTCCAACATCTCGGCTGTCTATATCCCTGGGATCCAGAATGTACAGGTGGACTTCCTCTCCTTTCAAATGAACGACGACGAGAGGTCGCTTCACAGAGATGTTCGAGTGGCTTCTGACCCTGGGAGTGTCTCCGGAAGTGGATCTCTTTGCATCCCCATGCAATTGCACTTGACCAAATACTACTCGAGGTTCCAGGATCCTCAGGCATATGGGACCGTGCTCCCACGGACCAGTGGAGGTTCAGTGTGGCCTACACCTTTTCCTCCGATACCGCTAAAACTACAGTTTCTCCGCAGACTTAGAACAGAGAAAGTGAAAGTCATAGCAGTAATTCCTTTCTGGCCCAACAGGCCATGGTTTCCTCTCCTATCACTCCTCAGTTATCGAGACTGTTCCCCTGCCTCACAGACCGGATCTACTGTCCCAAGGCACAACTCTGCACCCCTGTCCTCCTCATCTGAACCTCAGGGTTTGGTTCTTGAGAGGGGAACCTCCAGAAGAAGCTATGCCGACCCTCCTTAATGCCAGAAGGAAAAGCACCAATAGGGTCTATGAATGCATCTGGACCAGGTTCACAGATCATCTAGGCCTAATCCTTGCAGCGCTCCGGCAGTTCAGGATATCCTTAGCTTTCTACAGTCAGTTCTAGACCTGTCCCTAGCAGTAAGCTTACCTCGGGTTTAAGTATCGGCCATCTCGGCATTCACAGAAGTTTCATGGGCTAATCATTCTCTTGTTCGCCAGTTCTTCAAGGTTAGACCTCAAAGGAAGCTGAGGTTTCCCAAGTGGACCTTCCTCTTGTCCTGGATTTCCTGGTCTTTGCTCGGATCAGATCCTGACAAACCTTTATAAGTGAAGGATCTTACACTCACCTGGTGGCGGTTACTTCAGCTAAAAGAGTATCTGAAATCAGAAACCTGGGTTCAAAGGAGCCTTTTCTAACTTTTTTTTCCCAGATAGAGCAGTATTAATTCCTATGCTGGATTAAACCCTAAAGTAACTTAATTTTTTCACGCAAATAAAGAAATTGTATCTGGAAATCACGGCATCCTTTAGACAAACAGATTCTCTTTTTCATTCTTCTGAACGGGAAAAATAAAGGAATGCGGGCTTCGGTCAGATCTACTGCGTCTTGGATCGTTCATACCATTCAAAGAGCTTATGTTGCAAAAGCCTTGGCTCCTCCAGAGGCAGTGACTGGACACTCGACTAGGAATGTCTCAACCTCTTGGGCAGCTTCTGGACATGTCGCTTCTGAAGTAATCTGTAGAGAGGCTTCCTGGTCATCTATCAACACATTTGTGTCTCACTACTGTGTTGAACCAGCTGCTTTGTCATCCTTTAATTTTGGTTTGCAAGTACTGTCGGTTGACGGTGTTAAATAAATTTGTTTTCATGTTCAAGCATTTGCCAACCTGGGTGTGTGTTGCTAGTTCTTTCCCACGCGTATTCTGCCATGTTGCCTGTCAGGAAAACGGAAAATTTCCTATCAAATGCTTACCGTTATTTTCCTTTCCTGATAGGCTCTATGGCAGCAGGAGTCCCTCCCAATGCTTGGAGTAGGCTAGTTATGGAACGTGGCTGGTAGTCCAGAGCAAAGATTTATGGGAGAGGTGTCCTATAGGGTAGTTATGGAGGCGGGGCTAACCCACACGTATGCTGCCATGGAGCCCATCAGGAAAGGAAAATTACAGTATTTGATAGTAAATTTTCCTTTATCTTTTGCATTACACACAGGTCTCAATCAAAACTGTCTGCGTAGGCAGCCGTTTTTAAAACCTCTTTTCCTTGAGTACTCAT